>NC_133324.1:941059863-942259863 GCF_042186555.1 Aquarana catesbeiana
GCTGGAGCTACACTTTAAAAATGTACCAGTTCAAAATGACAAACAGATTCTACTTAACAACAAATCTACAGTCCCTGTCTTGTTCGCACACCCTGTATACTGCTGTTCAGAGGGCCTGGGGCCCCACGCATTTCCTTTTTTTAATTTGGGTGCGGGGTTCCCCTTTTATACCCATACAAGACCCAAAGGGCCTGGTAATGGACTGGGGGGGGTAACCATGCCATTTGTCTCACTGATTTTCATCCATATTACTGGGACCGGACATTACATTAAAGCGGTAAGCAGTTTTAAATTACTTTTATTCCTTTAACCACTTCAGCCCCGGAAGGATTTACCCCCTTCCTGACCAGAGCATTTTTTACAATTTGGCACTGTGTCGCTTTAACTGCTAATTGCACAGTCATGCAATGCTGTACCCAAACGAAATTTGCGTCCTTTTCCTACCACAAATAGAGCTTTCTTTTGATGGTATTTGATCACCTCTGCCATTTTTATTTTTTACGCTATAAACGGAAAAAGACCGAAAATTTTGAAAAAAAATTATATTTTCTACTTTTTGTTATAAAAAAAATCCAATACACTCAATTTTAGTCATACATTTAGGCCAAAATATATTCGACCACATGTCTTTGGTAAAAAAAATGTCAATAAGTGTATATTTATTGGTTTGCGCAAAAGTTATAGGGCCTACAAACTAGGGTACATTTTCTGGAATTTACACAGCCTTTAATTTATGACTGCCTATGTCTTTTCTTGAGGTGCTAAAATGGCAGGGCAGTACAAACCCCCCCAAATGACCCCATTTTGGAAAGAAGACACCCCAAGGAAGTTGCTGAGAGGCATGTTGAGCCCATTGAATATTCATTTTTTTTGTCCTAGGTGATTGAATAATGATAAAAAAAAAGGGGGCGCATGCGCGGCAGCGTCCAAGATGGCCGCCGGCTGCTGACGCTCCGCTCCACCACAGCCCTTCTATAGCCTCAGCAGCTGACAGAGCCCCCCGTTCAGCAACACACCGACCCCATCCTGTGGGGGATACACCAGAGACCTTCCCGATGTCAGTGGGTCACGCTAGAAGGAACCTGACAGGCCTGATGACGGCAGCGGTGGGCCCGGTCAGCTATGCCAAGATGGCGGCCGCCCCATGAGGCCCTCACATAGCAGAGTCAGAGAAGGACTCCATTGCCGATCAGGACCTGACCCCAGCTCCATCTCCAGGTACTGTACACCATCTACAGCCCCAGATCACATCGCCATCCTCCCTGTTATCCAGAATGAACTCAGGGCTCCCATCCACCCCCATGATGGATCCTCACACAGGGTTACTGCTTTCTGTTAGTGAAGCACAGGAGGCAGCACCCATTCCCACAGACTTTCCCTTTATGATGGAAGCCTTTGCACACATGTTATCCAAAAGTTTGGCACAGAATGCAGCGCAGATAACGTCTTCTAGTCAGAGAAGGACTCCATTGCCGATCAGGACCTGACCCCAGCTCCATCTCCAGGTACTGTACACCATCTACAGCCCCAGATCGCATCGCCATCCTCCACGGAATCCCTGTTATTCAGAATGAACTCAGGGCTCCCATCCACCCCCATGATGGATCCTCACACAGGATTACTGCTTTCTGTTAGTGAAGCACAGGAGGCAGCACCCATTCCCACAGACTTTCCCTTTATGATGGAAGCCTTTGCACACATTTATCCAAAAGTTTGGCACAGAATGCAGCGCAGATAACGTCTTCTAGTCAGAGAAGGACTCCATTGCCAATCAGGACCTGACCCCAGCTCCATCTCCAGGTACTGTACACCATCTACAGCCCCAGATCGCATCGCCATTCTCCACGGAATCCCTGTTATCCAGAATGAACTCAGGGGTCCCATCCACCCCCATGATGGAGCCTCACACAGGATTACTGCTTTCTGTTAGTGAAGCACAGGAGGCAGCACCCATTCCCACAGACTTTCCCTTTATGATGGAAGCCTTTGCACACGTTATCCAAAAGTTTGGCACAGAATGCAGCGCAGATAACGTCTTCTATCCATGCTGACCTGCAACAGATTGGAATGAGAATTGACGTTATTGAGAAAAAAGCCGATCAGGCAGGGGCTCGGATCAACCAAAACTCTGCAAGGCTACAAGAGGTTCAGGATCAGCTTGAAACCGCCTGGGCAAAAATAGACGACCTTGAAAATAGGTCCAGACGCTACAACTTCAGGGTCTGTGGGCTCCCAGAATCTGTGAAAGAGGTGCATACAGCTATCAAAACCCTTGTAAAAGACCTTATCCCTGGGATTGCAGAACACCCCCTTGAACTGGACAGGGCTCACAGAGCTCTACAACCTCCCCGCTCTGATGGCCTACCTTGGCACATAATAGTGAAACCCCACTATTTCACCGTCAAGGAAGAGGTAATGAAGAAAGCCAGGTACGCAGACAACCTAACGCTGATGGGACATAAAATCCAGATCTTTGCGGATTTATCCCCTATACGGTGCAGAAAAGAAGGGCCCTAAAACCTCTACTTCAATTGTTGCTGGACAGGGAAATTGCTTATAGGTGGTCCTTCCCACTGAGACTGAACTTCTCTTTCAAAAATAGAAATTACACTTTCTCCACTTTTGCAGAAGGGGAACATCTCCTACAGCAGCTGGGCCTGATCCCACTGGAGCCATCGTCCACGCAAGCAGGCAGAGGGACATCATCGTCTTCCACGAAAAGACCTCCACCAGCTAGCCCGCTGCAACCCTCCTGGCTGAAACAGAACACAAAACGATCTAAAGAAAATCTTCCTCCATGACTTCCATCCTCCGTCTACTGATCGGTGCACCGATCGGTGCTGTTCACACTTAGCTCTACTGAGCAGGGACTAGTCCCCCTTTTTCACGGATGTTTCAAACCCAGACGGGTTTGATACCTTTTCTCCTTTTTATTATATTTGCCCACAAGTTTCTTTTTGTCACCGGCAATGTTTTTGACTTCAGGACTGTGTCTTTCCCCTTAGTCAGGGGGGACAGTCCCAGAGTAACGTTAATGTCCAGGACAGTTCTACATGGGTTACGCTGGGCTGAGTTACCTTCTTTATCATACGGTCAACCGGCCATCAGGGCCGGGTGTCACGGAGGGATCTCTGGTTCTAGAAAAAGTTTCCTGTTAGACTTTGTTTTTTTGTAATTCTTATATTATTAGTGCATTAGTCTTACACTTGTTCCTTTTTACATTTTGTTTTTCTTATTTTTTTGGCTTTAAGACGCTCTGTCATATGTTCATCATAGACTAGAGGGTAGTCTTCAGTTAGCGATGTATGAGGTGTTGGGGCTGTAGTGGACTCAGTGCGCCTCCCTTAGGGACCAGGCTTTTTTTAGGAGAACCTGGTCTCTCCTTGGTGTCCCCTTTTTACAGTTCACCAGTCCACTTTTTGGTTGGGGTTGAGGTGGCTCACCACTTCTTCCTCTGGGGTCAGGTGGGGTCAGGGGACCCCATTGTGGTTGTTTTTTTTTTACTTTCTCTTTCAGCAAATGTTCATATATAATTCAGGTATGGCACACATGCTTCATGGTTTAACCTGCCTCTCCCTCTTCATTCCTCTCTTCATCTCTTTCTCCCCCCCCCCTATCTCCTCTCTCACATCTTACTACAGGCTCTCTCAGACCTCGGGAGGTATCCGGATATCAAATCCCAGGCTCGACCGAATTGACATCACACCGAATTGGGTCTTAGGGTGACTCAAAGGTAAGAAGTGGAATTTTGGGTTGCTTAACCCTCCCCTGGACCATGGCTAATACAAACAATTCTCCCTCACCCCTCAAAATTATCTCACGCAACACACAGGGGATGAACTCTCCTATCAAGTGCAGAAAACTTTTTCAATCATACCACTCAATGCACTCAGACATCTTACTTTTACAAGAGACACATTTTCCAGCCACCTTTACTCCCAAATTTCTACACCAACACTACCCCCAATTCTTCTTGGCATCAGCTCAAAATAAAACCAAGGGAGTAGCAGTATGTTTCGCCAAACACATTAATCTGTCACAGCTGGAGGTTTTAATTGATCCGCTAGGCCATTTCTTGGTGGTGTCAGGACATGTAGATGGCGACATTTTTACGTTTGTTTCTTACTATGCACCTAACAAGGGACAAAAAAAACTTTCTTTCATTCTATGTTAAATACAATACATCCGCACCTAAAGGAGTCGGAGATTATGGGTGGAGACTCAAATACCGCCTTTGACTTTGCTTTGGACAAGTTGGCGACCGGGAAACCAAAACCAAAAAGGCTCTCTAAGCAAAGTACCAAAATTGCTAATCTGCTCCACGAGGAAGGGTTGATTGATGTGTGGAGGGAAACCAACCCACACAATAAAGACTATACCCATTTATCAGCCCCCCATAACTCATTTGCCAGGATAGACCACATCTTCACCAGCTCACATACCATCCCACTTATCTTAAGCTCGAAAATTATAGACTCGTCACTATCTGACCACTTGATGGTCACTATGACGACCCGGAGACCGGGAGGACCTAGAGGACCTCCCTGTTGGCGCTTACAAGAATCCCTGCTAAATGATACAATACAGTGCTCAATTCTAGATGCAGCCATTAAAGAATATTTCCGATTAAATCAAACGAGCGTTGTTTCCCCCTTAACGGTATGGGCAGCCCACAAATCAGTTATTAGGGTACATATCATCCAGATAACCTCAAAACTCAAAGCAGAACATAAAGCGGACATACGGAAACTAACGGCAGAATACTGTAAGGTAGCTCAGACACACAAGACTCACCCCACTCACGAGATGCTGAAAGACCTGGACAGATCTAGAGCTCTCCTTAACCTTGCCCTGACGACCGCATCTGAAAAATATTTAAGGTGGACAGGGGCTAAATTTTACTCCCAAACTGACAAGATGGTATCCAGACTGGCTGCAAAGCTCAGCCCTAATCAACGTTCCTTTGCTTTTCCCAAAATTAAGACCTCCTCCGGGGACTTAACCCAGAACCCAATTAAGATAATGGAAGAATTCTCCCTTTTCTACTCGAAGCTATACAATCCTAAACCCCCCCCCTAATCAGACAACGGACCGCTTCCTAGACAATATCCCATTACCTTCTCTAACGAAAGACCATAGGGAGCTCCTGGAGAGCCCTTTCGCTACATCAGAGATACTAGACACAATTAATTCCCTGAAAAATGGCTCGGCCCCTGGTCCGGATGGCTTCTCTACAGGCTAATACAAGAAATTTGGTCCAAGTTTGGCCCCTCATATGGCCAAGTTTTTCAACTCTCTCAGGGATGGAGCCCTCCTGGGTTCTGATCTCAATTCTGCTTACATCTCAGTGATTCCAAAACCGGATAAAGACCCTAGCGAGTTAGGTAATTATAGACCTATTTCTCTTATAAACAATGATATTAAAATAATGACAAAGATTATGGCCAATAGGGGGGCGTGGCCTGCGACGGAGCTGAATGGCTGCTTGATCTCAGAGCTCCGGTTCTCCGGCGGACACAGCGGCTGAAATCGGCACAATAAACCGCGGATTCCTCTTCCCCTTGCTAGCGGTCCGATCTGGGCACACCAGGAAAGCATGATGGGCAAAAGAAAAGGCACATCCAAGCCTCAAAGACTGACGGATTACTTCACACAGCCGCTCAATGGAGGTAGGCAAGATGGCGCCGGCCATTCACACACATTATCTCACAAAGGCGACCCCGCTACACGCACCGCCACCTCATCCCCCAAAACTAATATATTACACGGCAGCCAACAATCTCTCCCCTCCTCCTCACCATCTGGGAGTCCAGTAAAAGCTAAATTGAAGCTGGATGGAGGCAGATGCAGCCCCACATTGAGCCCTGTTACAGACTCGGGGGATGACACCAGGGAGCTCCCGGAATCCATTGACACTTTCCCTACTACAAATCAACCTGTCCTGGATACTGTGTTAAAGGACATGCTGGTATCCTTAAGAAGCACCATACAAGCGGATATGATGAACTGTATGCACAGATTTAGTGGTGAGCTTAGTGCAGTAGAGGCTAGAATTGAGCATGTGGAAAACAAGATGGGGGATTTCGCCTCCACTATAAACGATCTAGTAGATGCGAACGAAGATAGAGAAGAGGAATCTGCCTGGATCAAAAACAAAATAGCAGATATCGAAGACAGATCCAGGAGGAACAACCTCAAGATTAGGGGGATCCCCGAATCAGTCCAACCATCAGACCTACGTGCATATGTGACAGATTTATTTACTGCTCTCCTGCCTGACCTTACCGCAATAGATATTACCATTGACAGAATACATCGTCTACCAAAACCCACATATCTCCCAGATGTGGTCCCCAGAGATGTGATCTTGCGCATGCGCTTCTTTCACGTAAAAGAACAGTTAATGCAAACAATGCGCAAACAGGAAAGCGTTCCATCCCGCTTCCAAAAATTACAATTCTATGCGGATCTGTCTCAGCACACACTGCAAAAAAGGCGCAACCTGAACACTATAACAAAAGTGCTCAGGAACCACAACATACCCTACAGATGGGGGTATCCTACTAAAATCTCAATCATCAAGCAAGACAAAACATTCGTTGTAGACTCCCTGGACAAAGGCATCTCCTTACTGAAAGAATGGAACATTCTTCCCAAACCAGAAGATGAAGGAAGTCCTATGACCAACCGACGCTCACCTAACCCTGACTGGAAAACTGTAACGCAAAAAAACGCCAAATCACATAAATAACAGCACCTGCAAATCCGAGGTAATCTTATGTCCAGGTTACAAAAGCCGGAGTAACCGATAACCGTTGGGCTAGAACTCTTCCCCTTAGTTACTTGAGCAGCAGTTAGCTGCACACAGTTGACTTTAAATAAGTTATGAAAAGTTGCATTGTTGCTTCACTTGTTACACCTTACAAGTATGTTTTCTTCTCTTTTTTTGCTTTATTTTTTTTTTCTATATATTTGGAGCATTACAGCCGACTATTAAACATCCAGCTTGACGCGACAAGATCTACTCAACCCACCGAACTCTCTCAGCATAAAGATCAACGTGATAAAGTTTCTACCAGGGTCACAGTGAGTACCAATCCTAAGAAAATGGAAGACCACATACGAGGACTCTCACATGCAGGATACCTTACCTTACCTCAGATTACATGTGAATCACAATCAGCACACCTAAGTAACCAACCCCATGGCCATCCAATTTATTTCCATTAACTCCAAAGGGCTCAATCATCCAGCTAAGAGAAAATCCCTCTGGAAGGAAGCATTGACAAATAAATCTGACATACTCTGCGCACAAGAAACGCATTTTTGTGGCTTATCCGCCCCAATATGTCAAAACAAGCATTTCCCACACATTTTTTTTGCCAATGCAGATTCAAAAACCAAAGGAGTAATGACTGCCATAAGAGACACTGTAACCTTTGTACTGCATAAAAAGTTTGTGGATACTCAGGGTCGATATTTGGTGTTGGTGTGTGATATCAATCAGGTAACATATACTATAGTGAATGTATACGCCCCGAACAGGCACCAGGTTCGCTTTTTCCATAAACTTATGCATAAAGTTAACACCCTCAAAAAGGGTCTTTTGGTGCTCTGTGGGGACTTCAATATAATCCCTGACCCTTCTATAGACACAACATCGAAGAAACGTATATTGACATCTCTTCAAGATTCCATACATAGAGAAGGTTTGTATGATGTGTGGCGGTGTCTGCATGCAGGTGAGAGAGACTTTACGTTCTTCTCCGCCCCACACCATACATATACTAGAATAGATTTCTTTTTGGTGGACCAAAATACCTTGACCAAATCGACCTCCTCAACCATTAATAATATTACATGGTCGGACCATGGATCCATTACTTTATCTTTAAAAGACACCTCTGTAATCACTACTACTCCGATCTGGAGAGTCAATTCTTTCCTCTTGCAACAACCAGAGTCAAAAAAAATTATTGAAGAGCATTTACTAGAATTTTTTACTATCAACGAACCTTCTGTTCAGAACCATTTCACTCTGTGGAATGCCCACAAGGCATTCATTAGGGGGATTTTTATTCAATTGGGGGCCCGGGCGAGGAGGCAGCGGCAAAAGAAACTGCAAAATATCACAGATGAGATCTTTTGCTTAGAAACCAAAAATAAACAACAACCTTCCCTCTTGGTCTCTAAAAGACTTCACCAGTTGAAAAACGATCTCAGACTCCTCTTACTAGAGGACTTTGAGAAACAAACAAAACGACTTAAAATGAATTACTATGCACACGGCAATAGGGCAGGTAAATTGTTAGCGCATCAACTTAAAGGACACAGAAGTAAAACCAAAATACCATACATATTACACCCCATGAACAAATCCAAAATGCAACACCCACAAGACATAGCAGACGCCTTCAGCAATTATTACGGCTCCCTCTATAATCTTAAAGAGGATACAACCACATTTCAACCAACCACTAAAATGATAAATGATTTTTTAGAACAAATCACATTGCCAACTTTGTCCCAACAGGAAAAAGAACAGCTAAGTGCACCATTTACTATTGAAGAAATACATAAAACGATTGAATCACTCCCCGCTAATAAATCCCCAGGCCCAGATGGCTTCACAGGAGATTATTATCAAACCTTTAAAACTATTCTATCTCCTCACCTGGGCAGGGTTTTCAATACCGCTGCTGCCTCCTCCTCCTTCCCTCCCGAAATGCTGAGGGCTCTAATAGTGACTTTGCCTAAGCCAGGGAAAAATCCAGACACCCCAGCAAATTTTCGACCTATATCGCTACTGAATGCCGACTTAAAAATTTACGCCAAAATCATAGCTAACCGCCTAATAGATATTTTACCCCACTTAATCCATTCAGACCAGACTGGGTTTACAAGAGGCCGTCAGACCTCTGATGCTACTAGAAGGCTGATAAATATTATCCACATTGCTGAGACCCAGCGAAGGCCTTCTCTGCTTCTAGCACTGGATGCAGAGAAGGCCTTTGATAGAGTGCATTGGGGATACCTGGAAGCGGCCTTGGGGAAGTTTGGATTCTCAGGTTCTATTTTATCGGCAATAATGGCGTTATACTCGAATCCCTCAGCGCAAGTATATACCTCGGGAGTACTCTCTAAGCCGTTCAACATAACCAATGGTACCCGTCAGGGTTGTCCTCTCTCCCCACTAATCTTCAATCTAATCTTAGAACCCTTGGCAACATTTATTAGGAAACACCAGTCCATAACAGGTTTCATAACACACAAATCGGAACATGTCGTTAGCCTATTCGCTGATGACATCATTTTGATGCTTACGAATCCGACTATTTCCCTGGCTTTGGTTCACGATACATTACAAATGTTCACCAAGATATCTTACTATAAGGTAAATGAAAATAAATCTTATATATTAGGTATTGGTATAGATCCCCAACTAAAAAATACGCTCAGCTCACGGTTTCCATATACATGGTGCAAAGAGGGGATAAACTATCTAGGAATCACTTTAACCGCTTCTACGGATAACCTCTTTAGAACCAACTATATTCCCTTTCTCAGCTCCCTACCGACTAAACTACAAAATTTATCCAAATCGGAACTTTTATGGTCAGGACGCCTAGCGGCTTTCAAAATGGTAATCCTTCCTCAATTAATATACTTATTCAGGTCGCTCCCCATCCTGGTTCCCAATTGGTATTTTTCCAAACTACAATCTTTGCTTAATAGGTTCTTATGGAAAGGAAAAAAAGCTAGATGGGCTTTTAAAAACTCAGTGATGTCTAGGAAAGTGGGGGGAGTGGGTAATATTGTGATCAAAGATTACTACCTCGCATCCATTCTTGCACAATTAAGATCATGGTTTCCTGATTCGCCAGACCCCAGATGGCAGGAACTAGAAGAGAACCAAATTCCTGATAAAAATCTTTACAATTATTTAATGATACAGCCCACTAAGGTATCTTACAACCAATCTTTAGCCCCCTCCATGAAAGCTTCACTTCAAGCCTGGAATACACTTGTAAAAAATCACTCATCTAACTCCCTGGTGTCCCTGTTACAGATCCCTATCACCAGCTTATCTAGCGTTATACCAGACCTTCGCATAAATCATTGGGCAGACCAAGGCATAACACACATTGAAGATCTTAGAATAGGCCCCATGATAAAAACATTCAGAACACTACAAATTGAATACAACTTAGAACAGTCTGAGTACTATAGATACATGCAGGTATGTCATTTTATTAAAAATACCCCTCTTCTTTCCATCCAACTCCCTTGGAGAATAAAATTATTCCTCACGAAGCAAACCACCTCTATTAAAGGAATATCACTCTTTTATAACGCCTTAAACGATAAGCTGACATTTGTTAAACACTCTTATATCGAAGCTTGGGAACGAGAATTAAAACAATGTTTCTCCCCGGCACAGTGGCAAAAAACACTTCAGATTACATACTCCTCCTCTAAGTGTATTAATTTATGGGAACTAACACAAAAAATACTAACGCGTTGGTATTTAACACCACATAAGATATCTAAGTTTGACCATAATACCTCTCCAATGTGTTGGAGAAACTGTAATAATATAGGTACTTTATACCATATATTTTGGGATTGCCCAAGAATACGCACATTATGGGAAAAGGTATTCGACATAATAGCACAAATAACAAATCAACAGATTCAACCTAACCCTGGCCTAGCTATTCTATCTTTAGACATAGACTTGATCCCTAGAGTTTATAGGAAGATAGTATCCCACGTTCTATTAAGCACCAGATTAATAATTACCAGACACTGGAAAGCTCAGGAAATCCCTAAAACTACTGAAATAATTACAACCACTAACATACATATCACGTACGAAAAAATGTTTGCGTCATCCCAGGGTAACTTTCAGATATCATACACCCAGTGGAAACCGTGGACTGACTGGTACAATTCAAGGAAAACTTAAGGACTGTTACTGATACATGCTCATTCATTAGATGAGTTCTAAGTTAAGATATGTCAAGCTGGATGGCTCCATTTATTATCCTACAGTATTTAATTTTATTTTTTATGTTATTTTCACCTCGTTTGTTCATGTCATTCACACCACATATGATCCCAAATCATAGCGACCCACGCACAATGTATACTGTTCACTAACCATTTTTCCAAATTGGTGGAGCCATCTCCTTCATGGCACAGTGAGCTCCCAGCAGGGGTGTAGAAAGAGGTGGACTCCTCTTCCTCTTCTCTTGAGTTATATTTTTCTTATTACGGTGATTATACATGCCAATAACAACTATGAGAATACCTAGTGCTATGGGAACTCCAAGTCTCCTCAGTGTGATTATGGTACAAAAGATTATAATCTATATAATGCCAAATAACAAACACAATTGGTTGATACAATGGAGACATTTGTAATTTCCGGTGTTGAAATGTATTGTTCCTTTTTTTATTTCTTCTCAAAATTCTGTCTGTATTTTTGTCTCTCTTTTGTATTTTTGATGAAAACTTAATAAAAACTATTGAAATAAAAAAAAAGAATGTAAAAAAAAAAAAAAAAAGATTATGGCCAATAGAGTAGCAAGCTTTATTGCAGGCTATATCCACGGGGATCAGATGGGCTTCATCCCTGGGAGACAGGGTCCGGACCAGATTTGCAGAACAATAGATATTGTTTCTATACTTAAATCAAGGTGGGACGGGAGCTCCCCTCAAACAGGTTTCCTCCTTTCCATAGATTTACACAAGGCCTTTGATTCAGTAGAATGGTCCTACCTCACTACGATATTACAGAAATGGGACTTTGGCCCGTACTTCCTGAATCTGATTAAAGCCCTTTACTCGTCCCCTTCAGCCCAGGTTCGTCTCATGGGTAGATACTCAGAAACATTCAGGATAGGGAGGAGCACCAGACAGGGTTGCCCTCTCTCCCCTCTCCTCTTCTCGATTGCGATTGAAACATTAGCAGTGGCAGTTAGAACTAACCCAGACGTTAAGGGAGTACGGTGCGGAGGACAGGAGCACAAATGTGCACTCTATGAAGATGACCTCCTCTTATATGTGACTTCCCCCCTAACATCTACCCCCATCATTTACAAAATCTTACGCAATTTTAGTGTAGTGTCAGGCCTACAGGTAAACATGTCCAAATCAATAGCGCTAAACATAACAGTTCCCCCAGACCTACTAACTCAAATTTCCAACAACTTCGAATTTACTTGGGCCAGATCCGAAATCCCCTATCTAGGTATTAAAATCACCCCAGAAATAGATAGTCTCTTTAAAGCCAACTTCCCACCTATATTTCAAAGATGTAAGAGTGACCTGGAGAGATGGTCAAGATGTGGTCTATCCTGGCTGGGTAGGGTCAACGCTGTGAAAATGACCCTGCTCCCCCGGGTTTTGTATTTATTCCGTTCCCTACCAATCCCGATAAGGAAACAAGTCCTTAGCAAATTTCAATCGGAGATCACCCGATTTGTGTGGGGGCGTAAGGGATATAGATGTCCTTCTAAGACTCTTTACCGGCTGAAATCTCAGGGGGGATTGGGTCTGCCCGATCTGTGGGAATATTACCAGATATCCCAAATATCGGTAGTCTTTTCAAAAAGACAGAAGCCGGAATGGCTTGCGATGGAGAGATGCGCCATTCCGAGGAACACCATTGACTATCTCCTCTTGTGTAATCCGAAACATAGGCCTGCCATTATGTCTCCTACCCTCTCCCATACAATGGCCCTGTGCTCTAGACTTCTTTCTCACCATAACCTGACCTCCCCAATGAAACCATCTGCCCACTTATTTCACAATGTCGACTTTTCACCTGGACTAGCTATCAAAGATTTCCAATGGTGGACTGACAAAGGCTTATACAGAATTGGTCAATTCCTCTCCACTAATGGTCTGATCAAATGATCCTATTGCAGGAAAAAACTATATTTGCCGGATTCCAAGGTATTCAGATTCTCACAAATCTCACACTTCCTTACTTTAATTTGGACCCACCAAAAAGATCTTCCTTCGATAACCCTTTATGAAAACTGGTGTGTAAACACAGAGGTTCAGGGGGGGGGATCTCCTTGATTTATTCTGCTCTAATGTCACTCACAGACAAACCAACCTACGCTCGAGCCTGGGAGGAAGAAATGGACATCTCTTGGCCCACACAGGCATGGTATACCTCTTTTAATAGAGCATATAAGGGAATCCTAAATGTTTCGCTTATTGAGGCCAGTGTGAAGGTAATGATGCAATGGTACTATGTCCCCGCTAGATTAGCAATTATCTTCCCAGGGGCTTCCCCCCTATGTTACAGGGGTTGCAAGTTGGAAGGCACAATGTTGCACACTTGGTGGTCCTGTCCACGCATTCGATCATTCTGGCAGAAAGTTTTTAGAACAGTCAGCAAAATCACAAAAGTCTCGATAGCTCCTGACCCACAAGTAGCTCTTCTAAACAGCAATATCGTAGCTCTTCCTAGACTTTCTCAGGCACTAGTCTACTTCATCCTTTTAGGAGCCAAAGTAACAGTAGCCAAAGCCTGGAAAAAACCTGGTGTATCCTATCTAGGGTTCAAGAGAAAAGTCTCTTGGATCATGGCCCAAGAACAAATTGTGGCAAAACTCAATGATAAAGTGGATAAATGTTACAGTATTTGGGAACCTTGGGCCATCTACTGCAACATTCCCCTAATTCCGGGAGTAGTGCAGTATACTGAGGGATCTGGTCCCCCCCCCCTTTTCTTTCATGGGGCACTCCAGCCCCCCTCCTCACCTCCTCATTGTTGTGTGCCGGTAACTCAGGTAATGTGTCAGAAGCTTTGAGAACAATTCCCATTTGATCTGTGGGGTGGGAGATGCCTTGACCTCACTATGGGCAAGATCTTCACACACATCTTGTCGTGTGGGGGGCTGAGGGCTCTCCTCAGCCCCACCGGTTGGTGGGTCCAGGCTCCAATGGAGTGGCGGGTCGGGTGATCTCTTGTGAGCGCCACGCACTTCCACAGTAAGCACCCAAAGGGGTGGGGTGCGTGGGGTCCTGAGGGGTGCTCGATCGAACCCGTCCTTGACATTATATTTTTTAAACAAGTTTTGTTGTTTCTTGGACTCTTATCTCTACCCTACTCTACTGGTACTCAGATATCATTTCAAAAAAGCTTATAACATAAGTTAAACCATTATATAATCTTCTTATTGTGCTCATGTGACTTGTTTTTTATTTTTTTAAGGATGTAGCTTCGATATGCCATCCTGTCATTGTCTTTTGATACTATGTATTAATGTCAAAAAGTTCAATAAAACTTTTTGAAATCGGAAAAAAAAAAAAAAAATTTACAAAAAGTTGTCACTAAATGATATATTGCTCACACAGGCCATGGGCATATGTGGAATTGCACCCCAAAAAATACATTCAGCTGCTTTTCCTGAGTATGGGGATACCACATGTGTGGGACTTTTTGGGAGCCTAGCCACGTAGGGGGCCCGAAAACCAATCACTGCCTTCAGGATTTCTAAGGGCGTAAATTTTTGATTTCACTCCTCACTACCTATCACAGTTTTGAAGGCCATAAAATGCCCAGATGGCACAAACCCCCCCAAATGACCCCATTTTGGAAAGTAGACACCCCAAGCTATTTGCTGAGAGGCATGTTGAGTCCATGGAATATTTTATATTTTGACACAAGTTGCGGGAAAGTAACAATTTTTTTTTTTTTTGCACAAAGTTATCACTAAATGATATATTGCTCAAACTGGCCATGGGCATATTTGGAATTGCACCCCAAAATACATTTAGCTGCTTCTCCTGAGTATGGGGATACCACATGTGTGGGACTTTTTGGGAGCCTAGCCGCGTACGGGGCTCCGAAAACCAATCACCGCCTTCAGGATTTCTAAGGGCGTAAATTTTTGATTTCACTCTTCACTGCCTATCACAGTTTCTGGGGCCATGGAATGCCCAGATGGCACACACCCCCCCAAATGACCCCATTTTGGAAAGTAGACACCCCAAGCTATTTGCTGACAGGCATGGTGAGTATTTTGCAGCTCTCATTTGTTTTTGAAAATGAAGAAAGACAAGAAAAATATTTTTTTTTTCTTTTTTCAATTTTCAAAACTTTGTGACAAAAAGTGAGGTCTGCAAAATACTCACTATACCTCTCAGCAAATAGCTTGGGGTGTCTACTTTCCAAAATAGGGTCATTTGGGGGGGTTTTGTGCCACCTGGGCATTCCATGGCCTCCAAAACTGTGATAGGCAGTGAAGAGTGAAATCAAAAATTTACGCCCTTAGAAAGCCCGAAGGTGGTGCTTGGATTTCGGGGTACCGTATGCGGCTAGGCTCCCAAAAAGTCTCACACATGTGGTATCCCCATATCCCCATACTCAGGAGAAGCAACAGAATGTATTTTGGGGTGTAATGTCACATATTCCCATGGCATGTTTGAGCAATATATCATTTAGTGACAACTTTGTGCAAAAAAAAAAAAAAAAGAAAAAAAAATGTGTCTTTTTCCTGCAACTTGTGTCACAATATAAAATATTATATGGACTCGACATGCCTCTCAGCAAATAGCTTGGGGTGTCTACTTTCCAAAATGGGGTCATTTGGGGGGGGGGTTCAATTGTCCTGGCATTTTATGCACAACATTTAGAAGCTTATGTCACACATCACCCACTCTTCTAACCACTTGAAGACAAAGCCCTTTCTGACACTTTTTGTTTACATGTAAAAATTATTTTTTTTTGCAAGAAAATTACTTTGAACCCCCAAACATTATATATTTTTTTAAAGCAAATGCCCTACAGATTAAAATGGTGGGTGTTTCATTTTTCACACGGTATTTGCGCAGCGATTTTTCAAACGCATTTTTTTTTTTTTTTTCTAAAACACACTATATTGTCCAAATGTTTGATGAAATAAAAAAGATGATCTTAGGCCGAGTACATGGATACCAAACATGACATGCTTTAAAATTGCGCACAAACGTGCAGTGGCGACAAACTAAATACAGTTTTAAAAGCCTTTAAAAGCCTTTACAGGTTACCACTTTAGATTTACAGAGGAGGTCTACAGCTAAAATGAATGCCCTCGATCTGACCCTCACGGTGATACCTCACATGCATGGTGCAATTGCTGTTTACATTTGACGCCAGACCGACGCTTGCGCTCAGCGCGAGAGCAGGGGGGGGCAAGGGTGCTTTTTTTTTTTTTTTTAATCATTTTTATTGTTATCTCAGGGAATGTAAATATCCCCTATGATAGCAATAGGTAGTGACAGGTACTCTTTTTTGAAAAAATTGGGGTCTATTAGACCCTAGATCTCTCCTCTGCCCTCAAAGCATCTGACCACACTAAGATCGGTCTGATAAAATGCTTTCCCAATTTCCCAATGGTGCTGTTTACATCCGGCGAAATCTAAGTCAAAAAAAGCTCATAGCTTCCGGTTTCTTAGGCCGTAGAGATGTTTGGAGCCACTCTGGTCTCTGATCAGCTCTATGGTCAGCTGACTGAATCACCAGCTGCATTCTCAGGTTCCCTGTTGGGACAGGAGAGCCAGAGAAAAACATTGAAGACGGTGGGGGGGCATTCCCCCCCACTGCTTGTAAAAGCAGTCTAGAGGCTAATTAGCCATTAGGGTTGCTTTTACATGAAAGCCGACCGCTGGCTGAAAAGAATGATACCAAGATGATACCTAAACCTGCAGGCATCATTCTGGTACAACCACTCAAAGTCCAGCAACATACCAGTACGTTGCTGGTCCTTCTTTGCATATATTGTAATCTTTTTTTTTTTTTTTTTTTTTCATGCAGCCTGTGGGCTGAACGAAAAAAAAAGAGATCGGTGGGGATGCCCACCATTAGAATACCTTCCTATACTTCCGGTTCCGGCGCCGCATGGAGTAGCTGCACCCTTTATCAGCTCCCGCTCTGAGGACGCCCAAACCAGCCTACAAAACCGGCCCAGAAGCCAGAAACCCCCCTCAACCACCTCGGGCACCTATACCCGCTCTATGGACCGATTCGTGGAGGTCCGCGGCTCCCGCTCCAACACGGCCCTGACGGCGCCGCCGGCCCTGCCGCAAATCGAGGCCCCGGCTTCGGCCTGCACGGAAGTCTACACAGGCGCGCAGCAGCAGCATCAGTACACGGCGGAGATGGAAGTAAGTGGAAGCACAGCTCCACACACATCCCTACAGGCATCCCCTGCCCACCCACATTCTCAGGCCTCCTCTCCTCAAGTACCCTCTCCACAAGCCTTCTCCATGCCAGCTACATCCCCACAGCTCGCCGGGGACCACAAAACTGAACGCATTGCACAGGCAGTGGCAGCACTTCTGTCCCCCATGATATCTGCCTCGGTAGAAAAGGCTGTTAATGCGGGGATGAAACAGATAAAGGCCCAGCTAGGAGAACACAACACTAGGCTAAACGAGCTAGAACATCGCCAATCAAGCATAGAGGAAGAGTTGTATCAAGCTCAAGCCACGGAACAAGCACAAGACAAAACCAACCAATACATTATCCAAAAACTCGACGATTTGGAGAATAGGTCCAGAAGGAGCAACCTGCGATTCGTGGGGATTCCCGAATCTCTCCAAGCATCTGCCCTAATGGACTTTTGCTCCCAACGCATACCTGAGGCGCTAGGCCTAACAGGCCCTTGCACGGTGGAACGCGCTCACAGGATGGGGTCATATAGTGAAGAACGCAAGAACCCCCGGCCCATCATAGCCAAATATCTGAACTACTCTGACAAGGCTCTAATTCTTCAAAAATTCCGACAATCCCGCTCGCTTCAAATCGACGGGGTGAGGATCCTGATTTTTGCTGACTACTCCATCGAAGTCTCAAAAAAGCGCAAGGCCTTCCAACAGATATGCTCTGAACTCTTTAAACAACAGATCAAATTTACTCTGGCATTCCCGGCTATCCTACGCCTCAAGACACCCAACGGGGACCAGCTATCTTTCCAGGAACCCTCAGAAGCAGAAGCCTACATGCGGTCTTTGCTCCCCAACGCCCAACAACACACCCCGTCGAAAGGCACTTCAATCAACCGCTCCCTGGATCAACGCAGCCCGCGCAAAGACTCCCCCAAGCGATTCAGACCCTCGGTTCCGGACCAGCATCGCTACACCCACCGCTGAACAGAAACCAGAAACCTACCTTCACCTGGTTTCCACCATCTTCTTTTTTGGACAGTAAATTTTCTGTCCCCCCACAGGTTCCACATATCCTCTGTTCCTCACCAACACGTAATGTATAATGTCTCTTATACATATGTTTGTTCTTCCATTTTAAATGTTTTTCTCCTTTTAGGATTCATCCTAGCAAGTTACAACTTTTAAGTGTTTTTCTCTACATCCTCCTGGCTTCACTGTGTGCGGACAACCACTCCCCTCTCCCCCTCCCCCATGTATGCGACCCCTTGGTGTCCACATAAACATCTGTCTCACGGCCAAGGGCTCTCTGGGGCTTTATCATTACCGTCCCGAAATGGGAGTTGACCCTCACAGTGACTCCATGCGGAAAAAAGCGAAGTTTCCATGTTCATTTGTTTTATTGGTGATACTCTCCCCTATGTTGACTCTCCTACAGATTAACCCCTCTCCCCATCTCCCCTCTCTCCCACACGGCCCTAGCCAACTCAAATCCACCTCCTTTTTTCTATCCCTCCCATACAACAACATCAAGCCCCTGGACACAACTGGCACTCTATCATACCTACCTCACAATAGTAAACCATACTTAACAGCACATACCCCCTTTCGACCCCCCTGATATGAAAATAACTTCATGGAATGTAAAGGGTCTAAGATCCCCCCAAAAGAGAATGAAAATCCTAAGGCATCTCAAACGTCTCAAAACTGATATAGCACTAATACAAGAATCCCACCTACCAGCTTCAGATTTTCATCGCATGCAGAAACTATGGGTAGGCACTGTGCTAGGCTCAGAGGCAGCAGGACGCAAAGCTGGCGTTCTCCTGCTCATACACAAGAACCTCCCGTGCACAGTCCTGTCTGTGAAAAACGACGCTCAGGGGCGTCTGATCACGGTCCACATCAAAATAGGCTCCAAAGAACTACTCATAACTAATGTATATGCACCCAATAACCCAGGCAGACAATTTTACACTGAATTATCCAGTTGGATACTAAATAACCCACATCTCCCTCATCTAATCGGAGGAGACTTCAATGACATCATCCATCAGATAGACGACAGATCTTCACAAAAACGTCCAAAACAGGGCACTAACCCACCACCCCCTTCCCTCCTGGCCAGCACCATGGAATCCACACATTTCCAAGATCTTTGGCGCCTTTCTCACCCAACAGACAGGGAGTTCACTTTCTACTCCAACCCTCACAAAACATTCACCAGGATAGACTACCTCTTTGGCTCTGACAACATTCTCCCCTACCTCCAGAACTCCACCATCCACGACATAACTATCTCAGACCATGCCCCTATTGAGGTGACACTGGACAATCTAGACCTACCCCCACACCCCAACTTATGGCGGTTCCCATCTTATCTACACAACAACACTGACTTCCAAAACTACATCTCTGACGCATGGGCTGAATATTCCTCCAATAACTCCCCACACATACACAACCCCAACCTATTCTGGGACGCTGGTAAAGCTTTCTTAAGGGGTCGTATCATATCGTATGCAACCTCTTTTAAACGTAACACCCTAACTAAATACAAAGAGGCCAGCTCACGCTTACACCAAGCACAACGAGAAATGTACATTAATGACTCCCCAACAACACGCTCTGAATGGCAGACAGCGAAGAGGGAATTTGACACTTGGGTAAACACCTTAGAAAACACCAAGAAGGCCCATTTAGATGCCACATTCCATAAATTTGGAAACAAAGCAGGAAAACTCCTATCTAGATTATGCAAAGGTCCATATCGCCCCACTCACATCACGTCCCTACGTGACAAATCAGGCGCCCTACACGCCACTCCACTTTCGATTAACAAAGTCATGCAAAAATTCTACTCCACTCTTTATGCCCCAGACCCCATAGACAAACCTACTGCGCACGCTTTTCTAGATAAAATAACCTTACCCAAACTATCCCCAACACAATTAGAAACCTTAAACGCACCTATCACCATCCCTGAAATATCGACAACCATTCGCAACTTAACCCTGTCCAAAGCCCCAGGCCCAGATGGATTCACCAGCGAATTCTTCAAAACCCTACAACCCCTACTAGAACCTACTCTCCTCCAAGTATATCAACATATATGGGCAGGGGGTGCATACCTACATTCGGGGAACCAAGCCATCATAAAACTACTGGCAAAAAAGGGTAAAGACCCCCTAGAACCGGGTTCATACAGACCCATATCACTTCTTAACCTAGATGTGAAAATCCTCTCAAAAATCGTTGCCACTAGACTAGCAGATATTATGCCCTCCCTTATCCACCCCGCCCAGTCAGGTTTTATTAAAGGACGTACGGCCACCCTTAACATCCGCAAAGTCATGCTGGCCCTAGAACATGCAATGCATTACCCGAACACCGATCATGCCATTATCACGCTAGACGCGGAAAAAGCTTTCGATAACGTCAGTTTCGATTGGTTATCCATGACAATGACGGCAATAGGATTCACTGGCCCCTTCAAACATCTAATTACTGCCATGTACACAGCTCCGACAGCAAGGTTAGTGGCAGCAGGCCTGCTATCAGAAGAAATTCACCTCCATAAGGGCACTCGCCAGGGCTGCCCCCTATCGCCACTCCTCTTCAATATAGCACTAGAACCACTCTCCAGATATCTAACGACAGTAGCCCCACTACATGGCTTAAAGATAGGCCCACATAACCTACACACCTCACTTTTTGCAGATGACGTCCTTATATTTTCAGCCAACCCTACATCAGATATGCTAACCATAAAAAACGTATTCGATGAATTTCGCTTATGCTCGGGCCTCCGTATCAATTACAGCAAAAGCGAAATTCTTCCCATCGGCACTCACTCCACACCAAAATGGACCCAGCAATCAATCTTCCCTGTTGCTAAATCTCACATCACCTACTTAGGAATAAAAATAGGAAAACTCCCTTCTTCACTATACCACCTCAATTACCCTCCTTTATTGTCAAAAATAACTCAGGAACTAAATACCTGGATGGATCTGCCCCTTTCGCTTTTGGGAAGATGTCATTTAGTGAAAATGGTCAGTTTTGCAAGATTACTCTACCCAATGCAAACCATCCCATTACTCCTCCACCATAAAGATGTGACCTCCCTTAACAACGCTATATCTAAATTTCTATGGCAGAACAAAAGACCACGCATTGCTCTTAAAAAATTTTATCTTCCCAGACGCGAAGGGGGCATTAGTCTCCCTCATGTTAGAATGTATAACCTTGCATGTTTGCTAAGAACAAGTCTAGACTGGATAACCCAGTCCTCTCGTTACTCAAACTTCTCTCTGGAATCTGCCATGGCCCATCCCTACTCACTAGTAGCCCTCCTACACTGCAGATGGAAGTCGATCCCCCATCCCCACCAACATAATCTCCTATTAAGAGATACAGCAATAGCCTGGAGAGAAACACGAAAGATCCTCAAGCTATCCCCTTTTGTGTCAATACACCTCCCGATCCAAGGAAATCCAGCATTCCCGCCGAGTTTAGAACATAAATCTTTCAAAACATGGGAACAAAAAGGTTTAACGAAATTCTCCCTCCTCTGCAACACCCAGACGGGTCAACCATTACCCTTTGCTGATATCGCTGAATCCTTCACTCTACCCTCCACACATATCTTCCACTATGGGCAATGTATCAGCTTCCTAAAGGAGGCGTGCAATCACAACGAAAAAAGGTTCCAACCAAACGTCACGGATCTAATGATAATGAGCAATGCTTACAAAATCTCAGACATATACAAACCACTCCTCAACAAGTCCTCTCCACCTCTCTCTTCATCCTCAATCAAAAACTGGAACAAAGACTTCCCCGATCCAAACCTAGTAGAAAAAATCATCCAAGGGCTCAACGCTGTACAAAAGCTAACACCCAATGAAATATGGAGAGAAACACAACTGAAAATAGCCCACAGAGCATACATGCCTTTCTCAACCTCGAAAACTGACAAAAACAAAGCTCTTTGCCCACATTGCAACCATCAGAAACCATCCCTAGCTCATCGTTTCTGGCACTGCTCCTACATTTCCGCCTTCTGGGACCAAGTTCTTGCCTACATATTTGAAGTGACCCTAATCAAACTACCCAAGGATCCTTTGCTTCTTATCTTCGGCCACTGGGACCCAATTCTACTACCCTGGTCCAAAACCGCCACCACCAGGGACGGCTCCCCAAAAAACCCGAAAGAAATCACATCACATAAAGGGTGGTCCTTGACTTGCCTATTAATCGCAAGGAGAACCATTTTGAAAAACTGGATTACACCAATAAGCCCCAATATCTCTCAAGTCAAACGGGACCTCATGCATCTTCTATACAAGGACCGCCTAAACACGGACTTCAAGCACAAAAAATCTTCAGAACATTTCTACTTCAAATGGCTCGCCTTCATGCGATCATCTCTCTCACAAGCGGAAATAGCAAACATCTCCTCGTCCTCCTTTTCCTACTACGATCCCTCCCATCCGCTGCCATCTCAAGACCACAACCGATGCCACACTCCTATCCCTGGCACCAACCGACCCTTTGCCAATGCAAATGTAAATGGGATTACTGGATAATTCTGCATGGCTTTACAACTTACCATAACAACTCTCTTACTCTTTCCAGGGCCCCCCCCCCCCCACACTCAACCAACCAACCCACCCCCCCTCCCCCCCCCCCCCCCCCCCCAGTTTTCGTATTTTCTTTATTATTATTTTTCAAGTTCAATTATAATATGTACTCAGGGTTTCAAACAGATCCATCCAGGTATCCAGATACCCACTAACTGTTATCATTTATTGAAATGCTATGTACAGGTACACACGCTCCAAGCAGCCACCCTACATGGGTATATATACCGGAAACCCTCCCACGTCTTAAAAATTTAGTTTAAAATTTAGTTTACAATTAAGTAACCCTTTTATTTTGTTACTTCCGTATATGTCACAATTACATACTGTACACTATACTGTATATTTTTTTTTTTGTATTCTCTGAAAATTCAAATAAAAACTTTTTGAAAAAAAAAAAAAAAAAAAGAATACCTTCCTTCATCCACCCACTTCTAATGATGGGCATACATGCACCGTTTATATATGCCGAAGCATGGGGGCATCCTCCCGCAAAAGGTAGGAGCAAATCGCTCCTCCGCCCCTGCTGCCCCCATGCTTCGGCATATATCACCTCCGCTGGAGTCACGGCTTTATATATCGTGGGAGCAAACGCTGTTGCTGTCAAGATAAATAAATCCGCGCTGCAGCTGAATGGCGTACCTGAAGACAAAAAAAAATGGTTAACAATAAAACACAGTAAACGGTAAAGTATAAAAAATTGCATACCTGAAAAGCAAACATGATAAAACATAATAACAATAAAACATTGCAGAATAGAATACAGTAAAAAAGAGCAGAACAATAGAGAGAGAATAGAGAGAGAGAGAGAACAATAAAACGACAACTATTTTTTAAAATTTTATATATATATATATTTTTTTAGACTTCTTTTTGTAACTGTAACTCTTGTAACTGTAACCGGTTCAAGGTTCGGGTCTCTCAAAATGCGATGGCATCTTGGGAGACCCTGTGAAAGTGCGCCTAGTCTGTGCAATGCTGTACACTAATACTCAACTAGTGTATGGTAGCGTTCAAAACATTCACCAATGCAGGAGGGAAAATAATAGCGGGTGTCACGCCTATATCCGCGCTTGCTGCAGACACGACATCTTTTTTGGGGGTGTTCGTATGGTAGGGGTACTCAGGAGGACATAAAGAAAATGCCTCTCATGCAGCCGACTGCATTTGGTTGGGGATGTGAATGGGGGAAGTACGGGTGCTGCAGAAGTGGTGGGTTCCCAATTAGGATTGGCGAATGCAGCTGGAAGGGCATTATGGGCATGACGGGCCTGTGTTTGCCTTTTCTTGGTGGCAGCGGGACACTACTTGTGCTTGCCACCTCACCAGCTTGAACTGCACTTATGGGACTCGCCACGTCACCAAGTGTTACTGCAGTGCTGGTTTGACTACGACCGGGGTGTACTAGGCCGCTGGTGCATGCCAGTTCACCAAAACGCTACCAAAAAAACTGTTAGCGATCGCAGGTCCCCATCAACATGGGGACAAGGTGTTTTGGGGGGCTACCCCAAAGCACCCTCCCAGTGTTGAGGGCATGTGGCCTGGTACGGTTCAGGAGGGGGGGCTCTCTCGTCCCCCCTCTTTTCCTGCGGCCTGCCAGGTTGCTTGCTCGATAAGGGTCTGGTATGGACCTTGGGGGGACCCCACGTCATTTTTTTAAAAAATTTGGCACGGGGTTCCCCTTAAAATCCATACCAGATTTGAAGGGTCTGGTATAGATTTTGAGGGGGACCCCACGCCATTTTAAAAAAAAAATTTGGCCGGGGTTCCCCTTAATATCCATACCAGACCTGAAGGGTCTGGTATGGAATTTAGAGGGACCCCCAACGTCATTTTTTTTTAAATTTTGGTTCGGGGTTTCCCTGTGGGGAATTCCCATGCCATTTTTATCAATGAACTTTTATGTGTATTGTCGGACCGGCAATTCATTAATAGTAGTTTTAAATGACTTTTTTCCTTTGAAATGTCATTTTGCTGTCAGACTGTTCTAAACACGGGAAACATGCGCCCCTTTATAGGCATACTATAGACAACCCCCAGGTACGAAATTTAAAGGAATATTACACTTTTATTGTTTCACTTTAAGCATTATTAAAATCACTGCTCCCAAAAAAAAGGCCGTTTTTAAAACTTTTTTTTGCATTGAACCATGTCCCCTGGGGCAGGACCCAGGTCCCCAAACACTTTTTAAGGACAATAACTTGCATATAAGCCTTTAAAATTAGCATTTTTGATTATTCATGTTCGTGTCCCATAGACTTTAACGGTGTTTGCGTGTTCAAACACATTTTTTGCCTGTTTGCAAGTTCTGGTGCGAACCGAACAGGGGGTTGTTCGGCTCATCCCTACTAGCTACTGTGTGCTTAACCTATAGAAGCCCACTTTCCCTTAAGACAAGCAGGCCTACCGGTACTTGGTTGCCCCCATGACTTATACACAATGCTATAGTGCCTGGCCACCAAGCCAAGGCAGATGCGAACTGAGCAAAGCAAACAGATACTTGCAGTTTAGCAGACAGATAGCATGTAACTATAACAGTCCAGGTAAAAAGCAGGCTGAGTTCAGGGAATAGTCCAATATCTGATCCAATAACAGTCCAGGTAAAAGGCAGGTAGAGTTCAGGAAAAAGTCCAATATCCGATCAGGGTCATACACAAGGAAATCCAGACTAGCAAAGCAGGGCAGACAAATGGGAGGCTTGAACAGGAACAATGCAGCTATACTGTCTCTGTCACAAGCAAGGGATAGAGTGTTCTGTTTGCTTATAACAGGTGACTGACCATATCAATCAACTTGCAGATGGACACAAACAGGGAGAATGCAACAGACAACACTCGGATGCTGGAATGGGGGAGAAGCAGCACAAAAAGGATCCTGACACAGAATTTATCCAAAAAATCTCAAATTTTGTTCCCAGTGCACTACATTGTGGCCTCATCATACAGACTGGCTCCCCAAGCCGTTGCTTACAAAATAAAGAAAGCTTGCAGGGAAAAAAAATTTTTGGGCTTTATAAATGCAATTAATGCTGCAGCAGATTCTATACACTGTACAGATGTGCCACTTTACAGGTAGACTAAGGGGGGCCCCAGGCATTACATTGAAATTCATTTTTTCATTTTTATGCTTTTACTGCAAGCATCAATAAATCACTGCTCATTTAAAAATGATGTCTTTTACAAACTTTTTTTCTTTGATACAGTGCCTTGAAAAAGTATTCACACCCCTTGAAATGTTCCACATTTTGTTATGTTACAATCAAAAACGTAAATGTATTTTATTGGGATTGTGTGTGATAGATCAACACAAAGTGGCACACATGTGTGAAGTGGAAGGAAAATGATAAATGGTTTTCAATTTTTTTTTTACAAATAAATATGCTAAAAGTGTGGTGTGCATTTATATTTAACCTCCCTGAGACAATACTTTGTAGAACCACCTTTCGCTACAATTACAGCTGCAAGTCTTTTTGGGGATGTCTCTACCAGCTTTGCACATCTAGAGAGAGACATTTTTGCCCATTCTTCTTTGCAAATTAGCTCAAGCTCTGTCAGATTTGGAGAATGTCTGTGAACAGCAATTTTCAAGTCTTGCCACAGATTCTCAATTGGATTTAGGTCTGGACTTTGACTGGGCCATTCTAACACATGAATATGCTTTGATCGAAACCATTCCATTGTAGCTCTGGTTGTATGTTTAGGGTCCTTGTCCTGCTGGAAGGTGAACCTCCGACCCAGTCTCAAGTCTTTTGCAGACTCTAACAAGTTTTCTTCTAAGATTGCCCTGTGCTTGGTTCCATACATCTTCCCATCAACTCTGACCAGCTTTCCTGTCCCTGCTAAAGAAAAGCATCCCCACAACATGATGCTGCCACCACCATGTTTCACGGTGGGGATGGTGTGTTCAGGGTGATGTGCAGTGTTAGTTTTCTGCCACACATAGTGTTTTGCTTTTAGGCCAAATAGTTAACTTTTGGTCTCATCTGACCAGAGCACCTTCTTCCACATGTTCTCTGTGTCCCCCACATGGCTTCTCGCTAACTGCAAACGGGACTTCTTATGGCTTTCTTTCCATAAAGGTCAGATTTGTGGAGTGCACCACTAATAGTTGTCCTGTGGACAGATTCTCCCACCTGAGCTCCAGAGTTGCCATGGGCCTCTTGGCTGCTTCTCTGATTAATGCTCTCCCTGCACAGGCTGTCAGTTTAGGTGGATGGCCATGTCTTGGTAGGTTTGCAGTTGTGTCAAACTCTTTCCATTTTTGAATGATGGATTGAACATTGCTCCGTGAGATGTTCAAAGCTTGGGATATTTTTTTTATAACCTAACCCTGCTTTAAACTTCCCTGACCTGTCTGGTGTGTTCCTTGGTCTTCATCATGCTGTTTGTTCACTAAGGTTCTCTAACACACCTCTGAGGGCTTCACAGAATAGCTGTATTTATACTTAGATTAAAATACACACAGGTGGACTCTATTTACATATTAGGTGACTTCTAAAGGCAATTGGTTCCACTACATTTTAGTTAGGGGTATCAGAGTAAAGGGGGCTGAATACAAATGCACGCCACATTTTTCACATATTTATTTGTAAAACATTTTGAAAACTATTAATCATTTTCCTTCCACTTCACAGTTATATGCCACTTTGAGTTGGACTGTCACATAAAATCCCAATAAAATACATTTACGTTTTTGGTTGTAACATGAAAAAATTTGGAAAATTTCAAGAGGTATGAATACTTTTTCAAGGCACTGTACATGTCCCCCAGGGCACTACCCAGACCCCCATAACCATTGTATACCAAATTACTTGCATGTAAGCCTTCAAAATGGTCACTTTTGATTTTTCACGTTCAGGTCCCATAGACTTCAGTGGGGTTCACAATGTTGGAAAGCTCTGGTGCAAACCAAACAGGGGGTCGTTCAGCTCATCCCTACTTTTTACTACAACTGGTGCACCTCTGCAAAGAAACCAATCAGCTTCCAGGTTTTATTGAAAAAACTTTTATTGAACAAGCTGAAGTTAGACGCTGATTGGCTACCAGATTCTGAGTGTATCCCTTTTTT
The DNA here is from genome assembly GCF_042186555.1 of Aquarana catesbeiana. Taxonomy (NCBI): domain Eukaryota; kingdom Metazoa; phylum Chordata; class Amphibia; order Anura; family Ranidae; genus Aquarana; species Aquarana catesbeiana. The sequence continues at coordinate 941,087,745 of NC_133324.1, forward strand.
GTAAATCTATTCCTATGGCTTCTCTCAGTCCACCCTTTTAGAGTAAAGGGCTATCCAGTCCCTCCCATCCCATTATTGGCTCATGTGAGCCTGCTGGCCAAGGTTAAAGAGCGCACGGGGCTTTATGAGTGGGAGCCAAAATTCACTTATTGTGAATTTGACCAAAATGCACATGACTGTGTGGAATTTGCTGAAAAGTCATAGAAAATTCATCATCAGGCAAATTCTAATTCCATGTCTACCATGGGGTTTTTAAATCCAATATATGTAAATGATAGAAATAAATAAAGTTTTTAACCAGTTCACTACCACCCTATAGCAGATGTTCTGCTACAGGGAGGCTGTTATGTTCAGAAACACATACAGTATCTCAAAAAGTGAGTAGACCCCTCACATTTTGTAAATATTTTATTCTATGTTTTATATGTTTTCATGTGACAACACTGAAGAAATGACACTTTGCTACAATTTAGGACACTTTGCTACAATTTGCTACACATTCGGAAATCAATCCATCAGAAAATAACAACCAACCTCACTCAACCAAAGCAAAAAGAGGATATCGACACGAACATCACTCAACCACCGAATTTCTTTTTGTCCCCAATCACCACAGACACGACTAAAAACATCATCAGAAGCCTTCAAAACAGCACATCACCGAACGACATCATCCCCACTAAACTGTTTAAAGAATGTTCCAACATCTTGGCCCCTACCCTAACACATCTCATAAATCAATCATTCAAAGAAGGGACTGTGCCAACCTCCCTCAAGCAAGGCATCGTCAAACCCCTGCTAAAGAAACCCAATCTCGACCCTAAGGACCCTAACTGCCGCAGACCAATAACTAGCCTCAACGCCATCTCCAAGATTATAGAGGAAGCAGTAGTACAGCAGCTACAACACCACCTGGACACACACCAACTCCTGGACCCTCTGCAATTGGGCTTCCGCCCAGGCCATGGCACAGAAACAGCACTTCTCAAAATATGGGACGACGCCCTTGAAGCAGCAGACGATGGAGAACAGAGTCTCCTGGTACTGTTAGACCTGAGCGCAGCATTCGATACAGTGGACCACAATACTTTACTTGTCCGCCTCGCTGAAGTTGCAGGAGCTACAGATTCTGCTCTAAAATGGTTTACATCCTTCTTAGAGAATCGCTCCCAGACAGTGAAACTAGGAACATTCACCTCGGAAACCCGGGCAGTCTCCTGTGGAGTCCCTCAAGGCTCACCCTTGTCACCAGTACTATTCAACATATACATCCGCCCACTTCTCAATATCATCAGGAAAACCGATCTCTGCTTCCACTCATACGCTGACGACACCCAACTCTACCTTCGCATCAAGGGACAAAAAGACCTTCATCAGCAATTACAGAAATGCCTCACTTTAATAGATGACTGGATGACCACTAGCTCCCTCAAACTCAACGGATTAAAAACAGAACTTCTTCTCCTACAAGCTAACAAAAATTCCAAAATAAAGACTCCGTGGACACCTCCCACCATCCTCGGACAGACCATCTCTCCAAGCACCAAAGCCAAGAGTCTCGGAGTCATTTTTGACTCAGGAATGACAATGGATGCACAAATAGGATCAGGGGTGAGGGGATCCCACCATCTCCGCCGCCAGCTACGTAGACTCATCCCCTTCATCCCAGAAGAGGACAAAGCGGCAGTTGTGGGAACAATCATCAATTCCCGACTCGACTACGCAAATTCGCTCTACATAGGACTACCCCAATATCAGCTTGCGCGCTTACAACTCATCCAAAACACGGCGGCAAGACTGTTAACAGGAAAAAAACCCTGGGAATCCATCTCCCCATCCCTAAAGAGCCTACATAGGCTAACCGTGAAGAATAGGATCACATTCAAGACCCTCTGCCTCACCCACAAATGCATACAAGGAAAGGTTCCACCATATCTCTGTGAGAAAATAAAACACTACACACCGAATTGCAGTCTTTGATCAGCTAACCAAAACCTCCTTATCATTCCCAAATACCGCTACAAAGCAAAGGGAGAACGAAGATTCGCAGTCTAAGGACCTCGACTATGGAATGCTCTTCCAACCAACATCTGCATGGAAGAAAACCACCAGGCCTTCAGGAAAAAACTAAAGACCTTCCTTTTCTAAGAAGCTGACAACAGCGCCTTGAGGCGATTCAATTCGCATTTGCAGCGCTTTACAAATCATTCATTCATTCACTCATTCATTCACAATGTAAAGTAGTGATTGTACAGCTTTTATAACAATTATCACAGTGTAAATTTGCTGTACACTCAAAATAACTCAACAGGCAGCCATTAATGTCTAAGACGCTGGCAACGAAAGTGAATACACCCATAAGTTAAAATGTCCAAATTGGGCCCATTTAGCCATTTTCCCTCCCCGGAGCCATGTGACTCATTATTGTTACAAGGTCTCAGGTGTGAATGGGGAGCAGGCGTGTTAAATTTGTTGTTATCGTTCTTAGTCTCCCATACTGGTCACTGGAAGTTCAACATGGCACCTCATGGCAAAAATTTTTTACTCTACATAAAGATGGCCTAGGCTATAAGAAGATTGCCAAGACCCTGAAACTGAGCTTCAGCACAGTGGCCAAGACCATACAGCGGTTTAACAGGACAGGTTCCATTCAGAACAGGCCTCGCCATAGTCAACCAAAGAAGTTGAGTGCACATGCTCAGCGTCATATCCAGAGGTTGTCTTTGGGAAATAGAGTATGAGTGTTTCCAGCATTGCTGCAGAGGTTGAAGGGGTGGGGGGTCAGCCTGTCAGTGCTCAGACCATTCCCCGCACACTGCATCAAATTGGTCTGCATGGCTGTCATCCCAGAAGGAAGCCTCTTATAAAGATGATGCACAAGAAAGCCCACAAACAGTTTGCTGAAGACAAGCAGACAAAGGACGTGGATTACTGGAACCATGTCCTGTGTTCTGATGAGACCAAGATAAACGTATTTGATTCAGATGGAGTCAAGCGTGTGTGGCGGCAACCAGGTGAGGAGTACAAAGACAAGTGTGTCTTGCCTACAGTCAAGCATGGCGGTGGGAGTGTCATTATCTGGGGCTGCATGAGTGTTGCCGGCACTGGGGAACTACAGTTCATTGAGGGAACCATGAATGCCAACATGTACTGTGTTATACTGAAGAAGAGCATGATCCCCTCCATTCGTAGACTGGACCGCAGGGCAGTAATCCATGATACATGATAACAACCCCAAACACTCCTCCAAGACGACCACTGCCTTGCTAAAGAAGCTGAGGGTAATCTGTGGGGCATCCTCAAATGGAAGGTGGAGGAGTGCAAGGTCTCTAACATCTACCAGCTCCGTGGTGTCATCATGGAGGAGTGAAGGGGATTCCAGTTGCAACCTGTGAAGCTCTGCTGAACTCCATGCCCAAGAGGGTTAAGGCAGTGCTGGAAAACCACCCAAAATATTGACACTTTGGGCCCAATTTGGACATTTTCACTTAGGGGTGTACTCACTTTTGTTGCCAGTGGTTTAGACATTAATGGCTGTGTGTTGAGTTATTTTGAGGGGGCAACAAATTGACACTGTTATACAAGCTGTACACTCACTACTTTACATTGTAGCAAAGTGTAATTTCTTCATTGTTGTCACATGAAAAGATATAATAAAATATTTACAAAAATGTGACAGGTGTACTCACTGTATTTATGTGATCTGCACTTCCACATAGGGAGCACTTGCACATGCTGCTGGCGCACTGCTTCTGCTGTGATTAGTCACAGCAGATCCCAATCAGCGGGTGCCAGCCAATGGATGTCTGCCGACATCCTTTGATCAGTGAGGAGAGACACAGGACGGAGCTCTATATATGTAAACAATGCAGAGCTCTGTTATGTCTGCAGGGATGTGGTGGATTTTGTTTCCCTGCAAAGCAGAGAAAAAAATCCAGCACATCCCTTAATAAAAAACACCACACTGTGTACACATACACGCTGGCTAGATACACATTTAACCCTTTAATCGCCCTAGATATTTAACCCCTTTCCAGCCATTGTCGTTAGTACAGTGACAGTGTATATTTTTATCACTGCATTAGTGTCACTGGTTCCCACAAAGTGTCAAAAATGTCATATTGTCCATCACAATATTTCAGTCCTGCTATAAGTCACTGATCACCACCATTACAAGTATAAAAAAAAGTATTAATTATACAACAGTTTGTAGAAGCTATAACTTTTGCCCAAACCAATCAATATACGCTTATTGGGATTTATTTTTACCAAAAATATGTTGCAGAAAACATATTGGCCTAAATTCATGAAGAAAATTGATTTTTTTTTTAATTGGATATGTTTTAGAGGAGAAAGTAAAAAATATTGGCGTTTTTTTTTTTTTTTTGCAAAAATTTTGGCCTTTTTTGTTTATAGTGCAAAAAATAAAAAAACTAGTGGTGATCAAATATCACCAAAAAAAAACTCTATTTGTGGGGAAAAAATGACAAATTTCATTTATGGACAGCATTGTATGACCACGCAATTAAAGTAACACAGTGCTGTATAGCAAAAAATGGTCTGGTCATGAAGAGTGGTAAATCTTCCGGAGGTCAAATGGTTAATATAACTAATAAATATTAAATAAGTATAAACAATTATATGTCTAGCCGCTTGCCGACCGGCGCACGCCGATGTACGTCGGCAGAGCGGCACGGCTGGGCAAATGGGCGTACATGTACGTCCATTTGAATTTCCCGCCATGCCCGTGCGTGCGCGCCGCCGGCCTCGATCGCCGCGGGGATACCCGCGATCGCCTCATGGAGCGGATGAACGGGGAGATGCCGTTGTAAACAGCATCTCCCCGTTCTGCCTAGTGACAAGTGTCACTCGATCTCTGCTCCCTGTCATCGGAGCAGAGATCAGTGACGTCACCCACACAGCCCATCCCCCTACAGTTAGTAATCACTCCCTAGGACACACTTAACCCCTCCCTGCCCCCTAGTGGTTAACCCCTTCACTGCCAGTGTCATTTACACAGTAATCAGTGCATTTTTAATCGCACTGATCGCTGTATAAATGACAATGGTCCCAAAAATGTGTCAAAAATGTCCGACATGTCCGCTATAACGTCGCAGTCACAATAAAAATCGCTGATCGCCGCCATTACTAGTAAAAAAAAAATTATTAATAAAAATGCCATAAAACTATCCCCTATTTAGTAAACACTATAACGTTTGCGCAAACCAATTAATAAACGCTTATTGCGATTTTTTTACCAAAAATATGTAGAAGAATACGATCGGCCTAAACTGAAGAAAAAAATTTTTTTTTTATATATTTTTGGGGGATATTTATTATAGCAAAATGTAAAAAATAATGCGTTTTTTTCAAAATTGTCGCTCTAATTTTGTTTATAGCGCAAAAAATAAAAATCGCAGAGGCGATCAAATACCACCAAAAGAAAGCTCTATTTGTGGGAAAAAAAGGACGTCAATTTTGTTTGGGAGCCACGTCGCACGACCGCGCAATTGTCAGTTAAAGCGACGCAGTGCCGAATCGCAAAAAACGCTCTGGTCAGGAAGGGGGTAAATCCTTCCAGGGCTGAAGTGGTTAAACTTTAGTCAGATTTGTCAATTCATTTTACCTTTTAGAAATATTTCCCAATATTGTCCACAAACATTGAAAATAATGACTGTTTTTCTGTTTTGAAGATCAGTTATGGAGCTACGGACTATTCTCTAACAAATAGGCTTCTCTATCCTCATGTATTCCGGACAGTTCAGAATAACCATGTTTATTATATGGCTGTTATTAAGTTGTTGAAACATTTTAGCTGGACGTGGATTGGAATATTTGCATCACAAGATGATGCTGGAGACAAAGATAAGGAGATATTAATAAAGTACATGAAAAGTAATGGTATTTGTGTTGAATATTCAGTTTCATTTTGGTCTACTTTGAAAGATAACATTAATGAAGAACAAATTATAGATAATGTACATGTTGTTATTAAAAACTCCAGTGCTAAAGTAATTGTATTATGTGGATCTTTTATCAGTAACCTTTTATTTCTTACTTTTTTCGTTAAGAATAATGCCATTGATGATAAAACATTTATTGTTCCTCCTCTGAGATCTCTCAGCTCTACAAGATATATTCCACACACATTCTTTAATGGTAGCTTGGTTCTGGATTTATACCCTTTATTCATTCCAAATAAAGAACATTTTTTTGATAGAATTGACAAGACTTATACCTTATATAATTCATCAGATTCCATCTATTTTTTATCAATTGCAAAGTGTATGTCTGAAAACAAAGAAAATAGAAACAATACCATATTATGTCTACTTACCTATTATGGGTCTCTGGAAGAAGAAATGTATCCAAATTTATTTAATATTCTGGATCAAGGATTCTCTCCACGAATTTATTATGCGGTAGAAGCTATGGCCAAAGCACTGCATGATATCAATCTGTTCTATAAAGGAAAATTGTATAATAAGCATCCTCATTATTACAGACATAAGGTACAGTATACAGCCTTTTCAAGAACTTTCAGTAAATTAAAAATATATACTTTTCTGGTATTGGTGATCATTTGACATGTAGCCTAAAAATTGATACAATAAAATACTAAATATCCAAATCCCCGCCCTTCTCTAAAAAAATATAGTTTGGCCTGATGGACAAACACAACCAATTGACCCTTTAATCAGGGGTGGTGTCAGGTTGGTGCATCCCCAAAATTTCCCCTATCACCCCCATAGCACCCCAATAGCAGCCATCTTGGGTGCCTTGGGAAGAGATTCACAGTTTAGAGTCCGGGTCTCCTGCTTGTCATGATGACTGCAGGGAGACCCGGCTGCTGATACTATCAGCACTGTCAGCCCCCCTATGTACACACAGCAGGGTTTCTCCTATCTTTCAGAACATTAGTCAGATACAAGACGATGTAATTCTAGTGCCTCGGCCAGCATAGGGAGGAATCTATGGAGTCATTTACTAAGTCATAACCAATCATCATCCGTCCATGCTGCAACCTCTCCCTCTTCCCTGCCACCAGATTTTGACTTCAGGCAGTTCCAGAGCGAGAGGAAGAAGCTACAGAGCAGCTACAGAGCCGCACCCATTTACTTGACTGGGTTGTGTTTGGTGGGCGCTAGCACCTGGCAAAAGCAACAGGGTGTATAATTCCTGCTGTGAAGCAAAGCATCATGACCGCAGCCACCCCCAACCACTGCCTATACAAAGGGGTAGCAGGTGGGGTGGTAAAAACCCTGCTTAACTGCATGGTTTTACCACCTTCTAACCAGTAGTTTGAATGAGCCCTAACATTGTGGCGTTTCACTATAAATCTCACTAAAGCAAAAAATGAGCTTTCCTTCTAACCATGCCCTCCCTCCTGTTACTATAAAGTTTATTTTTCTAACCTGATAAAAATATACACCACCAATCAATGTAAGGGCTCATTTACATTTGCAATAAGGGAGCTACACAAACAGGGATTTTACTGCCACCCTCCGACCAACACCACCCCTGCAACCATGTGTAATGCATACACTGCAGTGCTGAAGGCTTTTAAGGGTTAAAAGAGAATTGTGGTTTAAAAAAAAAAACATTTATACTTACCTATGTGGTGATGTTTTGGTCATATCCTGCAGCTGTCCTCCACCACCTCTCACATGACTGCTGATCGTTCAGTTCTTGGTCTTCAGTGAGCAGAGTGATGACTGTCAGTCACCGGCTCTCTGCTATTCCCTCCAGTGCTCACTGGAGTGTTGGGCTGTGGAGGGGGTGGAAGCGGCTGGCTCAGTCTGTTAGTGGCACAATGAAAGTCTGAACCAGCTGCTGATTAGGCATCTAGGCAGATCCTAACCATATTGTTGGGATCTGTCCAGAGCCTGGACGGGCTCTTTGGTGTCAGCTGACATCAGCATTTAGCCCGCTGTCTGCTAAATCTGAGTCACAGGAGTGCAGAACAAAGTGCAGTCCTCTGACCCACATGAGAAATATGGCCGAAATAACTTTGGCCATACTTCTTTTTTAACCTCCCTAGCAGTAATCCCGAGTGTGGCTCGGGGTGAATTTTCATTACCAAAAGCGGTAAACCCGAGCCACACTCCGGATTGCATCGCAGGATCCAGGCAAGTTACTTACCTTGCCCCCCCCCCTGCTGTGTTTGGGGACTGTGTCCTCCGCTCAATCTATCACTGTGCCGGGCTCCGTTCCCTTTGAGTGTCGCAACGCATGGGGTGGAGCCCGGTGCCATATTCAGAAAGTGAAAAAAGCATAATACATACAGTACACTGTAATCTTACAGGTTACATTACTGTATCAAATCATTTCACATCCCTTTTGTCCCTAATGCTTTGTCCAGTGTCCTGCATTCAGTTTTATAATATATATATATATATATATATATATATATATATATATATATATATATATATATATATACTATATACTCCATGGCATCCAAAAAGTGTCCCTCTACATCACAAGTGGTTTTAGACCAGCTAGAAAACAGCGATAGTAAATAGAATCACTTGCAGAATTGAGCGATAGTAATTTGTGGGGAAATTCGTCATCAGACACTGAAAATAACAACAGCGACAATTCTGCAACTGAGCAAATTTCTGTGTTTTTGATTTGATTACATTATTGAATACATTGTATTATTATTATATTATTATTTGTTATAATTATTTATAGTTATTTATTATATTATAATGTATGTTTCAAACGTTATCATACCCGGGATGTCTACTAGACTCTTGTTTGGACAGATTTAAGTGAGTTATTCCTTTGAATTACAGGCCTACAATATAGAACGCCAAATTTCCATGCAAAACAATGTACCGCTTTGAGACACAAAAATCTGACATAATTATACCGCCAGGGAGGTTAAAACAGGCAGTGAGGAGGCAGCATATCACCTCTCAGTCACCTTTCAAGTGTCTATGAAAAGCAATCCTCCAAGAATAGCTTTTCCCAGGAATGACATTGGCAGCTAAAAATGTAAACAAGTCCCAACAGAGCAATTTTCACTCACCGCCAATATAACTGGGGCATTACACTAGCCAGAATGTCACTGGGGGCATTGTTGCTCAATGACATTACCTAGATCAGTGTTTCTCAACACCAGCCCTCAAGGCGCCCCAACAGGTCATGTTTTCAGGCTTTCCATTTTTTGCACAGGTGATTTTATTAGTTTCACTGCCTTAGTAATTACCACAGCTGTTTCATCTGAGGAAAATCCTGAAAACATGACCTGTTGGTGCGCCTTGAGGACCGGAGATGAGAAACACTGACCTAGATGATCAGTGGAAATTAGACACGTGCTATTCGTTCTGGTCCGAATACAAATTCGGACAAATTTTCGGTTATTCAGAGATTGGGATGTATCCCAATTTCTGAATGAAATAGTAACAAAAAATAACAAATGAAATAAGTTAAATTTTTTTTATTCTTGTTCGAATGAATTGCACATTTTCAGAATGATTAGAATTCGGATTGGTTGAAAAATGATTGACCGATTAGAATTCTGTGTGAAGAATAGCTGGTTGTTAAGCAGCGGGCCGGGAAGGCGGCCGTCGTGTCCTTCACAACCATGGACTCATCAGCTGCATAGATGTGAACCTAGGGTAAAGATTAGATTCACTGGTCAGGAAAATGCATCTTTCAAGATGAGCAATTAATGACTGCACCCTCTGATCTAAAGGCCGATATCAGATTGGACGCAAACCACAAAATTCCATCCCTCAAAAAAAGCAGCTCCAGATGATATCCTTCCTGTCCTGCAAAGACTCACCTGGTCACTGGAAATTATATTTTTCTTCTGGCTTTAATGACTGGAAGCATCATTTAGCTCATTTACCGTGAGCTCAGGGTGGCAAGACATCCCTGCCCTTGACTGAAAGGAGAATGCAGATGAGTTCAGCACCAAGTCTTTACATGACACTCCTCTCTGCGGAATAAAGGTTCAACCCAAGTGGAGGGTGGGACCAGAGGGGGGATATCAGGAGTGGGTTGGACTTTAAATATACATTTTTATTTGACAAATTTCTATTCTTTATATAACACACTTTTCTCTTTCTATTTTCATGTTGAAGTTGTATCACTATTTAAAAGAAATGAAATATGCGTTTGGCTTAAATGAGCCAGCACCTTTTTTTAATGAATACGGAGAATTTGTTAATCACTACAAAATAACAAATTTGATATATAAGGATAATATCACTGTGATTTATAATGATGTGGGAAATTTTACATCCTGGGCTCCAGAAGATCAGCAATTTCAAATTAACACTGAAGCCATAACATGGAAGCTCGGCAGTGAGGTAGGCTGTATTTGGTTAATGATATCACCACTATCGCTGCCTCTTCCCTTATATAACTGATGGCAGCTCAGCCAGGTCATCGTATATCATTTGGTGGTGGGCATTGTGACTGATTTACAACAAGGGACATTTTTGGGGTTTTTTTATTTTGTTTTTATTAAGAACTTGTCAAATGTCTGGGTGTTTCTAAGTTACATTTTTTTTTGTAAATGAGTAGGGGTACTATGTACCCCATACTCATTCACATGGGGGGCAGTATCTGGACACCCCCTAAATTTTAAATGTGGCTTCCAGATTCCGATAAACCTCCTACCTGCAGACTCCCACAACCACTAGGCAAGACAAGTGAAGAGGCCCTTGTCTTTATCAACATGGAGACAAGGTTCTTTGTCTGAGGGGTTCCCTCTAGCAAGGTACTTTCCTCATGTCCCACCCTCCTTTTTCCTAGCCAGCCAGGCTAAATGCTCAGGTTAAGGGTGTGGAATGAATTTTTAGTGGGACCTCACATGATATTTTTAAAACCTGTACCAGACAAAAAGAGTTTCATATGTATAGGGGAGGGTGGGTTACTACACTTTTTTCATTCTTGCTGTAGAAAAAAAAAACTGTGTAAATTGGCAAATTACATTCAGTGCAACCCCATGTTTTTTTTTTTTTTTTTACATCCCCCCCCCCTTTATCTACTAGACAAGAAAATGGGTATTTTTAATTTGACAGATCTGTCTCTCATTGATTTTTATGGGGTTTGGATTTGGCATCCAAACTCTTTTCGGCTGGGTTCACACTAATGCTGCATGCGGCTCACAGCAGGGGTCCGGTGCGTCCCCGTTCACTGTTTCAGGTCCAATTTCAGCCTGAATTTTTGGGCTGAATTCAGACCTGAAATGAACCAAAAGATGCACAGGACCCCTGTGCAAATTTGCATCGAAGCTGCAGCGAAGATATGTGAACCAGCTCCATAGAGAGCCGGTCACAATCTCCTACCATGCAAATTATATGCAGGGAAACCGCATGCAATTCGCATAGGTGTGAACCCAGCCTTAAGGATTACAGAACCCCTCCCTAACAGAACCCAGAGCAGTTCAGCTCATCACTACTTCTTATGAACCAAAGCAATGTCACTATTTCTTCTGTGGGCCTGTTTATTCAGTGATAACTTTGCATTATTTCAGAGAACAAAATAATACATGAATTGGGATGATTTACTAAAACTGGAGAATGCAAAATCTGGTGCAGTTGTACATGGTAGCCAATCAGCTTCTAACTTCAGCTTGTTCAATTAAGCTTTGACAAAAAAACAAAAACAAACTGGAAGCTGATTGGTTTCTATGCACAGTTGCACCAGATTTTGCACTCTCCAGTTTTAACCCCTTGCCAACCACTGCACAATGATGTATGTACAATGTAGGCACAATGGCACGACTGGGCAAATGGGCATAACCATACATCCCTCCGTTGATGCCAGGCAGCAGGCCAGCGCATGCCGGCGGAGGGTGCGCATGTCGCAGGAGTGCACCCGTGGATCCCGCGGACTCAATGTCTGACAGTGGCCCGCGATCACGGGGAGGAGAGGCAGAACAGAGAAATGCCTATGTAAACAAGGCATTTCCCTGTTCGTCTAGTGACATGACAGAGATCTTCTGTTCCCAGCCATCGGGAACAGTGATCTCTGTCATGTTCTACTGAGCCCATCCCCCTACAGTTAGATCACACCTAGGGAACACACAGTTAACCCCTTGATCGCCCCCTAGTGTTAACCCCTTCCCTGCCAGTGACATTCATACAGTAATCAGTGGCTATTTTTAGCTCTGCTGACCATAGAGCTGATCAGAGACCAGAATGGCTCCAATCATCTCTATGGCCTAAGAAACCGGAAGCTACAAGCATTTCATGACTTAGATTTCACTGGATGTAAACAGCGCCATTGGGAAATTGGGAAAGCATTTTATCACACTGAACTTGGTGTGGTCAGATGCTTTGAGGGCAGACGAGAGATCCAGGGTCTGATAGACCCCATTTTTTTCAAAAAAGAGTACCTGTCACTACCTAATGCTATCATAGGGGATGTTTACATTCCCTGACATAACAATAAAAATGATAAAAAAAAAGAAAGGAACAGTTTAAAAATAAGATAAAAAAGCAAAAAAAACAATTGATAAAAAAAAAAAAAAAGCACCCCTGCCCCTCCGGTATCACCGTGAAGGTCAGATCAAGGGCAGTCATTTTAGCAGTAGACCTTCTCTGTAAATCTAAAGTGGTAACCTGTAAAGGCTTTTAAAGGCTTTTAAAAATGTATGTAGTTTGTCGCCACTGCACGTTTGTGCGCAATTTTAAAGCATGTCATGTTTGGTATCCATGTACTCAGCCTAAGATCATCTTTTTAATTTCATTAAACATTTGGGCAATATAGTGTGTTTTAGTGCATTAAAATTTAAAAAAGTGTGTTTTTTCCCCTAAAAATGCATTAAAAAAATTGCTGCGCAAATACTGTGCGAAAAAAAAAATGAAACACCCACCATTTTAATCTGTAGGGCCTTTGCTTTAAAAAATATATATAATGTTTGGGGGTTCAAAGTAATTTTCTTGCAAAAAGAAAATATTTTTTCATGTAAACAAATTGTGTCAGAAAGGGTCTTCAATTTGTTAGAAGAGTGGGTGATGTGTGACATAAGCTTCTAAATGTTTTGCATAAAATGCCAGGACAGTTCAAACCCCCCCAAATGACCCCATTTTGGAAAGTAGACACCCCAAGCTATTTGCTGAGAGGCATGTTGAGTCCATGGAATATTTTATATTGTGACACAAGACAAATATATATTTTTTTGCACAAAGTTGTCACTAAATGATATATTGCTCAAACATGCCATGGGCATATGTGAAATTACACCCCAAAATACATTCTGTTGCTTCTCCTGAGTACGGGGATACCACATGTGTGAGACTTTTTGGGAGCCTAGCCGCATACGGAACCCCAAAAACCAATCACCGCCTTCAAGGTTTCTAAGGGTGTAAATTTTTGATTTCACTCCTCACTGCCTATCACAGTTTCGGAGGCCATGGAATGCCCAGATGGCACAAACCCACGCCCAAATGACCCCATTTTGGAAAGTAGACACCCCAAGCTATTTGCTGAGAGGTATGGTGAGTAATTTGCAGACCTCGCTTTTTGTCATAAAGTTTTGAAAACTGAAAAAAGAAAAAAAACATTTCTTTTCTTTCTTCGTTTTCAAAAACAAATGAGAGCTGCAAAATACTCACCATGCCTCTCAGCAAATAGCTTGGGGTGTCTACTTTCCAAAATGGAGTAATTTGGGGGGGGTTTGTGCCATCTTGGCATTTTATGGCCTTCGAAACTGTGATAGGTAGTGAGGAGTGAAATCAAAAATTTACGCCCTTAGAAATCCTGAAGGCGGTGATTGGTTTTCGGGGCCCCGTACGCAGCTAGGCTCCCAAAAGTCCCACACATGTGGTATCCCCATACTCAGGAGAAGCAGCTGAATGTATTTTGGCATATAATTCCACATATGTCCATGGCATGTTTGAGCAATATATCATTTAGTGACAACTCTGTGCAAAAAAAAAAAAAAAGTTTGTAATTTTCCCGCAACTTGTGGCAAAATATAAAATATTCCATGGACTCAATATGCCCCTCAACAAATAGCTTGGGGTGTCTACTTTCCAAAATGGGGTCATTTGGGGGGGGGGGGCTTGAACTGTCCTGGCATTTTATGGCCTTCAAAACTGTGATAGGTAGTAAGGAGTGAAATAAAAAATGTACGCCCTTAGAAATCCTGACGGCGGTGCTTGGTTTTCGGGGCCCCGTACGCAGCTAGACTCCCAAAAAGTCCCACACATGTGGTATCCCCATACTCAGGAGAAGCAGCTAAATGTATTTTGGGGTGCAATTCCACATATGCCCATGGCCTGTGTGAGCAATATGTCATTTAGTGACAACTTTCTGTAATTTTTTTTTTGTCATTATTCAATCACTTGGGACAAAAAAAAAATAATATTCAATGGGCTCAACATGCCTTTCAGCAATTTCCTTGGGGTGTCTACTTTCCAAAATGGGGTCATTTGGGGGGGTTGTACTGCCCTGCCATTTTAGCACCTCAAGAAATGAGATAGGCAGTCATAAACTAAAAGCTGTGTAAATTCCAGAAAATGTACCCTAGTTTGTAGACGCTATAACTTTTGCACAAACCAATAAATATACGCTTAGTGACATTTTTTTTACCAAAGACATGTGGCTGAATAAATTTTGGACTAAATGTATGACTAAAATTGAGTTTATTGGATTTTTTATAACAAAAAGTAGAAAATATTGTTTTTATTCAAAATTTTTGGTCTTTTTCCATTAATTGCGCAAAAAATAAAAACCGCAGAGGTGATCAAATACCATTAAAAGAAAGCTCTATTTGTGGGAACAAAAGGACGCAAATTTAGTTTGGGTACAGCATTGCATGACCGCGCAATTAGCAGTTAAAATGACGCAGTGCCAAATTGTAAAAAGTGCTCTGGTCAGGAAGGGGGTAAACATTTCCTGGGCTGAAGTGGTTAATTAGTTTAAAGGCCAACGCCCTTTGTATAAAAATCCACGGGAAAGTCTGTACAAAGTCCGATCGTGTGTATGAGGCTTAACTTATTCCTTTTGTTAAGATACAAAAATTACAGTTCTGGTACAAATGAAATGTAGGATTTTTTTTTTTTTATTTGACTCATTTTTAATGTAACACAAAAAAAGCTTAACACAAAAAAAAAAACAAGCAGACATTGAAAAAGTTTATTAGTGAATTAAAAAGTAGAAATTAGAAAACCATCAGAAAATAATAGAAGGCTAATAGGGGATGGAGGGTATGTATTTTAGGGCTGGTAAGGGTTAACCAGGGGTCAAAAAGTGTTAAAAAGGAACACTTTTTTATTGAAAAAAAGAAAAACACATAAAAATTAAACAAATATAATACAAAGAAACAATAATATTGCATTGTATTTCTGAATTACACTTCTCCATTTTTGACAACAGACACTGCAGCAGCTGTTGTGTTACTAAGCAAGTCTGGGCTGTCATTGTAATTGCTGGTTAGAGCAGCAGAAAGCTACTTAAGTGAAGTTATTTTTTTCATGTATCATGCCAGATGGTTAATGCATACAGTGCACTCCTGGTTAGAGATCTAAATAAAGTATGAATGATACTACTTTTATGTTTCCTGTTCCAACATGGTGTACTTCACCACTATATGTTACCAAGAATGCACTTTATGGCTTTTGAACTATGGCTAGGCGGCAAAGAATTCTTGGGGATGTCATAACACTCTATGTGGTGTTACAGAACAGTAAAATTTTCACAGGCAAACTTAGCGACAGCATACACTGGCAGCGCTGACAAGCTTACATAGCTAAGTTAAAAAAAAAAAAAAAATCTATGGTAGTTTTAGCAGCACGACATTTTTCGTAAAGCTGTAATAGGCCCTGCTATTACTGGCAGATAGAAATTGGCCAGTAGTTCACTGAGGTTGTCCTTGTTCCTACTGATTAGGTGTTTGCCCTCTCTGTGACTCTCTGCTACTCTGCTTGCTTGGCTTGCCCAGTGGCGTGGGGCTCACTCACCAGGGAAGGTCCAGATTCCACGGGTAGCGCTGTGTGTGGTGGCAGTGACAGTACAGTCTCTGCTCCTTGTCTTCCCGCAGTCTCTTTGGTCTGTTTACCGGATGTAGAGAAGGGGTAGGCTCTCTGTCATAGTTCCTCTGGGGGCAATCAAGTGGAGCATTCTCAGAGATTCCTCCACATGATTATCCCAACAGAGAGAGATTGCTCCATAATGATTGCCTCAATCAATATACGGGGGGGGGGGGCTTGACCGGCAAGCGAACAGGATTGCTGCTTAGAACAGGAGCTCTTCACACCAGCCGCTAGTACAAGCATCAGCCAGCTTCCAGCTATCTCTCACTGCATCCCCCAGCCTGTGGATATCACTTGCAGCACCCGGGAGGTCATGTCCCTAAAGAGGAAGGAGGATTGGCTCCCCCACAAACTGACAGCCTACATGTAAAAGCTGACCGCAAGGTGAAGCCAAGATGGCGCTGCGGCCGGTCCTCTGCATAAATCATCCACGGCTCTCCTCCCCACACAATCCATGCAGTCGGCACCCTCTGTTGTGAACCAGGAAGCCTCCCTGAGTACTGGAATGGAGCCTCCACCTTCTCCTTCAGGTACCCCAGTATCTAGCAGCCCTGCTAAGGTAAAAATGCTCCTGGATGTCACTGCAGCCAGCTATGAGGTAAGCCATATCACCTTATTAACTCCTACATTGCCAATGCAAAATTCTATGCCTGACTCCATAGCTGCCTTCCCTACTATCGGACAACCAGCGATGGACACTACATTAAAGGATATGCTAATGTCCTTAAAAAGCTCACTACAAGCTGATATGCTTTCTCTCATGCAAAGATTTGGCCACAGCATAGATGTACTGGAGACTAGGGTCACCCATATTGCAGCTAACATAGGAGACATTACTAACACTGTGAACGACATTATTGACACTCAAGAAGACCAGGCTCAGGGCACTAAATGGTTAAAAGATAAAATTGCAGATATCAAGGATAGTTCCAGATGCAATAACATCAAAATACCGGGATTGGTGCAAAACTCTGACCTATCCTCCTACGCACGTGGTCTAATCAAAACCATACTACCTGAAACAAAAAATTTTGAGCTGATCATCGACCGCATCCACAGGCTGCCAAAACCTACATTTCTCTCTGCCACAGTCCTTTGGATTCACTTCTTTCACGTCAAAAAGCAATGCAAAAAATGAGAGCACTAGGCACCCTACCTGACCCATATGGCCAACTGCAAATATTTGCGGACTTATCCCAGCATACCCTGAGCCGCCACAGACAGCTCAACAACATCACCAAGACGCTGCATAACAACCAGATCCAGTACCAGTGGATAGCACCAGCCAAAATCTGCATCACCTATAATGGATCAAAGCACACAGTGTCCTCGTTTAAAAATGGAATGAGCCTCCTGCAGGAATGGGGCATTATTCCTGATACATCTGATAAAACCCCCATGGATCAGAGTACCATCAGGAACCTGCAAGCTTATCCTTTACCGCAAAGAGCCAAAAAACCCGCTAAATAACTAGCAAGAGCAAGATCACCCACACAAAGCGGTCCGGCGTGATGCTCGCCCACAATCAGTCTTGCAAACTTTTTGTCCCCACTCTTACATTCCTTGGCACCGGTTGTGCCTACCCACAGGAAGTAATTTCTAGGCAGTGCCCTAGAGTTGTGTTATCTTTTTCTTTTCATTCTTTTACTCAGCAAGTTAACTTCAGAGACTACTCAAGGTTGCCTAGTGTTACCCTTTGATGACTTGCATCTAAGAGAACACCCACTGCTCAAACATGAACCCCCCCCATCTTGGCATAACATTGATCTGAGATATGCCCTCTGATCAAGGAACAAGAACAACAAACCACAAACCTTCCTCTTCAGATACGTTATCACTACTACTGCTACATGACCATCATGATTTTATCAATTAATGTAAACGGTCTTAATCACCCTGCAAAGAGATCGTCTCTCTGGAAGCTAGCATAGTGTTCAAGAAACGCACTTCTGCGAGTCCAATCCTCCATCATGTAGGAACAGAGAAATTGATACCATCATTACAGCCAATGCCCCACATAAAAATAAAGGCACTTTGATAGCCTTTACTCTACACCCTTTCAACTGCAAAGGATCCGGATGGACGCTACCTTATAGTAGTAGAAACCATCAACAACTCACCATACACTATCATCTCAGTTTACGCACCCAATGTCCACCAGCTGAGATTTATCCGCAAATTACACAAGAAAGTTCTTGCTGTTCAACAAGGTGCTGTTGTATGGTGTGGCGACTTATATCACCCCAGACCCTCACATTGACACTACATCTATTCCTAAATGAGGCAAACCAGGTTTAAACCCACTGATATCTAACCTGTGGCTATACGATGTATGGAGATGCCAGTATGCAAAGAAAAGGATTATATACAGTATATTCTTTCACCTCGCCACAACACATATTCCCGCATTGATCTCTTTCTTTTGGACCAGTGGACTTTGCAAAAAGTTTCATCCTCATCTATACTTCCTGCTACTTGGTTGGACCATTCCCCAATATGTATTACTATAGAGGATAACCCTAAAACATCACCAACCTTCCTTTGGAAGATAAACACGAGCATTCTTCAGTCTAAGCTATTCTCAGAGTGAAAAATAAGAAAAAAATACCATGCTAACCTAATAAAAACAATAATAAATAAAAAAGCTGCAGCTAAAATTTGTGAGATACACACAAAACAATGAGTACAAATGGAAAAGAAAAAGCTGTGCAAATATACTATAATTTAACAGTGAGTGAATACCCATGGTGAATGAAAAACAATCTCGGTACCATTGAAAAATAAATATATATAATCCTCAATAAGTGATTAAACAATCTAGTGATAAGAGTCCAGTGATATCAGTGAAGGTAATTTAAACTCCTTGATATAAAGACACCACCCTCTGATGTGATCCACCACCACATAAAATGCACGCCTGTATAATTGGTAATGACCGGACATCAATTCAGCAGCAGCAACTCTCTGTGGTTACACCAGAAGGCTAGCCAGGAGACCTCAAATCAACGAGTATACAGGGCAAGGCATCGATTAGAAACCCAAGAAAATGGAGAGAAGCTCAGCAAAGTGTGAATAAGTATATTAAAAAATTATTAAAAATAAAGGTTGCACTTACACAGGACTGAAGTTAAAAACATCCATAGAAAAATTGCCGGCCGGCTTGCAGGCACCCGTCCGCATACAAGGTACACCGCGATGATGTCAGCATGTCAACATCCCGACATTGTTCCCCAAACAATGTCATTTTTGAGACGAAACGTACTTCGGGAGGTTGACGTGTTGACATCATCACGGTGTACCTTGTATGCGGACGGGTGTTTGCAAGCCAGCCGGAAAGTTTTCTATGTATGTTTATAACTTCAGTTCCGTGTAAGTGCAACCTTTATTTTTAATAAACTTTTAACATACTGATTCACTCTATGGTGAGCTTCTCTCCATTTTCTTGGGTTTCTGATCGATACCTTGTGCTGTATACCCATTGATTTGAGGTCTCCTGGCTAGCCTTTGGTGTAACCACAGACAGTTGCTGCTGTTGGATTGATGTCCGGACATTGACCAATTATACAGGCTTGCCAAAGCTTGGCCTCCGGTAAGCGTGCATTTTATGTGGTGGTGGATCACATCAGAGGGTGCTGTCTTTATATCAAGGCGTTTAAATTACCTTCACTGATATCACTGGACTCTTATCACTAGATTGTTTAAGCTATTCCCAGACTCCCTACACAGTCAAGTGAAAGACTTTTTTGCACAAAACTCAGGATCAGTAAGAGGCCCTCACACTGTCTGGGCTGCGCACAAAGCATTTCTATCAAACATTCTATCAGAAATTTTAGCACTCTATTCATGTCCCTCAGTCCAGGTATATTGTTCCTCTATGTTATCTACACCCTTTAGCCTCTCAAATGGGACAAGACGGGGGTGCCCTCTCTCACCCCTAATATTTAATTCAATGAAGGAACCACTAGCGGAAAAAGTTAGATCTATGCAGCACATTACAGGGCTAACAATTGGATCACAAGAACACAAGATAAATCTGTTTGCTGATGATGTAATTCTCATTCTGTCCAACTCCACATCTTCCCTGGCTTCAGTAAGAGATACTCTTACATTTTGGCCAAATGTCTTAATATAAGGTTAATGGTTCTAAATCGCTTATACTTCCCTTGGGAATTTCACCTGAATGGCAGTCTTTTTTTAAGTAAGCAATATCCATACACATGGGCTGAAAACTATATATCCTACTTAGGGATCAACTTAACCAAACAAGTATCATCCCTATTCCGAGCTAACTATGTCTCCTTCCTTAACAATCTCCCTAAGGACCTTGGAAATCTGTCAAAATATAACTTTATATGGTCAGGCAGACTTGCGGCTTTTAAGATGGTTAAACTACCACAAATTCTCTACATTTTTAGATCCCTCTCTATCCCTGTACCAGCGTCTTTCTTTGCATCCTTACAAAGCATACTTGGTAAATTTACCTGGGAAATGTTCAAAGCCAGCATCTCCCGCTCCAACCTAATAAAACACAGATTAGTGGGGGTGCAGGATACATAAATCTAAGAGACTATTATTATGCAGAAAAATATATGGTTTGGGGGAACTCTGAAAGCTGTAAGGGAAAAATAAAAAAGCAATGGAAAAATTGCAAAAATGGTCCGGCCAGCTGAGGTATTATTATTATTATTTTTATCATTACACAGGATTTATATAGCGCCAGCAGTTTGTGCAGTGCTTTACAACATGAAGGCAGACAGTACCAGTACAGTTACAATACAATTCAATACAGGAGGAATCAGAGGACCCTGCTCATTAGAGCTTACAATCTAGAAGGAAGGGGCAAGTGATACAAAAGGTAATAACTGTGGGGGATGAGCTGATGGAGAAAAGGAAAATACAGTTGTTAGGTGTGGGCAGGATAGGCTTTTTTCAAGAGGAGGTTTGAAGGACCCCGTATTCCTGATGAGTATGTCCGCCGTATAAGCTTCCCTTGCCCAGTACCAGCATGATCCAAGATCCCTTAGCCCACCCAGTCACTTGTCGAGACACCAGTGTAGGGTGAATAAAAGCATAAGACTTTTAGTGAAGAACAGACACAAGTATATATCTCTGGAGACAACCCCCCTCCTTTTTGCCAAAGAGACACAGGGTGGGGTAAACGTTACATCCAATCACATGAGGCACAGGTACATTCAAACATTTCAGCATATCTTATAAACAATAACTGAGCTCACAGACCACTTGTTTCATGGAGAAACCTGTTAAAGGAGCTTTTCATCTCCTATGACTTGGGCAAGTGTACTTGCACACAGTTCAAATGGGTACTTAAAAGCAATAGCAGGGTTGAGACAGACCTGAAGGGAGTGGTCTGTCACAGGAGGGTTTTCAGGGATCGTCGAAAAAGCTAACAGAGTAGGGGATAATCAGACAGATTGGGGTACGGAGTTCCATACGATGGGAAAGGCTCTGAAAAAGTCCTGGAGGCGAGCATGGTGTCAGGGCTGGGCTCAGCCATTCCTTCTCTAAGCTGGCTGCTCAGCTGTCGGCTAATTGCCAGCTCCTGTCTCTCCACAGTGACTCACCTGTTGATGATATGCTGCTCGTCAGTCCTGCCTACTTAAGTCGTCCAGCCCAGACGATCTCTGCCTTTGCCTTGGTCACATCTATAGAGATGATCTCCTGTGTTCCTGTTAAAGACTTTCTTGGCTGACAATCCTTCTGGCTTCAGATACTGCTTGCTGTTCTACTACACTCATCTCTGGCTCCCTGATATTTTGGCTTGTCTGACTATCCGTTTCTGGTTCCTAAACTCTGCCTATGTTTTGACTACATTTACTCTGTTTACCTTTTTTATTATTATTAAGCAAGTGTGATTTAACTGTACTCCTGTCTCAGTTTGATTCATGGTTTCTGACAGTAGGCGAAGGCCATGAATTCAGAAGATGCAGTCAATCCACTTGTTGGTAATATTTTTTCCAGATTGGATGAGCAGGATCACCGCATAGATCAATTTGCCATGGCGTTACAAATGCTCCTGAGTCGCACAGCTCACCTGGAATCTCCCACTGTGGCTGCTCCGGTACAACCTGTCTTGCAGGTCATCCCTGCTGCTGCTCCAGTCTCTGTGCAGGCACCCTCCTCAAGTATTACCTCTATAAGAGGTATGTCTGGTTCCTCTCCGCTTCCCCAGGGATTTGGGGGCAATCCAGTTCAATGCAGAGGGTTTCTCAACCAGATTGAGATATACGTTGGGATGCTGCCCCAGGCGTTTCCCACGGACAGAAGCAAAGTAGGTTTCGTGATATCTTTGCTTTCTGAGAGAGCCTTGGCCTGGGCAAACCCTCTATGGGAGATGCAAAAACCTGTTGTCTTGAGTTACCCTGAGTTTGTGGCTTCTTTTAAAAGGGTATTTGACATTCCCACACACTCCACTTCTGCTGCCAAGTGCCTCATGTCCATCAAACAGAGTATGAGAACTGTTGCCGACTACGCCATTGAATTACGTACTCTGGCAGCAGAGGTTGCTTGGAACAATGAGGCCCTCGTGGGTGCTTTTTTTCATGGTCTCTTGGATACCATCAAGGATGAGATAGCATCCCAAGATATACCCAGTAAGCTGGAGAAGTTGATCACGTTTGCCATCCTCATTGACTCCAGACTCAGATAAAGACTTCCTTTTAAGGAGCACTCGCGGAAGCCTCCTGTACATTTGTCTCCGAACTTTGCAGTCCCACCCTTGCCTCCCTCATCTCCCATGCCTCCTGGTACCGAGTCGGTTTGTGAAGATGAACCCATGTACTTGGGCTTCACGCGTCTCTCTGCAGATGAGTGTACCCTTAGAAGGAGGGAGAGATTGTGCCTTTAATGTGGCCAGGCAGGTCACCTTTTGAAGTCTTGTCCTACCTGTCCAGGGCACGTCCGAACCTTGAGGTCCTGTCATGGACAGACCTTAGGTGGCGTTGTTTCGTCCCCAGTTATCCATAAGGATAAGCCCCTGGTTTCGGTTACCCTTTCTTGAGCTGAGTTGTTGTCACTTACCTGGTAGGTTTTGAGCCTGAAGTGCAGAGAAAGACCTCCCTTACAGCTCCCACTCCCGTTCCCCTGGAATGGAGACAGAGGGCCAGGAGTGAAGAGAGGTATGGGCGCCTGGCAGGATCAACAGCCACTGGAAGTACAGGAGTGGTGGCACCCTCTGGAACCTGAAGCTGAAGAGAAGACTGAAGACTGAGACTGGAATGCAGGGAGGACCAGGAACCCAGCAGGTAAGTAAGCCAGACTGAAGAACTGGGCTGGAACCAGGAACAAGCAGCAGGTAAGAGCCTGGAACGCTGGACTGGAACCAGGAACAAACAGCAGGTAGTAGCCTGGAAGGCTGGACTGGAACCAGGAACAAGGCAGCAGGTAGTAGACTGGAACACTGGACTGGAACCAGGAACAAGCAGCAGGTAGGAGCCTGGAACGCTGGACTGGAACCAGGAACAAAGCAGCAGGTAGTAGACTGGAACACTGGACTGGAACCAGGAACAAGCAGCAGGTAGGAGCCTGGAACGCTGGACTGGAACCAGGAACAAGCAGCAGGTAGTAGACTGGAACGCTGGACTGGAACCAGGAACAAGGCAGCAGGTAGTAGACTGGAACGCTGGGCTGGAACCAGGAACAAGCAGCAGGTAGGAGCCTGGAACACTGGACTGGAACCAGGAACAAGCAGCAGGTAGTAGACTGGAACCCTGGACTGGAACAAGCAGCAGGTAGTAGACTGGATACGGGTATTGCACAGCGGAATGGTCAACAAGCCGGTGGTCGGTATTGGTCGGACAGCAGAGGTACCAGGGATTACACAGAGGGATGGTCAGGCAAGCCAAGAGGGTCTGGTGCAGGCGGACAGCAGGATGGTCAAACAGGAAGCCGGGTCAAATAACAGAATACACAGATCAGATCAGGTTAAGGCACATGGAACGCTGTAGTGCAGACAGCGGGGATTGAGTGTGACAGACCGGTTTAAATAGCCCGCCTGACACCAGTGGGAGTGCGCGCGCGCACGTGCCCGTGCGTGACAGCACCCGTGAACGCGCGCGCATGCGCAGTGGGACCCGTGGCCGTGTTCCCGTGCGCCTGGATCGCTGGTTACTGGCAGGATCTTCATGACATTGCCCCCCCCAAGGGGCAGCCTCCGGATGCCCCTTTGAAGAAATTTCTCTGAATGGGATCTTTTAAAAGATTGCAACAGATCTTCAGCATGAATATTATCCTCAGGTTCCCAAGAATTTTCTTCTGGGCCAAACCCCCTCCATTTTATCAGAAATTGATTTTGGTTACCTCTTTTCCTATGGTCCATGATAGCCTCCACCTCGAATTCCTCCTCCCCATCTACCAAAATTGGATCAGGAGGGTCCGTACTTCGGCCTGGAAATGGGTTGGAAATAAAGGGTCTGAGCAGGGACACATGAAAAACTGGATGCACTTTTAGTGAATCCGGGAGTTCAAGTTCGTATGCAACTTCATTAATTCTCCGCTCGACAGAAAAAGGCCCAAGAAACTTGGGACCCAATTTCTTTGAAGGGCAAGCCATCCTGAGATTTACTGTAGACAACCATACCTGGTCCACAGGTGTAAGTAACAGCTCACCTCGCCTTTTCTTATCGAAGGTTGCTTTATTATATTCCTGGGTCCTGGTCATGGTCTCCTGTAAAACTTGGTTGTTGGAAGTAAAGAAGTCCAACTTCTCCTGGACTGTGGGTACTATACATTCTGGAAGAGAATTAGGTAAAAATGAAGGGTGGAAACCATAATTCCCAAAAAATGGAGTTTGTTTGATAGCAGAATAAATAGAAATGTTATAGGCGAATTCGGCCAATGGGAGAACAGAAATCCAATCATCTTGGGCAAAAGAAGAAAAACAGCGTAAATATTGTTCAAGGGTCTGGTTTGTTCTCTCTATTTGCCCATTAGTCTGGGGATGATAAGCCGATGAAAATGAGAGCTCACTGTTCAAATTTTTACACAGAGACCTCCAGAATCGGGAGGTAAACTGTACCCCCCGATCTGAAACGATATTAACTGGTACCCCATGGAGCCTGAGGATTTCTTTAATGAATGCCTGTGCCGTTTCTGTAGCTGAAGGAGTGCCCTTCATTGGGACAAAGTGGGCCATCTTCGACAACCGGTCTACTATGACAAAAATTGAGGTGAAGCCCCCAGCCGGGGGTAATTCTACAATAAAGTCTATAGAAAGCATTTTCCAAGGCCTATCTGGGACAGGCAAGGGTTTTAGTAGTCCCCATGCCTTGGTTCTGTGCCCCTTGTTCCTGATACAGGTGGTACAGGACTCAACAAATTTTTTACAATCTTCGCGTAACTGAGGCCACCAGAAGGTACGCTGTACCAGATCAGTGGTCTTAGCCACGCCAAAATGCCCAGCCAATGCATGATCATGACAGAGTTCTAGTACTGCAACTCGTAGTGTTTCAGGTATAAAGATCCTATTCTCATGCCACAGTAACCCATCCTTAACTTGGAGTTCTGCCTTAATGGAAGATCACAATACTGCGGAAGCCTGCTTGATCTGGGAAAGCAGGTTTCCCTGAAGTAAAAGAAAATTCCCCGGGGACAGAATGGTGTCTGGAGGGGAAGTCTCTTGGGACTTGTGAAACATCCTGGATAGGGCATCAGGTTTGGTATTTTTGGAGCCAGGGCGGTAGGTGACATGAGAGGAGAACCTGGAGAAAAAGAGAGCCCACCTGGCCTGACGTGGCTTCAACCTTTTTGCAGATCTCAAATACTCCAGGTTCTTATGATCTGTAAAAATTAAGACTGGATGAGCGGCACCCTCCAGCAGATAGCGCCACTCCTCCAACGCTGACTTGATTGCCAACAACTCTCTGTCGCCTACATCATAATTTCTCTCTGCCGTGGACAATTTACGAGAGAAGAAGGCCACAGGATATAACAGGGCCTTAGTTCCCTGTCTTTGGGACAGCACTGCCCCTACTGCAATTTCAGATGCGTCCACCTCTAGTACAAACGGTAGAGAGGAATCTGGATGCTTTAGTACAGAGGAGGAAGTAAAAAGGCCCTTGAGAGTCTCAAAAGCCTTTTGGGCTTCAGCAGACCAATGGAAGCGTGTACCTTGTTTAGTTAGTTGTGTGATGGGTGTAATGATGGCTGAGAACCCTTTAATAAATTTACGGTAAAAATTAGCAAATCCAACGAATCGCTGGATTCCTTTTTTGTCTGTTGGGACTGGCCAATCTAAGACTGCGGTGACCTTTTGAGGGTCCATCTTAATGCCTTTACTGGAAATGACTAACCCCAAAAATGGAATACTTTCCTGTTCAAATTCACATTTTTCAGCCTTTGTATATAGACCGTGTTGTCGAACACACTTCTGACCGGCCCAACACACTTCTGACGTGCCTGGGATGGGATTCAAGGGAACAAGAAAAAATTAATATGTTGTCTAAATAGACGATAACAAACAGATCTAGAAAGTCTCATAACACATCATTGATAAAGTACTGAAATGTAGCAGGGGCATTGCACAGACTGAAAGGCATCACTCGGTACTCAAAATGTCCATAGCGGGTACGAAAGGCTGTCTTCCATTCGTCTCCGTCCCTAATACGAACTAAATTGTAGGCCCCGCGGAGGTCAAGTTTGGTGAATATGGTGGCCATCCCAAGTCTTTGGAACAACTCTAGTACCAGAGGGAGAGGGTAACGGTTCTTTACAGTGATTTTATTTAGTTCACGGTAATCCACACAAGGTCTGAGGGTTTTATCTTTTTTCTGCACAAAGAAGATGCCTGCACCTGCGGGAGACATGGATGGACGAATGAAGCCTTTCTTAAGGTTCTCATCAATATATTCCTTTAAAGCCCCTTGTTCTACTTCGGTTAAAGGAAAGATTCTTCCAAAAGGAATCTCAGCACCGGGAAGTAATTCGATAGGACAGTCATAGGCCCGGTGAGGGGGTAAAACCTCTGCCCCCTGCTTGCTGAATACATCCAAGAAATCATGATAGGTAGAAGGGATGGATGGGTGTAGACTAGGATCTGTATCTAGGCAGAGCAAGGTAAGGTTCTCCTGAGCGTTCTGAGTTCTGCAGAACTGTTGGCAATAAGAAGAAGGGAAGGTAACTTCACCTGTGATCCAATTAATGTCCGGATTGTGAGCCTGTAACCATGGCATGCCGAGGATTATGGGAAACAGGGGTGAAGCGATAATATCCAGGCGTAGCTGTTCTTGATGGGAATTGGAAATGGAGACGGATATTGGTATAGTCTCTTGGGTAACAGGTCCAGATTTATTAGCGGTTCCATCAGCTAGATGGATGGAAAGTCCATGGGCCTTAGGCAACAAAGGTATCTGGTGTTGGGTAGCAAAAAGAGAATCCATGAAACAGCTGCAAGCTCCAGAATCAATAATGGCGGTTATTTGCAGAGTCTTTCCTGGAAGCTGTAACAGGATAGAGAGAGCAAGGTGAGTAGTATTCTTAGCCAGAGGTGTAACATAGTCAGTGGACAGGGATAGGCACTTACGGAGTTTAAGGGGACAGTTCCTGACATAGTGCCCAGGTTCCCCGCAATACAGGCACAAATTATTCACTTGACGACGTTGTCGTTCCTCCTGGGTAAGAGAAGGCCGCAGGACTCCTAATTGCATTGGCTCAGGTAGGTTAAACGTGGAGGTAGGTGGTGTTGGTGAGGAATGATGAGGGACCTTAGGGCTAACCCAAGTTGGACGAGGAGATCCCGTAGCTCTCTCAGTTCTACGCTCTCATAGGCGTCGATCGATGTGGATGGCTAGATCGATCAAGGCATTTAAAGTCTGTGGTGTACCCACCCTGGCCAATTCATCCTTCAGAGAGTCAAAAAGTCCCATCCGAAACTGATAGCGGAGAGCCGCATCATTCCAATTAGTGTCCGCACTCCACTTTCTGAATTCAGCCACATAGTCCTCTGCTGCCCTGCGACCCTGTTGAACAGCTGGGGGTCATCGTACAACTGACCCAATGCGTCAAAGAAGGTGGAGAGATTAGACAGGGATATGTCCTTTTGCTCCAAGAGGCGATGGGCCCAGGTTTGGGGGTCACCAAAAAGCAGAGAAATTACGTAGCCCACCTTGGTAGCCTCCAGGGAAAAGGTACGTGGCTGAAGAGCAAAGAACAGTTTACAGGAGTTGTGGAAGGCCCTGAATTTATGGCAATTCCCAGAGAAACGTTCAGGTGTGGGAACCTTGGGTTTTGGAGGGAGCATCACCACCGTTGAGGAAGGCCCGACTGAAGGAGCAGGAGCAGAAGGAACCCCCTGGACCCCAATGGGATTAGACAAAGTTAGCACTTGTTCCTCCAGCCTGGTGTATCCTTGCTGCAGATTCTTGACTGCTTCAGTCAATCCTGCCAGGTGCGCACAAAGTTCCTCCATGGGAGACGTTCCCTGCTCAGGCTCAGACAGGGCTGTCTGCTACTGTCATGTACCTGGTAGGTTTTGAGCCTGAAGTGCAGAGAAAGACCTCCCTTACAGCTCCCACTCACGTTCCCCTGGAATGGAGACAGAGGGCCAGGAGTGAAGAGTGGTATGGGCGCCTGGCAGGATCAACAGCCACTGGAAGTTCAGGAGTGGTGGCACCCTCTGGAACCTGAAGCTGAAGAGAAGACTGAGAACTGAGACTGGAATACAGGGAGGACCAGGAACCCAGCAGGTAAGTAAGCCGGACTGAAGAACTGGGCTGGAACCAGGAACAAGCAGCAGGTAGGAGCCTGGAACGCTGGACTGGAACCAGGAACAAACAGCAGGTAGTAGCCTGGAATGCTGGACTGGAACCAGGAACAAGGCAGCAGGTAGTAGACTGGAACGCTGGACTGGAACCAGGAACAAGCAGCAGGTAGGAGCCTGGAACGCTGGACTGGAACCAGGAACAAGCAGCAGGTAGTAGACTGGAACGCTGGACTGGAACCAGGAACAAGGCAGCAGGTAGTAGACTGGAACGCTGGGCTGGAACCAGGAACAAGCAGCAGGTAGGAGCCTGGAACGCTGGACTGGAACCAGGAACAAGCAGCAGGTAGTAGACTGGAATGCTGGACTGGAACAAGCAGCAGGTAGTAGACTGGATACTGGTATTGCACAGCGGAATGGTCAACAAGCCAGTGGTCGGTATTGGTCGGACAGCAGAGGTACCAGGGATTACACAGAGGGATGGTCAGGCAAGCCAAGAGAGTCTGGTGCAGGCGGACAGCAGGATGGTCAAACAGGAAGCCGGGTCAAATAACAGAATACACAGATCAGATCAGGTTAAGGCACACGGAACGCTGTAGAGCAGACAGCGGGGATTGAGTGTGACAGACCGGTTTAAATAGCCTGCCTGACACCAGCGGGAGTGCGCGCGCGTGTGCCCGTGCGTGACAGCACCCGTGAACGCGTTCGCATGCGCAGTGGGACCCGTGGCCGTGTTCCCGTGCGCCTGGATCGCCGGTTACTGGCAGGATCTTCATGACAATTGTCCGTTGAGATACAGGCTCTAATCAACTTTGAGGCTGTAGGCCTGTTCATTGATGCTGCCTTTGTATCGAAGCACTCGATTCCGCTGTAGCTGCGTGACACTCCACTTGCCATTGAGGCTCTTGACAGGAGACCTCTACAGCCTACCCATGTGACTCATGAGACTGTTCCATTGTCCATGGCTGTAGGGGCTCTTCACAATTCCAAGTTATTTCTTCTCCTAAGTTTCCGATGGTTATTGGTTATCCTTGGTTACAGAGGCACAACCCCTCTTTTGATTGGCTCTGTGCTGAGGTTCTCTCCTGGTCGCCACAATACAGTAAGACATGCTTCCAAAAGGTAGCCAAGGTCCTGTGCACCTCTTCACTCTCCTCTCTGCCGGAGAAGTACCGCGATTTTAGCAATGTCTTCGATAAAGGTCAAGCCGGTAGGTTGCCTCCACACTGTTCATATGATTGCACAATTGACCTTCGACCTGGTGCCATACCCCCTCGTAGCTGGGTTTACACTTTGTCGGTCTTGGAGGATAAGGCCTTGGAGGAGTATGTTGCAGACGTGCTCTCGAGAGGTTTCATCCACAAATCCTCATCTCCTGCTGGTGCTGGTTTCTTCTTTGTGAAGAAGAAGAGTGGTGAACTGAGACCTTGTATTGATTTTAGGGATCTCAGTCGTTTCACGATTAAGAATGCCTATCCAATTCCGTTGATTACGGAGTTATTTGACCGCCTTAAGGGAGCAACAGTTTTCACAAAGTTTGATTTGAGAGGGGCATACAATCCCGTGAGGGTTAAGGAGGGCGACGAGTGGAAAACTGCATTTAATACCAGAACAGGCCATTATGAGTACCTCGTAAGGCCTTTTGGCCTTTGTAATGCCCCAGCAGTTTTCCAGGAATTCATTAATAATGTCCTCCGAGATTTTTCGCAGTTATGTGTGGTGGTTTATCTCGACAATATCCTCATATTTTCCAAGTAGCCACCACACAGATGTCTGTCATGTGCTACAGAAACTAAGACAGAACAATCTCTATTGTAAATTGGACAAGTGCGAATTTCATCATAAACAGGTTAAAATCCTGGGTTATGCCATTTCCACTGCTGGTTTTTTCGATGGACCCAGAGAAACTTTCAGCAGTCCTACAGTGGCCCCTACCTGTGGGCCTATGCCCTCTGCAGTGTTTTTTTGGCTTTGCCAACTATTATCGGAAGTTTATTTGTAACTTCTCTTCTCTGGCCAAGCCCCTGACTGATATGACCAGAAAGGACGGTAACCCATAGAGTTGGTCTCTGGAGTCCATTAAGGCCTTTGAGAGTCTCAAGGCTGCCTTTGTTTCTGCTCCTGTGTTGGCACATCCTGATCCTACATTACTTTTTATCCTTGAGGTTGATGGTTCTGAGACTGGAGTTGGCACCCTTCTGTCTCAACGTCCTACCTCTGAGAGAGCTGTGCATCCTTGTGGTCCACTTGCTCCGGTCGGTGGTTGCTCTTGCTGCCTCTCGGTCCCCCCCTTTGCTTCCTGGTTGCCACGTGATTCCGCCACACATCATTGGGGATCCCATCGAGGCTCCACACTGTCCATCCGGCTCTGCACATGCTGGCTTCCCTCTCCCTAGTGACATCCAGGAACACATGAAGATTTTGCCATTGCAGCACTGCCCCACCAAACCAGTCCACCACTCACTGTTGCTTAAGGTACTGTCACAGTGAGGAGCACGCTTTTCAGTAGTTCCATCTATGCAAGGAAATGTTTAGATAATTTTTCACCCAATCACATGTTATTATTAAATTGACACAAGTTTTTATCTCATTGAACGTTTTTATTATTTGACTGTTTGTCCTTTCAAGACTGTCCCGATCAGAACTTTCAATTGTGGTTGCTCCTGAATGTTTTTACAGTTATGCTTATGATGGTTGAAAATGGTCGAAAATGTCCCATTGTATTCCACTTAAGAAGTTGCCCACTTCTAAGGAACTGGCTTCCATTTTTGCTCGGGAGATCTTTCGCTTACATGGGCTACCTGAAAGGTGATGTAGGTTGTCTAGGGATACTTTTAGACCCTCGATAAGTCTGCATAAGGTGTACCTTACAATCCCCACAGGCCTGTGAGATTAGCCCATTGAGACAATGATAAAAAAAGAATGACAAAGTCTCGCAGAGCAAATCTAATCTTTATTCTTTGGTGTGAATATTTAAAGGGGGCTTTCAGAAACTACCACCCCTTGACCGTGTCATACAAATTATCCAATCAAATACAGAAACATTTTATGACAAAAGTGAAACCAAACAAATGCATCATTTCTGGGAAATCACCTGCTTTACAAGAAATAGAAAGTAAGGAAAGATAAGAAGAATAATGAATAGTACATGCAGCTGTCTGTAAAATAGAGTACAGGATAAAAAACAAAATGGAAGTTGATTATTGTAAAATGGATGTGGTTAAGCTAAATATCCCTTCAATCCCGTCTTAGATCATATAAGATGATCTCTACATTCTATCTAGTGTTCTAGTACTTCTTTGGGATTGTGGCATAGATTGCCTGATGATTCTTCATGTATGTCATGTAGGATAGAACCTTATCATCAGGAGATTGAATGCATGCAATTATGCAAACCATTCGTAGTCCTCAGTCATTTCACATAAACCTGCGAGAGCCGCACTCATGCTTTCTATAGCTAACTCATGTAGTTCTAGCTGTTTTCTAATTGCTCTAGTTTCTATGTTTAACATAGCAATGTCATCTGAATTCCTCTTCATTATCTCATCCAATATACTTGAATAATTGTTCAACCTTTTCATCATGTTTATCCCCATCCTGTCCAAGAAGGAAACCATGCCCAGGCAATATCTTGTTTATAGAACAACTCCCTTTTGTTGCGGTGTTTGAGGGGGTATCTTGGGTGTATACTGGCCTGTAGGTTGGCACAGGGAGATGTTAAATATTGACCTGCTACAAATGGAGGGGTTAGTCTGTGTCTCATTCCCTAAATTAAAACACCAATCAGGGAAATGACTTTTACCTGCTATTGGAAAGGTAACAGTGTTGTTTATGTACAGAGTGGATATGTTAGTTAGGAAGACAGGAGGAGTCTCGTTGAGGAAGGAGGAAATATTTAAAGGTACAGCCAAAAGGGGAATTCGGGCAGTGCTAGGATGTAATTTGCTACATATTCAACATTCTTCATACCCTGATTTTTGAGCATAAGCATACTTAAATTTTAGCAAAAGCATCTTATCAGTAAAACTATCTCCAATCTCTCTCTTTGTTCTAGCTTGTGTCACTGTAATGTTCTCTTGTGTATGTGTGTTCCCACAGATACTTTTAATTGCACCCAAATCTTCAGGGTGGTAGATACAGTTAGTGATGATCCAGATTGGCAGGGACACTATCAGAGAGATCAGGATCAGGAGGCAAAATGCCTTGCCAGAAGTCTGTGGTGAAATTAGCAAGGTCATCTTCTCTGGCCGGACCTGCTTTCCCAGGAACTCCTCCTTCATCTGCTTGGACTTCTGCTTGAGGGCCTCCTTTATCCAAGGTCTCCTTCCTGCTCCTGGGGCTTTGGGAAACCTTTTTTACTCGGCTGGCATGGATCCAGGACTGGCAGTTTTCCACTAGGATGGCTGTTCTGGTCACTGCAACCACTGTGGTGGGAGGTCTAAAGGGATACTCTTGCTTCTTATTTCTGTTTAGCTGTTGGACCACCACAGTGTCTCCCACCTTGAAGGGGTGAGTAGCTTCCTGTGAAGAAAAAGGAGAGGTGCGAGCAACATTTCTTTCGACTGTATCCAATTTTTCAACCAGTTTTCTTACATATTTTTCTACCATTAAAGGTGCTCTGGCCCATGGGGTGGGGAAAGGTCTACCCATCAAAACTTCAAAAGGTGAATATCCTGTTGTTTTGGAAGGGGTCCTTCTTATTTCTGCCAGGACTGCTGGGAGGACCTTTTTCCAGTTGGCAAAGGTTCCTCCTGTGGCCTTTCTTATCTTGTCTTTTATTGTTCTGTTCATTCTTTGTACTATCCCTGAGCTTTGAGGGTGGTAGGGAATGTGGAACTTCCATTCTATCTTGAGAGTTTTTACCAAGTCCTGGCAGACCCTGGCCATGAAAGCTGGGCCATTGTCTGAGTTTATTTGAAGCGGGCATCCCCATCGAGGAATGATTTCCTGAGTGAGGATCCTCACTACTGTTTGTGCATCTTCTTTTGTGGTCACAAAAAGTTCGACCCATCCTGAGAATATAAAAATCTCTACTCAGAAGATCAGCAGATCAGCCGTGACCTGTATACCTGTGTGGCCTATTCTGTGGTACTGTGAGATGAAGAGTGAGTGATGCGCTTGCCGCTGGTATACATGGTTTCCCCTCTTTGCAGAGAAGTCCAGTTTTTGGATCTTTCTGCACACCCTTTTTATCCCAGTCCCTTAACTCATAATTTGATGCATAATCCTGGAGGTCTGCGAGTGACTGTTCAAATGGGGATAGGTCAGGTATCAGCATAGCCATTTGGATGTCTGTTGTCTGTGAGATAGCAGCTTGTTT
This sequence comes from Aquarana catesbeiana, assembly GCF_042186555.1. Classification (NCBI taxonomy): domain Eukaryota; kingdom Metazoa; phylum Chordata; class Amphibia; order Anura; family Ranidae; genus Aquarana; species Aquarana catesbeiana. Next base: position 941,121,781 of record NC_133324.1, read on the forward strand.
AGCAGCAAGGTCCCCTGGCTATCTCTGTCTGTTGGCCTGTATGTGCTCTGCAATGGACTATAGCCAGTGTTTTAGGTAGCTGGATAGCTTTTTAGCAGTAACATTATCAAAGAAAAATGTGAAATGTTCTTTCCATCTGCTGCCACAAAGCCACGCCTACTTCATATCACACCAAAGTCGTGTACCACGCCGTACCCATACTTCGAGTCAGTGTAAATGTTTACAGTACCTGACCGCGAGATTGTGTTTCCAGTGCGATACCATCGCGCTGGTTCTCGGCGACAGGGTACTGTGCATGTCACGCTGGCTTACTCATCAGGAAAGGAACACTTTGTTTTCCTCCCGCGATGAGTGACAGGCAGCGCTGACAGCTGTCTGGTATGAATCCTGAGGCGGGAACACCGCGCCAAATTTTAAATGAAAAAACCGGCGTGGGTTCCCCCCCCAGGAGCATACCAGGCCCTTAGGTCTGGTATGGATTGTAAGGGAAACCCCCCTACGCCGAAAAATTGGCGTGGGGGTCCCCCCCAATCCATACCAGACCCTTATCCGAGCACGCAGCCCGGCCGGCCAGGAAAGGGGTGGGGACGAGCGAGCGCCCCCCCTCCTGAGCCATACCAGGCCGCATGCCCTCAACATGGGGGGGTGGGTGCCTTGGGGGAGGGGGGCCCCCTGCGGGGGCCCCCCCACCCCAAAGTACCTTGTCCCCATGTTGATGAGGACAAGGGCCTCTTCCGACAACCCTGGCCGTTGGTTGTCGGGGTCTGAGGGTGGGGGGCTTATCGGAATCCGGGAGCCCCCTTTAATAAGGGGGCCCCCAGATCCTGGCCCCCCACCCTGTGTGAATGAGTTTGGGGTACATGGTACCCCTACCTATTCACCTAGGGAAAAGTGTCAATATAAAAAAAACACAGTACACAGGTTTTAAGAGTAATTTATTAGTCAGCTCCGGGGTCTTCTTCCGACTTCGGGGGGTCTCCTTCCGACTTCTCCCGGTGTTCGGCCTCTTCTCCCGGGCCCCGCCGCTATCTTCTTCCAGCTCTATTGCCAGCTAGGGGCCCGGTCTGCTGCCGCTGTCTTTTCGCCGCTGTCTCGCCGCCGCTGTCTCGCCGCTGCTGTCTCGCCGCCTCTTATCTTCTTCCCCGATGTTGACACGACGCTCTCCCTGGCTCGAATGCTGTGTGCGAGCTGCGGAGCCATTTATATAGGCGGTGACCCCGCCCCCTTACAACGTCATGGTCCCAGCATGCGCAGGGACTCTGGCGTCATAAGGGGGCGTGGCCCCAGAGTCCCCGCGCATGCTGGGACCATGACGTCGTAAGGGGGCGGGGTCACCGCCTATATAAATGGCTCCGCAGCTCACACACAGCATTCAAGCCAGAGAGAGCGTCGTGTCAACATCGGGGAAGAAGAGAAGAGGCGGCGAGACAGAGGCGGCGAGACAGCGGTGACGAGACAGCGGCGACAAGATAGCGGCAGCAGACCGGGCCCCTAGCTGGCAATAGAGCTGGAAGAAGATAGCGGCGGGGCCCGGGAGAAGAGGCCGAACACCGGGAGAAGTCGGAAGGAGACCCCCGAAGTCGGAAGAGACCCCGGAGCTGACTAATAAATTACTCTTAAAACCTGTGTATCAGGAACGGTGTCATCTCCGGTTTCTCCTGCTGGTGGCACTATTACATTCAGCACCAAAAGGGTGTAATTCCAGTGGCCACCAGCGGGGGTCTCCCTGCCTTGACTGCAGACTTGTCATCAAGCACACCTGTCATGGTTTTGCTGGACTATATAAACCCGCCCTGAACTAACCTCAGTGCTTCAGTATTCCTCTGCTAAGCCCTTGTCCCTGCCAGTACCTGCTCTTGTTCCAGCCTGTTCCTGTTTGTTCCTGAACCCCGTTTGTGTATCCTGACCTTGAACCCTGTTTCCTGTTCCCTGCTCCTTGGTCTGCTTCATTATTCCTGGTTTCTGTTCCCTTGTCGCTTTGGCCCATGCCTTATATTTTATTTCATGTTGGTTTCCTTGCTTGTGTATTATATTAGTTAGATAGATAGTTAGGTGGGTTTGGGGGTTTGCTGTGTTTTCACCATTTTCTTGTTTTTGGTTTGCTGTCTTGTTTTCACATGTATCTTTATCATTAATATTAAACATACTTTCTTTATTTACTCGTTTGCCCCTGATTCCTTGGTGCAGCCCAGCGATCTGATCACCTGCATTGGATGTTGTGTATAACATCCCCTGACACTGTGTACTGTGTTTTTTTTATATTGACACTTTTCCCTAGCTGAATGGGTAGGGGTACCATGTACCCCATACTCATTCACAAAGGGTGGGGTGCCAGGATCTGGGGGCCACCTTATTAAAGGGGGCTCCCGGATTCCGATAAGCCCCCCACCCGCAGACCCGACAACCAACGGCCAGGGTTGTCGGGAAGAGGCCCTTGTCCTCATCAACATGGGGACAAGGTGCTTTGGGGTGGGGGGCCCCCTCCCCCAAGGCACCCACCCCCCCATGTTGAGGGCATGCAGCCTGGTACGGCTCAGGAGGGGGGGGCGCTCGCTCGTCCCCACCCCTTTCCTGGCCGGCCAGGCTGCATGCTCGGATAAGGGTCTGGTATGGATTGGGGGGGACCCCCACGCCAATTTTTTGGCGTAGGGGGGTTCCCCTTACAATCCATACCAGACCTAAGGGCCCGGTATGCTCCTGGGGGGGAACCCACGCCGGTTTTTTCATTTAAAATGTGGCGTGGTGTTCCCGCCTCAGGATTCATGCCAGACAGCTGTCAGCACTGCCTGTCACTCATCGCGGGAGGAAAACAAAGTTTTCCTTTCCCGATGAGTGAGCCATCTCGGCGCTGGCTCCTGCGACGGGGCTCGCAGGTGTCAAATCTCGCTGAGAAATGCGGCGAGATTGACACAATATTGCGGTCACCTACTGTACATCCTAACCTTCAAAGAGCTGGCATGCTCTAGTGAGTGCAATTAATTTAGCAGCCTGTGCTGGTTGATATGGGATAGGCTTGGCCTCAAGTATAACATCTGGAAGCTGCACAACTGCATACCCTGCATGGTATGTGTAATCATTTGGCCTAGAGCAAGAACCATCCACAAAAACATTCTGTGTGTCTGGTAGTGCTGTGGAAGATAAATCAGACCTGGGTGATGTGTCTTGGTGAATGAGGTTTATGCAGTCATGTTGTGGCACAACCTCATCCTGTTCTCCTTTTAATCCTGAAAGGGCGTTTAAAATTGGTGCTGGGCCTGCAGTGGGAGAAGCATATTTTATGTGCAATTTTGGATTGGACAGCAAAATCACCTCATATCCGCTCAACCTCTGAGCAGACATGTGCTGTGTATGTACATTTTTCAACAGGATTGACACATTGTGGGTGGTGTGAAGTGTGGTGTCGTGTCCCAGAGTGAAAAAAGTGGCCATCTCAACCAGAAATCGCACAGGACGCTAAAATTCTGAGACACGCGGGCATGCCCTGAACCTGCACCAGGACCATCTTTGAGAGAAAAAAAAAACTACAGGGCGCAGTCTCCCACCATGTTCCTGGGCCAGTACTCCCGCCATGGTTCTGCAATTTTCCCTGGCAAACAAGTTATACATTTTGTCATATTTCAGGGAGACCAAGGCTCGGGCTGGTAACCATTGCACATTTCAACATGGCAAAAACATTTAACATTTCATCAGACCATTTTACAGTATCAGACATTTCAGAGAGGGTTGCTTGTCTCAATATATTGTCATAGAAAGAACAGTCAGGTATTCATTGGCAGCAGCAACCAATCATTCCAAAAAAGGTAAGCATGTCTTTCTTGGTAAGTGGGCAGAGAAAACCCACAAGAGCGACAGCTCTTTTTTTGACTGACTTTCCTAACTCCCAGAGACAGCACAAACCCTAGGTACTCAACCTCCTGTTTACACCATTGTAATTTTTTCTTAGACACTTTGTGATCACATACATGTAACCATTTCAATTAGGATAGGCTATCAGCTTGGCAGTCCTCCTCTGAAGAACTACAAATAAAAAGATCATTAACATACTGCAACAGTACAGAACCATGAGGGGCAGTCCAAGGCCTGAGGGTGGCTTGGAGTACTATAGAATAGACCACAGGTGAGTCTATATAACTCTGTGGCATTCTACACCAGATAAACTGATGACTGTGTTGGTCAATCGACACAGTAAAAACAAAGAGTGGCCGTGTCTCCTCGTCTACAGGTATGGAGAAAAAGAAACCACCCAATCATTTATTTTTTCGGACCACCCAATATTTTATTTCTCTTTTTAGTTCTTTCTCTAAAATGACACTGAACGTCTGATTACTGCAAGGAAAAGAAAATATTTACTCACTGAAACAATGCCAGAATCATTCTGCAGACTACAATAAGATACAGGTTATATCTTAAACTTTAGAGTCAAAGAATTCATATATAAATCATTAAAAAATAAACAGTGCAGTGGAAAAGGTGTCATCTTACCTTATGACACCCGACAAATTCCACACAGACAAACATTACACAGATTACAAATCATCTTATAACAGCTAGTTACGCAACAGGAAGATAAAGCAAAGAGATCAGGTTTTGTCCGGCACAGCTTATCAGACTTTTTCTTATAATTACAGTACTGTATAAATCAACCTTTCCCGAAGGTTTTTACTGTTTACCCGGAACAGTCGCTGCAGTCTTTTTCTATGGACATCTCCTTAAAGTCCTTAAAACCCACCCAGGGTTTTTTTATTGCTTCTCCGAGAAATTTTCTTCGAAGCCTACCCAGGGATTATCTTACTGCTTCTCAGAGCAGTTTTTTGAAGCCCACCCAGGGCTTATCTATCGAGGTCTAATAAACTAATTACAGGTCCCTTAAAAGGAATTGATCTCTAAATAAATCATGGCAAGAGAAAAATAGATATAAATCTAGATCACCAGACATATTATGATCAATCCCGGATGAGCTCCCATCTGAAAGGTGATGTAGGTTGTCTAGGGATATTTTTAGACCCTCGATAAGTCTGCATAAGGTGTACCTTACAATCCCCACAGGCCTGTGAGATTATCCCATTGAGACAATGATAAAAAAAGAATGACAAAGTCTCGCAGAGCAAATCTAATCTTTATTCTTTGGTGTGAATATTTAAAGGGGGCTTTCAGAAACTACCACCCCTTGACCGTGTCATACAAATTATCCAATCAAATACAGAAACATTTTATGACAAAAGTGAAACCAAACAAACGCATCATTTCTGGGAAATCACCTGCTTTACAAGAAATGGAAAGTAAGGAAAGATAAGAAAAATAATGAACAGTACATGCAGCTGTCTATAAAATAGAGTACGGGATAAAAAACAAAATGGAAGTTGATTATTGTAAAATGGATGTGGTAAAGCTAAATATCCCTTCACTACCCAAGGTGATTGTCTCGGACAGGGGTAGTCAGTTTGTGTCTCGGTACTGGGGAGCCTTTTGTGCATAGTTGGGAATTCAGCTTGCATTTTCCTCTGTGTATAATCCACAGTCTAATGGGGCCGCAGAAAGAGCCAATTCAGTCCTTGGAGCAATTCCTACGTTGCTATATTTCTGACCATTATAACAACTTATCAGAACTCTTACCGTGGACAGAGTTTGCTCACAATAATGCCTTGAATTCTGCTTTCCGATTGTCCCCGTTTATGGCAAATCGTGGTTACCAACCTTCCATGTTGCATTACTCTTTTGTTCAGCGGAGTATTGATGCGTTAGAGGAGCATCTCCGTGGTCTTCGTTCCACTTGGGCACAAATCCAGGAGGCTTTGCGACATGCTAATGGTAGGTACAGACTCCATGCTGACCGCAGACACCTGCCTGCACTTTCCTACCAGGTTGGGGACAGGGTCTGGCTGTCATCTCGCAACCTCCGACTTCGTGTTCCCTGTCTGAAGTTCGCACCTCGGTTTATTGGGCCTTTCCGTATTCTTCGCAGGAATAACCCAGTGTCTTACGCATTAGCCCTTCCTTCTAATAGGCGTATCTCAACGTATTTCATGTCTCCTTATTAAAACCTTTGCTCTGCAACTGCTTTACCACATCAGTGCCTCGTCTTTACCCTGTACAGGTTGAGAACCATGAGGAGTATGAAGTACAGTTCATTGTTGACTCCCGTAGGTTCAGTAAGCTCATATAGTACCTGGTGCATTGGAAAGGCTACAGGGCCGGAGGAACGCTCTTGGGTCTCATCCTCGGACGTACATGCCCCTGTCCTCCTCCGTGATTTTCATAGATGTTTTCCCCTCAAGCCTGGTGGTCCTCCGAGGGGGAAGGGTCATTGAGGAGGGGGTGCTGTCAGGGCTGGGCTCAGCCCTTCCTTCTCTAAGCTGGCCACTCAGCTGTCGGCTAATTGCCAGCTCCTGTCTCTCCACAGTGATGCACCTGTTGATGATATCCTGCTCGTCAGTCCTTCCTACTTAAGCCGTCCAGCCCAGATGATCTCTGCCTTCGCCTTGGTCACATCTCTAGAGACGCTCTCCTGTGTTCCTGTTAAAGACTTGCTTAGCTGACATTCCGTCTGGGTCCAGATCCTGTTTGCTGTTCTACTACGCTCATCTCTGGCTCCCTGACGTTTTGGCTTGCCTGACTATCCATTCCAGTTCCTGAACTCTGGCTATGTTTTGACAATGTTTAACTTTTTTTATTATTATTGAACAAATCTGATTTAACTGTACTTCTGTCTCAGTCTGATTTATGGTTTCTGACACATGGGAGGAGGTGACGAGGGAGCTAGAGAGCAGGAGGTCTTGGGAGGAAGAGAACGGTTAGGTTGGTATTTTGAAACTAGGCTGGTGATGTAGCTGGGGCTGAGTTGTGGATGGCTTTGTAAGTTGTTGTTAGTATTTTGAATTTAATTCATTGAATGAGCCGAGGCCAGTGGAGGTATTGACAGAGAGGAGTAGCAGCCACAGAGCGATTGGTAAGGTGGATGAGACTGGCAGCAGCATTCATGATGGACAGAAGGGGGGATAGCCTATGTAAAGGTAAGATACTACAAGAATTAAGAGACAGCTGATGTCACAACAGGGTAAAATTGACCAAATTTTAAGTAGCATGGTCAGGCCTAAAATTACCAGAGACAAAGACCACAGCCTGGAATTTTACAACAACAATAAAGATACTGCAGAAGATACAGTAATAAAAGAGTTAAAGTGACCAGCAGTCATATAGTTTTATTCAGGAATAAGGCCTAACTGGTGTAGAGTTAAAGTGACCAGCAGTCATATAGTTTTATTCAGGAATAAGGCCTAACTGGTGTATTCCTAACCTTTTTTAATCTATGGAAATAAGGGAGAGGGCCCTGTGAATTTGAGTGATATAACATGAGGTGATTTAGGTGTACATTGTTCTTACACTTTTTTCTTTCAAAAGGTAGATCCAAGAACAGATGGTCAGTAAGCAGGGAATGCTGCACTTAAAAAACCCCAGACTTCAAAAAAACCCTATTAACACAAAATAAAAAATATAAAAAGCCCTTAGCCCTCTTTCTTGCCCGACTAATAGCCTGTATCCTCTGTGGACCCTCTGTAACTCACCCTTCCCCTCCAATTCCTTCTCTAACGCTTCGCCTGTTAAAGCAATTGTAAACCTTCAATTTTTTTTTCAATAAAATAACAAACATGTTATACTTACTTGCTTTGTGCAATAGGTTTGCATAGAGCAGCCCCGATCCTCATCTTGTCAGGTCATCTGCCGGAGCTTCTGGTTCTTCCTGCTGAGTGTCCCTCATGTGGATTCACTCCCTATCCAGACGGATTGCATCTATTCAGACACACCACCTAGCTCGGCCCCACCCCCTGCTCTCTGCTTACAGGTTTAGATGGACAGCAGCAGGAGCCAATGGTTCCTGCTGCTCCTCTCCTGCTGGAGACCCAGGAGAGGAGCTGCTGCAGACAGTGCTGGACCGAGATCGGGCTCAGGTGAGTATTTAAGGGAGGTTGTGGGGTGAGCTGCATGTAAAAGGTTTTTTACCTTAAAGCAGAGAATGCATTAAGGTTAAAGACCTTTTAACTGTACAACAACTTTAGGTGGTTCCTCAGACATCCTGTTAGTGTGGACCCTCACTGCCAAGCAGGCATTACTATTTAATGTATACCATTAGTCATTAACCCTGCACTACTGTCTTAATTTTGGCTCACAATTTAGTATACCAGCTAGCATGCCTTCCCATGCCATCTGACTATTGTAATTGATAACGTCTTAATATGTGATTGTCCTGTACTCTAAATTGTTATGTTATACTTCTTGTACTCTGAGAACAGCGTCTTACTTTGAATGAATAAAAATATTGAACAAGGCCCTAACAAACTACAAAATAAACCAATATACCCCAAATTTAAAGAAAACCCCATAATAGTACCCCCTTAAACAAGAGTTCAAATATACCCCCAAAATAATCCCCAAAATACCAACTTCATGAAACAACCGCCCATTTATTTTTAGGGAAGCTTTACACCAAAACATGAAAAAGAATGTTCACTATAGATAGCACAGCAGCTAAAAGTGACTTTGGAGCACCCACAAAAGATAATTAAGAACAAAAAAAAAAAACCTTTTATAAGGAAAACAAAACAAAAAGTAGTTGATGGCCCAAGAGCTAGCAATAAGAATTAAAGTACAATTTCCTAACTGACTCTAATCTCTCCCTTTGTAGTTTCAATAGAAATGAATGGTAAAACATTTATGTATAAAAATAAAAAACATTATAAATACCTTTTCCCCTGTTTTTGATTAATAATCACATACAGTACCCTCTGTTTCCAGCTGCATAGGGAGGTGAGAGTGGACAAACATCAGTGCACAGGTCTTCCCAGTGAGTGGCTGTGCAAGGGGAGGCATGCGAGGACAAGTCTAGTCATTGAAGGAGTTCCCAGCACAGCTAGAGAACTGACCACTGTGTGTTCTCCTCCTTAGAGTGGTCGGTTTTTAATAGGAAAGTAGAGGGACTAGCAGGAACACCAGGGATTTCACATAAAGGAAGCAATACAAAGACAAAGAGAACTAGGCACTTTCTCATACAAGTACATGGTACAGCAGGCACATATCAGGTATATGAAGTGTTGAATTTATATATGCTGTTTTTCTTAGTTTGTATAATGTAGCTTCATTGCACCTGATGGACCTCTACAAAATAATAATAATATCTGATTTTTAGGTTCCGGTATCTCGATGCTCAGATCCCTGTTTACCTGGCAGCAGAAAAATGTTTGGATCTTCAATTCATGAATGTTGCTATGAGTGTATCCCATGTCCAGAAGGAGAGATCTCCAACATTTCTGGTAGAATTTGTATTTGTTAATAAGCTGCTTTTGGACTATGACTGTGCTACAGTATTCATACCGCTTGACATTTTCCACATTTTGTCATGTTACAACCAAAAACGTAAATTTATTTTATTGGGATTTTATGTGATAGACCAACACAAAGTAACACATAATTGTGAAGTAGAAGGAAAATGATAAATGTTTTTCAATTTTTACAAATAAACATGTGAACAGTGTGGTGTGCATTTATATTCAGCCCCCCCCCCCCCCCCCCCCCCCGGAGTCAATACTTTGTAGAACCACCTTTTGCTGCAATTACAGCTGCAAGTCTTTTTGAGGATGTCTCTACCATCTTTGCACATCTAGAGAGTGACATTTTTGCCTATTCTTCTTTGCAAAATAGCTCAAGCTCTGTCAGATTATCTGTGAAAGGCAATTTTCAAGTCTTCGCAATTGGATTTAGGTCTGGACTGTGACTGGGCCATTCTAATACATGAATTTGCTTTGATCTAAACCATTCCATTGTAGCTTTGGCTGTATGTTTAGGGTCGTTGTCCTGCTGGAAGGTGAACCTCCGCCCCAGTCTCAAGTCTTTTGCAGACTCTAAAGCTACTTTCACACTGGAGCCATGGGGGGCGTTGGTGGTAAAGCGCCGCTATTTTTAGTGGTGCTTTACCATAGTTTTTGCGGCCCTTTTCTGCCACTAGCGGGGCGCTTTTAACCCCTGCTAATGGCCGAAAAAGGGTTAAATGCACCCGCTTTGCTGGCACTTTGGAGGCGCTGCCCATTGATTTCAATGGGCATGGGTGTTGTAGGAGCCGTGTATACACCGCTCCTACAGCGCCTCAAAGATGCGGTTTGCAGGACTTTTTTTGGCATCCTGCCAGCGCACCAGTGTGAAAGCACTCGGTCTTTCACACTGGAGTGAAAGGAGAGGCTCTTTACAGGCGCTATGCAGGCGTTATTTTTAGCGCTATACCGCCTGTAAAGCACCTCAGTGTGAAAGCAGCCTAACAGGTTTTCTTCTAAAGCCCCATACACACGATAGGACTTTGTACAAACTTTCCCTTGGATTTTTGTACAAAGGGCGTTGGCCAGAAGTTTTGTCTTGCATACAGACGGCAGGACTTTTCCAGCCAACTTTCACCAAATCACGTGGTTTTTCAGCTCTTTACCACCACCCTTTGATCAACTTCTGTATTGTTGTCTGATACTGTGTCAATCTTTTAGTGGCGAGATTGACACCTTGCAAGCCGGGTTCACACTGGTGCGGGGATCCGACTTGGATCCCCGCCAATGCCAGGCACTGTGTTTGGTATGAATCTTGAGGGGGAACTCCACGCCAAATTTTAAATTAAAAAACGGCATGGGTTCCCCTCCAGGGGCACACCAGACCCTTAGATCTGGTATGGATTTTAAGGGGAACCCCCTATGCTGAAAAAACAGCATGGAGGTCCCCCCAAAATCCATACCAGACCCTTATCCGAGCACGCAGCCCGGCCGGTCAGGAAAGGGGGTGGGGATGAGTGCGCGTCCCCCCTCCTGAGCCATACCAGGCCGCATGCCCTCAACATGGGGGGGTGGGTGCTTTTGGGGAGGGGGCGCCCTGCGGCCCCCCCACCCCAAAGCACCTTGTCCCCATGTTGATGAGGACAAGGGCCTCTTCCCGACAACCCTGGCCGTTGGTTGTCAAGGTCTGTGGGCAAGGGGCTTATCGGAATCCGGGAGCCCCCTTTAAAAAGGTGGCCCCCAGATCCTGGCACCCCACCCTTTGTGAATGAGTTTGGGGTACATGGTACCCCTACCCATTCACCTAGGGAAAAAAGTGTCAAGAAAAAAACACAATACACGGTTTTTAAAGTAATTTATTAGGCAGCTCCGGGGGTCTTTTTCCAACTCCGGGGGTCTTCTTCCGACTCCGGGGGTCTTTTCCCGACTCCGGGGGTCTTCTTTCGACTTCGGGGGTCTCTCCGGCGTCTTTTCCCGGTGTCTGGATCTTCTACCGTCTCCTCCGCTATCTTCTGCTGCTCTTTTGCTAGAGGTGGCCTGGACATCTGGATCGTCTTCTTCCCTCTTCTCTTCCAGAGATGTTGACACAACGCTCTCTCTGACTGTAATGCTGTCTGTGCGCTCTGCTATGACTTATATAGGCGGTGACCCCACCCCCTATGACATCACAGTCCCGGGGCATGCTGGGATTGTGAGGTCATAAGGGGGCCTGGTCATAAGATGACATGACCACGCCCCCTTATGACCTCACAGTCCCAGCATGCCTTAGGACTGTGATGTCATGGGGGGGCGGGGTCACCGCCTATAAAAGTCATAGCAGAGCACACAGACAGCATTACAGCCGGAGAGAGCGTTGTATCAACATCTCTGGAAGAGAAGAGGGAAGAAGACGATCCAGATGTCCGGGTTCCTCCACTAGCAAAAGACTGGCAAAAGAGCAGAAGATAGCGGAGGAGCCTGGCAGAAGGAAGAAGGCACCGGAGAAGAACCAGAGAGCACAGAGACGACTCCGGAGAGAGGGAGAAGAGTCCTGAGAGACCCCCGAATTTGGCAGAAGACCCCCGAAGTAGTAAGAAGACCCCTGGAGCTGCCTAATAAATTTCTTTTAAAACCTGTGTAGTGTGTTATTTTTATTGACACTTTCATGACTCATTCACAATGGGTGGGGGGCTGGGATCTGGGGGCCCCCTTATTAAAGGGGGCTCCCGGATTCCGATAAGACCCTCGCCCACAGACCCCGATAACCAACGGCCAGGGTTGTCGGGAAGAGGTCCTTGTCCTTATCAACATGGGGACAAGGTGCTCTGGGGTGGGGGGGCCGCAGGGCGCCCCCTTCCCCAAAGCACCCACCCCCCCATGTTGAGGGCATGCGGCCTGGTACGGCTCAGGAGGGGGAGCGCTTGCTCGTCCCCACCCCCTTTCCTGACTGGCCGGGCTGCGTGCTCGGATAAGGGTCTGGTATGGATTTTGGGGGGGACCCCCACACCGTTTTTTCAGCGTAGGGGGTTCCCCTTAAAATCCATACCAGACCTAAGGGCCTGGCATGCCCCCAGAGGGGAATTCCCTCTCGCGTTCGCCGCAATAGGAAAATGTGTTTTTCCTATTGCAGCCAGCGCGAGATGTACAGTACCCTGTAGCCGAGAACCAGCGCAATGGGTTCGCGCTGGAAACATGCTCGCGGCCGCGTACTGTAGTTTGTACAAAAGTCCAATGCTTTTGTGTACACACGATTGGACTTTGCTCCATTGGACTTTTGTTGCCAGAAAGTTTGTCCGTTCGCACAGCCAACAAAAGTCTGATGGAAACAGAAAAAGTTTGTCCGATGGAGCATACACACGGTCGGATGTTCCTCCAAAACAGCTAATTTGCATGTTTGTTGTCAAAAAGTCCGATTGTGTGTACGGGCCTTAAGTTTGCCCTGTATTTGGCTCCATCCACCTTCCCTACAACTCTGACCAACTTCCCTGTCCCTGATGAAGAAAAGATTTCCCACAACATGATGCTGCCACCATAGGCGTGCGCACAGGGTGTGCCAGGTGTGCCTGGGCGCACACTAATGCCCAGGCACATCCAACACACCCCAGGCCTTTTTTGCTGCCAAAATGTGTGAGAATTCTTTTTTTTCTAATTGACATTGCTGCAAGTAAGACTATTTGTCATGGATGTGTACAACTCCTGTGGGAACTGCAGGCACTGGCTGCGGAGTAATCAGTCAGTCAGCCGCATTTTCCGATGCTGACTCTGTAGTTCCGGCTACAATATCCCTGTCAGCTGAATATCACTCCGCTGTCAGAGATGAAGCATGTGAACTTCAGAGAGCATCGGATAATTCCTGACTGCTTACTGCACAGCTGTGGCTGCAGTCCTCACAGGAGTTACCCACCATCCTATGCCCTGTGTTACCCACCATCCTATGCCCTGTGTTACCCACCATCCTATGCCCTGTGTTGCCAGAAGACAGCTTGCCGAACTCCTCTCTGATGCAGCATTTGGATGAAAACTGACTCTCTCCTCCGGTTCCTGTCTGGCTGAGTCGGGGCTTGCCAGCCTCCAGTACAAGTGGGAGGAGCAGGAAGAGATCATCACAGAGTGCACCCTCAATCACTTTCCTCCTGTCCAGCACACAGCACAGCTCTCCCTGGGGATGATGGAAGAGCTCAGAGGACAGATAGCAGTCTTTGCAGGATAGGTTTACTGAAAGATAAAGTAACATTCTTGAACAGGTTAGGAATTCCTGGGACTTCTGAGGTGTTACATAAATATATTTCACATACACATTATATCCTGTTAAAATGTTTTTTTTTTTAATAACATATAATGTGTGTTTATATGGAATACATCTATGTAGCACCTCAGAAGTCCCAGGAATTCCTAACCTATCAAAAACTCTTATCATAATAATACAGCCCAACGCCAGGACAGTAAAAAAGTCCATCCTCGCAGTGTGTGGGGGGAGGGGGTAACCTCATTCACTTACCTAATTCTAATTTCTCTTCCTTCACCCCAAAGCCATGACATCGTCACATACCATAGAGGGACATTAACCTTGTATGGTATGATGGGGAGGCTGAAGTGTGACCACAGCCAGTAACTTAAGACCCCTTTCACACTGGGGTATTTTTCAGGCGTTTTAGTGCTAAAAATAGCGCCTGTAAAGTGCCTGAAAACTGCCTCCTCAGTGTGAAAGCCTGAGTGCTCTCACACGGGGGCGGTGTGCTTGCTGGACGTTAGGAAAGGTGCCGCAAGCAGCATCTTTGGGGTGGTGCGGTAGCGCTGTATACACCGCTTCTAAACCACCTGTAGCGCTGGTAGATTTTTAATCTACTGCTGATAGGTAAATCTAGTGGGTTACTTGTTAGGTAAAGTTAGGTTTGCCTCTGTTCCAGCTTGGCTGAGTTGCCTATGATTCCACACTGCGCCGGTGGGTGTCGTTGTCCCCATGGGCCGGTGTTGGAAAGGCAACGTGTTGAAGCGTATGAGTGCTCCTCTGTCCCGGAGACAATTCAGTGGAGGTGGTCCTCCGAGTTGCATTCTGAGAGAGGGTATTTATGGGACAGACGCCATGTTCAGGGGTTCATTTTTAGCCACCTGCTGGCCCTCCTGGCCGACAGGTATGCAATAGGAATACCACCTCATGGTCCTCCGTTCTGGAGGCCCACGTTGCTGTGGCGTGTGGGTGGGCCCAGATGCCTGTCTGGGGCCTACCACAGTGGCAGAGGAATGGTCCTGAGCTGTCTATCCTGAGTGAAGAAGCTGGACAACTGAGGAGATCCCAGGGAGGACCCATTATGGAAGGATCATGCAGAGTGCTATTCTGAAGAGGGGCCTGGTGACTCAGTTGGAGAACGTATCCTGAAGTGATCTTACTGCATAGTACTGCCGGGTTGGCTTAAAGGTTCAAGTTCTGTGTCTGATACTCATCCTAAACCATTACATTCTGTGGCAGAGGATCGTACGGGTTTTATTCCAAACAAGTCTGTGGCAGAGACATTTGTTCCTGCTGCATACTGGCTGCTAGACCAGTGAGAGAGGCCTATCCAGGCAGGCAAAGATTGAATCCCACAAAGGGAGTGCATTCAGCTACAAGTGTTCAATTCCTACCAATGTACTAAAGAATACTAAAGAAAGGTATTTGAGCTTCCCTGCAACTTTCCTTCTGCCTCTTTCCTGCTACTTCCTTTATTACTTGTTCATTAAAGCATTGGAAAACATACTCAAGCGTTTGGTGCCTACATCGTTCAGAGGTAAACTCCACAGGACCCTAGACCCGGAGCCGGTGAAACAGAGGTGGCGGGAGTGAAGGTAACAGCCGCTTTAAACCAGCAGCTCCACCGAGAGTTAGTGCTCTGCACCCAATGCCCATTGGAATAAATTGGCAGCGCTGGCTTTCTTCAGCCGCTAGCGGGAGTTAAAGCGTTAAAAGCGCAAACCTCTATGCATTTATTATTTTTTCTGTTTCAATGTTTTTATTGAAATTTTGCAGTGAAAATACAATATGAACAAACCATATCACATAATACTCCTCAATGACCAAGGCAGTCAAAAGAGGGAAATACAAAGCAGGAACAACATAGCACTTACACAGATGATGTATCTAAGGTAGAGCAAAGTTCCTGGCTAGTTTACTATCTTATTAATGAATTGTTAATTTCCGCTAGGAGAACGGACAACCTGAGAAGAATTTCAAACTGGGGACTCCCCCCAGGAAGGCCCCCGAGATCATCACTCCACCCCCATGGGAACATACTGTGGAGTGCGAGAGCTTCAGGGTTCCCACCAAAGGGGGTGCCTACCCACCTCCTGTCAGATCCCCCGGGAAAGTGCTCACACTGGAAAGGAACCCAGGCGCAGCAGCCCCCCGGACGGAGCTGACAGACACATCGTCCGGGATAGAAACCTGAGAGTGACTGGCTGCCATCTAGGCTGATATGCCAAGTGAGTAGTTTAGGACAACCTAAAAGAACAATTGAGTATGTTTTGGCTTTAGTAAGACCGTTATTAGCCGGTAGCTGGTATAAGAAAGATGAGGATAGAACATGAAAAGAAAGAACAGAGAAGGAAGATGAAAGGGAGCTAGTAGAAGAGAGAGGGAGGGAGGGGGGGTGGGGTAAATGGATAGAGGTGGTAATCTCGCCGGACTCTCCCCTACGTTAGTAGGTGACCTGGGTAAAGTGAGATACCGATATACCTAGCCCAAGGTTCCCAAATCCCTTCAAAACGTGGGACCGTGTCACGCAGTTTAGCCACTATTTGTTCCTGTGACATTATCCAAGAGATCTTCCGTTTGGTGGCTGATATGGACACCAAAGGAGTTTTCCAGGCTTTTGCTAGAGTGACTTTGGCTCCCAAACACATAAAGAATATAAGTTGTTGTGTATTTTTAGAAGTGTTGGGTATTTTGCAATTCAATAGAATAAATGTGGGGTCCTGTGGAACCCCTGCCCCAGATACTCTCCTTAGAATATGGAGGAATTTATTCCAGTAACTCCGTATGCGGGGGCAAGTCCACCAGATATGATGCATCGTGCTAATATGACCGCAACCTCTGTAGCAGAGGGGGGAGGAGTCCGGGAATATCCTGGAGAGTCTGGCCGGGACGTAGTACCATTTAGTAAAGATTTTAATGTTAGCTTCAATCAAGGCCATATTTAAAATACCTTTCGATGATCTGCTGAAGGCTTGGAACCACTTAGGAACCACTTAGCAGGGTCCCACTGAATGTCCAGGTCCGATTCCCAGGAACGAGCGTATGCCGGGGTGTCCGTCCTATCTGCCAGGGACGCATAGATAATGGATATCCCACCCATTTGGGGGCCTGACGAAGAACACCATTGCTCATACATCGTGGCCTTAGGAGTGTTCGTCCTATCAGTACAAAGTGAGTGGAGAAAGTGACGAATTTGCAATTTGCAATTTGTCGAAACTTTTCCGAGGTAGGCATTTCCAGTGAAACCAAACAATGGCCTAATGAAATGGGGCCATTGGGAGTAAAGAAGTGTCCTATCCGGAAAAGGCCTTTGTTCAGCCACCAATGAAATGCATGAATGTTCATCCCATGGGGAAAGTCAGGGTTGTGAAACAGGTGTGTGAGGGGCCTTAAGGGGGAAATCAAGTTGGCGTGGGTATGCAATTGGTCGCAGAGGGCTAGGGAGTGAGACAAAGTGGGGGCTACGATGGCCGGTCTATGTTTGGGAGGTCTCCATGTTAAGAAGTCGAGTGTGAAATGTGGTACTGCTTGTCTCTCAATGGAGATCCAATCTGGCCTGCAGATTTTAGTGTAAATGGTTGAGAACTGTGCTAGCTGTGCTGCCTGGTAATATAGCCACAAGTTTGGTAGTCCCAGGCCCCCTTGTGACTGAAGCCTGAACAATATTTCTTTAGCAAAGCGATGGCCCCTGTCCCCCCAGACAAACCTAATCACCCCGGACTGAAATTTGGTCAAGACAGATTTTTTAATCGGTATTGGAAGTGATCGGAACAGGTATAGAAGGCGTGGCAGGAGAGTCATTTTGACTGCGTTGAGTCTACCTAACCATGACAGGCCCTCCCCCGACCATTTTCGTAGGTCCTGCTCTAGAGAGCGGAGCATGGGGGGGTAGTTAGCGGCATATAGGTCTCCAATGTTTTTCGTCAGCTTGATACCCAAATAGGGGATTGAGGCGCTAGCCCATGTGAAGGGAAAGTGTGGTCGGAGTTGGTCTATGAGAGGTACCGGGACCGAAACATTGAGGGCCACAGATTTAGTTACGTTCACCTGAAGACCAGAGATAAGACCGAAGTCTCTCAAAAGTCTGAGGACATTAGGTGTGGATGTGAGAGGAGCAGTGAGGAACAAGAGCATGTCGTCAGCAAATAAGGCGCATTTGTGAACGTCAGTACCACATTTCACTCCCTTGATGTTCTCGTTCGATCTGATGGCTATAGCCAGGGTCTCGATTGCAATAGCAAAAATCAAGGGTGAAAGGGGACAGCCCTGTCTAGTTCCCCGACAAATACTGAAGGGTTCCGAGTAATGACCCATTAGTCGCACCTGTGCTGAGGGTGAGGAATATAAAGTGTGAATTATAGTGCGAAAACCATCGCCAAACCCCCAGCGTTCTAGAATGTCATAAATGTAGGGCCACGATACGGAATCAAAGGCCTTCTGCAGATCCAGCGACAGCAAGAAGCCCTCTTGTGCAGGGCCTCCGTCCCACCGGGACTGCAGAAGGGAAATCAAGTCAATAGCTCTGCGAACCTGGTCCGGTCCCTGTCTCCCCGGGATGAAGCCCACTTGGTCCCTATGTATAAAATTAGCAATAAAGTTAGACATCCTGTTTGCCAGTATTTTAGTCATTATTTTGAGATCGTTATTGATTAACGAAATAGGGCGGTAGCTGCCCACCTCGCTTGGGTCTTTACCCTGTTTAGGTATGACCGAGATAAAAGACGAGTTTAAGTCGCTAGGGATAGGGGCTCCATCCCGGAGGGAGTTGAAGAACCGGGCCATGTAAGGAGCCAGACGAGGGCCAAACTTCTTGTAATAACATACCGAAAAACCGTCTGGACCCGGGGCAGAATTTGTTTTCAAGGATTTCATTATTTCTAAGATTTCCTCGGAGGAGAAGGGGGCATCTAGCAGGTCGCGGTGTGTTTGCTGTAGGTGAGGTAGGTTAATGTCTTGGAGAAACTGCTCTCTGGCCTTGGAATGAGTGTGGGGTACTGTCTCATAAAGATGTGAGAAAAAGTCGTGGAATGATTTCATAATGATGGTAGGATTTTGCGTCAGATTACCCGACGAGGCACGAATTTTGGGAAATACCAAGGTACGGAACCTCGGGCTAAGCTTAGTAGCTAATTTAGCGCCTATCCTATCCGATTGGTAATAGAAACGCGCGTCGGACCACCGTAAGTGTTTCTCCGCGGAAGTAGTAAGAGAGAGGTTGAGTTTCACTCGAGCTGAGTCAAGTTTGGCCAAGTTTTTCGGTGTGGGGTGTTGTTTGTGGGCTTTACTCAGCAAGCGCAAGCGAGACTTCCGCCCTGCTTTCCTTTTTAAGTTGTGAGGAGAGTTGTAAGATCCTGCCCCTCATCACCGCTTTGTGTGCTGCCCAAAGACATCCCGGGGAGACTGACCCCGTGTCATTTTCACTGAAGTAGTCGGAAAGAGCTTTGTCTAGGAGCGTGCAATATGTTGGGTTGCTTAGAAGAGTTTCATTAAGGCGCCATTGAAAGGGGCCCTTCACCCCGACCCACCCCTGAGTGACATAGACATTATCGAGTGGTCGGACAGTGGAGTGTCATATATTTTGGAGGAGGTTACTCTCGGGATTACGTGTGGGGGGACAAATATGTGGTCAATCCTGGAGAAGGTGTGGTGGGGGACCGAGTAGTGCGTGTAGTCTCTAGTTTGGGGGTTCATTTCCCTCCAGATATCAATCAGGCCAAAAGATCATACTATTTGCGCTACCCGAAGGCTACGTTTAGGGGGCCGTTTTGATTTGGGCCGCAGGGGGTTTGATTTGTCAAAGGAGTAGTCAAATGGGGTACGGCAGATGGGAGATCCAGCGGGAACCTGTAGCTGAGGAGGAGGTGGGGGGAAGGAGAAAGGAGAGAAGAGCAGAGAAAAGAGGTATAGAGGAGTGAAAGAACGAACCATTAGATATTGCATCAAAAATTTTTTACCCATATCCCCACGGACCAGCGAGGGGCCCCCCCCTGCCTGGACAGGTACCCAAAACCAAGCAAAAATTCTGCGACCCAAGGGTCGAGAGAGTCTGGGTCCGATAGGTGAATGAACAAGGGTTCAGCTATCGGAGCCAGAGAGAGGCGCACTACGACCACTCCGGTCAACGCCGCCTCTGATTGAAATCGTGGCAGTACATAAACAAAGCAATGCAAGCCCTGCTATCACATGGTAATAGTGACCAAAAAGCTTTGAGTATTTTGGAAGAAAAAGGAAAAAAGAAAACATTATTAAAAACGGAACAGTACAACCTTTTCCCCGGAAAATCTGGACCCATGGGGATCCGAAAGGAAGTCCTGGGGAGAACTCAGAAGAGGAAAGGGGAAAGTCACCAAAAAGCTGACATCAAGTCTGTCGTCAGCACAGACCCAGGGGAGGATCAAAAACTGAGACTGCTGATGCTGCAGGCCCACTCATGGGGGAAAGGACTCTTTCGATCGCTTGGAAAGCTGTTTCTGCCACACTGGCGACACTGGGCTGGTGGGGGATGTTCTCTTGACAGACGATGCTCCTCGAGAGGCAGAAGACTGTGGGACGTCCTGGGTGATCAGACCCAGATGAAGGAGAAGTCGTTCCCCTTCTTGGAACGTTGAAAAATTGTATGGTTTGTTGCGGTATGAGAAGTTTAATCTCAGCGGGAAGGCCCATCTGTAGGTGATCTCTTTGTTCGCCAGGACTTGTAGGAGTGGTTTCAGGGCTCTTCTTTTTTGTACGGTATATGGGGAAATATCAGCGAAGATTTGGACCTGATGACCTTGGAACATAAGTTTCTCTGCTGACCTGGAGAGCTTCATCACTTCTTCCTTGACTGCATAGAAATGCGGTTTCACGATGATGTCTCGTGGCAGACCATCGGAGCGAGGTGGTTGTAGCGCCCTGTGGGCTCTGTTGAGCTCTAAGTGATGAGCTGGAATATTGGGGATTAGACTTTTGATGAAGTCCTGAACTGCCGTGTGGGTGTCTTTAACGGATTCGGGGAGCCCCCTGAGACGAAAGTTGTAACGTCTCGACCTGTTCTCGAGGTCATCAATTTTGGAGGTGGCGGATTCCAGTTGATCCTGGAGATCCTGGATTCTGGAAGTATTTTGGTTGATTCTCAGAATGGCCTAATCAGATTTTTGTTCGATCACTTCAATTCTGGTGCCAATCTGCTGCAAATCTGCATGTATGGAGGCAGTAATCTGTGTAGTTGTGTGGGATAGGCCTTTAGATAACATCTGGGAAAAAGCAGCCATCATAGAGGGGAAATCAGTAGGGGAGGGAGGGAGATCTCTGGCCTGTATGTCCCAGGGGTCCGGGCTGTGAGGTAGATCCAGCTGAGGGGTGAGAGCTGCCCCTCCAAATGTTCTCCGTAACAAAGAGTCAGTGGATGCTGGAGAGGGGAACCCCGGGAGAGTACTCACTGTGGCATCCGATGCTTGTGAGGACGGGAGGGCCCCTTGATCCTGCTCTGCAATAGAGTCTGACAGGCCGGGCTGGCCCTGTGAGAAGACAGCCGCCATTTTGGGATGGCCGGGCTGCTCCAGGGATCCGTTCAGGGCGTTGATAAGGTTCCGCCTGGAGGAAGACAAGAACATCCAGGTGTGGCTGGAGGTGTCCCCAAGCTGCAGGGACAAGAGCCGGGCCGGAATGAGGGCTTGCACCGCCGCTATAGACGGCGTTAGATCAGAGCGGCGCGGAGCTCCCAGGCTAAGCAGCCATCTTGGACGCTGCCGCGCATGCGCCTGCATTTATTATTTTTTAATAAAAAGATGAACAAAGGATCTTGAGTCAGGCAGGCACATAAATGGGTGGTTTTATGTACAGATATGTGAGTGTTTGTGTGTGTGTGTATACTGTATATACAGTATATATATATATATATATATATATATATATATATATATATATATATTACACACGCATGTGTGTTTGAGTTTTGGGGTGCACGCCCTAATGCAATAGGCTGCACACGCCTATGGCTGCCACCATTATGTTTCATGGTGCATATGGTGTGTTCAGGGTGATGTGCAGTTTTAGTTTTCCGCCACACTTAGCGTTTTGCTTTTAGGCCAAAAAGTTCAATTTTGGTCTCATTTGACAAAGAGTACCTTCTTCCACATGTTTGCTGTGTCCCCCACATGACTTCTCACAAACTGCAAATGGGACTTCTTATGGCTTTCTTTCAACAATGGCTTTCTTCTTGCCAATCTTCCATAAAGGCCAGATTTGTGGAGTGCACGTCTAATAGTTTTCCTGTGGACAGATTCTCCCACCTGAGCTGTGGATCTCTGCAGCTCCTCCAGAGTTACCATGGGCCTCTTGGCTGCTTCTCTGATTAATGCTCTCCCTGTACAGGCTGTCAGTTTAGGTGGATGGCCATGTCTTGGTAGGTTTGCAGTTGTTCAAAGCTTGAGATATTTTTTTATAACCTAACCCTGCTTTAAACTTCTCCACAACTTTATCCCGGACCTGTCTGGTGTGTTCCTTGGCCTTCATGATGCTGTTTGTTCACTAAGGTTATCTAACAAACCTCTGAGGGCTTAACAGAACAGCTGTATTTATACTGAGATTAAATTACACACAGGTGGACTCTATTTAATAATTAGGTGACTTCTGAAGGCAATTGGTTCCACTAGATCTTAGTTAGGGATATCAAAGGGGGTAAAGGGGGCTGAATACAACTGTACCCCACACTTTTCACATATTTATTTGTAAAAAAAAAAATTGAAAACCATTTATCATTTTCTTTCCACTTCACAATTATGTGCCACTTTGTGTTGGTCTATCACATAAAATCCCAATAAAACACATTTACGTTTTTGGTTGTAACGAAATGTGGACAATTTCAAGGGGTATGAATACTTTTTCAAGGCACTGTATATTTGGGAAAAAAATATGCATTAGATCTCTGCAATATATGCACTTCCCTGTGTTTTATCTCTTTAACCACTAGCCAACCAGCCCCCGTCGTTATGCAGCAGCAGGCTGGCTCTCCTGCGCAAATCGCCGTAGCTGTACAGCGTCTCGTGCAGGCATGCACTCACCACCGGCGGCAGGTGCTCGCACCCCCTGCACACTTTGGGAGCGTGCCTGCAGGTTGGGCGGACTTGATGTCCGCCGGCGACCCGCAATCCCCTAGTACAGAGGCAGAACAGGGATCTACCAGTGTAAACAAGCAGATCCCCGTTCTGACGGGACATGTCAGAGATCTACTGTTCCCAGTGATCGGGAGCAGTCATCTCTGTCATGTCCCTGTCAGCCCATACCCCCTACAGTTAGAACACACCCAGGGAACACACGTAACCCCTTGATTGGCCCCTACTTTTTTTAGTTAGTTAGTTAGTCAGGTTGAAAAAAGACACAAGTCCATCCAGTTCAACCATAAAAAAAAAAAATCGTACAATCCAATATACCCACATCTATACCCACAGTTGATCCAGAGCAGGGGTCTCAAACTGGTGGCCCTCCAGCTGTTGCAAAACTACAAGTCCCATGAGGCATTGCAAGGCTCACAGTTACAAGCATGACTCCTACAGGCAGAGGCATGATGGGACTTGTAGTTTTGCAACAGCTGGAGGGCCACCAGTTTGAGACCCCTGATCCAGAGGAAGGCAAACAAAACCCAGCAGAGTATGCTCCAATTTGTAACAGCAGAGGAAAAAATTCCTTCCTGATCCCCCAAGAGGCAATCGGATCTTCCCTGGTCAACTTTACCTATAAATGTTAGTACCCAGTTATATTATGTACATTTAGGAAAGTATCCAGGCCTTTCTTAAAGCAATCTACTGAGCTGGCCAGAACCACCTCTGGAGGAAGTCTATTCCACATTTTCACAGCTCTTACTGTGAAGAAACCTTTTCATATTTGGAGATGAAATCTCTTTTCCTCTAGGCATAAAGAGTGCCCCCTTGCCCTCTGTGTTGACCGTAAAGTGAATAACTCAACACCAAGTTCACTATATGGACCCCTTATATATTTGAACATGTTGATCATATCCCCCTTTATTCTCCTCTTCTCAAGAGTGAATAAATTCAGTTCCTTTAATCTTACCTCATAGCTGATCTCCTCCATGCCTCTTATCAGTTTGGTTGCCCTTCTCTGCACTTTCTCCAGTTCCCCGATATCCTTTTTGAGAACTGGTGCCCAAAACTAAACTGCATATTCCAGATGAGGTCTTACTAATGATTTGAACAGGGACAAAATGATATCTCTCTCTCTGGAGTCCATACCTCTCTTAATACAAGAAAGGACATTGCTCGCTTTGGAAACCACAGCTTGGCATTGCATGCTATTATTGAGCTTATGATCTACCAAAACCCCCAGATCCTTCTCCACTACGGATTCCCCCAATCGTACTCCCCCTAGTATGTATGATGCATGCATATTCCTAGCCCCCAAGTGCATAACTTTACATTTCTCAACATTAAACCTCATCTGCCACATAGACGCCCAATTAGACAGTGCATTGAGGTCAGCTTGTAAATTGGAGACATCCTGTAAGGACGTTATTTCACTGCATAGTTTGGTGTCATCTGCAAAGACAGAAATGTTACTTTTGATCCCAGAGCCAATATCATTTATAAAGATATTAAAGAGTAAGGGTCCCAGCACTGAACCTTGAGGTACACCACTGATAACCCTAGACCATTCAGAGTAAGAATCATTAACCACTACTCTCTGAATCTGGTCTTTTAGCCAGTTTTCTATCCATTTACAATTTTACACATGAGCCGTGTGTGCGGAACTGTATCGAACGCTTTTGCAAAATCCAAGTATACCACGTCTACAGCCACCCCTCTGTCCAAGATTTTACTTACCTCTTCATAAAAAGAAATCAGGTTTGTCTTACAACTTCTGTCTTTCATGAATCCATGCTGTCTGTTGCTTAAAATGTTTTTTTTTTCCAGCAAGAACTCATCTATGTGGTCTTTTATTAAACGCTCCAGTATCTTCCCGACTATAGTTA
Source organism: Aquarana catesbeiana (assembly GCF_042186555.1). Taxonomy (NCBI): domain Eukaryota; kingdom Metazoa; phylum Chordata; class Amphibia; order Anura; family Ranidae; genus Aquarana; species Aquarana catesbeiana. The sequence goes on from NC_133324.1 coordinate 941,146,250, forward strand.
AACTAACAGGTCTATAGTTACTTGGTAAAGACTTTGATCCCTTTTTTAAATATAGGCACCAAGTTTGCCCTGCGCCAATCCAGTGGTACTATTCCCTTTATTAATGAGTCCCTAAAAATTAGATACAATGGCTTTGAAATTACAGAGCTCAATTCTTTTAGGATCCGTGGGTGGATGCCATCAGGTCCAGGTGCTTTATCCACCTTTATTCCGTCTAAATATTTCTGGACCATATCACTTTTGAGCCATTGTGGATCATTTGGGGCTGTGTCATTACCACCCCCTTTATGGACATGAGCTCCCCCATGCTCTTTTGTATACACAGAGCTGAAGAAAGTATTTAATAAATTAACATTCTCCTTGTCCCCAGTCACCCACTCTAGATTATTTTGTAAAGGGCCTACATGCTCAGACCTGACCTTTTTACTATTAAAATATTTGAAGAATGTTTTGGGGTTTGTCCTACTATCTTTTGCAATCTGTCGTTCATTTTGAATTTTTGCATCCTTGATTTCCTTTTTACATATAATTTTTATATTTTTTAAAAGCTCTTTTCCTATTGTTTATAACTTTTTTAACTTTGACCGTGAGCCACATAGGTTTTATTTTTAGCCTTTTAAACTTATTACCCATGGGAATATACTTTGCAGTGAGGTCCCAAACTGTCTTTTTGAAGAATTCCCATTTCTGTTCTGTGTTTATCGATGCCAATATTCCCTCCCAGTCTAAATCCTGGAGAACAGCCCTCATCCTTGGAAAATTTGCTCTCTTGAAGTTAAGTGTTTTTATGTTTCCCGCATGTATCTCTTGTTTACAGCTAACATCAAATAAAATCATGTTATGATCACTGCTACCCAGCCATTCCTTTATCTGAACATTAGTAATAAGCTCTGCATGGTTTGAGATTACCAGGTCCAACAGAGCTTCATTCCTAGTTGGGGCCTCAATAAACTGGACCATCAAATTGTCCTGTACTAGGTTTATAAATTTTTGCCCTTTAACTGTCCCAGCAGTGCTATTACTCCAGTCTATTTCTGGGTAGTTAAAATCCCCCATTATTATCACCATCCCAGCCTTCGCAGCCCTTTCCATCTGTGCAAGGAGCTGAGTCTCCACCTCCTCGTTAACATTGGGAGGTCTATAACAAACTCCAATGATTAACTTTGAACTACTCACATCTATATGCAGTTCCACCCATAATGCTTCAGACTCTTCACACTCTCTATCAATCAGGTCCTCATTCACACTTGCTTTGAGATCACTTCTCACATAGAGACAGACCCCGCCACCTTTCCTTTTTACCCTGTCTCTCCGAAAGAGTGCATAACCAGGAATATTAATAGCCCAGTCCTGTGAGGATTGAAACCAAGCAATACCAAAGCTCTCCTCATGCACCAGAGCTTCCAACTCACCTATTTTGCTTGGCAGACTTCTGGCATTGGTGAATAAAAACTTTAATGCATTATTACATTTTGCTGTTGTGTTTTTCATATCATTTTTAGTAGTACAAATGGCACTATAGTTTCCAATGGCTGTTTGCAACATGGGAACTTTCTTGTCACCTGCCATAACCCTCCCCCCATCTATCCCCATTCCACCCTCCATTAATGTCTGACCCCTAACTGACCTGTCTTCCCGATGTAATTCTAGTTCACCCTCCCCCCTCAATCCTAGTTTAAATACTCCTCCAGCCTTCCTATAAACCTCTCCCCCAGCACAGCAGACCCCCTCCATTCAAGTGCAAACCGTCTTTAGCATATAGGTTGCACCCCAATGAAAAGTCAGCCCAGTGCTCTAGAAATCCAAATCCCTCCTCCCTACACCAGGTCTTTAGCCATGCATTCAGCTCTCTAATCACCCCCTGCCTTTCCCGTGTTGCACGTAGCACAGGCAATATTTCAGAGAATATCACCTTGGAGGTCCTTCCCTTCAACTTGCAGCCTAGTTCTTTAAATTGATTCTTAAGGAGACTCCAGTTTCCATGTATACTTTCATTGGTTCCAACGTGGACCAAGACAGCTGGGTCATGCCCAGCCCCTCCCAGTAAATTATCCACCCGGTCCACCACATGCCGAACCCTAGCACCAGGGACACAGCAAACCATTCGGTTGAGGCGACAAATTATCAATCCTTCTGATTATAGAATCCCCTATTACCACCAACTGTCTAGGCCTACCTGCACTCCCCTCACCACCTCTACTAGATGGGCTACTCTCCCGGCTGTTAGGGGTAGCAGTGACATCTAGGGCTGCCACCTCTGTGTTTGCCACTTCCACATCTTCACCCAACTTGGCAAATTTGTTTTGATGCACAAACACAGGACTGGCCTTCATATTCTGTGAGCCCCTTCCACTCCCTCTAACTACATTTACCCATCTTCCTATCTGATAATCCTGACTTGCCCCTCCGCCCTCCACATCAACCCTACTGACCACTGCTCAGCGAGCAAAGGACCCCCTTCAAAGTTGTCCTTTCTGCCCAGTGTTGCAACTTGCTCCTCCAGATCTCTAAAGCTAGCTTCCAGAAGGGCAACCTGCTCACATCTGTCACAGTGGTATCCATGCTGGAGCTGTTGCACCAATTTTGAATACATGTGGCACACTGTGCACTGAGCAAAACCTTCAACCTTTCTAGCACTCATTTCCCAGTTACAAAACAATTACTTAAGGGAAGTTTAGGATGTTACTTACAGATTATAAGACTCCTGTTTTAACTCCTGTTTTCAACTCCTTGTTATTAACTCTCCACTTTAGGTCAAAATTCCACTTGTGTTCACAAAATCCACATGCAAGCCAACATCAGCTGGGAGCAAGTTACTGTTAACCCCTTCCCTGCCAGTGTCATTTTTACATTGATCAGTACATTTTAATAGTGTCATTTTGGGTCACATTTGTGCCCCGCAATGTCGCAGTCCCACTAAAAATGGCAGATCGCCACCATTACCAGTAAAAACAATTTAAAAAAAAGTCCCTAAATCTATCCCAAGTTTTGCGCAAACCAATCAATACACGCCTATTGACATTTTTTTTTACCAAAAATATGTAGAAGGATATATATTGGCCTAAACTGATGAATAAATGTCTTTTTTTATATATTTTTTGGGGGATATGTATTATAGCAAAAAGAAAAAAAAAATGTTGCTCTTTCTTTGTTTATAGCGCAAAAAAAAAAAAAAAACCGGCAGAGGTGATCAAATACCACCAAAAGAAAGCTCTAATTGTGGGAAAAAAAGGACACCAATTTTGCTTGGGTACAGCGTAGCACAACCACGCAATTGTCAGTTAAAGCTACGCAGTGCTGTATCGCAAAAAATGGCCTGGTCATTAAGGGGGCAAATCCTTCCGGGGCTGAAGTTGTTAAAGCATAGTTCCACACAAAACTGGAACTTCTGCTTTAAGGACTCATAACCCCCTGACATGCCACATTTGGCATGTCATTATTCTTTAGGGGGGGGTGGAGTGGGTACCTAGTTTTGACAGGTACCCAGCTCCCACTTACGCCTAGGCGATTCAAGTGGAAATCCTCCTCTCCCCCTCCTTCCCTGCAATCTTCCGGGACACGTCACAGGTCCCTGAAGATGGCCGGCCATTGAGAAGGTGCAGTGCGCACCCGGCTGTGAAGCTACAAGCTGTCACAGCCAGGTGCCCACACTTGTGATGCCGGCGCCGGAGAGAACCAAGGGAGAGAACCAAGGGTTGGGGCGGCCGCATTGCTGGATCGTGGGAGAGGTGACAGTGTGTTTATTAAAAGTCAGCAGCCACACTTTTTGTAGCTGCTGACTTTTAATAAACACAGAACTGAGTGGAACTCTGCTTTAAAGAACCCGCAAGTACAGAAAGAATTCCAAGTATGGATATTTTTACATACAGTAGTTAGGACCAGGTCAGTTCGGACCAATGTAATATTGTATATATCATACCTGGTTGGTCCCTGTGGAAGCTGGAAATCACTGTAGTAGACACCACTGATCCAATAATCTCCACTAGCTTCTAGGTCCCATGCTGAGCAGCTGCCCTGCAACGTACTGAACACAGAGTTCACCTGCTCAGCAAAGGTGTCATTCAGAAATTGTATGGATGAGACAGAAATCGTGATGTCGCTGCCCCACCGCTCAACCTCACTCAGTCAGAGAACACATTGCATTAATTGAGAAGATGCAAAGCTATCTTTGAATGGTGCCTGTCCTGAGTGGGAGACCTCCTGCACAGGGCCATCTTTAATATTAATTGGACCCTAGGCAAAAATTTTCTTGCCCCCCTCCATGCAGTTTCCCTCTCCACCTGCTCTGAGACATACAATAAATAGCAGCTAGACTCAAAATCTGTTTACTGAATCAGATCAGGCAGCGATTGTGATTGGTTGCCAGAGGTTACAGTGTATCATTACCACTCACTGACTGGTTGCTAGAGGTCACAGCACACATTACGGCTCACTGATTAGTTGCTAGAGGTTACAGCTCATGGTTTCTGCTGGTTGATTGGTTGCTAGAGATTACTGTACATCAATACTGCTCACTGATTGGTTACTAGAGGTTACTCCACATCACTACTGCTTACTGAATGGTTGCTAGAGGTTACAGCACATCATCTCCTCACTGCCTGCACACCATGGACTGGGGAGGTGAAGGACCCATTAATAGACAGAAAAATCCTAGGGATCCTAGGACTCCTGGGATCAGTGGCAGTGCTGGGGGGAGGGGAGGGTGTAATCAATGGCAATGCTGATTTTTTTTTACGGACTACCAATATAAAGAGGAATTTTAACACTGGCCACCAAAGTAATAGGGGTTTACACTGACCACTAATGTAATAGAAGCATTCACAGTAACCACCAATCTAAGGAGGGATTTAATCTGACCACCAATGTAAGGGGAACATTCACACTGGCCACTAGTGTGAATGAAAGGATTCTACACCAAGCACCAATGTAATGAGAGGATTTACACTGACCACCAATGTAACTGAGACATTTAGCCTGCGTTCACATTTGTGTGTGTTGGGAACGCATGCAGAATCGCTTTCCTGACACCACAGAATCGCGCTGCCCTTTAGCAGATACACAGCAGTGCCATTAATTGTTAATTACACCCTCCCGCATCTGCTGACATGTGCCTTAGCACCGTGTAATTTTGAAAAAGGATTTGGGATTTTCTTCCACATTTGTAGTAAATAGAGCAGCCCATTGAAATGAATGTGACCACGTGACCTACATCTTTATCCACCCTGTTAGTACACCTTTGCATCCTAAAACCCCTGTTAACCACTTGCTTACTAGGCACTTAAACCCCCCTCCTATCCAGACCAATTTTCAGCTTTCAGTGCTCTCACACTTTGAATGACAATTACTCAGTCATGCAACACTGTACCCAAATGATTTTTTGTCCTTTTTTTCATACAAATAGAGCTTTATTTTGGTGGTATTTGATCACCTCTGGGTTTTTAATTTTTTGCGCTATAAATGAAAAAAGACCGAAAATTTTGAAAAAAAACGAATTTTTCTTAATTTCTGTGATACAATTTTGCAAATTAGTAATTTTTCTTCATACATTTTGGCCACAATTTATACTGCTACATATCTTTGGTAAAAATAACCAAAACTTTGTGGAAATTATTTGGTCTGTGTGAAAGTTTTAGAGTCTACAAGCTATGGTGCAAATCATAAAAAAAATTATCACATCTGATGTACTGGTGGCCTATCTCATTTCCTGAGACCCTAACAAGCCAGGAAAGTACAAATGCCCCCCAAATAACCCCTTTTTGGAAAGTAGACATTTCAATGTTTAGTTAGAGGCATAGTGAGTTATTTGAAGTTGTATTTTTTCCCACAATTCTTTGCAACATTTAGATTTTTTTTTCCCCACAAAATTGTCATTGTAATAGCTTATTTCTCTCACATGGCATGTGTATACCACAAATGACACCCCAAAATACATTCTGCTTCTCCTCCTGAGTATTAGGATACCACATGTGTGGGACTTTTTCACTGCCTGGCCACATACAGAGGCCCAACATGCATGGAGCACCATCAGGTGTTCTAGGAGCATAAATTACACATCACATTTCTCAACCACCTATTACATTTTTGAAGGCCCTGGAGCACCAGGACAATAGAAACACCCACAAAATTACCCCATTTTGGAAAGCTAATAGCCCACCGTATAATCTATGAGGCATAATTAGTCTTTTGAATGGTTTATTTTTTTCCAGAAGTTTTTGAAAATGTGTAAAAAAAATGAAAACGCATTTTTTTTTACACAAAGTTGTCCGTTTATAAGATATTTCCAACACATAGCATTTAGATAGCAAAAATGGCACCCCAAAATACATTCTGCTACATCTCCTGAGTATTACAATACCACATGTGTGTGACTTTTTCACTGCCTGGCCACATACAGAGGCCCAACATGCAGGGAGCACAATCAGGTGTTCTAGGAGCATAAATTACACATCACATTTCTCAACCACCTATTACACTTTTGAAGGCCCTGGAGCACCAGGACAATGGAAACACCCACAAAATGACCCCATTTTGGAAATCTTACACCCCAATGTATAATCTATGAGGCATAATGAGTCTTTTTAACGGTTCATTTTTTTCCAGAAGTTTTTTGAAAATGTGGAAAAAAAATGAAAACGCATTTTTTTTACACAAAGTTGTCCGTTTATAAGGCAGAGGTGAGTTCCAGATCAGGCAGAGGTATGTACAGAATCGTTAGGCAGAAGCATGGTCAAATAACAAGCCAGGGTCAGTTACAGAGCAGGCAGTGGCATAAGGGGTGTGAGGGTAAATTGCAGGAACGGAGGCTTGCGTTTACCATACTTCACTAATAATTTACTGAAGTATGGTAACGGCGAAAACATTCACCTAAGCAGAGGCCTGGTTCAGAAGGACATTGTGCACAATAAAAAGATGTGTCTCTTCTGAATCCTGCTCTGGTACACACCTTACATTTTTTTTGCCGTCGTTGGCCTGTTGGTTTGGGAGGGATTTTATCGGGAAAGTGGCGCTCGGAGAGTCGACTTAGAACATCTGATCAGATATTTTCTGGTGGGCCGTTTGGGAATGTAAGGGCAGTGAAAACTTCCTGGTGGTTAGCCAAGGAAGCGTTTGGGGTTTTGGGTGGAGTTACGATAAATTACATATGAATTGTAGATGACCAAATGAAAAAAATAAATTGTGACTTTTTTATACCAATGGTATGTCCGTCTTGTGGCAAGGTACGGTTCCAGCATCTGGTCATTCAAGTCGACTCCTCCCATAAACAAATTATAATCATAGATGCATTTAGGTTTTTGTATGGGGCCATTTCTTCTGGGGATTTCCATGAAGGTATCATTGTGGATTGAAGACAACATATAGACATCTCTTTTGTCCCTCCACTTCACTGCCAAAATCGAATTTTTTCGTAGACTTTCCGTTTCTCCTTTCCTCAATTTCTTATTGACCAGACTTTATGGAAAGCCCTTCCAGTTCTTTTTTATGGTACCACATGCAGGCGTCTTCTTCCGGTGTAGGTTGTGGAACAGGAGCAGAGATGTGTAGAAGTTGTCTACATACAGGTGGTAGCCTTTCTCCAATAGGGGGTATATGAGGTCCCAAACAATTTTCCCGCTTGATCCCAAGTAGTCTGGGCAATTAGGGGGTTGCAGCTGGGTGTCCTTCCCTTCGTACACTTTGAAGGCATACATGTAACCTGTGACTCGGTCACATAATTTGTATACCTTCATCCCATAGCGGGCCCTTTTACTGGGAATATATTGTTTTATTTTAAGACTGCCACTAAACTTAACAAGGGACTCATCCACACATATGTTTTGGTCCGGGGTAAACAGCTGGGGGAATACTGCAGAAAAATAATTTAAAAGTGGCCGAATTTTGAAAAGCCTGTCATAGTTTGGGTCATTTCGGGGAGGGCACTGGGTATTGTTGTTGAAATGAAGAAACCTCATTATCATGAGGTATCTGTTTCTGGGCATTACCTTGGAGAATACTGGCATGTGGTGGAGGGGGTGGGTTGACCAATACAGTACCTGACCGCGAGATTGTGTTTCCAGCGCGATAGCATCGCGCTGTATCTCGGCAATAGGGTACTGTGCATGTCGCGCTGGCTCACTCATCGGGAAAGGAAAACTTTGTTTTCCTTCCGCGGTGAGTGACAGGCAGTGCTGACAGCTGTCTGGTATGAATCCTGAGGCGGGAACACCGCGCCAAATTTTAAATGAAAAAACCGGCATGGGTTCCCCCCCAGGGGCATACCAGGCCCTTAGGTCTGGCATGGATTGTAAGGGGAACCCCCTACGCCAAGCGTGGGGGTCCCCCCAAAATCCATACCAGACCCTTATCCGAGCACGCAGCCCGGCCGGCCAGGAAAGGGGGTGGGGACGAGCGAGCGCCCCCCCTCCTGAGCCGTACCAGGCCGCATGCCCTCAACATGGGGGGGTGGGTGCCTTGGGGGAGGGGGGCGCCCTGCGGGGCCCCCCCACCCCAAAGCACCTTGTCCTCATGTTGATGAGGACAAGGGCCTCTTCCCGACAACCCTGGCCGTTGGTTGTCGGGGTCTGCGGGCAGGGGGGCTTATCGGAATCCGGGAGCCCCCTTTAATAAGGGGGCCCCCAGATCCCGGCCCCCCACCCTGTGTGAATGAGTTTGGGGTACATGGTACCCCTACCCATTCACCTAGGGAAAAGTGTCAATATAAAAAAAACACAGTACACAGGTTTTAGGAGTAATTTATTAGTCAGCTCCGGGGTCTTCTTCCGACTTCGGGGGGTCTCCTTCTGACTTCTCCCGGTGTTCGGCCTCTTATCCCGGTGTTCGGCCTCTTCTCCGGGCCCCGCCGCTATCTTCTTCCAGCTCTATTGCCAGCGAGGGGCCCGGTCTGCTGCCGCTGTCTTGTCGCCGCTGTCTCGCCGCTTCTTTTCTTCTCTTCTTCCCCGATGTTGACACAACGCTCTCTCCAGCTCGAATGCTGTGTGCAAGCTGCGGAGCCATTTATATAGGCGGTGACCCCGCCCCCTAACGACGTCATGGTCCCAGCATGCGCAGGGACTCTAGCGTCATAAGGGGGCGTGACCCCAGAGTCCCTGCGCATGCTGGGACCATGACGTCGTAAAGGGGCGGGGTCACCGCCTATATAAATGGCTCCGCAGCTCGCACACAGCATTCGAGCCGGAGAGAGCGTCGTGTCAACATCGGGGAAGAAGAGAAGAAGAGACAGCGGCTACAAGACAGCGGCGACAAGACAGCGGCAGCAGACCGGGCCCCTCGCTGGCAATAGAGCTGGAAGAAGATAGCGGCGGGGCCCAGAGAAGAGGCCGAACACCGGGATAAGAGGTGGAACACCGGGAGAAGTCGGAAGGAGACCCCCCGAAGTCAGAAGAAGACCCCGGAGCTGACTAATAAATTACTCCTAAAACCTGTGTAATGTGTTTTTTTTTATATTGACACTTTTCCCTAGGTGAATGGGTAGGGGTACCATGTACCCCAAACTCATTCACACAGGGTGGGGGGCCGGGATCTGGGGGCCCCCTTATTAAAGGGGGCTCCCGGATTCCGATAAGCCCCCCGCCCGCAGACCCCGACAACCAACGGCCAGGGTTGTCGGGAAGAGGCCCTTGTCCTCATCAACATGGGGACAAGGTGCTTTGGGGTGGGGGGCCCCGCAGGGCGCCCCCTCCCCCAAGGCACCCACCCCCCCATGTTGAGGGCATGCGGCCTGGTACGGCTCAGGAGGGGGGGCGCTCGCTCGTCCCCACCCCTTTTCCTGGCCGGCCGGGCTGCGTGCTCGGATAAGGGTCTGGTATGGATTTTGGGGGGACCCCCACGCTTGGCGTAGGGGGTTCCCCTTACAATCCATGCCAGACCTAAGGGCCTGGTATGCCCCTGGGGGGGAACCCACGCAGGTTTTTTCATTTAAAATTTGGCGCGGTGTTCCCGCCTCAGGATTCATACCAGACAGCTGTCAGCACTGCCTGTCACTCATCGCGGAAGGAAAACAAAGTTTTCCTTTCGCGATGAGTGAACCATCTCGGCGCTGGCTCCTGCGACGGGGCTCGCAGGTGTCAAATCTCGCCGAGAAATGCGGCGAGATTGACACAATCTCGCGGTCACCTACTGTAGGACATCAAAGTGTTTTTTTTTGTGAGTCCCATATTAAATGTGAGCCCTAAAAAAACCTTCAACTCTCTGTGTCCACCTGGACTCCTGGCTGGAGTATGGGGTGGCAATGTTACCTTTAGAATTAGTATGATGAACTACAGTAAATCTAGGTTATGAATATGCATACTTCACTCTGCCAATCAGTAGGAGTTTCATGGCCACTGACGCATGCTGGGAAAGTGTATATATATACAGTATATGGAGGTCAAGTGATCAGGGTCCTCCCATCCAGACCTTGGTCTGGTGTGGATGTGTTAGAAACAGTTGCATTGGGTAGGCCTGAAGCCTAATGCCATGTACACACGAGCGGACTTTACGGCAGACTTGGTCCGGCGTACTGGATTTCGTCGGACAATTCGATCGTGTGTGGGCTCCAGCGGACTTTGTTTGCTCCAAAGTTGGACGGACTAATGCCGCGTACACATGGTCGGACTTTCCGGCATATTTGGTCCGGCGGACCAGAGTCCGCCAAACAATCCGACCGTGTGTAGGCTCCGGCGGACTTTTCCGGCAGACTTCTTCCCAAAAACCCGCCGGACCTAGATTTGAAACATGTTTTAAATCTTTCCGTCGGACTCAGTTTCTGGCAGAAAGTCCACTCGTCTGTGTGCTGGTCCGACGGAAAGCCCGTTCGTCTGTATGCTGGTCCAACGGACCAGATACGACGCAAGGGCAGGGTATTGCCTTTCGCGCTCGCTGCAATAGGAAAAACAAATTTTCCTATTGCGGCGAGTGTGGGGCATACCAGGTCCTTAGGTCTGGTATGGATTATAAAGGGAAACCCCTACGCCGAAAAAACGGCGTGGGGTCCCCCCTAAAATCCATACCAGACCCCGATCCGAGCACGCAGCCTGGCCGGTCAGGAAAGGGGGTGGGGACGAGCGAGTGCCCCCCCTCCTGAACCGTACCAGGCCGCATGCCCTCAACATGGGGGGGTGGGTTCTTTGGGGGAGGGGGCGCCCTGCGGGGCCCCCCCACCCCAAAGCACCTTGTCATCATGTTGATGAGGACAAGGGCCTCTTCCTGACAACCCTGGCCGTTGGTTGTCAGGATCTGCGGGCGGGGGGCTTATCGGAATCTGGGAGCCCCCTATAATAAGAGGGTCCCCAGATCCCAGCCCCCCACCCTATGTGAATGAGTATGGGGTACATGGTACCCCTACCCATTCACCTAGGGAAAAAGTGTCAATAATGAAACACACTACACAGGTTTTTAAAATAATTTATTAAACAGCTCCGGGGGGTCTTCCTCCGGCTTCGGGGGTCATCTTCCAGCTTCGGGGGTCCCTCCGGTTCCTCTTCTCCCGGCGTCCCGTTGGTTCCTCTCCGCTCTCTCCGGCCTCTTCTCCCGGTGTTCCAGTTCTTCGGCCGGCTCCTCCGCTGTCTTCAGGCCGCTCTCTTGCCAGCGGAGGTCCGGACTTCTGGGCTTCTTGTCTTCTTCCCTCTTCTCTTCTCCAGATGTTGACACAACGCTCTCTCCGACTGGACTGCTCTCTGAGGGCTCCGTTGTGACTTATTTAGGCGGAGACCCCGCCCCCTTATGATGTCACAGTCCCTGGGCATGCTGGGAATGTGAAGTTTTAGGGGGCGTGGTCACCAGGTGATGTTGACTACGCCCCCTAAAACGTCACAGTCCCAGCATGCCAACGACCAGGGTTGTCGGGTAGAGGCCCTTGTCCTCATCAACATGGGGACAAGGTGCTTTGGGGTGGGGGGGCACTCACCCCCCCATGTTGAGGGCATGCGGCCTGGTACTGTTCAGGAGGGGGGGCGCTCGCTCGTCCCCACCCCCTTTCCTGACCGGCCGGGCTGCGTGCTCAGATCGGGGTCTGGTATGGATTTTAGGGCGGACCCCACGCCGTTTTTTCGGCGTAGGGGCTTCCCTTTATAATCCATACTAGACCTAAGGGCCTGGTATGACCCGCGACGGGGATCGCAAGGTGTCAATCTCGCCCCGTCGTACCTGAGTCACGTTCGAAATGAACGGACTTGTCCATGTGTGGGCAAGTCCGTTCATTCTGAAAGTCCGCCGTAACTCCGGCGAAAGTCCGTCGGAAAGACGGGCAGACTTAGCCCACCGGAAAGTCCGGTCGTGTGTGGGCAAGTCTGTCCATTTTAAAGTCCGGCGCACCTGGCTGACAAAGTCTGTCGGAAAGTGTGCCGGACCAAGTATGCCAGAAAGTCCGATCGTGTGTACGCGGCATTAGTTTTGAAACATGTTTTAAATCTATCCGACGGACTCTTCTTTCTAGCGGACAAACCGGTCGTCTGTGTGCTAGTCCAACAAACTCAAACTGACGCATGCTCTGAAGCAATTACAAGACCGAAGCGCTTGGTCTGGTAAAACTAGCCTTTGTATTGAAGCTAGCACATTCCTCTTCTGTGATCTTTTAATACAGCGCTTTTTTTTTATTTATAATGCGAGGCGAATGAAGTTGTTTTTCTGCTTTATATTCACACAGAGTTCTCACAAACTACTTTCTTCATGATTTATCCTCATGCCATGACTAATATGATATTTTTAAAAAGCCAGATCTCCATAAATAAAGTATTAAATTAGATTTTGGACTCATCTTTATATTTTTATTGATTTCAACACTTATCTATTTTACAATGTGTGCTAAATTATACCAACATTTTTTTTTTTTTGTGGATTTTCTAGTTACCACAATAACCTTAATATTTTGTGTTGTTTTAATGAGCCTTAATGAGGTTGGTGTCCCTTGTTAATTAGACATAGGGGGGTGTATTTTCCAAAGGCAAATTCATTTTTCACTACAAGTGCAAATTCTACTTGGAATTGCACAGAAAGAGCATTTTGAAGTGCCTTCGCTGTGGATCCGAGGGGCACATGCAAGGAACCCCCCCCCCCCAAAAAAAAAAAACCTTTATATTGCACATGATTGTATGATAAAATCAGCAGAGCTTCCCCTCATTTCAGCTCTTCCCCTCAGATTTACAGCGACTGCACTTCCAACAAGTGCACTTGCTGTGCAATTTCTAAAGTGAACTTTTCACTAGTACTTTCCACTTGATTTTAGAAATGATTTAGCCTTTTGGCAAAAACACACATAGGGGTTGATTTACTAAAGGGAAAAAGACTGTGCACTTTGCAAATTACAGTTGCCCTCTGCAAGAGCAGTTGCTCCAGAGCTTAGTAAATGAGCAGAAGCTCTGCTGACTTCCATCATCCAATCATGTGCAAGCAAAAATGCTGTTTTTAGAATTTTCCTTGCACAGGATTGGGTACTCTTTGCAAAGTCAAGCCTTACCTCATTTCCGAAGCTCTGGAGCAATTGCACTTGCAGGGGGCAACTGCCCTCTGCAAAGTGCACAGTCTATTTGCTTTTATTAAATCAACCCCATAGTCTTTTTGACCTGTACCTGCCTACTCCCAAGCAAAATGGTGTTTTTGAATCAAAACACATAGTCAATAATGTAAGGTAACATAAAAATCCATTTATTTTGGTCTAAAGAAAATTAGGAAGGCAACACTGGAGACAATTTTAGAATCTGTGAAGCCTTTCGTCCCCCAGGACACACATCAAGTTTTAGGACAAGAAAATTGTTATCTTGCGACTATAGGGAGCACAGGGAGCACAGTCAGACCAGACAGAAACCAGGCAATCACTTTCGAATCTTCCGTGGAGCCTTCCCTGTACGCTTCTCTGCAGCCTTCCCTCCACGCTTCTCCGCAGCCTTTCTCGGAGGTTGGGCCTCTGGTGGTGTACTTGGGGCAGGAGGAGGAGGAGGAAGAGGAGTGGCTTCATCTGCCAGATACATGGTAGCAGTAAGCTCCCCTCTCAAGCCCTTCTGATATGCCTGAAAAATCAAACCCTCATAGAGGAGGCATTGGCCCTTTTCCAACTCCAGCAATCTGCTGGCTATATAGGTGCCATACGCCTCCTCTGCATTGGGTGGTATACTCAGGATTTGGCTTGCTTCCCGTATGAGGGCTAGGGATTCCTGCTCAGTTTGTGTCATTCTCCTGGGCCTTTGGTGGAGAATGCGGAGGGGAGGCACCTGACACTCCGTGCGGCTTCTACTTGGCCCAGCCACAGCCTCCTCCTCTCTCCCACTGGGCAAGGCCTCCTCCTTTCTCCCACTGGTCAAGGCCTCCTCCTGGCTGAGGTCATCCTGTGTCAAAAAAAGGGACATAGTTGTAATTTTGTGTTACGCAATCATACACAATTTTAAGCTCATGATTGCAAATATAATTCTCAACAAATAGTAAAGGCTATCTATTTGACACCACCATTATTTCAGGTGATCAACAATATCTGAAGTACATAGGCGTGCACACAGGGTGTGCCAGGTGTGCCTGGGCACACAATAATTGCCTTGTGTGGTGCATATTCCCCCCTGTTTAGACCACTGATATTTCACCCCTTGTTACACAAGCTAAAAATTTTTGGGAAAAGAAAATTAACAAAATTACACTGTCCACTGCCCTACTGACACCATCAGTACATATACACATGCATATGTATTTGAGCTTTGGGGTGCACACCCTAATGCAAGAGGCTGCGCACAGAAGTAAATTTTTGGCCACTACTGTCTAGTGATATGTCTACATATTAATATTTGTGATGAAGTCATTTTTTATGAAGCACTTAAAAATGTAACACGTTAACATCATTAAAAACATTTACACAATCACAAATTCCACAAAAAAAGGATACCTGGCTGAAACTGGGCGCATCAACTTCATCAATGATGAAAAGGCCCAGTTCTTCCTGGGACTCCTCAGCTGGGGTGGAGGTGGATGGAAGGCTGGAGGGAAGGGTTGGGGGGAAGGATGGGGGGAAGGGTCGAAAGTGATTGCCTGGCTTCTGTCTGGTCATCCAGGAATCACATTTTGTGGTAGTACCACAGCTTGGGTACATAAACTTGGTTGGCTGCTGCACCGGATCTGAGTGACTCCTGGATTTTATTGTGTTCCCGCTTGTACATGTTTCGCAAGATACCAATTTTACCAATTTTCTTGTCCACAAACTTGAGGTCTGCCTGGCGGACTCAAGTCTTCACAAATTCTAAAAGTGTGCCCAGTGTTGCCTTCCTTACATCTCTATTGTAATATAGTGGGTGTTTGACCTCCCACAGGTTTTTCTTTTCCTGATATAACTCAATAAATTGGGACAAAAAATCTGCCTCTTTAAAGAGATTCATTGTTTCTGAAAGACAAGACACAAGATCCAAACTAATGTCAGTCACAAATCACAGGATTATTTGTGTTTGGAATCTAGGGGACACATACATACACACACACACACACACACACACACACCAAACACATTCACCCCCACCTTAATCTTACCTTCGTTTCTGACGCTCGCTACTTCCGCACAGACATGCGTAGGCCATCGCAATAGCTTTATATACACTGCACATGTGTCATGCTCCGCCTGCGTCTCCCGCCCCTGACGTTCTTTAGTACGATTTGTCCCCGCCCCTTCACTCTTCATTGCGCAGTGGGAGTATATAGCTAAAGATGGCAGAGAGAATTAGTGGAAGTAGCGCGGAGGAAAGCCCGGAGCCACAACCATCCACATCCCGGAGGAGATATAAGGTCACCAACATGGCTTTTGAAGAGATGGTGGAGATGGTGTCCATATTGAGAAGGGAGGACTACGATGGCAAAAAAGGACCGTACACACAACCGAATATGCGTAAGGACAAAATAATGTCCTCAGATGTCGCTGCTCTAGAAGCAAAATTTGGCACTAAACGGTCGAAAGAACAATTGAGGAAGCGGTGGTCTGACATCAAAAGTCGGGAGCCAGAACAATATTGGCGAATAAAGAAGCTGCTTAAAAAAAGTAAGTAATTGTTGTGTTTTCATATTGAGATACTTAACTTGCATGCTGATCCATATTTTTTTACTTTATACAGCATCGTTCGTAAAGACCGTTCTTTGTAAAATACATATGATACTTTAGAAAATGACGTTATTTTTTTGCCAAATACGATGGTACAGGGTTGGACATACATTTATGTCTTGATCATTTTTCGTATTCCCACAATTTGTTGATGTGGTGTAGATGTGTTGGAAAATATAATGCTTCTTCAAAAATGATTCAGTGTAATGTAAGGACAGGACAAAGCAGCTGTTTCCACATCTGGACTCATGAGCACTATAGTATACTATGTGACCATAAATAAATTTTTGAGGGGTAATACACATAGGAGATAATTGAGGTGTCTGCATCTGTGAAACTTGCCTGAAAATGTGCATTGTTTATAATTGTTGTTCAGAGGGAATGTTCATCCTGTCTTCTAAATTTTTGTGGACAAAAAAAGGCCATTGTCAACAACTCCTAACCAACGTTTCATATTATTTGATAATATCTAAAATATCACTGTGTTTTAACTATACCTTTTGTTGAATTATCATAGGGGAGAAAAGACTCAGACAACAGTCCAAGGATCCCAGGACCCCCCCAAGTCACCAGCCTGAGGCTGAAGATACCCCAAGCCCAAGACCATGCCCACCCGACGACCTGGAGGAAGTAGAGGTGGAGGAAGTGTGCGAAGTTTCAACCCCACCGAGTGAGTGACTGACACCTCAGCTTAAGGTAATGTATTTAGGCGTGCATATTTTAACCCTTGTTTTTATTCACCCATTTTAGGTGAGCTTCTGGTTGTGGAAGGCCAAGCAGCAGAGCCATTCAGCACAGACAGTGCCCAAAGACTGATTGGCCAGATAATGCTGTGGAATGGCCAAATTGATAAAATGCGTGACCAAGTTCACAGCATGCAACTTCACCTGGACTCCATGCAACAGGAAATGAAGAACATGATTGATGTTTTGGGCAGAATATAATAACTTTTTTCCTTAAAACATCAATCATGTTCTTCATTTCCTTGTGAAGTTTGTTTCTTCTAGAAATTTGTTTGTAATTTGTTTTTGGATCCCAAAAATATTTTTAGGATGCACACGGTGTGTCATCATGTGCTATCTTCCATCATGGGTTATCAATGTACTTGTTTTGTGTTTGCAACCCCTTCATCCTCAAAATTATTTAGTGGTGATAGGAACAAAGGGATTGCACACACAAAACACGTACATTGCTCACCCATGATGGGAGATAGCACATGTTGACTTGACCCTTTTGTAATGCTCAATTTTGAGCATATTAAAAATTAACGATTTACAAGGGTGACATCACATGCACCGTTCATAAAATGTTGAACTTTGTAAGTTCTTTAATTTTTTGGTATGTTTTTCAAAACACTGTTGTGAATGTAAAGATTTTAAACAAGGTCTATTTTTGTAAAAATATGCCTTTAATAACGTTAAAACAAAATAAATATTTTTACCCAAAAAAAAAATTCTAAAAAATAATAAAAAAAGTTTTAAAAAATGCACCTTTCAATGTGCACACAGTAAAATGTTTTTACTACTACAATGTGTGTGGCTGATTATTTCTCAATAATATTTTTTTTTTTGTGTGGTTACAGTGACAAAGGGCCTGATTAACTAAAGGTAAATGCACTTGCCACTACTACAAGTGCACTAGGAGACAGACCAAACTAAATGCAAACAAGAATAAAAACAAGATATTTTTTAACAATTTTTTTTATTGTATTTTTTTGAAAAATTAAAGCTCTTGCTGAATAGCAATGGCCCCCCGACCATTAAAATAATTCACATATCGCTCACGCACTTGACATGCAGATCTGGGGGGCCAAGCCAATACGGCCAATTTCTAGGCCTGTCATTGTTTGATCTTGTACCAGTCCGGCCTCAGGCCCAACAGAAAAAATATATGTCGCAGAATGTCTACGTAAAAAGTTATGTAGGATGCAGCAAGCAAGTATGACGTAATTTAGTTTATAGTCTGCCAGATTTATTGCTGAAAGGAACAAAGGGAACCGGCTGGCCAGAATCCCAAAGGCATTCTCCACAACTCTTCTTGCCCTGGCCAGCCGGTAATTAAATACCCTCCTCTCAGGGGTGAGTGTCCTTTGGGGGAACGGCCTCATCAAGTGCTCACTGAGAGCAAACGCTTCATCAGCGATAAAAACTGAGGGGAGTCCATCAACATTCTGGTCATCAGGTGGCAATCCCAGACCACCAGTCTGGAGACGCTGGCACAGCTCGGTCTGTGCAAAGACTCCTCCATCAGACATCCGGCCGTTCTTCCCCACATCCACAAACAGAAAGTCCAAATGTGCCAAGACCACCGCCATCAAAACTACACTATGGAACCCCTTATAGTTGTAGAAATAAGACCCAGAATGCGGTGGTGGCACAATGCGGACATGCTTCCCGTCAATCGCCCCAACACAGTTGGGAAAGTCCCAACGGTAAGCGAACTGGGAGGCTACAGTCTGCTATTCCTGTGTACTGGAAGGAAACCGTGGAGTGAAAAAAAAATCAAACATTAAAAAAAGGACTTTTAAACATAACTTGGATATCAGATTACACAACAACATTAGTGAACAACAGCAGTCAAACATTATTAATATGTGTGTGTGTAATTTAAATTGTAAAAAACATAAGGCCCACTTATAAGATTAATCACCCCCTGTGATGGCCCATTGATCCATTTGAATGTGGGGGGAGGGGTTCTAATTAGGTTAACTAACACACCTGACTGTTTTAAACATTTGAGGGGTGGGGGAGGTGTTCTAATTAGGTTAACAAACACACCTGACTGTTTTAAACATTTGTGGGGTGGGGGAGGGGTTCTAATTAGGTTAACAAACACACCTGACTGTTTTAAACATTTGTGGGGTGGGGGAGGGGTTCTCATTAGGGTCCAAAACACACCTGACTGTTTTAAACATTTGTGGGGTGGGGGAGGGGTTCTAATTAGGTTAACAAACACACCTGACTGTTTTTAACATTTGTGGGGTGGGTGAGGGGTTCTCATTAGGGTCCAAAACACACCTGACTGTTTTAAACATTTGTGGGGTGGGGGAGGGTCAAACAAGACAATGGAGCAGACAATATACATTGTTCAAGGGACTATAAGCTAGAGATATAAATGGACCCAGGATTGCATGGTGGGGAGGTTATTGAAGGTAAATATGCATGTAGGGCAATAAATAATTAATGTCCAAAAACAGGCATGTATGAAGATAAAGGGGACATTCACAGCATATTGAAAGCGTGGCAATTAGGTAAGGAGGACATTTATACAATAAATTAGCAAACATTTAATACATATCATGTAATGTTAAAGTAGAAAACTTACCTTCATATAGTCCTTCTGCAGGACCTGAATGATGGCAGAACAGGTCTCTGGGATTATTATCCCCAGAGCCTGGGGGGAGATGCCTGTCGAGAACTTCAAGTCCTGAAGACTTCTCCCAGTCGCCAAGTAACGTAACGTGGCAACTAGCCTCTGCTCCGCACTGATGGCTTGCCTCATGCAGGTATCCTGCCTGCTGATATAGGAGGTCAGCATAGCCAGCAGACGCTCAAAAACGGGGTCCGTCATCCGGAGATAATTCCTGAAATCCTCAGGATTATTTTCACGGATCTCACAGAGCAAAAGCATGTGCGAGAATTGGTCACGCTGGCGCAACCAATTCTTCATCCATGAACTCCTCCTCGCCCTGTTCATGGACTGGACTCGGGTCAAAGCATTAACCCCAACACCAAGTCCCCACGCAGCACGAACTCGAGAACGAGTACGTCCACGCGACATGGCTTCAAAACGGTCGGCTGGTCAAACAAACAAACTTATAACAAACGCACTGAAGAACAGCAAGGCCTATGAAGAACGACCTGAAAATCAGGAACGAGCGGACCAGAACGGCCTGCAAGGCAGGTTACGAACTGACCAACACGCACTGAAAAGCAGATACAAACCTCACAAGCACAAACTGAACCTCAGAAAACGATCTAAATAAGCTGAAGTGTGAAAAGCGCAAATCGTCTCTAACCAAACTTCTACTAACACAAGATAAACACGAGATTAGCAGAAGGAGCCCAAAGGGTGCCGTAGTGGGGCTTGAACTTCCTTTTTATAGTCCTGTCGTACATGCTGTACGTCACCGCGTTCCAAACCAGCGGACTTTTGCAGTGATCGTGTGTGGCCAAGTCCGTCCCTTTTTAAGTCCGGCGCAAGGAGCCGACAAAGTCCGGCGAAAAGTCAGTCGAGCAAAGTCTGCCGTAAAGTCCGCTCGTGTGTACGCGGCATAAGGCCTGGCCATCTGATCTAGGCTCTGTAAGAGAGAGCCTGTTTGTTGCCTGGAGGCATGAGGAAAGGGATGGAGTTCTGAGATGTAGTACCAGAGATTACTTTTCCATGAGCTGGGTGCTGTGTAGAGCCTGGAAAAGTGTCAAGACAGACTCATCTAAAGAATCTATGCATGGTGCTGTGTTTTTTTTTGGTTGCTATAGGAGACAGCTGTTGCTACGTAGGTACAGAACATTGAATGCACCCCCAAGGCCCTTGTTCTGTATTGCTGTCTACCTGTCTGTTTCTGTCTTTGGAGTCTTCTGGTCTGTTTGCCTATTGTCCTAGGGTGTCCTGTGCCCTAATACTCTCTCCTTATGTATTGCCATAGTGAGCAAAAAACTCACTTTTGTTCAGCCTAAAAGTGACCAGCACCTATTTTCTGCAACCGTCCAAGCACACAATGCCTAGGAACCAGCACCCTGAGGTGAAATGTCAGCTAGAGTTGTGGGGAGAGTGCCCCACAATGCACTGCGGGTCTGGTATGGATTTTAAGGGGAACCCCACGCCAAAATAAAAAAAAAGGCATGGGGTCTCCCGAAAATCTATACCAAACCCTTAACATGCAGCCTGGCAGTCCAGGAAAGGGGGGATGAGCAAACCCTCCACCTCCTGAACTATACCAGACCACATGTCCTCAACATGAGGGGGTGCTTTGGGGCAGGGGGGCTCTACCCCCAAAGTACCTTGCCCCCATGTTGATGGGGACAAGGGCCTCTTCCCCAAAATCCTTGCCGGTGGTTGTGGGAGTGTGCAGGCAGGGGTCTTATCGGAATCTGGAGGCCCCTTTAATGATGGGGGCCCCAGATTCTGGCCCCCCACCAGGGGGGATGAGTATGGGGGTACAAAAATGTAAAAAAATTAATAAAAAAACATCATTCCCTGATCTAGATCCATCGCCACCGCATTGCCGGACCCAAAAAAGTAAAAAAAAAGTTCCGTCCATGAGGACGGCTAACCCCCAAATGCCTGCTCCACCATTTGACAGTTCCTAAATAAGTAAGGGGCGGGGCCACCTGGTGATTTAACAGGATGACCCTGCCGCTTGTGACTTCACTGCCCTTGCATAGCCCCACCCCTTTAAACCTATTTAAGCGGTGGAGCAGGCATCCAGCGGTCAGCTGTTCTTGCGGGTGGAACTTTTTTAATTCCTTGTTCACACATTAAATACATATATTAAATAAAATCCCAGTCTTTATCATTTTCTGCCCATGTTTCATACCAAACTTCCTGTGCATTTTTTCCCATTTTTATTTTCCACATATCTATAGAGCATCAACATCCTTTTTAGTATTTTACCACTTGTCATGAGCGGTCACTACATATAAAAGTCTAACTATTTACAGAAGAAAACGCTTTTGGCATCTTGCTATCTAATGCCACGTACACACGACCGGTCTTTCCGTCTGACCGAAGTCTAACGGTTTTCCGGCGGAGTTCAGACGGACTTCTGCTGAAATGGACTTGCCTACACACGATCACACCAAAGCCCGTTTGTTTAGAACGTGATGACGTACAAAGGGACTAGAAAGAGGAAGTTCAATAGCCAGTAGCCAATTGCTGCCCTTGCGTCGTTCTTGGTTTGTCGGACTAGCATACAGACGAGCGGTTTTCCCAAAGGAACTGAGTCCATCGGAAAGATTTGAAACTTGTTCTATTTCTTGGTCCGTCGTAATTTTCGAAAAAAAAGGTCCGATGAGGCCCACACACGATCGGAATGTCCGACGAAATGGTTCCGTCCGGCCTTTTCTGCCGGAAAGTCCGCTTATGTGTACGCGGCATAACTGATCAGCAGACTTGGAAGGAAAGCAGTGCATACAGACAAGTCAAACAGTCCTATTTTTATGATACTTTGTAGCTATAGAACAAAGAAACAAGTAAAAACTCAAAACGTATGCAATCTATCCAGTCATGTACTGGCCATCGGGACTACCGAGAATTTCCCTGTGGGCCAATGGCTCAGTGGACCGATTTCAGTGACAGCCTGTCAAAGTAATGGCTGTGCGGCTTGCGCAGCCATTAATTTGAGCACAGCTGTACTGCCTATAAGACAGACATCACTAAATGGTGGACCACGGTTTGGCCCCAGTAGCCATTTTGCCCGAACCGCATCCCTCGCCAAGTAGTTTCCTGTGTGTCCTCTCCCCATCGCCGACTTGCCCGCCTGCCTGCCTCTGCTGATGCCACTATGTTCACAGCATGGCAGGCGTGGCAGGTCCATCTCTTCCGTAATATTGCTGCACTGACCCCTCCCCACACTGCCTTTCTTAGTCACACAAAACATGAAGCGTGGCCGCTCTGGACAAAGAGCGAGACTTTTTAAGTTAAGAAATGGGGGATTTTTTCCACAGTATTGCTTTTTTGTCTATAGCTGTGCTGGCTGCTAGTTTGTGTATTTTTTCACAGCGCAGTATATTTTTCCCAATTTTAAGAAGTGGGGGATTGGTTGCTAGGCAGCAGGGCGGACCCAGCAATCAATCATCCACCTTTAACGTGAAAAGTCCTGCCCTTTGTCCAAAGCGGCCGTGCTTCATGTTTTGTGTGAATAAGATAGAGCTCTGTAGGGAGGGGGCAGTGCTGTGCTGTTATGTTATGAAAAGGACAGGGGGTTTGATATCGAGAGAGGACTGTGATGGGAGTCTGTGATTGGGGGGGTCAGTCTGTGATGGGAGTCTGTGATTGGGGGTGTCAGTCTGTGATGGGGTCAGTCTGTGATGGGGAGTCTGTCTATGATGGGGGGTCAGTCTGTGATGTGAGGGTCTGTGATTGGGGGGGTCAGTCTGTGATGGGGTCTGTGATTGGGGGTGTCAGTCTGTGATGGTGGGGTCAGTCTGTAAATTGGGGGGTCAGTCTGTGATGGGGGTCTGTGATTGGGGGTGTCAGTCTGTGATAGGGTCAGTCTGTGATGGGGAGTCTGTCTATGATGGGGGGTCAGTCTGTTATGAGGGTCTGTGATTGGGGGGGTCAGTCTGCGATGGGGGTCTGTGATTGGTGGGGTCAGTATGTAAATTGGGGGGTCAGTCTGTGATAGGGGTCTGTGATTTCTGGGAGTCAGTCTGTTATGGGGGGTCTGTGATGGGGATCTGTGATGGGTCAGGTCAGTCTGTGATGGGGGGTCTGTAATGGGGGATCAGTCTGTGATGGGTCAGTCTGTAATGGGGGGGTCTGTGATTTGGGGGTCAGTCTGTGATGGTGGGGGTCTGTGATGCGGGGTCTGTGATGGGTCAGGTCAGTTTGTGATGGTGTGGGTCTGTGATGGGAGGGTCAGTCTGTGATGGGTCAGTCTGTAATGGGGGGTCAGTCTGTAATGGGGGGTCTGTGATTTGGGGGGTCAGTCTGTGATGGTGGGGGTCTGTGATTTGGGGGTCTGTGATGGATCAAGTCAGTCTGTGATCTGGTTCTGTGATCGGGGTCTGTGATGGGGGGTCAGTCTGTGATGGGTCAGTCTGTAATGGGGGTCTGTGATGGGGGGGTTGTGATGAGGCAGCCTGTAATATAAAATAGGGGGGAGATGTGATGTGAAGGGAGGGACAGAGGACACTGATGTAAAAGGGGGTCTGTGATTTCTGCACTAGCAAAACACAGGTCTCTGCAAGGGCAATAGAAAACAATTGTTTTCTATGTATCCTGTTCACACTGCAACAGCGCCCCTGAGTGCTGAGCAGTACGGTGTAAAATGCATATTTTTTCTATGCATTGCAACTGAGCTGCGGTGCATAAAAATGAATGAACTGTATTTTGACATTTCAATAAAGTTGAAGGAAAAAAAGCACAAAGTGTGATGTGTGTGAGCCTTAAAGGTGTGTGCATGTATGTGTGTATGTGTGTGTGTGTGGGGGGGGGCGCTGTGATGTGCACGGGAGGCTGCGATGTGGAGGATATCATGTGGAGTCAAAGCACCAATATGACACTCGGATCTCCGCTGGAAGAAAATTTTTCCAACCGGACCCCCATGAATTTTAATTCAGTACCCCTGATATAAATGTAGAACGGCTAATGGCCAGTGAAGATGGGGGGTTTGAGTGGCCGGCCGGGGGGAGACCTTTCATCTGCACTGCCAATCACCTCACTTCATAGTGCGCAACCCGGCTCAGTCTCAGCACCGCTGCATTGCTGAAAGGCAGCGAATGGCTGTGCAGCAATGCCGGTTCCTGAAATTCCAGCCAATGAGGCTGTATCAATGTTCCTGCATGATGTTATCCCTCCCACTTCACTTGTTCACTTGTTTTTGTGCGTGTTTACAAAATTAAAGTGGCCGGTCTGGATGAAGTCAAGGGCCAAATTTCACGAGTGAAAACATTAAAACCAGGGTGAGTCCTAGAGTAAAATCATGTTGCATCTGTATGTGCCCGACGCGTTTCATGGCGTACCAGCCAATCTTCAGGGGCGGATGCATAATTGAGTAAAATCTGCAAAAGGACATAAACTCGTGAAAGGATTGTATAGCAATGCGATTGAGTAGTCGCTTTACTGTGTTTTATGGTTTTCTGCATCATGCTTTGTTATACGTGTCTACTATTATGTATGCCTACTACTATGTATGTATTTTAAAATGCACGCTCTGCTGGGCGTTTTATATTAATAAACACATCCGTATTACATTGTTTTATCCCTGGGTCCGTTCATGCATTCCTCATTTAAAGTCCCGAACCCCGTCCTTCAATTCAAGTAATAGGGATGGAGATTATGTTCTCATAAATCTCATTTAAAGTCCGCCACCCTTTTTCAATGTCTCGCCTTTAGGGATGGAGGATGCATGATGGCCCCAGGGTTATGTTGCGACTCTTTTTTCAAGTTGCTGCAATCCAATCAGCTGTGACTCATACCCCATGGTACTGTGTTCTTACGCATTAGGGAAATCCTTTTTCTTTATTTTTTATTATATTTTTATTATTTATGTTTCATGCCACCCTTTACTTTATCTCATTTGATTTATTACGGCAAGTGCTGTGGTGTGTGCTGAGTGACCACGGGGCTGCTCTTTTCTGCATTTCCGGGAGCTGCGATGATCTCAGGTGCCATCCCATCTCCTCCTGTGGTCACTCAGTATTGGGTGCGGGGAGATGGGTGGGTTTTTCCTCAGCGCATCGGCATCACGCATCCGCCCGACACACCAGACGCCTCCAGCGTCGGAATGTCGGGACGAGTCATGTGAATCTGGCTATCCAATGGGGGGCCTCACCTGGCTTCAAGAGAGCGGCTCTGGCCGCCTCTTGGTCCAGACGTGCCTCCCGTATGATATGCCAGCGTGACGCTAGTTGGGCTTACTGGACTAACACTGGGCACACTCACCCCAGCCATCCCTTGCAGTTTACTCCTACGCTTTCTGACACATCCCCACTGCTGGGTTGTATATCTCCTTGGGGCAATCCAGGTACACATACATTGTTTGTTCATGTTCCTATTGGGATTGGGGGTGTTTTGGTCCACTTCCAATCTATCTATTGGGTTATTTATGATTTCTATTACTTATTTAGATTGGAGCCCCTGCAGTTTTCACCTATCAGGTGGACATCCACCTACCTGGAATTATGTACATGGTTGTTGTTTTCCACTGGCCCCACTTCAGCTCCCGGTGTGCAGACCATTCAGTGGCCCACGTGTTCCAACTCGCACGCACATTGTCGCACTCTGCAACTTAGTAAGTTGTTTGGAGCTGGTTTATTTATTTTTCATCTCTATTTGTAATTTCATTTAGCTATTGGGTGACATGACCATAATTATACGCTACATTTATGTCCTTTTGCAGATTTTACTCAATTATGCGTCCGCCCCTGAAGATTGGCTGGTACGCCATGAAACGCGTCGGGCACATACAGATGCAACATGATTTTACTCTAGGACTCACCCTGGTTTTAATGTTTTCACTCGTGAAAGGATTGTATAGCAATGCGATTGAGTAGTCGCTTTACTGTGTTTTATGGTTTTCTGCATCATGCTTTGTTATACGTGTCTACTATTATGTATGCCTACTACTATGTATGTATTTTCAAATGCATGCTCTGCTGGGTGTTTTATATTAATAAACACATCCGTATTACATTGTTTTATCCCTGGGTCCGTTCATGCATTCCTCATTTAAAGTCCCGAACCCCATCCTTCAATTCAACTAATAGGGATGGAGATTATGTTCTCATAAATCTCATTTAAAGTCCCGCACCCTTTTTCAATGTCTCCCCTTTCTACAATATAAGGGCATTAGTATATTTTATTTTACTTTCCCACAATGCACTGATGAAAATCCAGCTGCTAGCTGTAAGGCAAGCAGTGTTTGTATTTTCCTTCCTGCAGACAGTGAAAACTGCATGAACTGTCCTGATGATGAATGGCCAAATGAGAAGAAGGATCGATGTGTTCCCAAATTGATGGAATTTCTCTCCTACACTGATGATACAATTGTTCCAGTATTTTCATCTGTCTCCATCCTCTGTTGTCTTCTGACTGGTTTAATATTGGGGTTATTTATACAATACCAGGACACCCCCATTGTTAAAGCTAATAACCGGAACCTGAGCTATCTTCTCCTGGTCTCCATCATGTTGAGCTTCCTCTGTGTCTTCTTGTTCCTCGGACGTCCAGTAGATGTAACCTGCATGCTACGTGTGACCTCTTTTGGTGTCATCTTCTCAGTTGCTGTCTCTTCTCTACTTGCCAAAAGTATCATGGTGTGTATTGCTTTTAAAGCCACCAAACCTGGGAGTCCCTGGAGGAAATGGATGGGAGCCAAGCTGCCCAATTTTATCATTTGCATGTTTTCACTGCTTCAAGTAATAATCTGTGTTTCTTGGTTATCCATTTCTCCTCCATTCCAGGATAAAGACACTCACTCTTATCAGGGAAAGATCATCATTCAGTGTAATGAGGGTTCAGTTATCGGCTTTTACTCTGTCCTGGGATATATGGGGCTTCTGGCAACTGTGAGTTTCATTATAGCTTTTTTAGCCAAAACATTGCCAGACCGTTTTAATGAGGCCAAGTACATCACCTTCAGCATGCTGGTGTTCTGCAGTGTCTGGATTGCCATGATCCCGGCTTATCTGAGCACTAAAGGGAAAGACATGGTGTCTGTGGAGATTTTTGCTATATTGGCATCAAGTGTTGTACTTCTTGGCTGTATATTTTTCCCAAAATGCTACTTAATTCTGTTCAAGCCTGACCTGAATACAAAAACAGGTTTGCTTGAAAATAAAGGATAATTATTATTATTTTTTATGTATGATGACCCTTGGAAATAAAAATATTATCTATAATATATAGAGCTAACATTAGAGTTATATCTATATCATTGTAAATTGTAGTATTTTACTAATGTATTAGGAAGAGAATGAATACTGTTAAAGTGTAAAGTTTAATTATTAATACTTACTCTTCCAATGGGCAGTTAGTATAATTTTTTGCTTTCTTGAAGAGCTTTGGACACCACTGGTATCCAACACTGTGGATTTGTTGCAGACCTTGTCCCCTGCTTGGTGTAATGGTTCCTACCACTGGCCTACTACAGAACAAAGTAATCACTTAGCAGGGAGGAACCACTGTGATCGGAGGGCAGCATAGTTTCCAAATGATCCTAAAGTAGGACACCAGCACCACCCATATCTTCAAGAGAGAGAAGATTTCACTCACTGCATTCCAGAACCTTCCATTAAACATATTCTTTTATAAACTGTTTGTAAAGTATTTTTGACAGGGTTGCTTCAA
Organism: Aquarana catesbeiana; assembly: GCF_042186555.1. Classification (NCBI taxonomy): domain Eukaryota; kingdom Metazoa; phylum Chordata; class Amphibia; order Anura; family Ranidae; genus Aquarana; species Aquarana catesbeiana. Next base: position 941,174,298 of record NC_133324.1, read on the forward strand.
ATATATTGCATGTAGATGGCTATATTAACAAGTACATTTTGTTTGGTGCATTCTAAAATATTTCTCTAATACTAATTAAACTTGATGAGAGCATGTTTACAGTATGTTCACATTATAATTGATACGTTTACTTCATTTTAAATAATATTTTCTTTATGGGATAAAAACACATTTTCTCCTTATATAAATTTCCTTAAAAGCTGCTGCTAAAATGGAATATTCATTTTCTCCATACAATCCGAGAAGGAAGTTTGTATATAAGAATCTGGTACCAGCACAAAAAAAAAATAGGTTCCAGGTACTCACTGTCAATTATAGACTGATTTTCAAGACAGCATATAACAGCAACATTCCATTAACAAAGGACCTTAACATATTTTGAACTAAATTTGCCCATTCATTAATAGAGATGAGATTTGGGTTAAATACGAGTTCGACCCAAACCCAGCCTGTTGGCTGTTCAGCAAATGGATTAATAAAATGGGCAGATTTGGCCAGATTGCCCACCTGTCCAAATCTCCAACTGATCAACTCAGTAAGCAATCACTTAATGGCAGAATCACTACCGCCACTAAATGACAAATCCGAGCAAGCTTGTAAAAATCTGTATGGGATCCCACGTCTCATCATTAACCATATATGGACATAACCATATTTGGTCAATGATATCATCCAGGTTCCCTGGCACTGCACTTACATTCCAGCTGCACAGAGGAGCTGTCATTTGCAATGGGAGTAGCGGGGGGGGGGGGGGAGGGGTCAATTCATTGTGAATGATGTAAATGTAGATCTACATCTCTGGACAACATAATTGTCATTGTGGGACATCATTTTTTAAAGGAAGGTTTTATATTAAAAGAAAAAAACCTGACACCATCCCTATTACAACGTGAGGTCTAAGAGGTCTATGAAATCTAATCAGTCTGCACCTGTCTATGTATTGTATGATTATATCAAGGTAAAAAAGCAGCAGTAGTATGGCGCTGCCCTTATGGAGACAATTTTTTTTTCTTCTTTGTAGTGAATGTATTGCCTAGTGTCCTTATAGATTTGCTTCTAAAACCTGTATGTGTTCAAAAGTTGAATAAAACTGTGTCTGGTGGTGAATATTTCTATTAAAAATGAAAATACAACAACTGGTGCTCCAATTGTTCAACAAAGATGTATAGTGCCCTTTAAATTAGGTAATAAAGTAGTTGTGGACATGGATACAATATCATCTAGGTGGAAAGTGTTAAAAACAATACAATACCACCTAAGTGGAAAGTATTAGAAAATGGTAAAAAAAAGCAGGAGTAGTATGGCGCTGCCCTTATGGAGACAAAAAGATATTTTCTTCTTTGTAGTGAATAGGGATGAGCCGAACACCCCCCGGTTCGGTTCGCACCAGAACCCGCGAACGGACCGAAAGTTCGCACGAACGTTAGAACCACATTGACGTCTATGGGACTCGAACATTCGAAATCAAAAGTGCTCATTTTAAAGGCTAATTTGCATGGTATTGTCCTAAAAAGGGTTTGGGGACCCGGGTCCTACCCCAGGGGACATGTATCAATGCAAAAAAAACTTTTAAAAACAGACGTTTTTTCGGGAGCAGTGATTTTAATGATGCTTAAAGTAAAAAAAAAAAAGTGAAATATTCCTTTAAATATCGTACCTGGGGGGTGTCTATAGTATGCCTGTAAAGTGACGCGTGTTTCCCATGTTTAGAACAGTCCCTGCACCAAATGTCATTTTTAACCACTTCAGCCCCGGAAGGATTTACCCCCTTCCTGACCAGAGCACTTTTTACAATTTGGCACTGCGTCGCTTTAACTGCTAATTGCGCGGTCATGCAATGCTGTAACCAAACGAAATTTGCGTCCTTTTCTTCCCACAAATAGAGCTTTCTTTTGATGGTATTTGATCACCTCTGCCGTTTTTATTTTTTGCGCTATACACGGAAAAAGACTGAAAATTTTGAAAAAAAATGATATTTTCTACTTTTTGTTCTAAAAAAAATCCAATAAACTCAATTTTAGTCATACATTTAGGCCAAAATGTATTTGGCCACATGTCTTTGGTAAAAAAAATGTCAATAAGTGTATATCTATTGGTTTGCGCAAAAGTTATAGCGCCTACAATCTAGGGTACATTTTCTGGAATTTACACAGCCTTTAATTTATGACTGCCTATGTCGTTTCTTGAGGTGCTAAAATGGCAGGGCAGTACAAAACCCCCACAAATGACCCCATTTTGGAAAGTAGACACCCCAAGGAAATTGCTGAGAGGCATGTTGAGCCCATTGAATATTCATTTTTTTTGTCCCAAGTGATTGAATAATGACAAAAAAAAAAAAAAAATTACAAAAAGTTGTCACTAAATGATATATTGCTCACACAGGCCATGGGCATATGTGGAATTGCACCCCAAAATACATTTAGCTGCTTCTCCTGAGTATGGGGATACCACATGTGTGGGACTTTTTGGGAGCCTAGCCGCATACGGGGCCCCGAAAACCAATCACTGCCTTCAGGATTTCTAAGGGCGTACATTTTTGATTTTACTCCTCACTACCTATCACAGTTTTGAAGGCCATAAAATGCCCTGATGGCACAAACCCCCCCCCCCAAATGACCCCATTTTGGAAAGTAGACACCCCAAGCTATTTGCTGAGAGGCATGTTGAGTCCATGGAATATTTTATATTTTGACACAATTTGCGGGAAAGTGACAATTTATTATTTATTTTTTTTTTTTTTTTGCACAAAGTTGTCACTAAATGATATATTGCTCACACAGGTCATGGGCATATGTGGAATTGCACCCCAAAATACATTCTGCTGCTTCTCTTGAGTACGGGGATACCACATGTGTGGGACTTTTTAGGAGCCTAGCCGCGTACGGGACCCCGAAAACCAATCACCGCCTTCAGGATTTCTAAGGGTGTACATTTTTGATTTCACTCTTCACTGCCTATCACAGTTTCGGAGGTCATGGAATGCCCAGGTGGCACAAACCCCCCCCAAATGACCCCATTTTGGAAAGTAGACACCCCAAGCTATTTGCTGAGAGGCATGGTGAGTATTTTGCAGCTCTCATTTGTTTTTGAAAATGAAGAAAGACAAAAAAAAAAATTTTTTTTTCTCTTTTTTTAATTTTCAAAACTTTGTGACAAAAAGTGAGGTCTTCAAAATACTCACTATACCGCTCAGCAAATAGCTTTGGGTGTCTACTTTCCAAAATGGGGTCATTTGGGGGGGGGTTTGTGCCACCTGGGCATTCCATGGCCTCCGAGACTGTGATAGGCAGTGAAGAGTGAAATCAAAAATTTACGCCCTTAGAAAGCCTGAAGGCGGTGCTTGGTTTTCGGGGTCCCATACGCAGCTAGGCTCCCAAAAAGTCTCACACATGTGGTATCCCCGTACTCAGGAGAAGCAACAGAATGTATTTTGGGGTGTAATTTCACATATTCCCATGGCATGTTTGAGCAATATATCATTTAGTGACAACTTTGTGCAAAAAAAAAAAAAAAAATTTGTCTCTTTCCCGCAACTTGTGTCACAATATAAAATATTCCATGGACTCGACATGCCTCTCAGCAAATAGCTTGGGGTGTCTACTTTCCAAAATGGGGTCATTTGGGGGGGGGTTTGAACTGTCCTGGCATTTTATGCACAACATTTAGAAGCTTATGTCACACATCACCCACTCTTCTAACCACTTGAAGACAAAGCCCTTTCTGACACTTTTTGATTACATGAAAAAATTATTTTTTTTTGCAAGAAAATTACTTTGAACCCCCACACATTATATATTTTTTTAAAGCAAATGCCCTACAGATTAAAATGGTGGGTGTTTAATTTTTTTTTTTTCACACAGTATTTGCGCAGCGATTTTTCAAACGCATTTTTTGGGGAAAAAACACACTTTTTTAAATTTTAATGCACTAAAACACACTATATTGCCCAAATGTTTGATGAAATAAAAAAGATGATCTTAGGCCGAGTACATGGATACCAAACATGACATGCTTTACAATTGCGCACAAATGTGCAGTGGCAACAAAATAAATACATTTTTAAAAGCCTTTAAAAGCCTTTACAGGTTACCACTTTAGATTTACAGAGGAGGTCTACTGCTAAAATTACTGCCCTCGATCTGACCGTCGCGGTGATACCTCACATGCATGGTGCAATTGCTGTTTACATTTGACGCCAGACCGACGCTTGCGTTCGCCTTAGCGCGAGAGCAGGGGGGACAGGGGTGCTTTTTTTTTTTTTTTTTTTTTTCTTTATTATTTTTTTGCTTTTTTATCTTATTTTAAAACTGTTCCTTTCATTTTTTTTTTTTTTTTAATCATTTTTACTGTTATCTCAGGGAATGTAAATATCCCCTATGATAGCAATAGGTAGTGACAGGTACTCTTTTTTGAAAAAATTGGGGTCTATTAGACCCTAGATTTCTCCTCTGCCCTCAAAGCATCTGACCACACCAAGATCGGTGTGATAAAATGCTTCCCCAATTTCCCAATGGCGCTATTTACATCCGGCGAAATCTAAGTCATAAAATGCTCGTAGCTTCCGGTTTCTTAGGCCATAGAGATGTTTGGAGCCACTCTGGTCTCTGATCAGCTCTATGGTCAGCTGGCTGAATCACCGGCTGCATTCTCAGGTTCCCTGTTGAGACAGGAGAGCCAGAGAAAAACACGGAAGACGATGGGGGGGGGGCATTCTCTCCCACTGCTTGTAAAAGCAGTCTAGAGGCTAATTAGCCGCTAGGATTGCTTTTACATGAAAGCCGACCGCTGGCTGAAAAGAATGATACCAAGATGATACCTAAACCTGCAAGCATCATTCTGGTATAACCACTCAAAGTCGTGAATGCTGTACCTGAAGACAAAAAAATGGTTAACAATAAAGCACAGTAAACGGTAAAGTATAAAAAATTGCATACCTGACGACAACTATTATTTTTTATTTTATATTTTTGTTTGTGTTTTTTTTTTTTTTTTTACACTTTTTTTGTAACTGTAACTTTTATAACTGTAACCGGTTCCAGGTTCGGGTCTCTCAAAATGCGATGGCATCTTGGGAGACCCTGTGAAAGTGTGTCCTAGTCTGTGCAATGCTGTACCCTACGCTAATACTCAGCTAGTGAATGGTAGCGTTCAAAACATTCACCAATGCAAAGACCAGGATTGTCAGGACAGGAGGGACAATAATAGCGGGTGTCACGCCTATATTCGCGCTTGCTGCAGACACGACATCTTTTTTGGGGGGGTTCGTTGGGTAGGGGTACTCGGGAGGACATAAAGAAAATGCCTCTCATGCAGCCGACTGCATTTGGTTGGGGATGTGAATGGGGGAAGTACGGGCGCTGCAGAAGTGGTGGGTTCCCAATTAGGATTGGCGAATGCAGCAGGAAGGGCATTATGGGCACGACGGGCCTGTGTTTGTCTTCTTGGTGGCAGCGGGACACTACTTGTGCTTGCCACCTCACCAGCTTGAACTGCACTTATGGGACTCGCCACGTCACCAAGTGTTACTGCAGTGCTGGTTTGACTACGACCGGGGTGTACTAGGCCGCTGGCGCTTGCCAGTTCACCAAAACGCTACCAAAAAAACTGTTAACGATCGCAGGGATCAGGCCTGACTCTGCGAACGCTGCAGTTATGCGTTTAGTGTTTTGTAAGTGACAGTGATCGATCGATACTGCACTTGGGTGGGCTGGGCTGGGCCGGGCGGAGGGGCAAAACGCAGGTGCTAGCAGGTATCTGGGCTGATCCCACTAACACTGCGTTTTTGGGAACCCTAAACTGCTGGGGATGCCAGTATAGATCTGATCGGATCAGATCAGATATTGATCAGTTCAGATACTATACCACTAAGGGAGGTGTACGGTGCGTGCGTGGGTGTTAGCGCTACTGGCACTAACCTGACGCTGCCTGGGGCTGGTGCTTGCCAGTTCACCAAAACGCTACCAAAAAAACTGTTAGCGATCGCAGGGATCAGGCCTGACTCTGCGAACGCTGCAGTTATGCGTTTAGTGTTTTGTAAGTGACAGTGATCGATCGATACTGCACTTGGGTGGGCTGGGCTGGGCCGGGCGGAGGGGCAAAACGCAGGTGCTAGCAGGTATCTGGGCTGATCCCGCTAACACTGCGTTTTTGGGAATCCTAAACTGCTGGGGACGCTAGTATAGATCTGATCGGATCAGATATTGATCCGTTCAGATACTATACCACTAAGGGAGGCGTATGCTGCGTGCGTGGGTGTTAGCAGTACTGGCGCTAATCTGACGCTGCCTGGGGCGACGCATATCACCGCCGGGCGATCAGGGGGCTAAATCTTTATTCGGTAATAAACGGCGGGTGCCCTGACACTATAAAAAATAAACAAACTAACCAGCGTCACCCGTAACGGTTATACAGTGATCAGTGGTGAAAGGGTTAACTAGGGGGCAATCAAGGGGTTAAAACATTTATTAGGTAGTATATGGGGGTCCCTGTCGCTATAAAACGCTGACGGCGAACCTAAATATTTACCTCACTAACTAGCGTCACCAGCGACACTAATACAGCGATCAGAAAAATGATCGCTTAGCGACACTGGTGACGGGGGGTGATCAAGGGGTTAAAACTTTATTGGGGGGGTTAGGGGGGTATCCTAGACCTAAAGGGGGCCTAACACTCACTGCCCTAACACTGTAACTGTCACAAACTGACACCAATACAGTAATCAGAAAAAAAAAAAAAAACCTGCTTGGTGTCAGTTTGTGACAGGGGGGGGGTGATTGGGGGGGGGATCGGGGGCGATCGGGGGGGGGATCGGGGTGTTTTGTGTGCCTGGCATGTTCTACTGTGTGTGTGTGTGTTGTGCACTCACATTGCAGTCTTCTCTCCTCGGCCCGGAACGGAAAATACCGAGCCGAGGAGAGATGACATCATTTCCTCTGCCTCTGTGTACAATACAGAGGCAGGGAAATGATCCCATTGGCTGGGAGCGATCGCGAGGGGGGGGCCACGAATGGATGGCCTCCCCCTCACCACCGATCGCCGGGGGAGATTTGCTGACCGCCACAGGCACCGGGGGGGGGGGTCCGATCGGACCCCCCACCCGCGGGCAGGCAAGGACGTACCTGTAAGTCCTTTTGCCTGCCCGTGCCGCTCTGTCGACGTATATAGTCGTGCGGCGGTCGGCAAGTGGTTAAAGGAAAAAATCTCATTTAAACTGCTTGCGGGTTTAATGTCATGTCGGGTCATGGCAATATGGATGAAAATCAGTGAGACAAACGGCATGGGTACCCCCCAGTCCATTACCAGGCCCTTTGGGTCTTGTATGGATATTAAGGGGAACCCCGCACCCAAATTAAAATAAGGAAAGGTGTGGGGCCACCAGGCCCTATATACTCTGAACAGCAGTATACAGGCGGTGCAAACAAGACAGGGACTGTAGGTTTGTTGTTAAGTAGAATCTGTTTGTAATTTTGAACATTTTTAACGTGTTTAGCTCCAGCCAAAAAATCTTTTCTAAGCTTTTTGGAAAACATAGGGAAGGGTTATCACCCCTGTGACATTTGTTTTGCTGTCTTTCCTCCTCTTCAGAAGATTTCACCTCACTTTTTTGTCCCAATGAAAAATGTTTTTTGAAAATTTGGGTTTTTTTGTGGAACAAGGATTGGAAAGCATCAGTGGAAAGGAGAAATTGTTTTCCCAAATTAACTCTTACAGGAGAGAATTTCCCTTCCTAGGGGTAGATTTCATCTCACTTCCTGTTGTCTCCTTCCGTATGCAAGTAGGAGTCGTTTGTAAGTTAGATGTTTGAAAGTAGGGTCCTGCCCTATATACTCAGCAGAAATTTGGGCCTTAGGTGTTGCTGTGGCCACAACACTGTAAGCCCTCACAGGGCCCTGCTGTGAAATATTAGATCAAGAATTGTAATTACATGCCCCTGTTGAACAGGAGCTGAAAAATTAGGCCTTAGGCACTGGTGCTGGTGCCACAACACTGCAACCCCTCACAGACACTCTAGTTGGAACGCAGGAACGAGCCCTGCTGCAAAGTATTGCTTCAAAAATTGTAATTACACGCCCCTGTTAGACAGGGGCAGAAAAATTGGGCCTTAGGCACTGGTGCTGGTGCCACAACACTGCAACCCCTCACAGACACTCTAGTTGGAACGCAGGAACGAGCGCCCAGAACCAAAAATGTTCTTACAAGCTATCAGCGTGATGATTGAGGAGGAAGAGGATAATTACTCAGGGATAGTCACTCAGCATCAGCATAGGCAGTCTTTGAAGGGATCTGAGATTTCAAAAAAAATTATTCGGTTACATCAGCATCAGGTGCTTGGTAGCTGGTGGTGATCCAAGACTCATTCATTTTTATGAAGGTCAGCCGATCGACCGAGTCGGTGGACAGACGCACCCTGTGATCGGTTACCACGCCTCCAGCAGCACTGAATGTGCGTTCCGAAAGAACGCTGGATGCAGGACAGGCCAGTAGCTCAATTGCATACTGTGCAAGCTCTGGCCAGTGATCCATCCTCAAGACCCAGTAACCCAGAGGATTTTCGGTGGGAAAGGTGTCCAAGTCTGATCTTGCCCCTAGGTATTCCTGCACCATGTAAAACAGACGCTGGCGATGGTTGCTGGAACCGATCATACCTTGGGGCTGCGGACCAAAAAATTGTCTGAACGCATCGGTCAGACGGCCACCTTCTCCACCGCTCCTTCTTTGACTGACCGAAGCCTCAGCAACACGTTGTCCAGAAACAGGTGTTTGTAACCTCCCAGTCTCTGGGAACGCGTTGCACAGACCTTTCTGCAAGGCCTCCCGAAGATGTTTCATCCTCTGCTCCCTCTGCGATGGCAAGATAAGGTCCGCAACCTTACCCTTGTAACGTGGATCAAGGAGGGTTGCCAGCCAGTATTGGTCCTTCTCCTTGATACCACGAATACGAGGATCCTTACGCAGGCTTTGCAGGATCAGGGAGGCCATGCAGCGTAGGTTTGCTGAGGCATTCGGTCCGGAGTCCTCTGGGTCACTAAGGACAACAACGTCCGCAGCCACCTCCTCCCAGCCACGTACAAGTCCATGTGTTCCTTGGGACTGATCCCTTAAAGACTGCTGCTGATGCTGAGTGCCAGGCTCCACCTCCATACTGACACAATCTTCCTCCTCCTCCTCCTCCTCCTTGTCCTCTTCCTGTGTGATCGGCGGGCACGCAGGAACACTGTCTGGATAAAGGGGGCCTTGAGAGCTAAGGAAGTCCTCCTCTTCCTGCCTCTGTTCTGCCTCAAGTGCCCTGTCCATTATTCCACGCAGCGTGTGCTCCAACAGGTGGACAAGGGGGACAGCGTCACTGATGCATGCACTGTCAGTGCTCACCATCCTCGTGGCCTCCTCGAATGGTGACAGGACAGTGCATGCATCCCTGATCATGGCCCACTGACGTGGGGAAAAAAAACCAAGCTCCCCTGACCCTGTCCTGGTGCCATAGTCGCACAGGTACTCATTGATGGCCCTCTGCTGCGTGTGCAGCCGCTGCAGCATGGCCAACGTTGAGTTCCACCTGGTGGGCATGTCACAGATTAGGCGGTTCTTGGGCAGGTTAAACTCCTTTTGGAGGTCCGTCAGCCGAGCACTGGCATTATATGACCGGCGGAAATGCACACAGACTTTCATGGCCTGCCTCAGGACATCCTGTAAGCCCGGGTACCTGCCCAAGACCCGCTGCACCACCAAGTTAAGGACGTGAGCCAAACAGGGCACATGGGTCATTTGTCCCTGTCGGAGGGCAGAGAGGAGGTTGGTGCCATTGTCGCAAACCACCATTCCTGGCCTAAGTTGGCGTGGCGTCAACCACCTCTGAACCTGCCCCTGCAGAGCTGACAGAACCTCTGCCCCAGTGTGGCTCCTGTCCCCCAAGCACACCAGCTCAAGCACCGCATGGCATCTTTTGGCCTGCGTACTTGCGTAGCCCCTTGAACGCCTACGGAGCACCGCTGGTTCCGAGGAAGAGGCCATGGAGGAAGAAGAAGAGGAGGGGGTGGAGGAGAGAGGTGTGTCACAATCAGCATTTTGGAGGCGTGGTGGCGGAACAACCTCCAACACTACTGCACCTTGTCCTGCATCCTTCCCAGCTGCCAGCAGAGTCACCCAATGCGCCGTGAAACTTAGGTAACGTCCCTGTCCATGCCTGCTGGACCATGAGTCAGCGGTAATATGCACCTTACCGCTGACCGCCCTGTCCAGCGAGGCATGGACATTGCCTTCCACATGCCGGTAGAGAGCCGGAATCGCCTTCCGTGAGAAAAAGTGGCGTTTGGGTACCTGCCACTGAGGAACCGCACATTCCACAAACTCACGGAAGGGGGCAGAGTCTACCAACTGAAAAGGCAGCAGTTGAAGTGCTAGCAATTTTGCCAAGCTAGCATTCAACCGCTGGGCATGTGGATGGCTGGGAGCAAACTTCTTTCGGCGGTGCAGCAGCTGGGGCAGGGAAATTTGCCTGGTACAATCTGACGTCGGTGTACCAAAAGCAGATTGCCCACAAGTACTTGACTGTGACACACCTAATTCTACACCTTCATTCCTCTCACTGCAGGTCTCAGAGAGGACTGAAGGTCTAGTGGGGTTGGAAATCTCAGCTGATGAGGAGCAAGGAGAGATCCTCTTTGTTCTTTGGTGTGGGTCTTTTAGATGCGCTTGCCAACGAACTGCATGGCAGGTCAACATATGTCTGGTCAAGCATGTGGTACCCAAGCGGGAGATGTTTTGGCCACGCGAGATACGCTTGAGACATATGTTGCAAATAGCAGCGGTGCGATCTGATGCACTCGTCTCAAAAAAGGCCCACACCAAAGAACTTTTTGAATAACGCGCAGAGACTGCAGCGCCCTGCACATGTGGAGCTTTGGGGTGTGATGCAGTCAATGTGCTGCCCTTAGGCTGGCCCCTGGAGGGCATCCTGCCTCGTTGGTGATGTGCCGCCGCCTCCTCCTCCTCTCTCCTATCAGGCACCCACGTTGAGTCAGTGACCTCATCATCCCCTCCCTCCTCATCACTGGAGCAAACCTGGCAGTATGCTGCAGCAGGGGGAGCATGACTGCCAGATTGCTGTCCTTCTTGGGCTCCCCCTCTGTCCGTGCTCATGTTACTGCCTTCATCGAGCTCAGTATCGTCATCAGAGCCTTCCAAACGCTGGGCATCCTCCTGAAGCATGTACCCAACACTGTGGTCAAACAGTTCGAGGGAATCCTCATGAGGACATGGTGGAGCTAGGGAAGGAGTCACTGATGACATTGAGCTGAGGGAAGAGGCCGCTGCTTTGCCAGACAAAGCACCCTGGGCATGGGTGAGAGAGGATGAGGAGGATGAGGACGGCTTGGTCATCCACTCGACCAAGTCTTCCGCATGTTGCGGCTCAACACGGCCAGCTGCTGAAAAAAAGGCCAAGCGTGTCCCATGGCCACGTGCTGATGAGGATGCACCGTCTCCACGACCAGCACTAGACACAGAGCCTGCTTGCCCTCTCTTATTGGCTTGTGACTGTCTGCCTCTCCTTCTTGGCCTTCCAGACATACTAATGGCCTGTAGCTGCACTAAGCTGGGATAGAACACCTGTAATTTTCTTCAGGTAGCTTTATATACTGTAACCAGACAAGCCTGCCTGTCAGTAGGAAGATAACAGGAACGGATCTAGCTGAACACTGTGAGCAGGACGCACTGTACTAAATGTAAATAGTCTAGCTGCCTGACCGTGGTACTAATAGGATCAAATAGAACACCTGTAATTTATTTCAGGTAGCTTTATATACTGTAACCAGACAAGCCTGCCTGTCAGTAGGAAGATAACAGGAACGGATCTAGCTGAACACTGTGAGCAGGACGCACTGTACTAAATGTAAATAGTCTAGAAGATAACAGGAACGGATCTAGCTGAACACTGTGAGCAGGACGCACTGCACTAAATGTAAATAGTCTAGAAGATAACAGGAACGGATCTAGCTGAACACTGTGAGCAGGACGCACTGCACTAAATGTAAATAGCAGGAACGGATCTAGCTGAACACTGTGAGCAGGACGCACTGCACTAAATGTAAATAGCAGGAACGGCTCTAGCTGAACACTGTGAGCAGGACGCACTGCACTAAATGTAAATAGCAGGAACGGATCTAGCTGAACACTGTGAGCAGGACGCACTGCACTAAATGTAAATAACAGGAACGGATCTAGCTGAACACTGTGAGCAGGACGCACTGCACTAAATGTAAATAGTCTAGAAGATAACAGGAACGGATCTAGCTGAACACTGTGAGCAGGACGCACTGCACTAAATGTAAATAGTCTAGAAGATAACAGGAACGGATCTAGCTGAACACTGTGAGCAGGACGCACTGCACTAAATGTAAATAGCAGGAACGGATCTAGCTGAACACTGTGAGCAGGACGCACTGCACTAAATGTAAATAGCAGGAACGGATCTAGCTGAACACTGTGAGCAGGACGCACTGCACTAAATGTAAATAGTCTAGATAGAAGATAACAGGAACGGATCTAGCTAAACTGAATACAGTGTATATATATATATGCAACACCTGGGATGCATATATATACACAATACACTGTAAGTGCAGCTAACTGACTGACTGTTCTGCCTAATCTATCTAACTCAAATCAAATGACACTGTCTCTCTCTCTCTCTCTCTCTATCTCTCAGCACACCGGAACACACACTACACAGGGCCGCCGTGCAGGCGGCCTTATATAGTGTGGGGTGTGTACTAAATCCCCTGAGCCATAATTGGCCAAAGCCACCCTGGCTTTGGCCAATTACAGCTCTCTCTACTGACGGCGCTGTGATTGGCCAAGCATGCGGGTCATAGTGCATGCTTGGCCAATCATCAGCCAGCAATGCACCGCGATGCCGCAGTGAATTATGGGCCGTGACGCGCCACACGAATTTAGCGCGAACGGCCCATATCGTTCGCAATTCGGCGAATGGGCGAACAGCCGATGTTCGAGTCGAACATGGGTTCGACTCGAACACGAAGCTCATCCCTAGTAGTGAATGTATTGCCTAGTGTCCTTATAGAATTGCTTCTAAGGCTGGATTCACACCTATGCATTTTCAGTGCTTTTTGCATTTTGCAGAATTTAACTACAGAACTTGACCCATAGGAAACCATGTTAAATGGACTGTAGAGCAAATCTGCAAAATGCAAAAAGCACTAAAAATGCATAGGTGTGAATCCAGCCTGAAACCTGTATGTTTTCAAAAATTGAATAAAACTGTGACTGGTGGCGAATATTTCTATTAGAAGTGAAAATACAACAACTGGTGCTCCAATTGTTCAACAAAGGTGCATTGTGCCCTTTAAATTAAGTAATAACGTAGTTATGGATATGGATACAATATCATCTAGGTGGAAAGTGTTAAAAAAGAAAAAAAGAAAAAAGAAAAAAAGGAAAACAGGAATAATATGGCGCTGCCCTTATGGAGACAAAAAAAAAAAAACTCTTTCTTTATAATGACTTTAAATATGTGACTGGTGCCAAGTCCTGACTGTTAAAAGTACAATTGCAACCTAAGGTGCTTCAATTATTCAACAAAAGTGCATAGTGCAGCATCACTAAAGTGACCAGTGTTAAATCATACAAATCCATACAACATTGTGCAAATCATCCATCATAAATAGTGACTCTTGTGCTGTGACCAGTATTAGTTGGATAGGAAAAGTTCAGTTTATGAAAAAAAACAAGTTCTTTTTGGAGTATTTTGTAGTGTTCAATCCTTGAGGGTCAAATATCTGTAGGAAAGCTTCTTATCCAGGTTCTGGTTTCTTTAATTAGTGCCTTGTCTGCATGCTCTGACAATGCTTGCACTCACCGGATTCTCCTTTCCCCTGCAGGGGTATGGGTGGTCACAGTGTCTGCCACTGTGCAGCAATCAAGGATATCCCCCAAACTTTACTTGCATATTGTGGTGTAGTGATTACATGTAAAGGAAAGAAGGTATGCCCATCGCGTAAAACCATAAGAGAACTTTTATTAAAACTTAATAGACAAATGTACTCACATTTCAAATGAACAAATCAAGCATGGCAAAAGTTAGAGAATTCCCTTTGTTAGAGGTGCTGCAAGACGTTCGTAACCCGCTTGTTTTTTCATAAACTGAACTTTTCCTATCCAACTAATACTGGTCACAGCACAAGAGTCACTATTTATGATGGATGATTTGCACAATGTTGTATGGATTTGTATGATTTAACACTGGTCACTTTAGTGATGCTGCACTATGCACTTTTGTTGAATAATTGAAGCACCTTATGTTGAAATTGTACTTTTAACAGTAAGGACTTGGCACCAGTCACATATTTAAAGTCATTATAAAGAAAGAGTTTTTTTTTTTTTTGTCTCCATAAGGGCAGCGCCATATTATTCCTGTTTTCCTTTTTTTTTCTTTTTTTTTCTTTTTTCCTTTTTTTCTTTTTTCTTTTTTTCTTTTTAACACTTTCCACCTAGATGATATTGTATCCATGTCCATAACTACTTTATTACTTAATTTAAAGGGCACAATGCACCTTTGTGGAACAATTGGAGCACCAGTTGTTGTATTTTCACTTCTAATAGAAATATTCGCCACCAGTCACAGTTTTATTCAATTTTTGAACACATACAGGTTTCAGGCTGGATTCACACCTATGCATTTTTAGTGCTGTTTGCATTTTGCAGATTTGCACTACAGTCCATTTAACATGGTTTCCTATGGGTCAAGTTCTGTAGTTAAATTCTGCAAAATGCAAAAAGCACTGAAAATGCATAGGTGTGAATCCAGCCTCAGGCTGGATTCACACCTATGCATGTTGCTTTTGAGCGTTTTTGGAGGTTTTTTTTTCATGCTTGCCACGTTTTTGAGCAGCGTTTTTGCGGCGTTTTTGCGGCGTTTTTGCTGCGATTTGCGTTTTGCGTTTTTTTTTTTTTTTTTACAGTTTTTTTTTACAGTCTAAAAAAAAAAATTAAAAAAAAAAAAAAAAAAACGGCAAAAACGCATCAAAAACGCATCAAAAACGCTGCAAAAACGCTGCAAAAACGGTGCACTTGCGTTTTTGATGCTTGTCCATTGAAATCCATTACATGCAAAACGCTGCTTTTTGCATGAAAAAAAGTCCCCGACCCTTTCCAAAAATGCAGAGAAACAAAAAAGCATTGATGTGAACATGTTCCATAGGAACCCATGTTAAAAAATTCCCGTGCATTTCTGCAAAATGCAAAATGCATCAAAAAACGCGCTAGTGTGAATGGAGCCTTAGAAGCAATTCTATAAGGACACTAGGCAATACATTCACTACAAAGAAGAAAATATCTTTTTGTCTCCATAAGGGCAGCGCCATACTACTCCTGCTTTTTTTTACCATTTTCTAATACTTTCCACTTAGGTGGTATTGTATTGTTTTTAACACTTTCCACCTAGATGATATTGTATCCATATCCACAACTACTTTATTACCTAGTTTAAAGGGCACTATGCATCTTTGTTGAACAATTGGAGCACTAGTTGTTGTATTTTCATTTTTAATAGAAATATTCACCACCAGACACAGTTTTATTCAACTTTTGAACACATACAGGTTTTAGAAGCAATTCTATAAGGACATTCACTACAAAGAAGAAAAAATGTTTTTGTCTCCATAAGGGCAGCGCCATACTACTCCTGCTTTTTTACCATTTCCTAGTACTTTCCACTTAGGTGGTATTGTATGTGTAGAGGCAGCAGCCATATCCATAACTAAAACATTCAATTCATTGCGCGGATTTACCCCATACACCTACTATGACTATATCAGACATTTTTATGTCTTTATATTGTTTTTAATGCTCTTTAACCACTTCCTGACCAGCCGCCGCAGTTTTACTGCGGCTGGTTTGCTCCCCTGAGCAAAACAACGTTACCTTATGCCGCTTTGCCTTTTGGCCACTAGAGGGACGCGCGCTCTGCTGGAGGCACGCCGCCGGAGCCGATGTGAGTGCCCGGCAGGCGCCGTGATCGCTCGTGACAGAGTGAGAACCGGGATCTGTGTTTGTAAACAGATCCTTGTTCTCTCAGGGGAGAGGAGACTGATCGTGTGTTCATACTGATTATGAACACCGATCTGTCATCTCTCCTAGTCAGTCCCATCCCTCCCATCCCCCCACAGTTAGTACACACACCTAGGGAACACAGTTAACCCCTTGATCGCCCCTAATGTTAACCCCTTCACTGCCAGTGATATTTATACAGTAATCAGTGCATTTTTATAGCACTGATCACTGTAAAATTGTCACTGGTCCCAAAAATGTGTCAAAAGTGTCCGATGTGTCCGCCGCTGATTATCGCCATTACTAGTAAAATAAATAATAATAATAAAAATGCTAAAAATCTATCCACTATTTTGTATACGCTAGAACTTTTGCGCAAACCAATCAATATACGCTTATCACAATTTTTTTTTACCAAAAATATGTAGAAGAATACATATCGGCCTAAACTGAGGAAAAAGCTCTATCTGTGGGAAAAAAAGGACGTCAATTTTGTTTGGGTAAAGCGTCGCACGACCGCAAAATTGTAAGTTAAAGTAACGCAGTGCTGAATCGCAAAAAAATGGTCTGGTCATTGAGCAGCAAAATCTACCTTTGTCGTGGTATCTTTGCACCTTTAAAATTCCAAACCCTTTGATCCCTATTACAACGTTATGAACAGAGGGGAAGAAGAAACCCCAAGTCTCCCACAAGGGAGCCTGGAATAGAAGATGTTTGATTGTCACACAATACCCAAGATAGAAATGATGGTTAAAAAAAAAAAACAATAAATGTTTATTATTATATATAAGAGAGAAGAGTCGGCAACTCCAAAGTCCTTGTTGCAAAAATGTATTAGCTACATATGAGCATTAAAAAGCAAACAGCTGACGCGTTTCGGCATGAGCCTTAGTCATAGCAAGTTTACAATGAGATAATAAAAATATTTATAGGGAAACAGATACAAAACTCCACCCTCTTCTGAGGCACAAAGAGGGCTAATTGCCTCATTATCTCTCAGGAGTGTACCCTATGTATGAGAGTACTCCCAGGAGGGAGGGGAGAAGGGAAAGCACTGGGTCCTAAAGGAATAATGTTAATAGGTAGTGCAATCAACATGGTTACTTAACAAAACAAAAAAAAATATTATTACAAAGTGTTTCATAAAGCATTCAATACATGCACATATATAAGGGTAAACAATATAACATGAATTAGATAAATTAGTACATGTCAGTAAATGTATGTGCAGAGATGTTTGAGCACAGTGAAAAACTACACAGATGAAAAAAAAACATCTTTATTATTACTTAAAATACAAATGTCCTTTTTAAAATTGATCCGTATTATAAATATATAGATATCCAAAATATTGAGCCTAATGGACCAACGCATTTTGCATAAGTCCAGTGCTTCTTTAGGATCCACAAGAAATATGGGTGCAATATCTATAATGAAAAACAATAATTACAAGATTGTACATTTTATTATATTATTTTATATTACAATTTTACCTGAAAATTATACTATGGAGAGGTCCAAAGCCACAATTAGAAACAAAAACCTTTCCTTCGCCATATTTACAAATTACCTGATGAGAAATAGGAATAGACAATACACTCTGGGGGGGGACAACATAAACATAAACCAGATCTGTCATCTCACATAAAAAGCACCAAATATACATCAGCCAGCCGGTGTAAAAAAGGATTATGCAGGTTGTATATCAGCCAGAGAAACAAAGTATATTATTTTACAGATGTCTCACCCCTAGCCTCTTAAAGATGGATATCCCAGGAAATCTACCACATGCCTCAGTATTAAATCAAAACAGGGACCCAAGTTTCCATATGATGAGTTGTAATATAAAGTGCTCCCCTAAGATCAAAGGCAGACACAAATGTCCACAAAGGACATCATTCCATCAAGCATACAGAGACCCATCCACACTTGGTTTGATAACCTGAATCCCAAAGTATAATATTCCACTCTACACAAAAATCAGACCAACATAAGAAAAGCGAAATCAATTGTGGAACAGTATTAATCAAAGCTCTTTATAAAGAAGGGAAATGGAATGCCCAGCTGGGTCATGTGTCCCCCACCCTCCACCCACCCGCCCTCACAGTAATCAGAGGCACTGAGTGCAACGCTTCTCCACACTCCAAACGTCCCATCCATGAACGTCCGAGAACCACTTGATGTGCGGAAACTGGAAGTCGCACATCTTCCATAGACAGATGATGCACGTGACGAAACAAACTGATCAAGAAGAGCGTTCATTAACTAAAAATAACCAAACTTCACAACAAACAGCAGGTTGGCGCCAACCACCAACCCCAAGTGCCAAACATGATATATAACATCCTACAAAGAGCCACATAAGAGGTCTCAGAAGACAGAGGGATGTCCAAACCACGGCCCAGGACAATCAGAAACATGTAGAGGGACAAGCAAAAAAAAAAAACAACCCAAAAATGAGCATAAAGGACTAACAAAATAATGAAAAAAATAATAATATCCACTGGGCTTCTTGTTCATTAAGGCCTGGCCTATTGCATGATTTTAAATAATAGATCCATCTGCATTCTTTTTATAAACTAATTTTATGAAATTCCCCCTTCTAGAATGTGGGTGAATCCATTCCAATGCTACAAAGACCTCAGATTTATATGAACAAAGGCAAAATGGTGGGCCGCAGAGTTTTCTAAATGACTACCTGTGTATCATTGACATGATCTTGGATGCTTTTCCAAAATTTACATTTTGTTTTACCCACATAAAATGCATTAACCATTTAACAACTGCGCTATAGCCGAATGATGGCTACAACGTGGCTCGATAACTCTGGGAGGGCGTAACTGACGTCCTCCCAGAATCTCGCTCCCGCATGCCCCCTGGGGGGGAGCACACGGGAGTATCCGTGATGCATAACGGATCACGGTAAATGGCCTCTGACAGCAGCCGTTTACCATGTGATCGCTCTGTCAAATGACAGAGCGATCACTTGTAAACAAGCCGGCGTTATGTCCGGTTCCTCTCTCCCCTCTCTGTACTGATCAGTACAGTGTGAGCGGAGAGGGGAGAGATCGGTTGCAGCAGCGCTGTGGGCTGTGCACTGCTCTGTGCCCATTGCAGCCTCATCCATCCATCCATGCTCAGCCATCCCTCTGTCATACTCATCCATCCATCCATGCTCAGCCATCCCTCTGTCATACTCATTTCTCCATCCATGCTCAGCAATACTCATTCATCCATCCATGCTCAGCCATCCCTCTGTCATATTCATCCATTCATCCATGCTCTTCCATCCATGCTCATCCATCCATCCATTCTCAGCAATCCCTCTGTCATACTCATCCATCCATCCATCCATGCTCATCCATCCATACTCAGCAATACTGATCCATCCATCCATGCTCAGCCATCCATACTTAGCATAACTCATCCATTCATCAATGCTCAGCCATCCCATCCATACTCAGCCATTCCCAGCAATACTCAGCAATACTCAGCCATACCCCGACATACTCAGCCATACCCAGCAATACCCAGCAATACCCAGCCATACTTAGCCAAACTCAGCCATAATTATCCATACTCAGCCATACTGAGCCATACTCAGCCATCCCATCCATACTCAGCAATACTCAGCCATACTCATCCATACCCAGCCATACCCAGCCATACTCATTCATGCTCACTCATCCCATCCATACTCAGCCATACTCAGCCATCCACATTTATGGCTCAGCCATGCTCAGCTATCCCCATCCATGGCTCATCCATTCCCATTCATGCTCATCTATGCCACATCAGTTCTCATCAGTCATCGTCGGTCATTTAACACAGGTAAACTCCACATACAACCTCATACACTATTTTACCCTTACCTGATCCATGAATACTCTACAAATAACATCCTGGAATGTTAAGGGGCTGTGTTCCCTGACAAAAAGAATGAAGATCCTCAGACATCTAAAAAGATTAAAACCAGACATAGCATTGCTCCAGGAGACATACCTGGCAGAGAGCAACTTCTTCCGAATGAAGAAGCTATGGGTAGGAAAGATGAAAGGTTCAGCATCCAAGGGTCGCAAGGCAGGTACATTTATACTTTTACACAAAAAATTAACATACGATTTAGTGTCCGTCGACAAAGATGAGGATGGGAGGTTAGTTTCTATTCACCTCAAATTCCCGACAAGAGAAGTAAGGATAACTAATATCTATGCCCCTAATTTTCTGGACAAATCCTACTTTATCGACCTAACATCCCAACTAGCGAACAAGACTTCCAGCTTTCCCAATCTCATAGGGGGTGATTTCAATTCAGTCATTAACAATAATGAAGATAGGTCTGATCCCCACTATAGACCAAGATCAACTACATGGGACCCACTTCTATCACATGGTGAATGCCCTTCAATTGATAGATACATGGAGAATACACCATCCCCTGAATAAAGAGTTCACCTTCTTCTCTCCAGTCCATAACTCCTTTGCCAGACTTGACTACTTCCTCTGCACCTTCCCTCTCCACAATGTGAGAGGTTCATTTATCCACGACATGGTCATTTCAGACCATTCCCCTATCTCAGTCACCCTTTATAATCTCCGGACCCACCCAGTCTATAGACAATGGCACTTCCCGGCACACTTAAAACGAAATGACAGTTTAAGAAAAATGTTATACAATGCCTGGTCGGCATATGCCCACAACAATAGTTCACATGAAGATAACCCAAATTTGTTCTTGGAGGCAGGCAAATCATTTATGCGTGGAAGGATTATATCCTCTGTATCGGCCTATATGAAAACCATCTTAACAAAATATCTAGAGGCCAGCGACAGAATACGAACTGCCCAAACACGACTTAATGAGCAGAACACCCCAGAAAATCGTAAGGAAGCCAAGGATCTCTTTGATACCTGGGCAAATAATCTAGAAAATGACACATACTCAACTACAATACCACACATATGGAAATAAGGCAGGGAAGCTATTGGCCAGACTTACCAAGGGTACATACCTTCCCACCCATATCAGTGCCCTGCACAATCCCAATGGTATGCTTTCCACATCTCCCAAGAATTGATAGATCCCACCGAAACAAGCAAATGGTTAGACTCAACGTCCCTCCTCCGGAAGAACACAGAGCTATTAAAAACTTTAAACACCCCAATCACTAAAGAGGAAATCATGGTTCCCAATAATGGCCTGCCAAATGGAAAAGCCCCAGGCCCTGATGGGTACACACCTAAATTTTATAAAGTAATAAAAGAAACAATTATCCCCTCTCTACTAGCAGTCTACAATTCAATATGGGACGGGGGACCATACCTTCCGACAGGACATCAAGCAAACATAAAACTGATTGCCAAAAAAGGAAAGGACCCAAAGAACCCAGGGTCATACCGCCCAATTTCATTGCTAAACATAGATTCCAAAATCCTCTTTGCGATAATAGCCTCCCGATTAGCAAATATTATGCCATCTCTTATTCATCATGCACAGTCAGGCTTCACCAATGGTAAGTCAGCCTCACCCAATCTGGGAAAAGTCCTAGCCGCCTAGCCGAATATGCAAAACAACATCCCCTTGAAGATGTAGCAATCATTACCTTAGATTCCGAAAAGGCTTTTGATAATGTTAGTTTTCAATGGCTATCCTTAGTGATGCAAAAGTTATGGATATCAGGCCCCTTCTACCACTTCATACACACTAAGCAGCAAACCAACCGCGGACGATAGTGTGGACACACACAGACGGAGAAAATCTCCTTCACACAGATCAGCTGGGTGGGCATGTCTGAGGAATGGATGGCAATAAGAAGGAGTCCTCGCACGCCACCTAGATGTCCAGAAGAAGCTACACAATTTTGTCTTGTGAAACGCGTTGACGTCACTCCGTCCGGACGTCACGCCCGCTGTCATCCCCCGTAGGGGCTAGCCGGCTCATACACTGAGGGAGCGTTCCGACTGTGTACGGAACCACCATGTAGGAGGAAAGAGGCGCATCTAGATGGCCGGCCATCCAGCTACTTGAGGAGTGCTCCTCAGAGCACGGAAACTCCGCAGAAAGTACCGGATTCCATACGCAGTGGCGAACGACGCAGATTACAGCACAGGTGACACACACTTCGGTAGTACCTGAGGACTTCCATACAGGACCCGGAAGTGGTAATGTACATGATCACCTTCACTGCTTAACACATTACACGCCCGCCACTAGTCCATCTGCTGTATCAGTACGTACCTGACCACATCCAGAACATCATCTGGCACACTGAAGTTACCTCTTGCTGCACACGCATCTGGACTTTCTGCCATTCCAGCTTGATCCTCAGACATCCATGGTCACACTTTCTCCATCTAGGTTGATTAGGGTTTATTACAGGACCCACCTGCAGCGCCCCACACCACGGCTCCATACTCTCTCATTTGTCCTACCCCATCCCCTTCCACCATCATTCCATTCCACCCCCCTCCCCCGGGTCCTCCCCCCCCCTTTTTTTCCACCTCCCTATCCACCCAGGTCGCAAGCCATCCCCCGGGGGGATAGGTGTCTGTTCAGCAGCCTCACTCAGCTGAATACTCCTCATTGTTAGCAGGCTGCACAGAATTCAATTGCCTAGACGTCCGGGCGCTTTGTATTGTTTTGTTTGTCTGTATATGTTTAATGTCCCCTCTGTCTGTGCTATTGCATTGGTCGGTTTAACGTCACCAATCAATTTTTATTAGGGCCTATTGATTATCGGTCTACGCTCTTCTGTCCTCATGTATTATATGTCACTGTACCCCAATAAACATTAGTTTGGATATATAATTAACTGGTTTGCCTTTCCTTTGAGCCCCACTTTCCTTTGGTCCCTCCTCTGTTTGGGACATTTTGTATTACAGACGTGTCAGGGGCTGAAGGGCAACCACGATTTTATGGTACCAGTTGCACTTTTACATGATTATACAAGCCTCATTACATTTAACTTGATTTAACTGTGATATAGGGATTACAGGTGATCCATTCTTGAGGCATTTTGTGATATTTGTAGCCACACCGATCATAGTCCCAGGTGTCCCATTTTGTCTGCTGTCTGGTATTTTGCTGCTTTAGTATTGCTAACAAAGCATGGCCTTTGTGATCGGGGAGCCTTTGTGATCGGGGAGGATATCGATCGCGAAATCAGTCAGGCTTTCAGGAAGGACACAGCATCAGTGCCCTCTCAAGAAGAGGAGGTAAAATTTCGGTTCAAAGAACATAAAAAATTACTTATCAAACATTTGAACAGAAAGTGGGACGTGTCCTTCCTGGAAACCTACATAGCCAACAGAATAGTGCTCAGAGGTCTAAGAGATAAGGTGATACCCGCCGAACATCTCCACAGCCCTAGATTTTTGGAAAAGTGGAAGGAACTCTGTATAGATCATGGAGTCTCAGTTATGAAACTAATAGTAGAAGAAGAAAAAATCCAGTTAGAAGAGCTAGTGACAGCGATCACTGAGAGCTCCCAGGGATTAGAGCCATATAAGGAATTAGAGGAATTTCAGAAACTAAACGAGGCCCTTAAAAAAGAAGTTGAAAAAACACAATCCTCATTAAAAACAACAAAACAATCTAAATTTAGAGGGGATTTGAGTGACTGGGAAAAGGGAGACATCTTTGATTTAACCCCCCGCCGCAGTCGCAGTAGATCTAGAAGAGGGAATCAGAGATCATCCTCGAGAGGTAAAAGACCCTCAAGTGATACTGAGGAGGATAACCTGACCAGGACGGTGACTTTTTTAGAGGAGGAGGGGGCGGTAGGCAAGGACAAGGAAAGCCGTCCAGGGGACAACTTAAACATACACAAACAACCAGCCCCCGGCCCCCAAAGACAGACAATCAAAGGGGGAACACGCACCAGAAGTTAGCGGAAATAGGTAACTCTATGACAGATAAAGTAGAGAGGAATGATATGAAAGTCATAAACATAAACATATTGAACTATTACAAAAAGGGTTGTCCTTCTCACCTACGAACCAGATGGATGAGTTCACAGTATTCAAGGATGTCACCTTATTTTTACGGAAGGTTTTTCTTCGCTTTATTCACACGAATAGTCCTACATCTGACACAGGTAGGAATACTTTTAAAAATCAGGATGAGGAAATGCTGGCCATTCTCAATTCCCTTCTTGAGGAAAATGAGAGAGAGGAAACTGAGTATGGCCCCTATAAAAGGCAGTCGAAACTCAACATTAGATCCACCAAGATGCCCCCACTCAATAAAAATATGTGGTTGAGCCTATTTTTGGATATGGTACAGACTGACCTATCTAAAGTAGACTGGAACTTAAAAAGCGAGGATAACCTCTCCCCAGAAGAACGTAAAGCTATTCGTGAACTGTCAGAAGCCCCACAGCTAGTGATAAAAAGGAGTGACAAAGGTGGGAACATAGTGCTCCTTAATGAAAAAGATTATGAGAAGGAGGTGTTTCGCCTGCTAGGCGATACCACAACTTATAAAAAATTACTTAATAACCCCTTCCCTAACCTTGTCGCCAACTTGAACAGTAAACTCAAACTAGCTGGGGAGGCAGGACTACTAAGTAAATGGGAATTAAATTACCTTGTAGTCAATGAATACAATGTACCTGTATTCTATATCATCCCCAAAGTACACAAGTCGTTGGAGAATCCCCCGGGGAGACCTATTGTCTCAGCGATAAAGGGTCCCCTGGAGAGAGTTGGGAAATACTTAGACAATTTACTAAAGGAGATGGTTACGGACCTGAAGTCCTATGTGAAGGACACGGGTGATGTCCTGAGACAAATCTCTAAGATTAACATACAGGGAGAGCTCCTCCTAGTGGGGATAGACGTGGAATCCTTGTACACGTCGATCCCACACGACTGGGGGATCAGAGCGGTTGAAATCTTTCTAGAAAGATACTTTCCCAACTACGGACCACAGAATGAATTTCTAGTGGACCTGTTGACTTTTGCCCTCAAAAATAACTTCTTTCAATTTCTGTCAACCAACTACCAGCAAATCAATGGTACATCCATGGGGGCACCCTGGGCTCCGGCATATGCCTGCCTTCACTTGGGTCTGTGGGAGGAGGATGTGGTCTACACCTCGCCGATGTACCTGAGCCATGTACATACGTGGCTCAGGTACATCGATGACGTGTTTGTTGTCTGGAAGGGGGATCAGGATTCACAGGCGCTATTTATAGACTATCTGAACCTTAACGACCGAAACATTAAATTGACTTACATATGGGACTGAGAAAGAATTTCCTTTCTGGACCTATCAATTGGCAGAGGGGACCTATCTCTGGTGACCCATACTTTCCGGAAGGAGACCTCCGCAAATACATTGTTGAGGGCAGACAGTTACCACCCAAAATGGCTTAAGGACAGCATCCCTGTTGGCCAATTCCTCCGAATTAGGCGGAATTGTTCCAGCAGAGAAGACTATAGACGTGAAAGCGATGATTTATATCAACGCTTCCGGGAACGCGGATACTCCCATAAACAATTAAGGAGAGCAAAGCGGAAGGCAGCAGGACGCGATCGTCCTTCTCTTCTAGATGGTAAAAAAACAACTAAAAGTTCTCAATATGCTCCTCCTTCTCCCACCGCTCCAGACCCGGTGAGAATTATCACCGAGTTTGGGACCCAGTGGGATACGGTCAGATCCATATTGACTAAACACTGGGACATCCTCACGAATACCCCAGGCATAGCTCAAATAGTTGTACCTGCCCCAAAAATGGTGGCAAAGAGGGCCAGAAATCTAGGTGACTGCCTAGTTCACTCTGAACATGTTAGGAGCATGGATAGTTCCTGGCTATCCCAATTCCCCAGAAGCAAGGGCATGTTCCCCTGCGGACACTGTCAGGTATGTCCGTATGTACATAGGACAACTACCTTCAGTGATTCTCTCAATAAAAAGAGCTTTGAGATCAAAAGCCCTATTAACTGTGCAACTACAAGGGTCATATATATGTTGACCTGCCCATGTAAAAAAATTTACATCGGCAAGACCAAACGCCAGTTTAGGATTCGTCTAGGAGAACACATGAGGGAAATCCTGGAGAAAAATCCTGAGAAACCGGTGGCTAGACACTTTGCCCAATACCATCAGGGAAAACTGTCTGGCATGCTTGTGAAGGGGATTTATGCCCTGAATCTTTCCTCTAGAAGAGGGGACTTCGACCAAATCCTGCAACAAAAAGAAAAAAGATGGATTTTCCGCTTGGGGTCCCTGGTTCCGTCAGGCCTAAACACGGAACTGAATTTGCAGCCCTTCTTGACAACATGAATAATAGGATCATTTACTTTATGAAGATTTTGTCAATTATTCATCCTTCGGTCCTCGCAATACTCCCCTTCACTACCCTGGGACCATACTTGAGCATTACCATCACTATTCACTCTCTTCTATCTAGTTTTAGGGTATAAGACACGTACCATAGGTTATAGATGGTACCTCCTGGTCACGCCCGGTTTTTTCAAAATATATCAGTCCAATACAAGCCATCACAGATAAATTATTACTAGGGATGGCCTTATAAAGATCAATTACTATGTGGATGCATACTTTCATCTCTCTCCCCCCCCCTCCCTCCCCCCCCTGTTCCTTCTCTTCCCTCCCCCCCTTTCCTATTCTCTTCCCTTTTATTCCTTTTCCAAATTCCTTCTTTTCCCCCCCTCCACCCTCCTCTTTTGCTTTCCCATTGGAGCTGATTGATGTTCACAATGTATTCCCAATTTTTAATCACTGTGATGTCTGTTATACAATAAAAAAATATAAATAAGGACATACTGAAATGTTACCTACACCGATCAGATGTCACATTGCAGGAAATAGGGAAGCCAACTGTACTCAATACATGCATGTGCTTTCTCATCAAAGCTCCATCTACATGGGCTGCATAGTTAAGAGATCGTGGACTTTATGGATACATAACTGTATCTCGCCATACACACTAAGCAGCAAACCAACCGCGGACGATAGTGTGGACACACACAGACGGAGAAAATCTCCTTCACACAGATCAGCTGGGTGGGCGTGTCTGAGGAATGGACGGCAATAAGAAGGAGTCCTCGCACGCCACCTAGATGTCCAGAAGAAGCTACACAATTTTGTCTTGTGAAACGCGTTGACGTCACTCCGTCCGGACGTCACGCCCGCTGTCATCCCCGTAGGGGCTAGCCGGCTCATACACTGAGGGAGCGTTCCGACTGTGTACGGAACCACCATGTAGGAGGAAAGAGGCGCATCTAGATGGCCGGCCATCCAGCTACTTGAGGAGTGCTCCTCAGAGCACGGAAACTCCGCAGAAAGTACCGGATTCCATACGCAGTGGCGAACGGCGCAGATTACAGCACAGGTGACACACACTTCGGTAGTACCTGAGGACTTCCATACAGGATCTGGAAGTGGTAATGTACATGATCACCTTCACTGCTTAACACATTACACGCCCGCCACTAGTCCATCTGCTGTATCAGTACGTACCTGACCACATCCAAAACATCATCTGGCACACTGAAGTTACCTCTTGCTGCACACGCATCTGGACTTTCTGCCATTCCAGCTTGATCCTCAGACATCCATGGTCACACTTTCTCCATCTAGGTTGATTAGGGTTTATTACAGGACCCACTCGCAGCGCCCCACACCACGGCTCCATACTCTCTCATTTGTCCTACCCCATCCCCTTCCACCATCACTCCATTCCACCCCCCTCCCCCGGGTCCTTCCCCCCCCTTTTTTCCACCCCCCTATCCACCCAGGTTGCAAGCCATCCCCCGGGGGGATTGATGTCTGTTCAGCAGCCTCACTCAGCATAGCTGAATACTCCTCATTGTTAGCAGGCTGCACAGACATCAATTGCCTAGACGTCCAGAAGCTTTGTATTGTTTTGTTTGTCTGTATATGTTTAATGTCCCCTCTGTCTGTGCTATTGCATTGGTCGGTTTAACGTCACCGATCAATTTTTATTAAGGCCTATTGATTATCGGTCAATAAACATTAGTTTGGATATATAATTAACTGGTTTGCCTTTCCTTTGAGCCCCACTTTCCTTTGGTCCCCCCTCTGTTTGGGACATTTTGTATTACAGACGTGTCAGGGGCTGAAGGGCAACCACGATTTTATGGTACCAGTTGCACTTTTACATGATTATACAAGCCTCATTACATTTAACTTGATTTCACTTCAAACACAACCTGTATTCTGCACCGTCTGCACCGTCAGCCACAGTAATACCTGCGGGAGTACAATCCAACCCCATACGGTTACACAAAGGAACAAGACAGGGATGTCCCCTCTCTGCCCTGCTATTTAATCTAGCCATTGAACCCCTTTCATGATACCTCAGCACCACAGCCTCCATTCAAGGAATCCGGAATGATATTTTGATATTCACGACTTCCCCCCAAACAGATATACCTGCCATACAATCAACTTTCAACTCCTTTCGCAAATGCTCTGCCCTGAAAATAAACTTTGCCAAGAGCGAAATCCTTCTTCTAGGTACAAGTGCAACACGTTCATGGATGCCCTTCTCCCCCTTACACATAAACGAGAAACACATCACCTATCTAGGCATTAAAATAGGTAAGGAACCATCCTCTCTTTACTATCTCAACTATCCTCCTTTGGTTTCAAAAATTGTGGGTGAACTGGAGGCCTGGTCTAACCTTCCACTATCACTCTTTGGGAGATGCGCGCTCTTTAAAATGGTCAGCTTTGCTCGCCTTTTATACCCCCTACAAACTTTACCATTATTACTGAAACATAAAGATATACAGAACTTAAAGGGGGGTTCCGGCCGGGAAAAAAAATTAAGTCAGCAGCTACAAACACTATAGCTGCTGACTTTTAATAAGCACACTTACCTGTTCTGGGTGGCCGCGACGTCGGCTTCCCGAGGCCGACCCGTCCCACAGCTCTTGGTTCCCGGCACCGCCATTCGAACTAAGAGAAACAGGCAGTGGAGCCCTGTGAAGACTGAACATCAGCGCGGCCTAGGAAGAGGCAGATTAGGAAGACTGCCCAGCAACAGCCATTTCAGGTGAGTTAAAACATTTTTTAAATTTTTTTTTTCCCTTCAATTTTTTAGGAATTTTTTTCTGCAATTTTTTTTAGGGTGGACCTCCACTTTAAATAAGGCAATTACAACTTTTCTATGGAAAAAGGGTAAATCGAGAATAGCCTTGACCAATCTCTTTCTCCCAAAGAGTGAGGGGGGGGGAGCAGCCATCCGACATTAGA
Source organism: Aquarana catesbeiana (assembly GCF_042186555.1). Taxonomy (NCBI): domain Eukaryota; kingdom Metazoa; phylum Chordata; class Amphibia; order Anura; family Ranidae; genus Aquarana; species Aquarana catesbeiana. Next base: position 941,203,609 of record NC_133324.1, read on the forward strand.
GTATACAATCTAGCGTGTTTACTGAAAACAGGAATGGATTGGATTTTACAATCGTCAAAATACTCCAACTATGGTTTAGAATCTGACATGGTTCATCCAATAAATGTATCCGCTCTCTTACATAGCTTGCTGCAACAAATCCCGAACCATATCAAACAAAACTTGCTTTTCAGAGACACGATAATAGCCTGGAGGGAGGTGAGGAAAAAGTTTGGTCTTTCACCCTATGTATCCATGTTCCTTCCAACCCAAGGCAACCCCATGTTCCCCCTTGGACTTCAACCAAAGCATATTCTCTATATCGTGGTGAAAATGGTGCCCTTAAGCCCTTCCACCTCATTATGGAAGAATTCAACCTACCTACCCACAACTTCCTACAAGTTTGACAATACTCAGATTTCATCAGCAAAACCTGACCGAAGAAAAACATCAGATCCCAACCCTCTTTCTTGGATAAGCTACTTGCGGAACATCAACACTCTATCACAGAATTATACCACCCTCTAAACATGAAATTTACAAAGCCCATACACAACACCTCAATTAAATCCTGGATAGCAGACCTACCGGGTCAAGCCAACATAGATAACATCCTAACGAGCTACAGGATCACCAGAAACATTATTCCAAATGAATCCAGGAGGGAAACTCAGTTAAAGTTGATGCATAGGGCCTACTACCCATTTTCATCGAAACACCGCTCCACCACAGGAGCTACCTGCCCATGGTGTTAACTCCTTAAACCGTCTCTACTTCACCACCTCTGGCTCTGTCCATGGATCGACACCTACTGGTCCACAATCCTTAAGTTCATACAAGAAGTGACTAATTGCCAACCCGAGAAAGACCCAATGGTACTTTTGTTCTGATGCCCATCACCAAAAAATGAATCCCCAGTTACCTCTAACATAATACCCCAAGAAAATCTTCAATGGATCCTTCTCACACTACTCATAGCCTGCAGAAACATCTTTAATCATTGGATCTCTCCCACACCTCCGACCTTATCCGAAACAATAAGAAATCTCAAAACCCTGCTCTGTCAAGAAAAATTGGATGCCATGATCCAACATACATGGTCCAATAACAAATTCAAAAAAAATGGTCATCCTTTATCGAATGCTGTCTGACATCTTCTAAAAATACCTACCTTCACCTTCCTTCTCATTTACCGAAAAGGGTCTGATTTCAAGCACAAAACCTCTCCATGGTTAACCATACCTATCCATCTTTTTAAGACTTATCTCAAAGAGAACTCTCCTTTTGATATTGTTTAGATGTCTACATTATACTTAAGAATGTTATTTGTTAGGACTGATACAACTAAAAGATCTACATGTGGATTATTATCACTATTTACTATTTTATTCAGGCTTTCGTCTGGGGATACCGAAGGGGGTCAATCACCAGATGTCCTTTGGTTTCCCCTCTTCCTTCCTTCTCTCAATTTCCACAAAAATCCTTCTCCCTTCTTCTTCTCACCTCCAGTAACCCTCTTCTCTTCTCTTCTAAATTTCTTTTCCCCTCTTCCCTTTTGTAGTAATGGTTGTTATTAATTCCGAGATTGTATACCCTTCCTGACGACAATGTATGTAATCTATTCCTTGTCAAAACTAATAAAATATATTTGAAAAAAATAAATAGAAATTAAACAAACAAGTTAGGCTGCAATACTCACGTTCAATTAAAAGCTGTTCCTTAAAAAAAAAGACTCTATTAGGGCGTACACACGGTCGTACTTTGTTCGGACATTCCGACAACAAAATCCTAGGATTTTTTCCGACGGATGTTGGCTCAAACTTGTTTTGTCTACACACGGTCGCACAAAGTTGTCGGAAAATCCGATCGTTCTAAACGCGGTGATGTAAAACATGTACGTCGGGACTATAAACGGGGCAGTGGCCAATAGCTTTCATCTCTTTATTTATTCTGAGCATGCGTGGCACTTTGAAAACAAAAAAGGAACTCCTGCGCTGCTATCAGACTCTTAAACTACCAGGGGGACACTGCTGCAACACCTAAAAGACTGCTCCAAACAGACAAAACAAAACTAAGTAATAAGGGGGGTGGTAGTTGCTCTGTGAAGCGCAACTACCACCCCCCTTATTACTTAGTTATGCGTGGCACTTTGTCCGTCGGATTTGTGTACACACGATCGGAATTTCCGACAACGGATTTTGTTGTCGGAAAATTTTATCTCCTGCTCTCCAACTTTGTGTGTCGGAAAATCCGATGGAAAATGTCCGATGGAGCCCACACACGGTCGGAATTTCCGACAACGCACTTCGATCGGACATTTTCCATCGGAAAATCCGACCGTGTGTACGGGGCATTAGTCTCATAGATTATACTTTGCGGTGTTTTCTTTCCAAAATGGGTCATTTTTGGGGCATTTTCATTGTCCTGGTGCTCCAGAGCCTTCAAAAGTGCAAGAGGTAGTCAGGAAATTAGATGTGTAATTTAGGCGCTTGGGTGTGAGAGCTGGAGATGCTGGAGATGCTGCCGGTTTTATACCTCCATACGGAAGGTCTGAGCGTATCCCCACAGTGGTCTTCTCATCCCTCGTGACGGCTGTCTGCTTGATTGGTAATCCATATCCACCCTGTGTGCAGCTTGCAAGATATTTTTATGTAAGTGTATCTGAATAAAGTGTTACATGTTTTTACTATCACACTGACCCAAGCACCCTCTTTCTGCTGTTTTTGCTTGTATCTCATCTAGGATGGTTAAGACTTTTAACGTATCTTTTAAATAAGAAGGAAAGGACTCAACATGAGGTCTCAAGTAATCATCTACCAAAGAGCTAGCATTTTGTGTCAGGCTATTAATATCCAACACTATGGGGTTGATTTACTAAAGGCAAATAGACTGTGCACTTTGCCATGTGCAGTTGCACTTGGCAAGAGCAGTTGTCCCAGAGCTTAGTAAATGAGGGGAAGCTCTGCTAACTTCCATTATCCAATCATGTGCAAACAACATTTTTAAATTTTCCTTGCACGTGATTGGATTTTCCTTGCAAATTGAAGCTTTAGCTCATTTACTAAGCTCTAGAGCAACTGCACCTTGCAAAGTGCACAGTCTATTTGCCTTTAGTAAACAAATCCCAATGGGTCTACTGGGTGGGTTGATTAAGTTTTTGTGGACCTTTGGTAGGGCATAGAATGTGGGGGGTCATGAATTCATTGATTATCAAAAATGCATACAGTTCTTTAGTAATAATACCAATAATGAGTGCCCGGTCTAATAAACTAAAACAATCTTTTTTATTATTTTTTACAAAAAAAATTACAATTTTTCTATACCAGGTCCCATTAAAGTGGTTGTAAACCCTTACAGACCACTTTGACCTACAGGTAAGCCTAGATTAAGGCTTACCTGTAGGTGCCAGAAATATCTCCTAAACCTACACGGTTTAGGAGATATTTGCAAAAGACAGGCACCGCTGTCTACGGCGCATGCAGGCACACTGAGCATGTGGCTGCTAACGGCGATCATGCCGTTTGTGGCGGCTCCCACGTGCATGCGCGGGAGTGAAGTCACCGCGGTTCCGGACAGTCACAGCATCGGAGCCACGATACCCGGAAATCACTCTGGGATAGATGGCAGCGTCGGACGAGGAGAACGAGGGTCGCTTCGGGGGCTTCCATCTAAGGTAAGTTATTCATAATGAGCTAGTATGCTTTGCATACTAGCTCATTATGCCTTGGCCTTACAGGATGTATTTTTTTTTTTTTGTTTGGCTTTACTTCCCTCTTTAAGAGTTTTCGTGTACACATTTACATATTGTGATTCACTCATGATCACAATATTGCCCCCCCTTATTGATGGGTGTCTATGACAATGTCTGTACGTCTCTTCAAATTCAACAGAGCCTAGTATTTAGCTGATGACAGATTATATAGAATGCCACTCAAAGTGAGATTTTCAATATCATAAGTCAGCAACTGTACAAAGTGGTCATCTTTTGGATTGGTTTGGCTAGGGAATTCGGTAGATTTATTTTTAAATTTCTTATTTGCCTCTAGACATGCACTACAGAAAAATTAGTTTACTTTTGTTTTGTTTCTGTTTGTTTCCGTTGATTCGTAACGATTCGTAATTTTGTAAGACGTGGGTTTTCGTATTCGGACTCGTTCGTATTTTTGTAAGAGTTATTTTTTCATTGATTTGAAATGATTCGTATTTCCGTTAGTCTAATTTTCGCTGATTCGAAATTCGTATTTTCGTTATATTTCGTATTCAGACACGTTTGTATTTTCGTAAGCGCTGTATTTTTGTTAATTTGAAATCATTTCCGTGAGTCTAACTTCCGTTGATTAGAAAATCGTACTTTCGTAGATTTAATTACATTCGTACTTTTGTGAGATTGACTGCCTCATTTATTCGTTCTTTCGTAACATTGTTTTCATAGATTCGTAATAGGAGCATAATTCGTAATTTTACGTAATGTGTATGCTAATATATGTTTAAGAAACAAAGAATTTCTCTCTCACAAGTCACAACTTAACTCACAAATCCACCAAAACGGTGCCACCGACCCAATCACACCCTATCTGGACTCTGGATGGAATGCACTGCAGTCTAACACAGAAAAACACACAAAGGAATAAGAAACAAGATCATTGGGGGAAGAAACAACCTCTTCAGGGGAAGGGACAAGTTTATTGGCCAAAGTCCAGAAATATTTCAGAACTAACGAATTTGTTCTTCCGAATTCTCGATCATCAGAATTTTCGTTATTTCGTATTTTCGATGTTTTGATTTCCGTTTTCCGAATATTCGTAATTTTGATTTTTCGTTCATTTTGACTTTCGTTATTTTGAATCTTTGTTCGGTATTTTCGTTGTTTCTATCTTTTAATTTTTTTCGGATTTCTTTCGTATTTTCGCTGTTTCTAATTTATTTATTTCGTATTTTCTTTGTTTTCCATATTCGTTCTTTTCGATAATACGTTGTTCGTTCAAATTTTTAGTAAATCGTTTGTTCATTCGTATGTTTACAAATTAACGAATATAACGAATTTTGACGAATAACGAATTTGTAACTAAACTAATTGCACATGTCTATTTGCATCCTCCTGTCTGTGAGCTGTTGTAGAATGGGGGATGGTCTACTCATCCTCATCCATCTCTATATGCCCTGATTCTTTCTTCCAGTTTTGTTAACATTTTCAATATTTTATAGTCTTTTTTATGTAGGTCTCTCCAATTTGTTATTAAGCCATCTAATGGGGCAGACTTTTTTTTTATGCAAGGGCCTTCAATCATTGATCAAAAATGTAGTTTGCGTGCAAAAAGATTGATGTCTTTAACCACTCCCGGACCGCCACATGCTGATATACGTCCTTACTTTGATGGGGGATATCGCTGTTATGGCAGCAGCTAGCTGCCATAACTCCAGTATCTTCTTGCTCGGCCGGCGGTCCGCTTTCCGATAAGAGTAGTCGCTGCAGTGGATTTGCCTCGAGATCACTTTTATCGGCGGCGGGAGTAGATCCCTCCCGCCGCCCTCCGATGCTTACCGGAGCCATCGACAGCGGCGGAGGCAATCGGATCTTCACCCTTGCTGGGGATGGAGACGAGTAAGGGTTGGATGGCCCCCACCCATCTCCATAACAATGCAGGGCGAAAGCGACGTCAAAACGTCACTTGCGCCCATAGCTCTTAAAGGGCCATTTTTTTTTTTAAATGACAATTTTTTTTTTATTGCATTTAAGTGTAAATATGAGGGTCTTTTTGACCCCAGATCTCATATTTAAGAGGTCCCGTCATGCTTTTTTTCTATTACAAGGGATGTTTACATTCCTTGTAATAGGAATGAAAGTGACACAATTTTTTCTTTTTTTAAAACAGTGTAAAAATAAAAAATAAAAGGTAAAATAAATGTAGTGCTGGTATTTTTGCCTTTTAGTGCATGTAATGTTAAACTATGGACAGTGTTATAAATTGGTATTTGGCACCACCTAGTGGCCTAAATGTAGAAGGGACTTTGTCTATTTTCTAATAAAGAACATAAGAAAAATGCTACAGGAAGTGACTCAATTGTTTACATTATACAAGGACTTACCTACCCACAATGTCAACTAACCTACCCATGAACACTCAGTGCTGAACTGCATGCTGTGTAGGCTATAAAGGGCCCCACGCTGTGATTTTCTTTCTCTTCTGGATGCGTGGCCTGCCTACAAGGATCTGTGAGGAGATGTTCCAGAGAGCGCGGCCTGCAGCAATCTGCGGAACGGAACAACAAGCGATTCTGCCTTATACCTGTGTGATGAAGAGACAGTGTGACCGGATCAGGAAGGATCCAGAGACACTTGACGGAGCCATTTTGAGGGTCCCGGTCATCTTGCAGAGTGGAGCAGTGAGACGGCGCCGGCTGGCAGCAGGACTGAGACAATCGGAGTGGAGGTTTCCTATTCTTCCAGGCCTGGTTTGGTCAGAGGGCTGCCACCCATAATTCTTAAAGCACTTTTACACACTTAGACTCATACCACAGTGTTGCTGGGACCTGTAGTCCCACAAAGGAGGTTCCACCCTATTGGACTGAGTTCAAGCAGGCCGCAAGCCTATACTCCACTGAGAACTGACACCGTGTGATTTAGAGACAACTACAGCGGAGGCAGTTATAAGTGTGCTACACCACAAGAACAGTTTCAATACTTATTCTACACTATTCTTTGCTTGTTAAACCCCTTGGATTACAATCATTACCATACAATAGCTAGCAGAAGACAGAAGACCAAAGACTACATCTTTTATTGTAAGGTCTTGCGTTCAATCACAATAAGAAAGGACTGCATTATAAAGCAGGGGGGAGCTCCTTAGCAATTGTATTGTGCGGTGTTGATAACTTTGCATTTCTGTGTTTACTACAGTGTGCTGGAAGTCAGAAGGTGCCCAGAGTCAAGGCATCGCCACTTTGAGCATTAGTCCCACTTGGAGACACGTTGGCAAGGGTCATCCAAGAATTCTTTATATGTTAAAATTGTTGTGAATACCCACTGTGTTGTCACATTACGTTTGTGTGACAGTGCAGTTATTGTAATTACTGTTTTATACCAGTTCCAGTAAAAACACATTCTGGTTAATTAGAATTGGTGTGAAGCGTTGTTCCTTTTTCCTACAGGTGGAGCAATGGATACCCAGGTAATGGTAAAGGTACACTATTGTTGTATTGTACATTGTGGGGTTATCCCTTGTTGGTAGCTTCACACCAACACCACACCACAGCTGTGTCAAGGGGATTGAGCCAAGTTAACCACTTAAGGATCGCCTCACGCCGATATACGTCGGCAAGGCGGCACGGGCAGGCAAAATCACGTAGATCTACGTGATCTGCCTCCCGCGGGTGGGGGGTCCGATTGGACCCCCCCCGGTGCCCGAGGCGGTCCTCTTTTGCCCCCCGGCGATCGGAGGTGAGGGGGAGGCCATCCGTTCGTGGCCCCCCCCTCGTGATCGCCGCCAGCCAATCAGAACATTCCTTTGCTGCTGTATGCTAAACAGCAGCAAAGGAAATTATGTCATCTCTCCTCGACTCGGTATTTTCCGTTCCGGCGCTGAGGAGAGAAGACATCAATGTGAGTGCACAACACACACACATACATTAGAACATGCCAGGCACACAATACACCCCCCTTTACCCCCCGATCACCCCCCAATCACCCCTCCCCCCTCCCTGTCACACTGACACCAAGCAGTATTTTGTTTTTTTTGTTTTTTTTTTCTGATTACTGCATGGTGTCAGTTTGTGACAGTTACTGTGGTGGGACAGTTACTGTTAGCACCCTTTAGGTCTAGGGTACCCCCCTAACCCCCCTAACCCCCCCTAATAAAGTTTTAACCCCTTGATCACCCTGTCACGGACCTGGCCGGGACGGAGGCTGTTGGAGAGGACTGTATGCAGGCCTGTTGCCCACCGATTATGGGCCCTAGCATTTGGGGGAATGGTGCTCTCTGTGAGCTGTATGCCTGGGGACCCTGGGGTTGATGTTACTATGGATTCAGCTCCATGTCCCCCCAAATGCTAGGGCCCATAATCGGTGGGCAACAGGCCTGCATACAGTCCTCTCCAACAGCCTCCGTCCCGGCCAGGTCCGTGACACACCCCCTGTCGCCAGTGTCACTAAGTGATCATTTTTCTGATCGCTGTATTAGTGTCGCTGGTGACGCTAGTTAGGGACGTCCCCAGCAGTTTAGGGTTCCCAAAAACGCAGTGTTAGCGGGATCAGCCCAGATTCCTGCTAGCACCTGCATTTTGCCCCTCCGCCCGGCCCAGCCCAGCCCACCCAAGTGCAGTATCGATTGATCACTGTCACTTACAAAACACTTACTTACAAAACACTAAACACATAACTGCAGCGTTTGCAGAGTCAGGCCTGATCCCTGCGATCGCTAACAGTTTTTTTGGTAGCCTTTTGGTGAACTGGCAAGCACCAGCGGCCTAGTACACCCCGGTCGTAGTCAAACCAGCACTGCAGTAACACTTGGTGATGTGGCGAGCCCCATAAGTGCAGTTCAAGCTGGTGAGGTGGCAAGCACAAGTAGTGTCCCGCTGCCACCAAAAAGACAAACACAGGCCGTCGTGCCCATAGTGCCCTTCCTGCTGCATTCGCCAATCCTAATTGGGAACCCACCGCTTCTGCAGCGCCCGTACTTCCCCCATTCACATCCCCAACCAAATGCAGTCGGCTGCATGAGAGGCATTTTCTTTATGTCCTCCCGAGTACCCCTACCCAACGAACCCCCCCAAAAAAGATGTCGTGTCTGCAGCAAGCGCGGATATAGGCGTGACACCCGCTATTATTATCCCTCCTGTCCTGACAATCCTGGTTTTTGCATTGGTGAATGTTTTGAACGCCACCATTCACTAGTTGAGTATTAGCGTAGGGTACAGCATTGCAAAGACTAGGCACACTTTCACAGGGTCTCCCAAGATGCCATCACATTTTGAGAGACCCGAACCTGGAACCGGTTACAGTTATAAAAGTTAGTTACAAAAAAAGTGTAAAAAAAAAAATATATATATATATATATATATAAAATAAAAAAAATAGTTGTCCTTTTATTGTTCTCTCTCTCTCTATTCTATCTCTCTATTGCTCTGCTCTTTTTTACTGTATTCTATTCTGCAATGTTTTATTGTTATTATGTTTTATCATGTTTGTTTTTCAGGTATGCAATTTTTTATACTGGTTATACCAGAATGATGCCTGCAGGTTTAGGTATCATCTTGGTATCATTCTTTTCAGCCAGCGGTCGGCTTTCATGTAAAAGCAATCCTAGTGGTTAATTAGCCTCTAGACTGCTTTTACAAGCCGTGGGAGGGAATGCCCCCCCACCGTCTTCCGTGTTTTTCTCTGGCTCTCCTGTCTCAACAGGGAACCTGAGAATGCAGCCGGTGATTCAGCCAGCTGACCATAGAGCTGATCAGAGACCAGAGTGGCTCCAAACATCTCTATGGCCTAAGAAACCGGAAGCTACGAGCATTTCATGACTTAGATTTCGCCGGATGTAAACAGCGCCATTGGGAAATCGGGAAAGCATTTTATCACACCGATCTTGGTGTGGTTAGATGCTTTTAGGGCAGAGGAGAGATCTAGGGTCTAATAGACCCCATTTTTTTCAAAAAAGAGTACCTGTCACTACCTATTGCTATCATAGGGAATATTTACATTCCCTGAGATAACAATAAAAATGATTAAAAAAAAAATGAAAGGAACAGTTTAAAAATAAGATAAAAAAGCAAAAAAATAATAAAGGAAAAAAAAAAAAAAGCACCCCTGTCGCCCCCTGCTCTCGCGCTAAGGTGAACACAAGCGGCGGGCTGTCGTCAAACGTAGACAGCAATTGCACCATGCATGTGAGGTATCACCGCGAAGGTCAGATCGAGGGCAGTCATTTTAGCAGTAGACCTCCTCTGTAAATCTAAAGTGGTAACCTGTAAAGGCTTTTAAAGACTTTTTAAATGTATTTATTTTGTTGCCACTGCACGTTTGTGCGCAATTGTAAAGCATGTTTGGTATCCATGTACTCGGCCTAAGATCATCTTTTTTATTTCATTAAACATTTGGGCAATATAATGTGTTTTAGTGCATTAAAATTTAAAAAAGTGTGTTTTTTCCCCAAAAAATGCGTTTGAAAAATCGCTGCGCAAATACTGTGTGAAAAAAAAAAATGAAACAACCACCATTTTAATCTGTAGGGCATTTGCTTTAAAAAATATATATAATGTTTGGGGGTTCAAAGTAATTTTCTTGCAAAAAAAAATAATTTTTTCATGTAATCAAAAAGTGTCAGAAAGGGCTTTGTCTTCAAGTGGTTAGAAGAGTGGGTGATGTGTGACATGAGCTTCTAAATGTTGTGCATAAAATGCCAGGACAGTTCAAAACTCCCCCAAATTACCCCATTTTGGAAAGTAGACACCCCAAGCTATTTCCTGAGAGGTATAGTGAGTATTTTGCAGACCTCACTTTTTGTCACAAAGTTTTGAAAACTGAAAAAAGAAAAAAAAAATTTTTTTCTTGCCTTTCTTCATTTTCAAAAACAAATGAGAGCTGTAAAATACTCACCATGCCTCTCAGCAAATAGCTTGGGGTGTCTACTTTCCAAAATGGGGTCATTTGGGGGGGGTGGGGGTTGTGCCACCTGGGCATTCCATGGCCTCCGAAACTGTGATAGGCAGTGAAGAGTGAAATCAAAAATTTACACCCTTAGAAATCCTGAAAGCGGTGATTGGTTTTCGGGGCCCCGTACGCGGCTAGGCTCCCAAAAAGTCCCACACATGTGGTATCCCCATACTCAGGAGAAGCAGCTAAATGTATTTTGGGGTGCAATTCCACATATGCCCATGGCCTGTGTGAGCAATATATCATTTAGTGACAACTTTGTGCAAAAAAAAAAAAAAAATGTGTCACTTTCCTGCAACTTGTGTCAAAATATAAAATATTCCATGGACTCAACATGCCTCTCAGCAAATAGCTTGGGGTGTATACTTTCCAAAATGGGGTCATTTGGGGGGGGGGTTGTGCCATCTGGGCATTTTATGGCCTTCAAAACTGTGATAGGTAGTGAGGAGTGAAATCAAAAATTTACGTCCTTAGAAATCCTGAAGGCGGTGATTGGTTTTCGGGGCCCTGTATGCGACTAGGCTCCCAAAAAGTCCCACACATGTGGTATCCCCGTACTCAGGAGAAGCAGCTGAATGTATTTTGGGGTGCAATTCCACATAGGCCCATGGCCTGTGTGAGTAATCTATCATTTAGTGACAACTTTTTGTATTTTTTTTTTTTGTCATTATTCAATTACTTGGGACAAAAAAAATAAATATTCAATGGGTTCAACATGCCTCTCAGCAATTTCCTTGGGGTGTCTACTTTCCAAAATGGGGTCATTTGGGGGGGTTGTACTGCCCTGCCATTTTAGCACCTCAAGAAATGACATAGGCAGTCATAAACTAAAAGCTGTGTAAATTCCAGAAAATGTACCCTAGTTTGTAGACGCTATAACTTTTGCGCAAACCTAAAAATATACGCTTATTGACATTTTTTTTTACCAAAGACATGTGGACGAATACAGTTTGGCCTAAATGTATGACTAAAATTGAGTTTATTGGATTTTTTTTATAACAAAAAGTAGAAAATATCATTTTTTTTCAAAATTTTCTGTCTTTTTCCGTTTATAGCGCAAAAAATAAAAACCGCAGAGGTGATCAAATACCATCAAAAGAAAGCTCTATTTGTGGGAAGAAAAGGACGCAAATTTCGTTTGGGTACAGCATTGCATGACCACGCAATTAGCAGTTAAAGCGACGCAGTGCCAAATTGGAAAAAGACCTCTGGTCCTTAGGCAGAATAATGGTCTGGGGCTAAAGTGGTTAAGAGGGGTTTACGAGCAGAGTACAGGCCCAATCTAATATCAGCAGCTCCTTCGGGGGTCAGTGGTACACGTGGTGGCTCTTCCGGGATTTACTGTTACTCTGCAATCAAGCCCCACCCTCTTGGCGCCAGTATGGACCCTTTCACTGTGGTCCAGTGGTGTGAAGCAGAAGGCGCCCGCTCAGAAGCGAGCGTGGCGATTGAGCTCCCTGGCAAGGCCTGGGATGAAGAAGAGGTCAAAGGCAAAAGTGTACAACTGGGAAACAAAACAAAGTTTAACATAGTACACCCGAGAGTTTCAGATGGGGGTCCCCTCAACACTGGTCAGAGAAAAACAGCTAGGGGAACAGCCACCTCCCCTCACCCCTGAACATGATCAGACCAGAACTCCTTACAGCTTTGGGGGATTTTGTGTCAAAGTGCCAGAAGAGCAACACAGTATGTGTGGAGGCTGGGTACATGAAGCTGAGGATCTTCTCAGGAAAACAGCCTGTGCCTGCTGGAGAAGAAGAATTTGTATGGATAGAGCAAGCCATACAGGCTCTGGAAGAGTGGGAACTGCTAGAGCCCACAAAGAAGTAGTGTATCAGTGAGAGCCTGTGAGAAGCTGCCGCAGAAGCTGTCAGGAACTTGAAATTCAGTAATACCACCTGTACAGTCTACAATTACTTGGTTATGTTACAAGAAGAGTTTGGGCGGCTGAAGAAAGCAGTCGATTTAATCTATCAGTTTGAACATACCCTCCAACACCTAGGAGAGCGCCTTTCTGAATACATCAGATGGCTAAATAAGATGTTATATCAGATTGTACTAAAGAAAGGGATGACGCCATCTGCCATAGATCAAGCCAGGATACAGCAAATCTTAAAGGGGGCTCTGTGCTCTGATCCAGTCTGGCTTCATTTGAAAACCTCTGTGGGTGTTATGTCACTAAAATACCCTGGCCTTATCAGAGTAGTGAGAGATGAAGAGGCACTATTAAATGACCAGCAAGCAACTGTTCGTCCGACCTCTACCTCTTTAGAGGAAGTCAGGACTGCAAGAACAGTGGAACAAGACTCCGAAATCACCACTTTGAAATCCCAAATGGCACAAGTGATGGAGATGCTGACTTCATTGATGGTGAAGGTCTCCAAAACAGCCAAAGGAGGGGAGGTTGCGACAAAAGTACCTCAGGTTACATCCACTGCCTCAATCCGGAAGTCGATGGGTGACGAGGTTTGCTTCAATTGTGGGGGAATTGGACACTATCGACGAGCTTGCCCAAGCCCAGTGAAGTCTGAGACACAATGCCAAAAGCCAGCGGAAAACTCTAGAGGGCCCCCAGTGAAGGCGTCAACCGGGTGCCCTGTTGTGTTAGCTAGCTCCAAAAAAGCATAATGACGTAAAGAAAGCCCCAGAGGAGGGGTCGAAACCCTTAGAGAAGACTCCGTCATTGTCTCAAAATGACTCAGCACCTCACTCCCTTCGACCCAGACTAATAGGCGTCGAAGAGCCAATGCACGCTAGACTCACAGAGTCCCACAGGAAGCCAAGCGGAACCCGAACCCCCGCAAGAAAGGAGTGCAGATCAAAACCACTACTAAACAGGTCAAACCGACCACCTCCTTCAAATTACTCCCCAGTTTAGTGGGACCTTCCCCGGATGTCCCCATTCAGGTAGAAGGAATCTATACAAAGGGCCTCCTGGATACTGGGGCCCAAGTGACACTCCTCTACAGAGACTTCTATGATAAGCACCTCCAACATCTGCCACTCCAGAAGTTAGAAGAACTGCAGATATGGATCATTGGGACTCAGAGTTTCCCCTACGATGGGTATTTACCAATCAATCTGACCTTTGACCCCTGTGTAGCCGGGAAGGCGGAGACCTTTGATACTCTAGCAGTGGTTTGCCCTCGCCCTCCAGGTGCTAAAACAAACTCTATCATCATCGGGTCTAATACCGACTTGGTCAGGAGACTGTTGACACCCCTTGTTCAAGAACGAGGTACTTCAGCCGTGAGTGTGCACCCTATGCTAGCACAGGTGTACCAGGATCTAGTGCACAAGCAGAAGGCCCCACCAGAAGGAGTGGGAAAAATCTGGCGCCTAGACAGGAGTGAAAAGCTGGTGCAACCAGGAGAGGTAGTCTGCCTAAAAGACTCTATCAAGCTGAGTTGGAGACAGCTTGGCCCCTTCATCGTCCTTGAGATGAACAGGCAGATAGAAGATAAAGGTCTAGAAATAATCCCAGAAGTTTTGTCAACCAAGGCACTTAAGACAAGCAAAGGGAGAGTCTCAGTCAGCGTCTGAAACACCACAGCCTCACCTGTGAAGGTCCCAGCCAAAGTGCTGCTGGGACAGGTAAATCAAGCAACCCCAGTCTCACCATGTAGTATCGTGGGGGGACAAGCAAGAGGGAGAGATTCTCCTGGAAGAGTTCTACCCGAAGAACACACCCCTTACACTTGCTTGGATGGAGAGGGCCAGAACCCAAATCCTGAGAGGGAGAACTGCCTTTTCAAAAAGTGAGTTCGATGTGGGGCTTGCAAGGAGTGCTGAACACAAGATTTGGTTGGAGGAGGACAAACCCTTCTGAGAGAGGGTCAGACAGATTCCACTGGGAGATCTTGAAGACCTGAGAGAACAGCTGGCTGAGCTGAAGAGGACAGGGATTATCAAAGAGTCCCGGAGTCCATATGCTTCCCCAATAGTGGTAGTGAGGAAGAAGAATGGGTCATTACGGTTGTCTATTGACTACAGGACACTGAACCAAAGCCAAAAGTCCCATTACTTTTGGTCCCTTAAAAAGTGGGAGGCACATATACAAACTGTTGTATTCCTACATCGTTCACCTGATTTGGATGTAAATACCCTCAAATTAAAGCTGAAAGTCTGCAGTTAAAGCACATCTTGTTCGATTTGTTTCAAATCCATTGTGGTGGTGTATAGAGCCAAAAAGATTAGAATTGTGTCGATGTCCCAATATTTATGGACCTTACTGTATGTGATATACAAGTGTAGCGCTGTGGGTTTAAAAAAACTTATAAAAATATAAGAATAAAGGAAGAACATCTGTGTCAAACAACAGAAGTTACAAAATATGTTAGCTTGACAAATAAACAAAATGAGCAAAATAAAGTCTCTGATGTTTCTTTAGATGTTTTAAAAGTTGAAAAGGACCGATGTTAGTCCCAAGATATGTATAGTCCCTTATTCACCACGTGGATAACACATGCAAAAGTGTGATGGACCCTCCACATAAGGACAAAATGAAGGCTTACCAGAAGGATTGAACTCATAGGAACATACGTTCAATGAGTCAATCAAGCTTGTAACCCCAACGGGTAATCAAAAGGAGGAACCTCACGACTGATGGTAAAGCTTCAATACATGTCCACACTTCTGACGGAACTCAAAGTGAATGGCAAACCTTCCCACGAGTCATCTCAGATGGATAGTTCATATAAGGATAAAGAAGGGGGGCCACATAGCATAATACCGTTTGGAAAACAGATTTATTAAAATAAGTAAACAACTTACATTTCGGTAGTAAGAAAAGCGCTTTGAATAAAATTATGGCAGGCAGTGGAGTCTTCCGACGCGTTTCGTCTTAAAAGACTTCTTCTGGGGTGCTCCCACACTGCTGCCATACCCCTTAATATAGATATCTAAGCCCCCTTAATGAGGATACAGCTCGTGTCTAGATTTCAAAAGTACTTCCGGGTTTAGCCAAGATGGCGGACCCGCGTGCGTTCCACGCCTCAGTTGGATGTATGTATATGCGTTCCAGCATTATACTGAGAAGTTACTATGAGATATAATCAAATTATGAGTGTAGGGACAAAATAAGAATAAAATAAGAATAGATAACACTTCCTAGTGAGGATATTCGCAATATAAAACTGATATTACCACTCTCTATATCTTAGTGGAGATAGGGAAGAACGAGATGCCGGATGCGCGTCACCCGTTCGGACGGGATGAATACACGTCACTTCCCTTCACATAGACCGCTATAGATAAACAGCGGTTCAAGCCTCCCTTTGATGTCTATCCACCTATCAATGGAGCGTGCATCGCTACGTCAAACGGGGCGAGAGCACGTGACTCCCCATCACATGGGCGGCTGAAATTAACTTTAAGTCTAGCCTCATTCTAGTAACGGACAGCATAGTGACGTCAGTAAAAAACTCTGTATGAACAACAGTGAGAAAGCAATGTGCAATAACATGAAAAATCTACGCCACAGAGAATATGATCTTTAGATAAATAAATGAGTATGTTAAAAAATTTGGGAATAGTGTATCGATGACTAATAGTGTATTCAGTGAATAGTGGTATTGTGATTGAGAAAACTAAATAAAACATGACGTAATAAGTGAATGACATAATAAGTGAATAAAAAAAAAAAAAAAAAAGAATAAAATTAAAAATAAATAATAATATGCATGGAAAAACTTAGTTGTCCGCCCAGCGGATAAAGGAGGAGGTATAGTGGTGTTGGATAAAAGCCAATACGATGAGGAGATGTATCGGATATTGAGAGAACCAGATACTTATGTAGAACTCTCCAATAATCCCACTAGTATATACAAGAAACAACTACAGACCCTTATAACTAAGGGTTACGACTCTAGGATTTTAAATAAAAAAGAGAAAGCCTTCCTGATACCTTCTGCACCAAGAATCCCCACCATCTACTATTTGCCAAAAATCCACAAGAATCCGACGTGCCCTCCAGGGAGACCCATCGTGAGTGGTATTAATTCTATTACTTCTAGAATAGGCAAATATATCGATTTTTATTTGCAACCTATTGTTTCAAAGACACCTTCCTTTTTGAAGGATACCAGCTCTACGATTAAACGTTTGGAAGAGATTCAGTTACAGAAAGGTTTTATCATGGCCACAGCGGATGTGGCCTCGTTATACACGTGCATACCACACGAGAGAGGCATAGAGGCTGTCAGACACTTCCTAGACCGGGAAGAATCCCTGGCTTCTTTCCAGTGCGATTATTTGATAGAGTTGCTAGAATTCGCGACCAAACATAATTATTTTTGGTTCGATCAAAGGTATTATTTACAACAACGTGGAGTGGCCATGGGAGCGAAATTCGCTCCGAGTCTTGCGAACCTCTTCATGGCCAAATGGGAGGAGGATGTCGTCTATGCCTATAGGACTACCTCACTAGTCCTGTGGGCTAGATACATAGACGACATCCTCCTCCTATGGAGTGGCACTCCAGAATCATTGAAACAATTCTTCGAACACCTCAATAATAACGATAGAGGTATCTCCTTATCTTATGAAGCTAGTGAAGATGTGATCCACTTCCTAGACCTAGAAATCAAGATCGTTAACAATCAATTCAAATTCAATACCTATTTTAAGCCAACAGATCGAAACAGTTTTATCCCTATAGATAGCTGCCACCACAGATCTTGGCTTAACGCAGTTCCTCGCAGTCAGTTTCTACGTCTCCGTAGGAACTGTACAAACTTGGAAGTATTTATAGAACAAGCAAATATTTTAAAACAATGGTTTCTAGACAAGGGGTATGATAACACCACTTTAGAATTGGACCTTCAGAGAGTTACTGATATTGACAGAAATTCCCTGTTTGAAGTGAAACCTGACAGAGAACCAGATTCCACATTCAAGTGGGCAATGCTAACTTCATATTCAGTGCAACACAAACAAATTAAAAATATTGTGAAAAAGCACTGGGGGGTGTTGAAGCAAGATAATATTCTAGCTAAGATGCTACCAGAACAAGCCAAACTAATTTTTAAAGGAGCACCATCTCTACGTGGCCTAGTAGCACCCAATGTTACGAACCCTCCAGTTCGTCCTTCATTTTTCCACAATCTGACTGGATTTTTTCCATGCAAGAAATGTGTTGTATGCCAACATAATACATTAACGGGACGCAAGACCACATATTTTATGTCGACAGTTACAGGGAAAAGGTATACCATCAAGCCTTTTTGCACATGTAACTCCAGATATGTGGTATATTTGATTACATGTCCATGTGGCCAACAATATGTTGGCCGCACAGCGAGAACTTTCACTAGAAGAGTGGGTGAGCATATTGCCCTAATTAAAGGGAGGAAGTCTAAACACAGCGTACCTAGACATTTCAAAGAATTCCATAATGGTAACCCACTAGGTTCACAATTTTTAGTTATCGACCAATACACTCCACCTTGGAGAGGGGGTGCTAAGACCAGGGGTGTCTCCCGCCTGGAGACTTTCTGGATACATGAGCTACAGTCTCTCTCCCCAAGGGGTATGAATATGGAAATTGATATTAATGCATTTATCAATGATTCTTAGCTTTATTTTAGAGTAAGCATAAGTTTTGTATACTGGTGTTTAATTGTGGAGAACTCTTTTGAGAATATATCTCCAGTCTATGGAGGCCAAATTTATGCACATATATACAAAGACCTCACTCATATGGATATTGTTACTATCTTTCACACTTTAGACTCATTTTTTTGATCCACATCATAATACTCTGAGGTGGTATATGTGAATGAAAATTTCCTTACCACCCTTTAAATGCACATTCATTTATATTCACTTTATTCATTTCCATATTCATTTTCAAATTTAATTTCATTTTACTTCATTTTATTTATTTTTCATTATTTTTATTTTCATTTTATTTTTATTTATTATTTTTCATTTTTATTCTTATTTTTATTTTTAATTTTAATTTTATTTTTTATTTTTTATTATTATTTATTTTTAATTTTATTCTTTTTTTTTTTTTTTTTTTTTTATTCACTTATTATGTCATTCACTTATTACGTCATGTTTTATTTAGTTTTCTCAATCACAATACCACTATTCACTGAATACACTATTAGTCATCGATACACTATTCCCAAATTTTTTAACATACTCATTTATTTATCTAAAGATCATATTCTCTGTGGCGTAGATTTTTCATGTTATTGCACATTGCTTTCTCACTGTTGTTCATACAGAGTTTTTTACTGACGCCACTATGCTGTCCGTTACTAGAATGAGGCTAGACTTAAAGTTAATTTCAGCCGCCCATGTGATGGGGAGTCACGTGCTCTCGCCCCGTTTGACGTAGCGATGCACGCTCCATTGATAGGTGGATAGACATCAAAGGGAGGCTTGAACCGCTGTTTATCTATAGCGGTCTATGTGAAGGGAAGTGACGTGTATTCATCCCGTCCGAACGGGTGACGCGCATCTGGCATCTCGTTCTTCCCTATCTCCACTAAGATATAGAGAGGGGTAATATCAGTTTTATATTGCGAATATCCTCACTAGGAAGTGTTATCTATTCTTATTTTATTCTTATTTTGTCCCTACACTCATAATTTGATTATATCTCATAGTAACTTCTCAGTATAATGCTGGAACGCATATACATACATCCAACTGAGGCGTGGAACGCACGCGGGTCCGCCATCTTGGCTAAACCCGGAAGTACTTTTGAAATCTAGACACGAGCTGTATCCTCATTAAGGGGGCTTAGATATCTATATTAAGGGGTATGGCAGCAGTGTGGGAGCACCCCAGAAGAAGTCTTTTAAGACGAAACGCGTCGGAAGACTCCACTGCCTGCCATAATTTTATTCAAAGCGCTTTTCTTACTACCGAAATGTAAGTTGTTTACTTATTTTAATAAATCTGTTTTCCAAACGGTATTATGCTATGTGGCCCCCCTTCTTTATCCTTATATGAACTATCCATCTGAGATGACTCGTGGGAAGGTTTGCCATTCACTTTGAGTTCCGTCAGAAGTGTGGACATGTATTGAAGCTTTACCATCAGTCGTGAGGTTCCTCCTTTTGATTACCCGTTGGGGTTACAAGCTTGATTGACTCATTGAACGTATGTTCCTATGAGTTCAATCCTTCTGGTAAGCCTTCATTTTGTCCTTATGTGGAGGGTCCATCACACTTTTGCATGTGTTATCCACGTGGTGAATAAGGAACTATACATATCTTGGGACTAACATCGGTCCTTTTCAACTTTTAAAACATCTAAAGAAACATCAGAGACTTTATTTTGCTCATTTTGTTTATTTGTCAAGCTAACATATTTTGTAACTTCTGTTGTTTGACACAGATGTTCTTCCTTTATTCTTATATTTTTATAAGTTTTTTTAAACCCACAGCGCTACACTTGTATATGCATTTGAAATTTTGACAAAATCCTTATTTGTTGTGTGAGCTGCTTCCTTGTTGGGTAAGTGCAGAGTTACACTCTTGTCTTCTCTGGTTTACTGTATGTGATGACTACCGCTGGAGTGTAATTTTGAACAAGGGGAGTTATATCCAGGTTTACTGCATCCACTATCTGTTCTCCTGCCACTGAGTGTATGAAGATTGATAGGCTTCCTTCTTACCTGAGTTTACTTTATAAATGCTGATCTGACCTTTGTGATGAGGGTCCACTACATGGGGTGTTGGAAGGCAACATGGTTTAATATCATATTTCTGGTATTTCATTCCCTGGTTGATACAGGCAGATGGCCCCAAGTTGGAATGTAACTAGTTACACATCAGAGCTTTGTAGCATATCAGAATCTGCATCTGAAAGCTAGCAAGACTTGTAACAAGGGCTTGGCTCCGAGCCGACTGGTATGATAATACACTGCAAGCAATCTTTAAAGAGAGCCATGGCTGCCAGGATGATTGATGGCGGTGGGTGACAAAGATCAAAGAATCAACAGGCACCTAGAGATGATACATGGACAATGCTGCCCTTAGGGGCCAATACAGCAGGATGGACAGTAATATAATATATTAAAAGGACTACCTCTTGGCAATATCTCATTGGACAGGAGGCTAGTGGGTGTGGTTATGAAGGGCACACAGGAGGGAATTCGTCCCTTTTCGCTGGTGGCTCTCTGAGGCACATGGCTCCCTCTCTTTGCCATCTGAGCCCAGCTGACGAAACAAAATCTCAAGGAAAGCATGGTGATAAGTATCTTTGACATTCTTGTATTATGTGTTCTGGTGTTATATGCTTTGTTATATCTTTCTTTAATAGTTTCATGTTAGCATTTTCCTATTTTCTTGGGAAATAAATAAGACTTTGTTTTATTAAGCAGTGTACTTGGTTTCATAGCTAACCTTATTTTATAGTGATATCAACAGTAACATGTGATCAGAATTTTAAAAGACTAGCTAACTATAGGAATAGACAAGGTAATACATAGGTGCAATAGACAGAGGGAATCCGTAACCACCCTTAAATAATATTTATTGTACCAAATTACTTCATGGGGCAAGCGGCTGTATTGTTGGGTGCTGGTGACGGGTCTTTCTATTCCCTGCCTATCGCAGATTGAACTACCATTGAACATTTGTTCCTGGATTGTCCTTTTTGGATTTGTCAGGGCTGAGCCCTTCCTTCTCTGAGCTGGCCGCTCAGCTGTTGGCTAATTGCCAGCTCCTATCTCTCCACAGTGACTCACCTGTTGATGATATCCTGCTCGTCAGTCCTGCCTACTTAAGCTGTCCAGTCCATATGATCTCTGCCTTCGCCTTGGTCACATCTCTAGAGACGCTCTCCTGCGTTCTTGTTAAAGACTTGCTTGGCTGACATTCCTTCTGGCTCCAGATCCTGCTTGCTGTTCTACTACGCTGTTCTTTGGCTCCCTGACGTTTTGGCTTGTCTGACTATCCCTTTCCGGTTCCTGAACTCTAGCTATGCTTTGACTACTTTTACCCTGTTTACCTTTTTTATTAATATTAAACAAGTGTGATTTAACTGTACCTCTGTCTCAGTCTGATTCATGGTTTCTGACAGGATTATGATTTACGTGCTGCACCTTTACTATATACTGTATAATTCTTGACAAAGGTCTAAATCCTTCCCTATTATAAAAAATATATAAAAAGTTTGGGCTTTACATGCACTTTAATACAATATGACTAAAATTAATTTGCTATTAAATATGTGAAGAACAGGATCTTCATAGCATTTACATTACAATTCGTAGTTTGTAGGATTTTTGTTAGTATTTCTTTTGCTGGATGATGCAATGCAGTTCTCTTTATTCTCTCTTGTGATTAAAGTTATAGTTCAATACAAGGCCATCTGTATTTCTTACGGTTAGTTTATTATCTTCCCCTATCCAGGTTTCCCTTATGTAATACCAGCCAGGCACATAATTATAATGTAGAGTCGGCAACTTTTCCGTGATGGTTGTTTGTAAAAGGAATGATAGTTGATTTCATCAGATGGAAACTTATATATCGTCCCTGAAGACAGGCTGGTAGATTTGTGCTTAACCATCTGCTACTCTGGAAACCTCTTGTATCAATAAATATGTAATACAATATGTGTGTTCTATGATGTTTCAATAAATAAAAAAAATATTATACTCCAAGACTTTAATTTGGTGAAAGATGAAAAGCACAAGGTATATAAACCATATGATGCCATATTTCCCTTATAAATCTAAGTAAAAAAGTGGATCATATACAACACAGTTTGATACTATTTTGACAATTTTATATGTCCACAGATAAGTGACATCTTTTCACATAATTTCTGCTGAATATTACTATTATTTTATTATTAATGATTAGCTTGGGGGTAAAGATGAGTGTGACCCCAACCCAGCCTGTTTACAGTTAGGCAAATGAGAAAACAAACTGGCCATATTTGATTTGTATGGCCACCTGCCTGAACCTCCAGTTGATGTAGCCAGGAGTCTAAAATTCTATTAGGCTTCCACACATCCTTCTATGTTGTCTATACAAAATTACAAAATGGAGGAACACAAAATTGCTACTGCATGAAATTGGACTTTACAGGTACACCATAAGGCAGGCAAACATTTTAAAAAGTATAAAATTTATTTTGGGCTCCGGAAACGATGCCTTGGTACAATGTCGTGCAGTGTATACACACAAATATAATAGATACAGTGATGTGTGCTTAAAAAGAACATATAATTTCCCTTTAGTTTAACTAGTGATTAGACATGTGCACTGCCGAAAAAATTTTCAGGTCATTCATTATGATCGCAATTTGCAAATTCAAAAATGTGTAAATTTGTAAATTTGTCAATTTGAAAAATTGAAAATTCGTAAATTCTTAAATTCGAAAATATGAAAATAAGAAAGAAAATCTGAAAATTCGAAAGAATAACTAACTAACTAATAAATAATTAATAAATATTATATTTTATAATATAAATAAATATATTTATTTTATTTAAATATATTTTTTAATATAAATATTAAATTATAGGTATTGGAATTTCCTTTCAAATTTGGCTGTTAGTGAACATAAGGAATATGAATTTATCTGAAGTTACGAATTATCCAAAATAACGAATGCCGCATCTAAACAAATGGAATGGAACAAATGAATAATAAATAATAATAATAATAATAATAATAAAAAGTTTTTATTATTATTATTGTTATTTATTATTATTAATTAGTTATGTTTCATTTGTTTAGATATGGCATTCATTATTTCGGATAATTCTTAACTTCGGACTAACAGCCAAATTTGAAAGGAAATTCTACTACCTATAATTTAATAGTTAGTAATAGTTAAATTATTATTAGTTAGTTATTATTTCAGATTTTCGAATTTTCGGTTTTCAGATTTTTGAACTTTGAATTTCCGAATTTTCAAATTTATGAATTTACGTATTTTCTGAACAATTTGTTAAATGGGGTTTTGTTCATTCGGATATTTCAGGATTAATGAAATTTGTCAAAATTTGTTAAAAAACTATTTCAGAACGAAACAAATTGCACATGTCTACTAGTGATACATATGAATCTTTTATGCCATGCGAATATAAGTTCAGGTCCGAATTGCAAAACATTTATACATTAAACAAGGCTAAATTGATAGACAATAACCATAAATTAAATCCAGTCCTTCAAAAAAAAACTAGCAAATTCATGTTCAGAAAATTTCCCAAGTGAAGAAAGTGAAACCAGCTGTTCCCATCCAACTGCTATATAGAATAATTCAAAACAAATTATGCTTGAAAGTGCTTGTGCATCATCACCGTGTCCTTAGAGTATAGGATGGCTGCTTTCCGGACCCATAGATCCCAAAGGATCATGTGCACAAGATATCTCCGTTAGAGAACCACAGCTTCTTGTAGACCACTCTCTGGGACTCTAGGTGAACTCAGGCTCCCAACTCAAGGAATGGTTTGAATTAAAAGCAATAGGGAGGACTCTTATTGCACTTATAGAGTATTCACTTGTGTTATAGCAAGCAATATTGTATGAGCACAGCCGCCTGCAGCACGGTTCGTGCATCCTTATATCACACCGCTGGCTCCGCCCGGCGCGTTTCCCCTCAGAAGGCGTCATCTAGGATTGGAAACTGGGAAAAAAGGGAGTAGATATGGTGCCGTTCCAGACCTGATGGATTCAGGTGTGTGCTGCTCCCTTGATTGGGAGAAAGATATTAGGTGGGGAAAAGGGATAGTAGGTGGTTCCTATTAATATGTGTATTTTACTCAAAAATCAATATACAATAAAAGTGCAGGTTAATGTGAAGCCTTGTTATAGACTCCTAAGTGTGCATGAGTGTCAAGTTGTATACCTGATACAATAAAGTGCAATGTGTATGGCACCAACTTGTTCCATAAATAAATAGATTAAAAAATTTAACATGAAGTGCAATATTCCTAATTATTACTATACATATGTCTCAACCATATAACAATATAAGCAAAGTAAATTAAAGTGCTGGTGTGAATAAACAGGTGAAACATCTAATTAATATGTTGCTATAGTGCCGGTGAAGGGGTCCATTTAAATTCTGGTGGGCTTGTCAATGAATAAATCCTGGGTGCGTGCCTTATTCGTGCTCTTATAGTGACTGCACTCACCAGATCCTTCACCCCCTCTTGGGGTCTCACACATCCACAGTATATGCCACTGTGTAGCAATGCAAGATAACTCCGTCCTTAATGTAAACTCTGAGAGGATTCCATTATGAAAAGATAAAAGGGAGCCCACATAGCGTAATACTGTAAAAGAACTAGTTTATTGGTGCAAACGTTTAAAAAGGTACTCACATTCGGTAAGGATAAAAAAAGCCTATATTGCTGACACAAGCCTCTGAAACAGGAAATGATGCAAGGATGTATGCTGACTCCATCCTACACGTTTCGTCCCTCTAACGTCATCTGGAGCATGCATAGTGCCTGCTACAGTTCCTATTTATAATGATTTGGTGCTTTGCATAACATTTTGGTAATTATGGCCATTTTATGAGTGATTTTGCAGACCGAAGTCCCGTCGGCCATTTTTGCTGTGATATGCAGACCGAAGCCTGTATGGTGTGAAAGACTCACGGGCTTAGTATAATTTAAAAAACTGTGATAATGTTGTATAATATGAATCCTATATTTTAGCCCCTTTGGTGAACTGAAAAAAAAAACCCTTTAGGAGATGTTCACTATCAGAACGGTCTTACTGCCTGCAGATCGTCCGATGTCCCGGCAGCCATTTTGGGTATGACCACAGAGACCAAAGACCAAACATAAAAACATGAAAACATCCCGGCGGCCATTTTGCGTGTGACTATAAAGACCGTAGACCACAAATATAGAAACATTCCGGTGGCCATTTTGGATATGATAATGCAGACCGAAGCCCGTCAAGTATTGGTAGCTTATACATATTGTCCTTATTTATCTTTCAAAATATTTTATTGAGTTTTCATGAGAACAATAACAAATATACATAATCTTAGCTTTAAATGCAGGCGTACATAGAAGAAAAAAATGAAACCCCTTAGGGGCTACATGTATACCTTATGACAGTAGATACGACTAAAAAAAAAAAGAGTTGCGACCTTGCATGAAAACCTACAAATGACAAAGTTAGTTCGCATAGATCCACAGACCCAGAGACAAGGATTAGGTTGGTGAGGGGGAAGCAGGAGAGACCGTATGCACCCCAACTGGGAACACACTGTGCCTGAGCGGAATATTCCCACTTGCCCCTGACACCCCCTTAGTTATTGCAAAATGTCTCTGAGCATCAAGACAGGAAGTAAAGACCTACTATCTATGCTGCCCTTGGAAGCTGGGCTCCCTGAGGTCTCTGCACTGGTCTGAATTAAGGCTGGAAAGTATCAACTAGATAGATCAACCTGCTAAGAAACAAGAGAAAGGAAATAAAGAGAAGAGAGAGAGGTGAGAGTGGGGTGATAGAGAGAGAGGAGAAGGTAGACAGAAGCCAAACCACAGGAGGAGACCCCTCCAACCCAGATACTGCTTGATGCTTCAGGGTATAACCCCTGGGATCAAGGAGATGCCCAAGAAATTAGCCCATGGTTCCCAGATAGCTTCAAATTTCTCTGTGTTATTATTCAGGGTACTGGCCACCTTCTCTTGGGCCATGATCCATGAAATTTTACGGGTAGCCGCTTTGAAGGACACCTTGGGTTGTTTCCATGCCTTGGCTATAGTTAACTTAGCCCCCAGCAAAATGAAGTGAATCAATCTACGGGACAGTTTTGGAGATTTGGGTAAATGGTCGTTTAAGAGCGCTATGGCGGGGGTTCTTGGGACCTGTACTCCGGTGACTTTTGTAATCATATGGAAAATCCTATGCCAGAAAGACCTCAGCCGTGGACATTCCCAAAAGATATGGGCCAATGAGCCCCTAAGAAGACAACCCCTAAAGCACCTGGAGTCCGTGGAGGGGAACATTCTGGCCAGTCTCTCCGGTGGAAGGTACCATCTTGTGATGACCTTTACGCTGGATTCCACCAGTGAGATGTTCAGGATGCTCTTGTACGCCCTATTATAAGTGATCCTCCACTTCTCCAGGTCCCACTCCAGGGCCAAGTCAGACTCCCAAGCTACCATGTATGGAGTCTTGGCTGTTTGATTAGAGAGTGACTGGTAAATGATGGAGATTCCACCCCTCTGCTCCGTAGACCGACCGCACCATACTTCGTAAGGGGTGAATGAGTGGTTTGATGGATTGTCTTTACCTCTATGTGTGAGGAAGTGTCTGATCTGCTAAAAGCGAAAGTTCTCAGATTCAGGCATCTCCAACTGACTCACACAGAAGGCCCTGGTTATAGGCCCGATTGATGTGAAGTAGTGTCCAATCCGGTACATCCCCTTGTTCAGCCACTAACGGAATGCTTTAATGTCGGTTCCCAGGGGAAAGTCAGGGTTATTGAAGATATGAGCCAGTGGTTGTTTGCGGGAAGTTATGTTTGGGAGGTTTCTTAGAGAATCCCATAACTGAAAGGATTGCGAGAGGATTGGGGATAGTATGAGGGGACGTTTCTTAGGGGGAACCCACAAAAGAAAATCGATAGTAAAAGAGGGGACTGCTTGTCTCTCAATCAGTATCCAGTCCGGTCTCTCCGCCTTCGCGTATACCGTCGAAAGCTGAGCTAATCTGGCCGATTGGAAGTACCACAGTAGATGCGGAAGGCCTAATCCCCCTTGCGTTCTACTTAAGTATAATGTGCTCTGTTGTAGTCTGTACCCTTTCCCCCCCAAATGAATTTTACTATTTTCCGTTGGAACGATTTCAGGTGTTCCCTATTGATGTTAATTGGAATGGCTCTAAATAGGTAAAGAATTCTGGGGAGCAAATTCATCTTGACAGCATGAATCCTCCCTAACCAAGATAACCCCCCCCTGGCCCATTTGGATAAGTCTGTCTCTAGTTTGCGGTAAGTGTGAGGGAAGTTGGATGCATAAAGGAGTTCTGTTTTCGCTGTGAGCCTTATCCCTAAGTAATCAATATAAGAGTCACTCCATTTGAAATCAAAGGAACTCTGCAGGTATGCCACTAAAGTTGGGTCAAGGGAGATATTCAGGGCTGAAGATTTGGCATAATTGACCTTAAGCCCAGAAACCCTTGAAAACTCTTTCAGGAGCCTGCAAAGGTTTGGAAGGGAGGTGGTTGGGGATGTGAGAAAAAGGAGCATGTCGTCCGCAAACAACCCACATTTGTGGACCTGGTCACCGCAGGCAACTCCTTGGATGTTGGGATCTGCTCTTATTGCTATTGCTAACGTTTCGATCGCAATAGCAAAAATTAGGGGGGATAGTGGGCATCCCTGCCTAGTTCCTCTTGCAATGGTCAGGGTTTTAGAGTATTGGCCTTGTAAGCGTATCACCGCTTTGGGAGAGGAATATAATGATTTTAGTGTCCCTAAAAAGTTGGGTCCAAAGCCCCATTTTCCTAGTATGGAGAAGAGATAAGGCCATTCGATCGAGTCGAAGGCTTTGTGGAGATCCAGCGAGAGGATCATACCTTTCTGTTTCGGTCCCCCTTCCCAGTTAGATTGTAGGATGGATACTATATCTATAGCTCTCCTAATTTAGTCGGGTCCTTGCCTACCGGGTTTAAAGCCGACCTGGTCCTTGTGTACATAGAGATTGATAAAAGAGGAGAGGCGATTGGCAAGAATTTTAGTGAGAATTTTGAGGTCATTGTTAATTAAAGAAATGGGTCTGTAGTTCTCAACTTCCTCATGGTTTTTGTTGGGTTTGGGGATCACTGAGATGAAAGCTGTGTTTAGTTGAGATTCCAGGGGGGATCCTGACTTTTTAGAATTAAAAAACTTTGCTAGATACGGGGCTAGGATAGCGCTATATTCCTTATAGTAAGGGACCGAGAGGCCGTCTGGCCCTGGGGCTGATCCGGATTTAAGGCCTTTTATTACTTCCCTGATTTCATCTTCCGTGATGGGGGCTTCCATTAAGTCTCTACAGTCCCTGGACAATGATGGAAGTTGTAGATGCGATAGGAAATCATTTACTAGGGAGCCTTTCTCTGATTGGGGCGGGCTGTAGAGTGAAGAATAAAAATCGTGGAAAGCAGACATGATACTTTTTGGATTTGCTGTTGGGGGTTGACCTGCTATCCTCAATTTGGGGAAGGAACTGGAGCGAAATTTAGGTGAAAGTTTTGAAGCTAGCATTGAGCCGAATCTATCCCTGTGGCAATAAAATTTGGCTCCACACCATCTAAGAGTTTTCTCAGCTTTAGCCGTTAAGGCGAGATTCAGCTCAAGTCTGGTGGCATCAAGTTTACCCAAAAGGGTCCTGGATGGGTGCTTTTTATGTTCTGCTTTTAGTTGGAGGAAGGACTTTTCAAGCTTCTGAATGTCAATCAATCGTTCCTTCTTAAATTTGGACGCTAGTCTAATTATGACTCCTCGAATGGTTGCCTTGTGGGCTGCCCACAGGGTTTCGGGGGCGATATTCTCCACGTCATTTAAGTGGAAATATTCTTTAATAGATTTAGCAATTTCCTGTACCAGGCTAGGGTTGGCTAACAGGGATTCGTTTAGTCGCCAGTAGAAACCTCCTCGCCCAGACAGGACATTTCGTAGGGTGAGGGCAACCAAGGAATGATCAGACCATGCTGTGTCCAGAATTGCTGCCTTGGTTGACAGAGGGATAAGAGCCGTCTGGGCGAGGATGTGGTCAATCCTAGCGTACGATTGGTGGGGAGCGGAAAAGTGTGTAAAGTCCCTTTTGTTGGGGTTCAATTCCCTCCATACATCTACTAGACCCTGCGAGTGGACCATTTTGGCGATCCTCGTGCTAAGTTTTGTGGGGCGTGTGAGTTGGTCTTTAAGGGGCTTGGATTTGTCTAGACCCTGATCAAATGCAACATTTGAGTCACCTCCCATAATTACTTTGCCTTCCAGAAGTGGGTTCAAGGTTGAGAAGAGGTCCTGGAAAAACGCCGCTTGGCCCTTATTTGGGGCATAGTATGAGACAAAAGAATATAGAACACCTTCCAGGGTACCCTTCACCAAAACGAATCTGCCCTCTGGGTCCCTAAAGTCAGAGAGGAATGAGAATTTGCAGTTTTTAGAGAAGAGAATAGCTACCCCTTTCGTCTTATTGGTGGCGTTCGCTAGATAAAATGTCGGAAAGTGTGCGTGTAGGAACTTGGGGGTGTACCGGGTATGGAAATGTGTCTTCTGCAGGAGCATCACATCAAACCTCAGTGATTTATAATGATCCAGGGCCAATCTCCTTTTCCTTGGAGAGTTTAGGCCCTGGACATTATGTGAACCGATCTTGAGGTCAATATCCTTCACGGTCAGGTCAGCCATAGGAGCAGAGGGAATAGAAGCTGGTAATCACGCAGTCACTTACCCTTGGGAATCTTCTGACATTGAATGTAGGCCAGGTTGTGTTGAGCCATCCTAGGAACAACTCTGGGACTTGGAGGGGTGCCCCCCTCGGGCTGGCTAGGAAAGAGAAAAGGGGTGAGATGAGGAAGAAAGAGATTAGATACTTACTAAACACTAAAGACAAAAACAAAGACATGGGTACCATAAAAATACCCTTGGGTTTATGCGGATCAGAGTCCGCTATAACCCCAATGAACTACTTCTGACTGCCCTGTTGGGCGTCAGAAGATCCGACACCAGAGGACAACAACGGTTCTCTGGAATCGAGTAGAGGCACAAGTGGTCCACCCCGGACCCTTGGTGTGTCAAAATTGAACTATAAAATAAACACACAACAGTTGTTAATAGAATAACTGCAATAACAGCCCTACTATCAGGGGTCTCTTTGCCTGTGACATTAATCTACCCAGGTAGGAACAATTCAACAAGAACCTGAGAGTCTCGCCCCCCTCTCATCCCCAGGGTACCCCCCCCAACTGCCTATGTGAGGGGAAAAGCCTGGGGGTCCCCCGTTAACGAGAGAGGCCTCAACTACCTAGTCAATCTGACCTACACCTGCAAAAGGGGAAGGGATATGGGAAATACAGGTAAGCCGAGGTTTCTATCTGAACAAAAATTTGGTCTAGCAAAACCAATACCCCAATTCTAGTCCTGTAATCTGCCCTTTATGGGAGAGGTATCTTGGTTTTCTTGTAGAATTAAATTTCCTGTAGAGGTCCTCTTCTTCTGGGGCGGTTGTCTGTCAATTTAGCTGGTTGTTGCAGTCGGCATGTTGGGGAAAAAGGAGGTGAGTGAATGGTGCAGGTCTTCTGTATCAGGAAAAGTCGATAGATGTAGAAAATGGTGAGTGTCGCATTGAGACTCTAAGAAAGTGAAGAAGTGGGGGGTTCCATGTCCGTAAGACGTGGGAAGGTATTGGAGCTCCTGCTCCATCATCTTGGAGGAAGAACCGTCCCGAAAATGTCTCTGCAGAGACTGGAGAGAAGAGATGAGGTGGGTAAGTCAGTCTTAGGGTGGTTTCCCCTCCTTGCTCTTCTTGGAGGGGCCCTTCAACCAGAGTGGGGATACCGGGCTGCCTGGAGGTGGCCGTTTAGTGGAGCCCGAGGAAGCAGACGTAAAGTCCATTGGAGCTTCATGGGATATCAGCCTGAGGCCTAGTAAAAGCCTCTCCCCTTCCTGTAGGCTAGCGAATGAGTGGGTTTTGCCCTGGATGGAAAACTTAACAGCGAAGGGGAAAGTCCAACGGTATTTGATGTCCCGTTGAGAGAGGACCGTGAGAAGGGGTTTTAGTGTCCTGCGTCTTTGAATGGTTGTAGGGGCGAGGTCAGCGAAAATTTGGATCTGGTGACCCTGGTGCTGCAGCATAGGCTTTTGACGAGATTGACGCATGACCTCTTCCTTAACCGCATAAAAGTGCGGCTTGACGATAATGTCCCTTGTCTGGGGGGTCCGAGAGACCTGTGTGCCCTGTCAAGTTCAAGACGTTGGGGGGGTATGTTGGGAATAAGGGCTGTGATGATGTCCTGGACCGTGGAGGGTATGTCCGAAAAGGTTTCCGGAAGGCCTCTTATCCGAAAGTTGTACCTCCTAGACCGGTTCTCGAGTTCGTCGATCCTGGAGAGGGCAACTTCTAATTGATCTTGAATGGTCCTGAGGTGAGCAGTGTTTTGGTTGGTTCTAGCAGTTGTGGATTCCACTTTGTCCTCAATGGCTTCAATTCTGGCGCCTAAATTGGACAGGTCCGCTTTAATAGTATTGGTGATCTGATTAGCTGTGTTAGCCAGTCCTTTCTCCAAAAGGGATGAGAATTTTACAAACATGGATTCCTGTAGTGCTGTGAGGTCGGATACTGAGAAACCAGTTTGCTGCATAGCTGGAGGAGGTATTTGGGCCTGTGCAGGGAGGGCCTGAGAGAATATCTCTTGTTGAGAGAGGGACAGCGTCTCTGAGGGGGACTTTGCTGAGGCCAGGAGCTTTGTGTGGTCGTGTGGAGGTACATGAGGAGTTTGAGAGGGTCCCTGTGCTGCTTGTGCGTAAGTCAGGGTCGGAGGAGTTAATACTGGCCTGCACTCTGGTGTCCTGGAGTGGATGCCTCCCTGATGCAGCGGTCCGTCCGTGCTGGCGGCCATCTTGGGACTCCCGTCCGCGCCCGCCGAGGCAAATTGGGGGCCAAGATCTCGTCTTGCCTGGGGCCCTGACATCTCCCTCTGATCCCCGGCTGTTCCCCTACCTGGGGAGGGTGCTGTGTCACCCGTTAGTGGGCTGAGGCGGCTAGTGTGCGGCTCGACGGTCCGGGGTGGAGCGGAGCTCTTGGCTCAGGCGGCCATGTCGGAGCTCTCGCGCATGCGCCATGACATATTGTCCTTATTTAATCTACCTAAACGTTAAATGCAAAGCACTCTAAATTAATTCGATATGAGGTATGAAAAATATATCTATATAATAAACCAAGTATCCCGACATAAATATAATAAATCAATGATATGTAATAATTGATATGTGACACATTTAAATATATAATAAACCAAAATATCACGACCTGAATATGTTCAATCAAAAATACGTAATAAAATAAAAATAAAAATAATAACGTGCATAAAAAGAGGTATGTCTATACTATGTATGTGCAATGCTATATAAAAAGAAAATATAAATAACACTGCGCTAACCCAATGTGAAAAGCAGCTACATAAAATATGACCAATATTGTAAACAGAAGTAAAAGTGAAATGCAGCACTAAAAATGATAACCAATGGTAAAAGGCACATCAGACACGGTGACCATTACAAATATATGCATTGCTGAAACACATGAAGCATAATA
Source organism: Aquarana catesbeiana (assembly GCF_042186555.1). Taxonomy (NCBI): domain Eukaryota; kingdom Metazoa; phylum Chordata; class Amphibia; order Anura; family Ranidae; genus Aquarana; species Aquarana catesbeiana. The sequence goes on from NC_133324.1 coordinate 941,236,479, forward strand.
CCAAAAAACTGAATATTAGATGGGATATAGTAAAGTCCCAATGTATGACTATGAATCTGATACAAGAGAGTCCCAAACATAGGCTAAATATGAATGTTGGACTGATGTAGAAATCTTCTCTTGTATATCATGATTTGTACGATCATGGGAAGTGAATAGATGGAATACGCTTACCAGCAGGAGTAGATTCGGATGCCGGTGACACCGAATCAAACAGGCTCTGAGATCCTTAATGGACGATCGTTGGACGATGGTTGGTCCTGGAAATCCCGGATCTCGAGGGGGATCTATCCTCTATGGTCCACGTCACGACTGTCCATTCAGAAGCCCAAGGGGGAATTCTCCACCACAAACAAGTCTCCAGGGCATGGATGGTTACCAAAAAGATAGATAGGACGCCAATAGTGCAGATCAAATGACGTATTTTATTGGATATAACCAATAATCAACAAACGATATAAAAACGTGATCACGTGTAAAACAATAAAATCAAGTGTAGGAAAGAGTAAGGCTCACCCGAAACGTTTCATCCACATGGACTTCAACAGGGGCATTTGTTGAAGTCCATGTGGACGAAACGCGTCGGTGAGCCTTACTCTTTCCTACACTTGATTTTATTGTTTTACACGTGATCACGTTTTTATATCGTTTGTTGATTATTGGTTATATCCAATAAAATACGTCATTTGATCTGCACTATTGGCGTCCTATCTATCTTTTTGGTAACCATCCATGCTCTGGAGACTTGTTTGTGGCGGAGAATTCCCCCTTGGGCTTCTGAACAGAGGATAGATCCCCCTTGAGATCCAGGATTTCCAGGACCAACCATCGTCCAACCATTAAGGATCTCAGAGCCTGTTTGATTTGGTGTCACCGGCATCAGAATTCACTCCTGCTGGTAAGCGTATTCCATCTATTCACTTCCCATGATCGTACAACTCATGATATACAAGAGAAGATTTCTACATCAGTCCAACATTCATATTTAGCCTATGTTTGGGACTCTCTTGTATCAGATTCATAGCCATACATTGGGACTTTACTATATCCCATCTAATATTCAATTTTTTGGTATTATGCTTCATGTGTTTCAGCTATGTATATATTGGTAATGGTCACCGTGTCTGATGTGCCCCTTTTACCATTGGTTATCATTTTTAATGCTATATAAAAACCTTCTAAAATGCACCAGAATTAAATCAAATACCAATGATATAAAAAGTGCCTAAAATGTAATAAAATTATAAAAAAAATTGAAGCCTTAGATAGAGTGAGAAACTGATAGATCAAAACCATTTAGTAATGTTTTTAAAAATTAGTTAAAAAACAATTGAGGTCTATGTCTATGTTCATTCCTTTTGGTTGAAGGGTATCTAATTGGAAGATCCATTTAGTCTCATTTTGGGAGATCTTAATTTTCTTATTCTCCCCTCTCCAATGTCCTTTGATTTTATCTATGCCATAGAAGACCATGCATGTGGGATCCTTATTGTGATGGTCCCTAAAATGCCTTGATACGCTGTGTTTATCGAATCCATTTTTTATGTTGTTAATGTGCTCTCGGATTCTTACATGCAACTCTCTTGTTGTTCTACCCACGTATTGTTTAAGGCAGGGACATTCTAATACATACGTCACGTGGGTACTGGTGCATGTGATCAGTTCTTTTATGGTGTATTTAGTTCCTCTTGACATGGAGGAAAAATCGTTTTTTTCTTATTGTTTTTTTTTTGCTGACTTTGCATGGAAGACATTTGCCACATTTATAAAAAAACTTTTAGGTGGTTTGAAATTCTAATTTGTTTTGGGGGGTCCAAGGCATTGTGGACTAGTTTGTTCCTAAGATTTGGTGCTTTCCTATAAATGAAGGAGGGTCTTGATGGTATACTGGTCCTCAGAATCTGATCAGATTGGAGAATCGGCCAATGCATAGGGCAGAGTCAGCATACGTCCTTGCATCATTTCCTGTTTCAGAGGCTTGTGTCAGCAATATAGGCTTTTTTTTATCCTTACCGAATGTGAGTACTTTTTTAAACGTTTGCACGAATAAACGAGTTCTTTTACAGTATTATGCTATGTGGGCTCCCTTTTCTCTTTTCATAATGGAATCCTCTCAGAGTTTACATTAAAGACGGAGTTATCTTGCATTGCTACACAGTGGCATATACTGTGGATGTGTGAGACCCCAAGAGGGGGTGAAGGATCTGGTGAGTGCAGTCACTATAAGAGCACGAATAAGGCACGCACCGAGGATTTATTGATTGACAAGTCCACCAGAATTTAAACGGACCCCTTCACTAGCACTATAGCACCTTATTAATTAGATGTTTCACCTGTTTATTCACACCAGCACTTTAATTTACTTTGCTTATATTGTTATATGGTTGAGACATATGTATAGTAATAATTAGGAATATTGCACTTCATGTTAAATTTTTTAATCTATTTATTTATGGAACAAGTTGATGCCATACACATTGCACTTTATTGTATCAGGTATACAACTTGACACTCATTCACACTTAGGAGTCTATAACAAGGCTTCACATTAACCTGCACCTTTATTGTATATTGATTTTTGAGTAAAATACACATATTAATAGGAACCACCTACTATCCCTTTTCCCCACCTAATATCTTTCTCCCAATCAAGGGAGCAGCACACACCTGAATCCATCAGGTCTGGAACGGCGCCATATCTACTCCCTTTTTTCCCTCTTCCAACATTATACTCCACCTAGTGGAAGTAATTGGTAATGGCAGCAGTTCTAAATAATTTTCTGTCTCTAGTATATATCCCATTGTGCGGGTACTTTTTCCTTTTTTCTTTAGGATTGGAAACTGTGTTCCTTTTTTTTTGAAGGACTGGATTTCATTTACAGTTATCGTATCTCAATTTAGCCTCGTTTAAGGTATATTTGTGTTGCAATTTGCACCTGAACTTATATATCATTCAGCTCATCACTACCTGTCAAAAAGTATTTTTTACCCTTTACTAGGTTTACCTAGAATTGTTTGGAACCAAGCTTAAGTACTAGGCTTTTCACTTTCGCTCTGATAACACAATTGTTGCATCACTTGACCTGTCCTACTGGCTTATACCAGTGAGAATATAAAGGATTCTTCTTAAACCTTTCCAAATGGTAGTAGCAGAGGATCTGTGAGGTAATGTGCTGAGGAAAAAGTCTTTGTCTCAATTTCAGTGTGCAGCTAAAGTCAATAGATCCAGGGTCCAGGGTCAAGAAGAGCAGTTATACATATTGGTCATGGACACTCATCTCTACGGCATTAGGATTGCCAAAATGAGCTGGGGATATTCTTATGACTTGGTAAAAAATGAATTTAAAAAAGCATTTCCCCATCTGCAAAATAAAAGAAAAATCATATGGGATACATTTTATCACTATATTTACAGAGCAGTTTTTGTATTCCTGGGTCTCCCCTTTTATTACCTATTGATCCTCCCAGTAGATCTTTTATTGTTCCACTTCCTGTAGCAGTTCATTTTGGCTGCATTAGTAATAGTGATCAGAAGGTTTTCCTGCAAAGGATTAAAATGAATTTGGATGAGGGGTTTGGTTTGGAGAAAAGATTTAGGCGACAGAAGGTACAGCTAGACATAGATGGATCTTTTTTTTGAAGGGGGAAAGCTAAACAAAATAAAAAAAAAATAATAAAACAAAAAAACTAATGAAAACACATTCATCTATTGACACAATTGAGATGGGAAAAGCAATTCTCTGGGACTCCTCTTCTGAGACATGTATTCTGACAGCAGAACAGAATTAGAGATGGACCAAACACTCCTCGGTTCGGTTTGCACCGGAACTCTTGAACATTGAAAAAGTTTGAACCCCACTGAAGTCTATGGGGCCCAAATTTAAATCAAAAGTCCCCATTTTGAAGGCTTATATGCAAGTTAAAGGGTATGGGGGCCCTGATACTGCCCTGGGGGACATGTACCAATGCAAAATAAAACTTTTAAAACTTTTAAACTTTTTAAAAAAAGATTGTTTGTTTTAAAACAGCAGTGATTTTAATGATGCTTAAAGTGAAACAATAAAAATAAAAAATCCTTTAAATATACGTAGTGCCTTAGGCATCCCCTTAGCCTGCCTGTAAAGTGGTGCATCTATACCATGTATTGAACCTGCTGCCGCAAAACTGACATTTATAAAGCAAAAAATGTAATTCAAATTGGCATCCATTGGCATCCATACAAAAATGTTAAAAAAAATGGCATGGGGATCCCCCCAAAGGGCCTGATATGGATTGGGGGGGACCCCATGCCATTTTTTTTACATTTTTCTATTGCCGGCAGTGTTTTTTTTTCATTCAGCTGTCAGCGGGGAAGTCTGTTGACAGCGGATGACTCCTCCATTGTTAAGGATGCAGCGGCCCGCTTCTTAACAACCAGCTATTCACTGTGCCCTCCTGCATACGGGTGTGGGAGGGCTTAGTGTCACATTTAGTCTCCACCTTCGAGTGGAGACAGTGCAGGCTCAATGTGTTGCTGGATCCGCTCTGGGATTTCCGGCGCACGCTCTTTTAGATCCTTGTGATCTAATGGAGGAGATGGCCCATATTCCTATATGTAGAGGTAATTGATTGTACAGAGGCTGTGTCAGATGTAACATCAGACACATCACCTCTGGGCAATTCCTTGTGAGGGTATTTTCTTGAAGACATGGGTGCCATTTAAAGGCAGTGCCCTGGCAGAAGGCCCTCTTATCCAAAAATAATTTTTGATCCCTACTTTTGATAATAACCATATTAAACTTCTCCAAGTAATGGCTCTGTTCAATATTTTTTTTTTTTAAATAGTGGTTGATTAGTAATATTGGGATATTGTACACTGTAAATAATTAATTAATATATGAGTCAATACCAACCAGTGTTTTCCTATATTCAACATTTCGCAGCCTTATCATTTTATGGGAACATGCTAGAAGGTTGTCTTCCCATTTTTTTTTTAATTCATTATCAATGTTTCTCAGGTTAGGAAAGATCTGAACTTGAAAGCCCATTAGGCAACATTTTTTGCCAATATAGTGCTCCAAAGATGTAATGTGCCAAAAGGTGGCAGATTTTGACCTTGAAAAAAAGGCTATTTATTATATCAGTGGTAATGCTGTTTGATCCACTGTACTTAGTCTGATAGCCACACATATTTGTTCCCAGATAATGCCTTGATATTGGTCCATGTTCGGGACAAGGCTATTCTCCCACCAGAGGGGAATTAGTTCAAAAGATAGAAAGGAACAAAGCCTCACAGAAATGCCCACTGAATTACAAATTAAAACATAACATTAAATACAATTATACATATGCCTATACAAATGCCAGCAAAAAGAGGGCCCAGTGTTTCCCACTAGGGATGAGCCGAACACCCCCCTGTCTGGTTCGCACCAGAACATGCGAACAGGCAAAAAATGTGTTCAAACACGCGAACACCGTTAAAGTCTATGGGACTCGAACGTGAATAATCAAAATTAATTTTAAAGGCTTATATGCAAGTTATTTTCATAAAAAGTGTTTGGGGACCTGGGTCCTGCCCCAGGGGATATGGATCAATGCAAAAAAAGTTTTAAAAATGGCCATTTTTTCGGGAGAAGTGATTTTAATAATGCTTAAAGTGAAACAATAAAAGTGTAATATCCCTTTAAATTTTGTGTTTCCCGTGTTTAGAACAGTCTGACAGCAAAATGACATTTCAAAGGAAAAAAAGTCATTTAAAACTACTCGCGGCTATTAATGAATTGTCGGTCCGAAAATACACATAGAAGTTCATTGAAAAAAACGGCATGGGATTTCCCCACAGGGGAACCCCGAACCAAAATTTAAAAAAAAAAATGGCGTGGGGGTCCCCCTAAATTGAATTTCAGGCCCTTCAGGTCTTGTATGTATATTAAGGGGAACCCCGCGCCAAAATTAAAAAAAAAAGCGTGGGGTTCCCCTCAAAATCCATACCAGACCCTTATCCGAGCACGCAACCTGGAAGGCCGCAGGAAGAGAGGGGGTGAGAGAGTGACCCCGCCTCCTGAACCGTACCAGGCCACATGCCTTCAACATTGGGAGGGTGCTTTGGGGTCCCCCCAAAGCACCTTGTCCCCATGTTGATGAGGACAAGTGCCTCATCCCCACAACCCTTGGCCAGTGGCTGTGGGGGTCTGCGGGCGGAGGGCTTATCGGAATCTGGAAGCCCCCTTTAACAAGGGGAACCCCAGATCTATCTTCCTTCGGTTTCTTCCTCCATCTTCTTCTTCTTCTGGTTCTTCCTCCAATCCTTTGCTTCTTGCTCCGGTTTTCTCATCCGGCATCTTCCTCCATGGCATCTTCTTCCCTTCTTCATTCTCGGGCCGCTCCGCATCCATGATGGGAGGCTCCCGCTGTGTGAGACGCTTCTCATCTTCTGATGGTTCTTAAATAATGGAGGGCGGGGCCACCAGGTGAATCTTCCCCCCTCTGATGCACGGGGAAAGCCTCAGGGAAGTCCCCGTCAAGTGCCGTGCGTCAGAGGGGGCGGGGTCACGGGGTGGCCCCGCCCTCCGTTATTTAAGAATCTTCAGAAGATGAGAAGCCTCACACAGCGGGAGCCTCCCATCACGGATGTGGAGCGGCCCGAGAACGAAGAAGGGAAGAAGACGTCATGGAGGAAGATGCCGGAAGAGAGCAAGAAGCAGAGGAAGATAGAAGAAAGAAGATAGAAGAAAGAAGATGGAAAGAAGAAGCATTTAAATAAAGGAATTGCCAAAAACTGTCTCTTGTCATTTTTAACTTTTTTGACACTTTTTTGTGAGATGGTAGGTACTTTATACCCCCTTACCATTTCACACAGGGGGGCGGGATATGGGAGTCCCTTGTTAAAGGAGGCTTCCAGATTCTGATAAGCCCCCCGCCTGCAGACCCCCACAACCACCAGGCAAGGGTTGTGGGGATGAGGCCCTTGTCCTCATCAACATGGGGACAAGGTGCTTTGGGGGGGACCCCAAAGCACCCTCCCGATGTTGAGGGCATGTGGCCTGGTACGGTTCAGGAGGGGGGGCAATCTCTCGCCCCCCCTCTTTTCCTGCGGCCTGCCTGGTTGCGTGCTAGGATAAGGGTCTGGTATAGATTTTTGGGGGGACCCCATGCCATTTTTTTAAAATTTTTGGCACGGGGTTCCCCTTAAAATCCATACCAGACCCTTGGTCTGGTATGGATTTTAAGGTGGACACCCACGCCTTTTTTTTTTTAAAAATTTGGCGCAGAGTTCCCCTTAATATCCATACCAGACCTGAAGGGCCTGGTATGGAATTTAGCGGGACCCCACGCCATTTATTTTTAAATTTTGGTTCAGGGTTCCCCTGTGGGGAAATCCCATGCCATTTTTATCAATGAACTTATATGTGTATTGTCGGACCGACAATTCATATAGCCGCGAGTACTTTTAAATGACTTTTTTTCCTTTGAAATGTCATTTTGCTGTCAGACTGTTCTAAACACGGGAAACATGCGCCCCTTTACAGGCATACTATAGACACCCCCCCCCCAGGTATGAAATTTAAAGGAATATTACACTTTTATTGTTTCACTGACCACCCACTGTAAATATACGTCCTTTTTTTAAAGATGGATATCTCGGTAACGGCAGCAGCTGCTGCCACAACCGAGGTATCCATCTTTAGGGCCAGCGGTTCCGTACATGATAATGGTGGTCTCTGCGGCGGGTTCGCCGCGAGATCACCGTTATCGGCGGCGGGAGAGGTGCCACCCCCCTCCCACCGCTCTCCCGCACCCTCCGCCGCTTACCGGAGCCGTCGGTAGCGGCGGAGGCGATCGGGTCCTTTCCCTGCTTAGGTATGGAGACGAGTGAGGCTAAGATGGCCCCCACCCGTCTCCATACCATGTGACGGCCGGAGCGACATCATTACATCAGCTCCGCCCACTTCTCTTAAAGGCACAATTTTTTTTGTGTCATTTTTTTAAACGACTTTTTTTTTTTTTTTTTTTGCATTTTAGTCTAAATATGAGATCTGAGGACTTTTCGACCCCAGATCTCATATTTAAGAGGACCTGTCATGCTTTTTTCTATTACAAGGGATGTTTACATTCCTTGTAATAGGAATAAAAGTGATCCAAAAAAAAAAAAAAACAGTGAAAAAATAAATAAAATAAAGTAAAATAAATAATAATAAAAAAAAAAAAAAATTTTAAAGCGCCCTGTCCCGACAAGCTCGCGCGCAGAAGCGAACGCATACGTGAGTAGCGCCCGCAAATGAAAATGGTGGTCAAACCACACATGTGAGGTATTGCCACGACCGGTAGAGTGAGAGCAATAATTCTAGCCCTAGACCTCCTCTGTAACGCAAAACATGCAATCTGTAGAATTTTTTAAACTTCGCCTATGGAGATTTTTAAGGGTAAAAGTTTGACGCCATTCCACGAGCGGGCGCAATTTTGAAGTGTGACATGATGGGTATCAATTTACTTGGCGTAACATTATATTTCACAATATAAAAAAAAAATGGGCTAATTTTATCGTTGTCTTATTTTTTTTTTCAATAAAGTGAATTTTTTCCAAAAAAAGTGCGCTTAGAAGACCGCTGCGCAAATACTGTGCAAAAAAAAGTATTGCAATGACCGCTATTTTATTCTCTAGGGTGTTAAAAAAAAACCAATATATAATGTTTGGGGGTTCTAAGTAATTTTCTAGCAAAAAAAAACTGTTTTAAACTTGTAAACACCTAAAATCCAAAACAAGGCTGGTCTTAAAGTGGTTAAAATCACTGCTCCCGAAAAAAACGGCCGTTTTTAAAACTTTTTTTTGCATTGATCCATATCCCCTGGGGCAGGACCCAGGTCCCCAAACACTTTTTATGACAATACCATGCATATAAGCCTTTAAAATTAGCACTTTTAATTTCTCCTATAGACTTTTAAAGGGTGTTCCGGGGCTTTAGAATTTGCCACCAACACCCCAAATTGTTCGCTGTTCGACGAACTTGCGAACAGCAGATGTTAGAGTCGAACATGAGTTTGACTCAAACTCGAAGCTCATTCCTATTTCCCACCAAATTGATTATATACAAAAAGTGAGCTGGGGTGTATAGGGCATAAGCAAGTCTCAGTCCCAAATTGTACAAGCACAAAGAGAAAACATTGCCCACGGGACTTTAACGAGGCATAGCCAAAAATATAAAATATTCAAAAGAGTTATTGTTACAAAAAACAGATGTAAACATACATTAAAATTATATATTTACCAACGATATATGTGCAAAAATAACCATCATTGAATCAACCGGAGTGAAACTAAGAGATGGAGACAAGGTTAAATGAGAAAAATTTTTAAATAAAGAGACACACACCCGGACTTACAATTAGTTGGACAGACACGAAGAACTTCCACACGAAGATAGGTTAACAGGTCTTTCAAGTGCAAATTAGTAAAATAGCCCTTGTTTTTACACTCTCCCTAAAATGCACAAAAATCTGTTGGATCTCCCAGGTAGACCCATCATCTCGGGAAATGCATGCCTCACTGAAAATACTAGTAAATACATTGATTCGATCCTATGCCCATTTGTCTTGTACATTGCCTTGTACCTACGAGATACCATGCATTTGCTACAAGTATTGGAAGGCAAATTTGTGGTGGACCTATTGCATTTAGTATTATCTAACAAGGTTTTCTGTTTTGCTGGCTCCCACTACTTCCAGGTACAGGGGGTGGCCATGGGCATATGTTGCACCCCCTCTTAGGCCAACTTGTACCTGGTGGGGTGGGAGCAACACATTTTCTCCAGCAATGGTCTCCCAATGTACCTGTGCCATGTTCTCTCATGGCACAGATACATCAATGACTTATTCACTGTATGGGATTGAGATAAAATGCTTTTACTTGAATTTCTGGCCAAATTAAACAGAAACAATTGGAATTTACAATTTACCATTAAATATGACTAGGTACAGGTTCCCTTTCTGGACTTCACCGTCCAAAAGGATAGTGATGGGTACATATCCAGTGCTCTGTATCCCAAGCCCACTGCGGGCAATACAATATTGCATGCCACAAGTGCACACACTACCCCGCTTATTCCATCCCATATGGACAATACCTTTGTTTAAAGCACAACTGCAGCAACATTAAAACTTTTGAGCTAGAAGCAAAGCTTCTAAGGGATAGGTTGTGGGCAAGAGGATACAGAAAAATGTGCCTAGTTAGAGCATACAACTGCACCAAAGGTCAATCTAGAGATTCCTTATTGTTTCACAAAAAGATCACAAAGTCTAGCAATACAGTCAAATTTATTACTCAATTTAATTTTCAACATGTACAGATAAAATCTATCTTACAGAGACATTGGTATTTACTGACTCAGGACCCCGTATTGTTAAAATTTGTTCACCTCAGCCCACAATGGTTTTCAGATGATCCTCCTTTCTGAAAGACAGATTAGTGCACAGCCACTTTCCGGGACCAAGCGTGCGGGGCACCTTCAAATGTGGGTGGTGCTCTTACAGTAAATATATCAATACTAACAAAAACCTCAGCTTACCCAACGGGAAAAGGTTTGTTCCCAAAAAATTATCTTATAACCTGCGAATGTGGAGTCAATTATGTGGGGAAAACCTTAAAAGAATTTTGGAGATGTATACATGATCATATGTATGCAATTGAGATCTGTATTCCCCTATAGGGAGACATACAGCTCATGGTCATTCATATCGTTCCTTTAAAGGGTACAATTTTTGGCCTTGGAACATATCTCACAGGACCCACGGAGGGGGGCTGGGTGGGGTTGGGGGTATCTTGCAGAGAGAAATGAGGTGGATACATTCACTCAGGGCAACATGTTCCCCTGGTTTGAATGAGGCCACCTTATTTAAGCCCTGTCTACCTATATAATGTATTTTTCTTGAATTGTGGTTTATAATATAACCAGGTACTTTTCCATCCTAGTTTCCCCCAGAGGATCTCCCCCTAGTGAGTAGATTGCATTCATATTTTTGCCATCCAAACACATTATTTTAAATTTGTCTACATTAAACCTAATTTGCCATGTAGTTGCCCACCACATTAATTTGTTCAGATCTTCTTGCAAAGTTTCCACATCCTGCAGAGAATTTATTGCCCTGCTTAGCTTAGTATTGTCCGTAAATACAGAGATTTAGCTGTTTATCCCATCCTCCAGGTCGTTTATGAAAAAAATTAAAAATAATTGGTCCCAGGACAGAACCCTGGGAGACCTCACATTCCATCCTGGACCATTCCGAGTACTCCCCATTAGGGATGAGCTGAACACCCCCCGGTTCGGTTCGCACCAGAACCTGCGAACAGACCGAAAATTCGCACGAACGTTAGAACCCCATTGACGTCTATGGGACTCGAACTTTCGAAATCAAAAGTGCTCATTTTAAAGGCTAATTTTCGTGGTATTGTTCTAAAAAGGGTTTGGGGACCCGGGTCCTACCCCAGGGGACATGCATCAATGCAAAAAAACAGGCCGTTTTTTCGGGAGCAGTGATTTTAATGATGCTTAAAGTAAAAAAAAAGTGAAATGTTCCTTTAAATATCGTACCTTGGGGGTGTCTATAGTATGCCTGTAAAGTGGCGCGTGTTTCCCGTGCTTAGAACAGTCCCTGCACAAAATTACATTTTTAAAGGAAAAAAAGTCATTTAAAACTGCTTGCGGCTTTAATGTAATGTCGTGTCCTGTCAATATGGATGAAAATCAGTGAGACAAACGGGATGGGTACCCCCAAGTCCATTACCAGGCCCTTTGGGTCTTGTATGGATATTAAGGGGAACCCGCACCCAAATTAAAGAAGGAAAGGTGTGGGGCCCCCAGGCCCTATATACTCTGAACAGCAGTATACAGGCACTGCAGACAAGACAGGGACTGTAGGTTTGTTGTTAAGTAGAATCTGTTTGCAATTTTGAACGGGTACATTTTTAAAGTGTAGCTCCAGCCAAAAATCTGTTTTTAAGCTTTTTGGAAAACCTAGGGAAGGGTTATCACCCCTGTGACATTTGTTTTTTTGTCTGTGCTCCTCTTCAGAAGATTTCACCTCACTTTTTGTCCCAATGACAAATGTTTTTTGAAAATTTGGGGTTTTTAGTGAAACAAGGATTGGTGAGAAAGCATCAGTGGAAAGGAGAAAAGTTTTTCCCATATTAACTCTTACAGGAGAGAATTTCCCTTCCTATGGGGTAGATTTCATCTCACTTCCTGTTGTCTCCTTCCATTTGCAAGTAGGAGTCGTTTGTAAGTTGGATGTTTGAAAGTAGGGGCCTGCCCTATATACTCAGCAGAAATTTGGGCCTTAGGTGTTGTTGTGGCCACAACACTGTAAGCCCTCACAGGGCCCTGCTGTGAAATATTAGATCAAGAATTGTAAATACATGCCTCTGTTGAACAGGGGCAGAAAAATTGGGCCTTTTGTGATGGTGCTGTTGCCACAACACTGCAACCCCTCAAAGATACTCTAGTTGGAACACAGAAACGAGCCCTGCTGCAAAGTATTGCATCAAAAATTGTAATTACACGCCCCTGTTGAACAGGGGCTGAAAAATTGGGCCTTAGGCACTGGTGCTGTTGCCACAACACTGCAACCCCTCACAGATACTCTAGTTGGAACGCAGGAACGAGCCCTGCTGCAAAGTATTGCATCAAAAATTGCAATTACACGCTTCTGTTAAACAGGGGCTGAAAAAATTGGGCATTAGGCACTGGTGCTGGTGCCACAACACTGCAACCCCTCACAGATACTCTAGTTGGAGCGCAGGAACTAGCCCTGCTGCAAAGAATTGCATCAAAAATTGTAATTACATGCCCCTGTAGGGGCTTAAAAATTGGGCCTTAGGCACTGGTGGCGGCGCCCAGAACCAAAAATGTTCTTACAAGCTATCAGCATGATCATTGAGGAGGAAGAGGATAATTACTCAGCATAAAAGAATAGTCACACAGCATCAGCATAGGCAGTCTTTGAAGGGATGTGACATTTAAAATTATTCGGTTACATCAGCATCAGGTGCTTTGTAGCTGGTGGTGATCCAAGACTGATTCATTTTTATGAAGGTCAGTTGATCGACCGAGTCGGTGGACAGACACACCCTGTGATTGGTTACAAAGCCTTCAGCAGCAATAAATGTGCGTTCGGAAAGAACGCTGGATGCAGGACAGGCCAGTTGCTCAATTGCACACTGTGCAAGCTCTGGCCAGTGATCCATACTCAAGACCCAGTAACCCAGAAGATTTTCGTTGGGAAAGGTGTCCAAGTCAGATCTTGCCCCTAGGTATTCCTGCACCATGTAAAACAGACACTGGCGATGGTTGCTGGAACCGATCATACCTTGGGGCTGCGGACTAAAAAATTGTCTGAGTGCATCGGTCAGATGGCCACCTTCTCCACCGCTCCTTCTTTGACTGACCGAAGCCTCAGCAACACGTTGTCCAGAAACAGGAGTTTGTAACCTCCCAGTCTCTGGGAACGCGTTGCACAGACCTTTCTGCAAGGCCTCCCGAAGATGTTTCATCCTCTGTTCCCTCTGCGACGGCAAGATAAGGTCCGCATCCTTAGGCTTGTAACGTGGATCAAGGAGGGTTGCCAACCAGTATTGGTCCTTCTCCTTGATACCACGAATACGAGGATCCTTACGCAGGCTTTGCAGGATCAGGGAGGCCATGCAGCGTAGGTTTGCTGAGGCATTCGGTCCGGAGTCCTCTGGGTCACTAAGGACGACATGATCCGCAGCCACCTTCTCCCAGCCACGTACAAGTCCATGTGTTTCTTGGGACTCTAAATGATCCCTTAAAGACTGCTGCTGATGCTGAGTGCCAGGCTCCACCTCCATACTTACACAATCCTCCTCCTCCTCCTGTGTGATCAGCGGGCATGCAGGAACACTGTCTGGATAAAGAGGGCCTTGAGAGCTAAGTAAGTCCTCCTCTTCCTGCCTCTGTTCTGCCTCAAGTGCCCCGTCCATTATTCCACGCAGCGTGTGCTCCAACAGGTGGACAAGGGGGACAGTGTCACTGATGCATGCACTGTCACTGCTCACCATCCTCGTGGCCTCCTCAAAAGGTGACAGGATAGTGCATGCATCCCTTATCATGGCCCACTGGCGTGGGGAGAAAAAACCAAGCTCCCCTGACCCTGTCCTGGTGCCATAGTCACACAGGTACTCATTGATGGCCCTCTGCTGCGTGTGCAGCCACTTTAGCATGGCAAACGTTGAGTTCCACCTGGTGGGCATGTCACAGATTAGGCAGTTCTTGGGCAGGTTAAATTCCTTTTGAAGGTCTGCCAGTCGAGCATGCACACAAACTTTCCTGGCCTGCCTCAGGACATCCTGTAAGCCTGGGTACCTGCCCAAGAACCGCTGCACCACCAAGTTAAGGACGTGAGCCAAATAGGGCACATGGGTCAGTTGTCCCTGTCGGAGGGCGGAGAGGAGGTTGGTGCCATTGTCGCAAACCACCATTCCTGCCTTAAGTTGGCGTGGCGTCAACCACCTCTGAACCTGCCCCTGCAGAGCTGACAGAACCTCTGTCCCAGTGTGGCTCCTGTCCCCCAAGCACACCAGCTCAAGCACCGCATGGCATCTTTTGGCCTGCGTACTTGCGTAGCTCCTTGAACACCTACGGAGCACTGCTGGTTCCGAGGACAAAGCACAGGAAGAGGCCATGGAGTAAGAAGAAGAGGAGAGGGTGGAGGAGATAGGTGTGTCACAATCATTAGTAGTGGCATTTTGGAGGCGTGGTGGCGGAACAACCTCCAACACTACTACACCTTGTCCTGCATCCTTCCCAGCTGCCAGCAGAGTGACCCAATGCGTGGTGAAACTTCGTCCTTGTCCATGCCTGCTGGACCATGAGTCAGTGATAATATGCACCTTACCGCTGACCACCCTGTCCAGCGAGGCATGGACATTGCCTTCCACATGCTGGTAGAGAGCCGGAATCGCCTTCCATGAGAAAAAGTGGCGTTTGGGTACCTGCCACTGAGGAACCGCACATTCCACAAACTCACGGAAGGGGCAGAGTCTACCAACTGAAAAGTTAGCAGTTGAAGTGCTAGCAATTTTGCCAAGCTAGCATTCAACTGCTGGGCATGTGGATGGTTGGGAGCGAACTTCTTTCGGCGGTGCAGCAGCTGGGGCAGGGAAATTTGCCTGGTACAATCTGACGTTGGTGTACCGAAAGCAGATTACCCACAAGTACTTGGCTGTGACACACCTAATTCTACACATTCATTCCTCTCAGTGCAGGTCTCAGAGAGGACTGAAGGTATAGTGGGGTTGGAGATCTCAGCTAATAAGGAGCAAGGAGAGGTCCTCTTTGTTCTTTGGTGTAGGTCTTTTAGGTACGCTTGCCAACGAACTGCATGGCAGGTCAACATATGTCTGGCTGTGGTACCCAAGCGGAGATGTTTTGGCCACGCGAGATACGCTTGAGACATATGTTGCAAATAGCAGTGGTGCCATCTGATGCACTCGTCTCAAAAAAGGCCCACACCAAAGAACTTTTGGAATAACGTGCAGAGACAGCAGCGCCCTGCACATGCGGAGCTTTGCGGTGTGATGCAGTCAGTGTGCTGCCCTTAGGCTGGCCCCTGGAGGGCATCCTGCCTCGTTGGTGATGTGCCTCCTCCTCCTCCTCTCTCCTATCAGGCACTCACGTTGAGTCAGTGACCTCATCATCCCTTCCCTCCTCATCACTGGAGCAAACCTGGCAGTATGCTGCAGCAGGGGGAGCATGACTGCCAGCTTGCTGTGCTTCTTGGGCACCCCCTCTGTCCGTGCTCATGTTACTGTCTTTATTTAGCTCAGTATCATCATCAGAGCCTTCTAAACGCTGGGCATCCTCCTGGAGCATGTACCCAACACTGTGGTCAAACAGTTCGAGGGACTCCTCAGGAGGACATGGTGGGGCTAGGGAAGGAGTCACTGATGCCATTGAGCCGAGGGAAGAGGCCGCGTTGGCAGCTGCTTTGCCAGACAAAGCACCCTGAGCATGGGTGAGAGAGGATGAGGAAGATGAGGACGGCTTGGTCATCCACTCAACCAAGTCTTCCACATGTTGCGGCTCAACACGGCCAGCTGCCGAAGAAAAGGCAAAGCGTGTCCCACGGCCACATGCTGATGAGGATGCACCGTCTCCACGACCAGCACTGTTGCCTCTAGACACAGAGCCTGCTTGCCCTCTTTTATTGGCTTGTGACTGTCTGCCTCTCCTTGCTGGCCTTCCAGACATACTAATAGCCTGTAGCTGCACTATATATATACTGATACTGCAGCTAGCAAAATAAACTGCCTGCCTGTAGTATGAGAACACCACCAACCTTCTACAGGTAGCTTTAGCTGAACACTGTGCAGAGGTCGCACTACACTAATGTGTAAATAATGTAGCTGCCTGTGGTAGTGTTAGTATCAGGAAAACACCACAAACCTTTAACAGGTAGCTTTAGCTGAACACTGTGCAGAGGTCACACTACAATAACGTGTAAATAATGTAGCTGCCTGCGGTAGTGATAGGTTCAGGAAAACACCACCAACCTTCTACAGGTAGCTTTAGTTGAACACTGTGCAGAGGTCGCACTACACTAACGTGTAAATAATTTAGCTGCCTGTGGTAGTGATAGGATCAGGAAAACACCACCAACCTTGTACAGGTAGCTTTAGCTAAATACTGTGCAGAGATCGCACTACACTAACGTGTAAATAATTTAGCTGCCTGCGGTAGTGATAGGATCAGGAAAACACCACCAACCTTCTACAGATAGCTTTAGCTGAACACTGTGCAGAGGTCACACTACACTAACGTGTAAATAATGTAGCTGCCTGCGGTAGTGATAGGATCAGGAAAACACCACCAACCTTCTACAGGTAGCTTTAGTTGAACACTGTACAGAGGTCGCACTACACTAACGTGTAAATAATTTAGCAGCCTGTGGTAGTGATAGGATCAGGAAAACACCACCAACCTTCTACAGGTAGCTTTAGCTGAACACTGTGCAGAGGTCGCACTACACTAACGTGTAAATAATTTAGCTGCCTACAGTAGTGATAGGATCAGGAAAACACCACCAACCTTCTACAGGTAGCTTTAGCTGAACACTGTGCAGAGGTAGCACTACACTAACGTGTAAATAATTTAGCTGCCCGCAGTAGTGATAGGATCAGGTAAACACCACCAACCTTCTACAGGTAGCTTTAGCTGAACACTGTGCAGAGGTAGCACTACACTAACGTGTAAATAATTTAGCTGCCCGTGGTAGTGATAGGATCAGGAAAACACCACCAACCTTCTACAGGTAGCTTTAGCTGAACACTGTGCAGAGGTCGCACTACACTAACGTGTAAATAATTTAGCTGCCTGCAGTAGTGATAGGATCAGGAAAACACCACCAACCTTCTACAGGTAGCTTTAGCTGAACACTGTGCAGAGGTAGCACTACACTAACGTGTAAATAATTTAGCTGCCCGCAGTAGTGATAGGATCAGGAAAACACCACCAACCTTCTACAGGTAGCTTTAGCTGAACACTGTGCAGAGGTAGCACTACACTAACGTGTAAATAATTTAGCTGCCCGCGGTAGTGATAGGATCAGGAAAACACCACCAACCTTCTACAGGTAGCTTTAGCTGAACACTGTACAGAGGTCGCACTACACTAACGTGTAAATAATTTAGCTGCCTACGGTAGTGATAGGATCAGGAAAACACCACCAACCTTCTACAGGTAGCTTTAGCTGAACACTGTGCAGAGGTCGCACTACACTAACGTGTAAATAATGTAGCTGCCTGCGGTAGTGATAGGATCAGGAAAACACCACCAACCTTCTACAGGTAGTTTTAGCTGAACACTGTGCAGAGGTCGCACTACACTAACTTGTAGCTTTAGCTGAACACTGTGCAGAGGTCGCACTACACTAACTTGTAGCTTTAGCTGAACACTGTGAGGAGGACGCACTACACTAACTTGTAGCTTTAGATGAACACTGTGCAGAGGTCGCACTACACTAACTTGTAGTTTTAGCTGAACACTGTGAGGAGGATGCACTACACTAACTTGTAGCTTTACCTGAACACTGTGAGGAGGACGCACTACACTAACATGTAGCTTTAGCTGAACAATGTGCAGAGGTCGCACTACACTAACTTGTAGTTTTAGCTGAACACTGTGAGGAGGACGCACTACACTAACTTGTAGCTTTAGCTGAACACTGTGAGGAGGACGCACTACACTAACTTGTAGCTTTAGCTGAACAATGTGCAGAGGTCGCACTACACTAACTTGTAGTTTTAGCTGAACATTGTGAGGAGGACGCACTACACTAACTTGTAGCTTTAGCTGAACACTGTGAGGAAGACGCACTACACTAACTGTAAATAGTCTAGCTGCCTGACTGTGGTACTAATAGGATTAAAAGCCTGCCTGTCAGTAGGAAGATAACAGGGATGGATCTAGCTAAACTGAATACAGTGTGTGTGTATATATATATATATATATATATATATATATATATATATACAACACCTGGGATGCATATATATACACAATACACTGTAAGTGCAGCTAACTGACTGACTGTCCTGCCTAATCTATCTAACTTAAATCAAATGACACTGTCTCTCTCTCTATCTATCTCTCTCTCAAGCCGGAACACTCTACACAGGGTCGCCGTGCAGGTGGCCTTATATAGTGTGGGGCGTGTTCTAAATCCCCTGAGCCATAATGGACTAGAACACGAAGCTCATCCCTACTCCCCATTTATCACTACCCTTTGAACTTGCCCCTGTAGCTAGTTTTCAATCCATGCACTCACCCTATGGTCCATGCCAACGGACCTTACTTTGTACAGTAAACGTTTATGGGAAACTGTATCGAATGCTTTTGCAAAATCCAGATATACCATGTCTACGGGCCTTCCTTTATTTAGATAGCAGCTCACCTCCTCATATAAGGCTAATAGATTGGTTTGGCAAAAATGATTCTTCATGAATCCATGCTGATTACTGCTAATGATACCGTTGTCATTACTAAAATTTTGTATATAGTCCCTTCTCATCCCCTCAAAGAGCTTGCATGCAATTGATGTTAGGCTAACTGGTCTGTAATTCCCTGGGATGTATCTTGGCCCTTTTTTAAATATTGGTGCTACATTGGCTTTTCTCCAATCAGCTGGTACCATTCCAGTCAGTAGACTGTTTTAAAAAATTAGCAACAATGGTCTGACATTTACTTGACTGAGTTCCTTAACCACTTCAATACCAGGCACTTTCGCCCCTTTCTGTCCAGGACAATTTTCAGCTTTCAGCGCTGACGCACTTTGAATGACAATTGCGTGGTCATGTACCACTGTAGCCATACTAAATTTTTAACATTTTCTTCCCACAAATAGAGCTTACTTTTGGTGGTATTTGATTACCTCCAGGGTTTTAATTTTTTGCTAAACAAACTAAAAAATACTAAATTACGTTTTTCTTAGTTTCTGTCATAAAATGTTGTTTTCTCCTTCACTGATGGGTGCTGATGAGGCGGCACTGATAAGGTGGCACTGATGGGCACTGATGAGGAGGCACTGATATGTAGAATTGATGGGCACTGATATTCAGCACTGAGAGGCACCGATAGGTGGCACTGATAGGTGGCACTGATGGGCACCGATAGGCGGCACTGATAGGTGGCACTGATAGATGGCACTGATTGGTACTGACAGATGGCACTGATGGACACTAATAGATAGCCCTGATGGGCAGCACTGATGATGAGGTACCTTACAGTTGTTATTACTGGGCACTGATTGGCACTGTGGTGGGCTCTAAATGGCACTGTGGTGGGCACTGATTGGCACTGGGGTGGGCACTGAGAGATTTTCTTGAGGGGGCACTGACTGGCAGCTGTTGGACACTGATTGGCAGGCGATGGGCACATCTGATGGGTGCTGAGCTAATAATCAATGTGCTGATTATCAGCACAGACCCCCCTCTGACAGGGAGAGCTGCTGATTGGCTTTCCCTGTCAGCACGAACCAAGGAATGCCATTTACCGGAACTTCCTGGTTCACACGATGATCATCTGTGATTGGTCACAGCTGATCACGTGGTAAGAAGCCTCTGTCAGAGGCTCCTTACCACGATCGGAGATGCGGCACCTCCGTGGCATGTTATCCTGCTGGATGTCACATGACGCCCTATCAGGATAATAGAACTACTTCCCGGCCATCAATCTGCTATAGGCCGGGTGGGAAGTGGTTAAGGACCCTCTGGTGCAATCCATCTGTTCCCGGCAACTTATTAATGTTAAGTTTTTCAAGTCTATTTCTAATTCTGTCCTCTGTTAGCCATGAGGGTGCTTCCTGTGACATGTCATGAGGATAAATGATTGATTCAACGATGGTTATTCATGTACATATATCATTGGTAATTAAGTATGACAATTTTTTTTTAAATGTATGTTAATATCTATTTTTTGTAACAATAAATCTTTTGTATATTTTATTTTTTTGGCTGTGCCTCATTAACTGCTTCCCGACCGCCTCACGCAGATATACTGCGGTAGAAGGGCACGTACAGGCAATATCACGTACCTGTACGTTGCCCTTTAAGAGGCGGCCGGGGGGCGCGCGACCGCCACCGGCGGCGCTCGCGCGCGCCCGCAGGGAACTTCGTGAGTCAAGTCACGGGTCCCGTGGACTCGATCACTGTGGGGATACCCGCGATCGCCTCACAGAGGGGAAGAACGGGGAGATGCTAATGTAAACAAGCATTTCCCCATTCTGCCTAGTGACAGTGTCACTGATCTCTGCTCCGTGTGATCGGAGCAGAGATCAGTGACGTGTCACACACAGCCATGCCCCCCACAGTTAGAAACACGCCCCTAGGACATACTTAGCCCCTACACTGCCACCTAGTGGATAACCCCTTCACTGCCAGTGTCATTTACACTGGAATCAGTGCATTTGTATAGCACTGATTGCTGTATGAATGACAATGGTCCCAAAAATGTGTCAAAAATGTCCGATGCGTCCGTCATAATGTCGCAGTCATGATGAAAATCGCTGATCGCCACCATTTAAAAAAAAAAAAATTATTAATAAAAATGCCATAAAACTATCCCCTATTTTGTAAACACTATAACTTTTGCGCAAACCAATCAATTATCGCTTATTGCGATTTTTTTGTACCAAAAATATGTAGAAGAAAACGTATTGGCCTAAACTGAGGAAAAACATGTTTTTTTATATATTTTTGGGGGATATTTATTATAGCAAAAAGTTAAAAATAATGCGTTTTTTTTCAAAATTGTCGATTTTTTTTGTTTATAGCTCAAAAAATAAAAACCGCCGGGGTGATCAAATACCACCAAAAGAATGCTCTGTTTGTGGGAAAAAAAAATGTCAATTTTGTTTGGGAGCCACATCGCACGCCCGCGCAATTGTCAGTTAAAGTGACGCAGTGCCGAATCGCAAAAAGTGCTCTGGTCAGGAAGGGGGTAAATTCTTCCGGGGCTGAAGTTGTTAAAGTCCTGTGGGCAATGTTTTCTCTTTGTGCATTTTCAAATACATGCATAAGATACAGAGCCCTGTCAAGGCACCCCAGTATTTTCTGTAGTCCTAACTCTATATTTGAGAGCCTCCACAGTGGAAGCACATGCATTATAATGGATAGGCAGGAGATCCTGGAGGGAGTCCATGCTAGACAGGATAATCCAATTTCTTTGGATTTGTTTTGCATGCATTGCCCTTCCATGTGCACCTTGCTGCAAAGGCCAGTTATAGGTGAGAGCAGTGCTCATTTGTTTGTACTGTTGAAATATTGGTGAGGGAATGGACTAGACTCCTTTGCTGCCATCGTGCTATATGCTGGGTGTCCAGTGCGCCCCCTGTGCCTTTAAGGAGGGATGGGCCCCCTCCAGGCTCACCTGCCCTCTGCCTAGCCATTATAATGCATGTGCTTCGACTGTGGAGGCTCTCAAATTTAGATTTAGGACTACAGAAAATACTGGGGTGCCTTGATGGGGCTCTGTAGCTTATGCATGTATTTACAAATGTGTGCAGACTAAAACCCTGTTTTTAACGCATATTGTTAGACAGGATAATTCGGTTTGTTAGCAGGCTGGAGAGTAAGTTGAGCCGGGAATTTCTTTGTTTTTGCTTTCCATGTAATGCCCTTCCATGTGCTCCTTGCTTAAAAGGCCAATTATAGGTGAGGGCAGTGGCCATTTGTTTGTTTTTTTGTTGCCTACTGGTACCATTGAGGTGCTACTCCTACTGAGTTTTGTGTGTAGATTTATGTGTCTCCTCATGCATTTGGTACTCTGATGATTGGTACTTTTACCAGGGCTGATACACTGCAGATAGAGGCTGCAGACCACAATGCTGCTGCTGTTGGCAGCAGATGTGTGAAAAAATGTCAAGATTGTGGAGCTTTGTATACTGGCCCTGTGGATAAAAGTGGCCTGTACCCATGGAGCAGTGATATCAAATGGAATAGGATCCTATTCCCTATTTTCCTACAGTCCAGTCCAGTAAATTAAAGCTCAAACGTTATTACCTCTCTGATAATGTCACATTTCCTGTTTTTTATTTTTCAACTTTTTTTGTCTTTTTCCACACTTTGCTGTGTCTGTATGGCACCAAACACTTTTTTCAAATATTTTACTATTTACCATAAGTAGTTTCTACATATAGGACTCCAACTTTAGAAGAAAATGCTTTTGGCATCTTTGGCTGTCCTATGATTTCAGTTCATACACAGTGCAGCCACAGTAGCCTTGGGAGGGGAGCAGTGCAAACAGTAACCCTATTTTTATGTTACTTTGTAGCTATAGAACAATAAAACAAAATATTGAACCATATGGTGCACAGCCAAAGTATTGGTCCAGGCAGGAACATCAAGCTTAGGGCCTCAGATAAGAATGGTGACAAGGTTAGAGGCTTCTTGTACAGCAGGCCAAGGTACTCTCAAGGTACAGATGGTGGAAAAGGGGCAGACTGGTATAATAATTATCTAGGTAGATGTGATACCCCTGTTGGAACAGTGGGAATGTCAAGTCCCAGACAATTTTTCCGCTTGTGTCGGTGTAGGTTGGATATTCAGAGGGCTGAAGCTGGAAGTCTTTGCCTTTGTACACGCGGAAGGTGTACCCATATCCTGTGGCACGTTCACAGTGCTTGCTGAGCTTCACCTGGCCTTTTTACTGCAAATGTATTGCTTTAATACCAGCTGGTCAGTGAGGTGAAGAAGGGATTCAATTAATTAGGGGGTGAATTTTATATAGTTTGTCATAGTTGGGATGATCTTGGGGAGGGCACTGTGAGTTAGCGCTGAAGTGCAGGAAGCGCATGATCATGTCATAGCATGACCTGGACATTACAGCTGAAAAAATTGGCATGTGATGGATGGGGTGGGTGGACCAATAAGCATGCAATTCATTTTTTTGTAAGCCAATGTTGATTGTGAGGCTCAAAAACTATTTAAACTCCTGCACGGTTTAATGTCTCCATTCAAACGGATGGGCATAGCATGAGTTGGGGTTGTTATCAATATATTGTCGGGCAAAAAGGTTAGTCTGGGCCACAATTAATTGAAGAAAATTGTCAGGGAAATATAAATTTAAAAAAGCTGTGCACTGAAAGAGGGGATTGTAGCTAGCCCTGAGCTGAATGGCAGCCATAATGGGTTTGGTAGGGCATCTTGAAGATAAGTTTGGCCCTGATTCTTTGGGTTTGGTGTGATATTTCAGTGCTGATACTGGGCCTTTCATCCTGAGTCCAGAGCTGTTGGTGTTTGCCGATTGACCATTGGGGTGTATGGCGCTGATGATGGCTGCCTGGTTTTCAAAGTGCCTTATCCTTTTTTGAGAGACCCTTTCCTTTTTCAATTTGGTCACCAATCCACTACTTTCAATGGGCTCGTATTTCTAATTGGAAATTGGACGGCGAGGGCTCCCTGCTGCTCTCATCCATCATACTTAGGATTTGATATGCTCCTCACTAGTATACAATTTTTTGGACATTGTGGCTGTATGACGGGTAAACTGCTGATGGACGGCAGTAATGGTGGCTCTGTGACAGGTACACTGATGGGCTACGACAGGAAGACTGATGGACTGTGCTGCCAAGTAGACTGATGGACTGCAGGACAGGTAGACTGATGGGCTGCACGATAGGTACTGATGGGCTGCAGGAATGGTACACTTATGGGCTGAAGGACAGGTACACTGATGGGCTGTAGGACAGGTACACTGATGGGCTGCAAAACAGGTACACTGATGGGCTGCAGGACTTGCACACAGATGGGCTGCACAACAGGTTCTCTTTATTCTGGGGCAAATCACTGTTCCTGGGTTCTACTTCTCACAAATGAATTCCACAATAGTTCCAAAAGACACTCAATGTTGTGCAGGAGTAAATCATGTATAAGTTTTATGCATAACGATGTGTTGAATATGTAAATATATGAGTATGCGGTCTCAACAATTTGTGCATGGATATCAGAGGCAAGTCGGTATATCAATGTGTTAATAGTTCAGGCACTGTTGATTTATAATAGTGGGTAACGCCCCACTCATTGTTGAGACCTCTAGGAATTCTTGTATCCATCCTAAAGATCCAAAAGACCTCTCTTTTACAAAGAAGGGAGAAGTTGTCTCCACCACAGATCGGACAGTTGACTTTGTCGATTATTTGGACTTTAAAAGTCTGTATATTTTGTTGATGAAATCGGTTGAACTGTTTCAGCACTGGGTGGAACAGGCTGGTTAAAGCAGTGGCATGACTGAGAGTCCAGGGAAACCTTTCAGCACAAACAATAAGGAAGGGAGAGGGAGAAAAACCAAACATGTTAGTATAGCTGTCGGTGGCAGTGCACCTCCACTGCAGTCATATAGACTGCTCCATTCCATTGTACTCATCCATTATTGCCCCCAGTAGACTGCTCCTAAAAAAAGGTATTTCATTTGTAGGCAACCCTGAAATTCTTTATACCAGAATCATAGTTGTAGTGTCATTTAACTACTTGCCGCCTGCCCACTGTCAAATGATGGCGGGGCGGTGTAGCTCTTGTTCTGGGTCATTATCATATGATGGCGGCTCAGAACGGCTGCCCTCGCGTGCCCGCTTGGGCGCGCAGCGCGGCGATCACAGCCGCGCCGTGTTGCTAGGACACGGCGTGACCCCGATATGTGTAAGGAGCCACGTACGCGGCTCTTTAACCTTGTGATCGGCTGTGTCCAATCACAGCCGGTCACATGTAAACACGGAGATGCCAGTAATCGGCTCTCCTCACCTCACACTGACAGAGTGTGAGGCGAGGAGAGCCGATCAGTGGCATATCCTCACAGGGGGACATCTAGGGATGTAATCAGGGCACTGATCATCAGTGCCCT
This sequence comes from Aquarana catesbeiana, assembly GCF_042186555.1. Lineage (NCBI taxonomy): Eukaryota > Metazoa > Chordata > Amphibia > Anura > Ranidae > Aquarana > Aquarana catesbeiana. The sequence goes on from NC_133324.1 coordinate 941,261,861, forward strand.
GATTACAATAAATAATTACAGTGCCCACCAATGCCAGCATACAGTGCCCACCAATGCCAGTGATCAGTGCCCACCAATGCCAGCAATCAGTGCCCACCATTGCCAGCATACAGTGCCCACCACTGCCCACAAGTGCCATAAATCAGTGCCCATTAGCCATGCCAGTCTGAGCTGGCAATCACTGCGCCTATTAGTGCTGCCCATCAATGCCAATCACGTGCCCCTGGAAGACGCAATTCTTTTGCGAAACGCAGCGTAGGGCTGAGCGGTGTTATCGCGTCACCTTCCTCTATCGTTGTACTCCAGTAGGACGGGCGGCCTGTGAACATCCGGCCGGTGTCACAGACTGCCTCTCATCAGAGGACATCTGCTTTTTTATATGTGAGTGTGTACTATGTTTTTTTAATAAAATACCAATCGATTTTACACTATGGGAGCCTTCTTCTGTTTCCCCTATATGATGTCTACACTCCACTGAGGGCTGAGTGTTGCCTTTTCCCTGTGGATCCATTCGCTATACAGCCTTTACAGCAATACAGTTTCAGAGGTTCCCATCCGGTCATCATTCTGGTTCCCGAGCTGTCCGAGCAGCATGACTACAATGCCCATTTAGACCCTCTGTAATGGGGGGTCATGGGGTTCCGGTAAGCGGCCAGGCACTTCATTTATGGTGGTGGACCCACACATCTGGGATTTCATTTAAATTGGACTTTTTTTGCATTATCACAGCACTTGTAGGGTGTTTTTTGTATATGGACTTTCCCCCTTTTTTAAAATATTTACTTTAAATTAAGATATTACCTTTCATATATACTGCAATCCTTCATGGTTTTTATGTACGAATTTGATTTGCTATTGAACATATTTCCTTTAAGGGGAAGTGGGATCAATTTTCCAATCTAATATTCAGTTTGCCACATTTATCATATGTTTTCACAACATTTATTTAAATATCGGCTGAGTACTCTTTTCCAGTCATACACATTTTAGTTTTTGTTTTGAGCGCGAGTCAATATTTTTCCCACTTGATTTCTGTGTGTTTGTGTCACATATAGGACTCTGCAGCATAGATGGTTAACATTATTTATTTTTGATGCGCAGTTATTTATTTATTTTTTCTCAATCACTGCTGTCCATCAGTGGCGCCCATCAGTGCCACCCATCAATGCCCATCAGTGCCCATCTGTACCGCCTATCCATGCTGCCTATCCGTGCCTACCAGTGCCGCCTATCAGTGCCCACCACTGCCGCCTATTAGTGCCCATCAGTGCCACCTAACAGTGCCCATCAGTGCAGCCTATTGGTGCTCATCAGTGCCACATATCAGTGCCACCTATCAGTGCCCATAAGTGCGGCATATTAGTGCATCCTCATCAGTGCCACCTAATCAGCACACATCAGTGAAGGTGAAAAATTACTTAGTTACAAAATTTACTGACAGAAAAAAGTAAAAGAACTTTTTTTTTCCAAAATTTTTGGTCTTTTCTTTTGTAAAAAATAAAAAAAACAGCAGTGATTAAATACCACCAAAAGAAACCTCTATTTGTGTGAAGAAAATTATAAAAAATGTGTTTGGGTACAGTGTTGTATGACCGCGCAATTGTCATTCAAAATGCGACAGCGCTGAAAGTGTTCAGCCCGAACTCATTCTTGGGCCAAACTGTTTGCCCATCCCTACAGAGAAAGATATAGCATAAAATGTATACATTTACTCTATGGCAGCAATATATTTTTGTTAAAGAAAATTGTTTAAAGTAGAAGAAATGCAAGTAGATTCATTATGTATATTTGTTTATGGATTGCATAAAAAGTAAATAATTTTTCAAGACAATATGACCAAAAGAAAGGCTTGTTTATGCTAATGTATGGTTTATACACTATATTACCAAAAGTATTAGGGCGCCTACCTTTACATGCACATGAACTTTAATGACATCCATAAAGATATGGATAAGTGAGTTTGGGGTGGAGGAACCTGACTGGCCTGCACAGAGTCCTGACCTCAACCCGATAGAACACCTTTGGGATGAATTAGAGTGGAGACTGCGAGCCAGGCTTTCTCGTCCAACATCAGTACCTCACAAATGTACTACTGGAAGAATGGTCAAACATTCCAATAGAAACACTCCTAAACCTTGTGGACAGCCTTCCCAGAAGAGTTGAAACTGTTATAGCTGCAAAGGGTGGACCAACTCAATATTTATATTATGAGACACTCGCACCTTAGTGGTATATGGCAATATGAGCCACTGCTGTCCAGTATTGTCCCCACTTTGGGGCAAGATAGACTTAAATGAAAAATTTCTTAGTGCAAAAAGTGCTGTTGTGCTCCGTGTCCCATCGGTGTCAGTACATCCACCTCCTGGGAGTAGTGTAATGATCCACACTCACCAAATGTGATGGACTCCTTTGCCTTATAGCAAAAGCAGTCTGCCGTGCCTTTAGGTCATTAACCACTTGCCTACAAGGCCAATTCTGACATTTCTCTCCTACATGCAAAAATCATATTTTTTTGCTAGAAAATTACATAGAACCCCCAAACATTATATATGTTTTCTTAGCAGAGACCCTAGAGAATAAAAAAGGGCAGTCGTTGCAACTTTTTATCTCGCACGGTATTTGTGCAGCAATTTTTCAAATGTTTCATGCTTTAAAAAAAAAAAAAAAGTAAAGTTAGCCCAATTCTTTTGCATAATTTGAAAGATGATGTTATGCCAAGTAAATAGATAACTAACATGCGCACACTCGTGAAATGGCGCCAAACTTCGGTACTTAAAAATCCCCATAGGCTACGCTTTAAAATTTTTACTGGTTACATGTTTTGAGTTACTGAGAAGGTCTAGGGCTAGAATTAGAAATTGTGTGATTTGAACACCGTTTACATATGTGGGCGCGACTTACATATGCATTTGTTTCTGCGTGCGAGCACACGGGGACAGGGGCACTTAAACTTTTTTTTTCTTTTTATTGTTAAATTTTACTTTTATTTTTCTAGTTTGACACTTTTTTTTATCAATTTTATTCCTATTACAAGGAATGTAAATATTCTTTGTAATAGGAATAAGCATGACAGATCCTCTTTATGGTGATATGTGGGGTCAATAAGTCCCCACATCTCACCTCTAGGCTGGGAGGACTGAAATAAAAAAATTAAAAAACTATCTTGGCTTGCCAGCCGACGCAGCGCCATTTTTTCGAATGCAGAGGCCGGGCATGATGTCATAACATCGCACCCAGCCTCTGGACAATCATAGGGACTCCGGGGACCATCTGGTCCACCAGAAATCTCTATTGTCAGCATCCAGCCCCAGCGGTTCCCTTTCTTCGACTCACCGATGGCAGGGGTGAGTCGGTAGAAGCACCGGAGGGCGGCGGGAGGGGGGATGTCCCCTCTCCCCGCCCATAAGAATGATCAAGCTGCTGAACAGCTGCTATGATCATCCTTATGGTGTAGGGAATTGCTGGCTGAAAAAGAAGATATGTGAATGATGTCTGTAGCTGCACCCATCATTTAGATATCACCGCTCAAACCCGATGACGTCATATGACGTGCCGCGGGTCGGAAACGGTTAATGAGGACCAATCCCAATGCAATATCCCTTATACACAAGGTCGGACTTTACAGCAGACTTTGCCCGGCGGACTTTTCGACGGACTTTACAACGGACTTTCTGAATGAACGGACTTGCCTACATACAATCCACCAAAGTCCGTCAAATTTGTACGTGATGATGTACACCGGACTAAAACAAGGAAGTTCATAGCCAGTAGCCAATAGCTGCCCTAGCGTGGCTTTTTGTCCGTCGAACTAGCATACAGACGAGCGGACTTTTCAACTGGACTCGAGTCCGTCGGATAGATTTGAAACATGTTTCAAATCTAAGTCTGTCCAACTTTTGAGAAAACAAAGTCCGCTGGAGCCCACACACGATCAAATTGTCCGACGAAATCCCGTCCACCGGGCAAAGTCTGCCGTAAAGTCCGACCGTGTGTACGCGGCATTAGTATATCCTCTGTGTTGAATGTTGAATGCTCTCCAATGTTGGCTCCCTGAGCTCCTGGGTTAAGAGGAAGAAAACCCTGATGGGTTTTACTTCCTCTTTATTCCCCTGCAAAGGCACTTACCTGAAAACAAAGCCTGCGATGTCCCTGCTGGTGGAAGAATCCATCTTTGCCCCTCCATCTTCCAGGGCCGAAGGCAGCGTGTGGAAGCCACCAGTCACGGCACACGCTGGGGAAGAAACAGCATGGAGGGCCATTTCTTCACTGCTCATGCACTGATGACATAATCGGAGCACTACAAGGCAAATATCACCTAAACGGCGCACGTTTAAGAGATATTTTCAGTACATATAGGTAAGCGTTATTATAGGCTTACCTACAGTGCCTTGCAAAAGTATTCACCCCCCTTGGCTTTTTACCTATTTTGTTACATTACAGCCTTTAGTTCAATGTTTTTTTAATTTGAATTATATGTGATGGATTAGAACACAATAGTCTAAATTGGTGAAGTAAAATTTGAAACATATATATATATAAAACTACTTTTCAGAAATAAAAAGTGATGATGATAATTGGCATGTGCGTATGTATTCACCTCCTTTGTTATGAAGCCCATAAAAAGCTCTGGTGCAACCAATTACCTTCAGAAGTCACATAATTAGTGAAATGATGTCCACCTGTGTGCAATCTAAATGTCACATGATCTGTCATTACATATACACACCTTTCTGAAAGGCCCCAGAGGCTGCAACACCTAAGCAAGAGGCACCACTAACCAAAAACTGCCATGAAGACCAAGGAACTCTCCAAACAAGTAAGGGACAATGTTGTTGAGAAGTACAAGTCAGGGTTAGGTTATAAAAAAATATCCAAATATTTGATGATTCCTAGGAGCACCATCAAATCTATCATAACCAAATGGAAAGAACATGACACAACAGCAAACCTGCCAAGAGACGGCCACACACCAAAACTCATGGACCAGTGGTAATATGTAGCAAGCTCATAGAGACCTATCCAAAGCGACTTGGAGCTGTGATAGCCGCAAAAAGTGGCCCTATTGATTTTAGGGGGGTGAATAGTTATGCACATTGACTTTTTCTGTTATTTTGTCCTATTTGTTGTTTGCTTCACAATAAAAAAAAAAAAATCTTCAAAGTCGTGGCAATATTCTGTAAATTAATTGATGCAAATCCTCAAACAATCCATGTTAATTCCAGGTTGTGAGGCAACAAAACACGAAAAATGCCAAGGGGGTGAATACTTTTGCAAGGCACTGTATATATATCTATAGATATATATACAGATATATATCTATAGATATATATAGATACATATAGACAAAATCCTGCACACGTTCTTTTGACAAAAATCAGATGCTCAGTCGTCCAACAATCAAACCTAATAAAGGCATATTTTAGCTTGCTGTCCACCATTTTAGCTTTTCACCCCTGTAAAAATGTGTATCCATTTTAGAATAATATGTATATGTGACGTCTATGGAAAGTTAAGTTTCAATTTCTTGTAAATGGCCGGACTTGTTTTAAATGACGTGTAAGTCCTTTTCCTGTTAGCCTTTTCCTGTTCTTAGTTTCTATATGAGTTATTAATATTCTATTTTTGCTTGTTTTAAAACATCCTGTATGTCTATATCTTTACCATATATTAATGAAAGGGTTGGACTTTTGTTGTGATGTCATTCTCATTATTTAAGTGGAAACACGGAAATAAACCGGCAGACCATTTTAGAACTGCATGTATTGACTGCGTGTCATAACTTCTTATCAAAGTGGTCTCCAGGCCTGATTGGGTTTGAAGGAACACTCTAGGCAGGTTATCATACGAGGGTTCATTTGCTCCTAAAACATCCCTACACCCCATTAGTTAGTGTCAGAAGTGGGATGGTCATCATTATCTAAGTCTGGAGAGTCTGATTTAATTATTATTATTTCTCTTACCGTGACTTTTAGTTTAAAAAAACGTTTCCCTACATGGGATTAACAGAAGGTGTAATGTTAAAAACATTTATGTAAATGTATGAACCTCGGTAGAAGTCCGTTCGGGTGATGGAAGTGTAAGGAACTCTGAGATAGTTCCAAAGGAACTCTGAGATAGTTCCAAGGGGTTCTGAGAAGCCCAAAGTAATAAAGTACAGTACTGTAAGAAGTTTGATAAAGATATCTGATAGAGTGTGCCAGAAAAACCCAACCTCTTTGCTTAACTTTTCTATGCTTAGAAGATAAAATAAGATATAAAATAAGATAATTTGTACGTGTATTGTGTGGATTTTGTCGGACGCTGCGAGGTGAGGTGGCGCCCACCATTGTATTATTATGGGTCAGCTTTCAGGGAAGAAGATTCCCCCTCCAGATGGCGGAGAGACATGTAAATGTTATGTAGCCAGAATATGTGGAACTGATTATGTGTATATTAACCCATGGGTAGATAATCTGGCGGGATGGACTGAAACCATGAGGAGTAGTAACCCGTTTCCCGGACAGGGCGAAAATGATACTTTTCACATGGATATGATTAAGGGCCTTTGCTTGGGAGATAGGGAAGCCTTCCCATATCATACGGGAGACCCCCAATGGGATAAGGAATATATGAGGAAAGGCGGGGAAAATTGGTTATTGTATGCCCCCTACTAGAGAGCGGATAAGAAAATAAGAAAGAAAAGTCCAAATCCAAAGGATAAGGAAGCCCCAGGGTTACATGCTTGTGAGAAGAGACTTAAATCAGGTTTCCCGTCCCTAGTTCCATGTGCACTAGCTCTTGCTCCCTGCCACGCTCCTGTGCCCCGCCACCTCCACCTTATGTACCGCAACCAAACAGGGGATCACCTAAACAAATATACCCCTCATTCTCAAAAGAGGATATGGAGTTTTTGGCTGCAGTTGCAGCAGTCCGTCCATTTGAGAATAGAGTGCCACCTGCAGAGGCACCTGCTCTCCCTGCACCCGTTCCACAGCAGGGTGCAGTGGTGGATCAGGCACTGCCTGTGGTCCTACCAAAACCACAGGTTGCTGTCCCAATAGATCAGCCACCACCTATAGTTTCACAAATACAACAGCTGACCGGTGCTGCTTCCTCCACTATGGATGAGGAATTACCCAAGGCTAAAAAGACACCTGCGGAGGAACATAAACCCCGCGGACCCCATAGAGAAGATCCTGCCCAAACTAGGAGTATAACACTGAAGTTAAAACAAGCTTCAGAGGGTCAGAGTACAAAACACGCAGTTTTAAAACAGGCAGCTGACAGAGAGCAGCCGGAGGAAGAAGAGGAAGTAACTACGCAGTTAGTTATGCAGAATTTTCCTTTCATGACTGTGGGTGATGTTCTGGTAATAAAGTCTATTGATATTGAGGATATTAATCGTATTATCAAACATTGCCTCAAACCTTCCACATCAGCTTTGGGGGCGATAACTTATTTAAAGAAAGCTTGTAAGGGTAGAAATTATACACAGGAAGATATAAGGATTATTATAGACAGTTTGGTGGGAACTACCTCCCCTTGGGATTGGACTAAAGTGCCCACCATTATTGTCCTAGAGGCACCCACCACCAAGGCAGAGGTTTATTCACTAAACACTGTTGAAGGAAGGAACCCTATGTGGGAAGAGCTAGAGAAGGAAATGAAAATGGTTTTCATTAATAAGTCATCACTCCCTACTGCAGTAGCTTGCAAACAAAAATCATCAGAGTCAGTGTTGGAATTTTGGAAAAGATTTCAGGAAGTCTGAACACAAGATGCCGGACTTAATACTCAGGATGGAATGCACAGTCTTCTAATACAGACTTATCTTAGCAACCTGACCTCCAAATATGCATTCACTGTGAGACAGCAGATTTCAGACTGGGCTACAAAGAGATATGACTGATTTTCAAAAAACATTGACTGAAAAAGATGCAGCGGGATGTTTTGACATCCCCAAACCATCACCAGTACCGACACATTACCAGGATAATTTCTCAGGAAATCAAAGGGGAAACTTTTATAGTTATAGAGGTGGATATAGGGGAAGAGGACGGCCACAAAGAGGGGACTTACAGCAAAGGCAACCTAAGACAGGGCGTTTTAACTACGGAGACCCCGGACATTGGAAAGCTCAATGCCCCTGGCATGACCAGGAGTGTATAAATTCAGGGCCACCCGCTGCCCCCACTCCCCCTCAGGCACCAACCCCAGTACAGCAGCAACATGGTGTTAAGTATCCCATTTCTTGGAAACAACAGCAGTCACAATGGTTTTGCTGGGAAAATTAGGTATTACAATGAAAATTACTGCAAAAGGAGAGTTATATGTAAAATCTGACAAGGTTCATCTTTTTACATTGTTCTCACACCTAGAAGAGGAAGATGTCAAATTGAGTGAGGAGGGAGTATGGGCAGTGAATCCTCTTGATGTAGGGTTCATTTCCTGTACGCCCTGTAAAGTCACTTTGAAACCAGGAGCTTTACCTGTGTATCATAAACAGTACCCCATATCCAGAGAAAAAGAAGAGGGTATAGAGCCCATTGTGGAGGATTTCTTGAAGAAAGGTATTTTTAAAAAAATCATCTCTCCTTAAAACACTCCTATCAACCCTGTTAAAAAGCCGGATGGCAGTTACAGGTTTGTACAGGACCTTAGGGCTATAAACAACTTAGTGGTACCAATTGATCCAATAGTGACTGATGTGCCATCATTGCTCACCTCCATACCATCCAATGCTGAGTATTTTTCTGTAATTGACCTCTCAAATGCATTTTTTTCAATTCCTGTGGATGAGGAGACACAGCCACTCTTTGCATTCCGATTTAAAAATCGGACGCTGACCTGGTGTAGATTGCCCTAGGGCTACATAGACTCACCTGTTGTCTATTCTATTGTCCTCCAAACCACTCTTAGAGCTTGGACACCTGAGCATGGTTCAGTCTTGCTGCAGTACGCGGATGATCTGCTACTCTGCAGCTTGAGAAGGGAGGCCGCCATGGAGGATGGGAGAAATCTTTTGAAATGTCTTTTTGAAAGTGGTCATAAAGTGTCAAAGAAAAAGTTGCAATGGTGTCAGAAAACATTTGAATATCTAGGGTTTGTTCTCACAAAAGGAGAAAGAAGAGTCAGTCATAAAAGAGCTACGGCTCTGATGGGTCTGCCCCGCCCACTCAACAGGAAGGACATGCTCAACTTCCTAGGTATGATTGGTTACTGCCGCCAATGGATACCTGACTGCTCTTACTATGACAATCTCCTGAGACAGGCCACAGGTTCAGATATGCCAGACTGTGTTAAATGGACAGATGAAATGTGTAATGCTTTTGTGTATTTGAAAAATGCTATGGTAACAGCCCCAGGACTCGGCCTTCCCAATTATAATGTGATGTTTTATTTGTATGCCAGGGAAAACTGTACAACGATGGCAGGTGTCCTCGCTCAGGAGCATGGAGGCAAGCTTCGCCCTGTTGCTTTTTTCTCAAAGGTGGTACTGGTACCAGTTCAGGGCATGCCTGCATGTTTCAGAGCTTTAGCATCTTGTGCTATGTTGGTCGATATGGCTGCAACTTTCACTTTGGGCCATGATACTACCTTGTATACTTCTCATAATGTGTCCACATTACTGGGGAATATACATACGCAACATATGTCCGCCCAAAGGTTGAGCGGCTATGAGGTGATACTGTTGTCAAATCCAAAATTGCATATTAAATATGCTTCCCCTAATGCAGGCCCAGCTCCAATTTTAAATGCCCTGCTAGGATTAAAAGGAGAGCAGGATGAAGTGGTGCCACAACATGACTGCACCAACCTCATTCACCAAGACACATCTCCCAGACCTGACTTGTCCCCTACTGCTTTGCCAAATGTGAAAAATGTGTATGTGGATGAATCTTGTTCTAGGCCGAATGATCACACATATCATGCAGGATATGCGGCTGTGCAACTTCCAGATGTCATACTTGAGGCCAAATCTATCCCATATCAATCAGCACAAGCTGCAGAATTGATTGCACTCACCAGGGCATGCCAAATATTTGAAGGTCAAGATGTGAACATTTACACTGACTCCAAATATGGGTCTGGCGTGGTATATGACTTCGGTGTCATATGGAGTAGGCGGGGTTTCATTGCAGCTGATGGAAAAAGCATCTCTCATTCCTCTCTAGTTGTGTCATTGTTAAAAGCCATTCAGTTGCCTAGAACTCTTGCCATAATACATTGCAGAGCACATACAGGCCAACAAACAGAGGTAGCTAGAGGAAATGCCGTAGCTGACTCAGCAGCCAGACAAGAAGCTATCTGAATTACCTTGTTTTGACCATGTACTGTCTGACCTACAAGATTAAGCCTCAGAAGTCGACATGAGAGATTGGGAAAAAGTAGGTGCACAAATAGATCCAAAAACAGGACATTTGTGGAAAGAGGGGAAGGTATGTATACCAATGGCAAGTGCATCACTTTTTATTGCCCAGTATCATGGAATAGGTCACAGAGGCTGGAAGGCAACTTGTGAATTACTAGGCAAGGATTTTTACATTTCAGATCTCCCCTGGTTGACAAGGGATTATGGGGCTGATTTATAAACATGTTGGCGCATTTGCGTGTGCAGGAATAGTTATTGCGACATGGCGCATACTTAAACAAATAGAAACCAGCTGGTGACTTGCGCCGGATGCGCGGAATCGTCGCACGCATGGGCGCAGACACATTCTTAAATACAGAACAGACATCGGGCAGTTGCTCATTGTAATGCTGATCATGTTAATGAGCTTTTCCTTATCACATGGAGAATATTGCTTCCAGTTTTATTCCATTCATTAATTTCTTTTTGAAACAACTCAATAATCATTCTAGAGATCTTCCTCCAATCAATAACGTGCGGATATTCCCTGGACTTGGATGTGAAATGTCATAATTGTCAAAATGTAATTGTGTGCATTTTATGGTGATAATCTATAATCATTGGTGGACCTGAAACTTCCATGAAAACATCTTCAATACATGTCTGTGTATTATGCATTCTGGACAATTCATTTCCCCATACACTGTGCAATGTGATTGGATGATATATAAATCTACTCATCTATCTGAGCAATTATTTCCCCATACACTGTGCAATCTGATTGGATGACATTTAAATCATTTGTCTGAGCAATTCTTTCCCCATACACTGTGCAATGTGTAAAGGGTTAATACCCAAAAAGAGAAAGCAGCTTGTGTCTGGTGGTGTAGCTGATTAGTAACTCCTATTCAGAATGTGTCAGCACAAAACCAGATGCAGTTCCGTGCGGTTTTTTCTGCACTGAGGCTGGATTCACACCTATGCATTTTTAGTGCTTTTTGCATTTTGCAGATTTGCACTACAGAACATGTTCCATAGGAAACAATGTTAAATGGACTGTACTGCAAATCTGCAAAATGCAAAAAGCACTAAAACTGCATAGGTGTGATTCAGCCTCAGGGCCAGTTCACACCAGATGCAGTTCCATGCTGTTCCGTTTTTTCTGCACCAATACAGTCAGTTCCGGTCAGTTTCTGCACCAGAACCTAACTGCATGGTGTGAACTAGAGCCATTGGAATACATGGAAAACACTGTGCATGCATTTTTAGTGCAGAACAAAGTGCACGAAACTGCGTCTGGTGTGAACTAGCACTAAAAATGCATGCAGTGTTTTCCATGTATTCCAATGGCTCTAGTTCACACCATGCAGTCAGTTTCTAGTCAGTTCCGGTGCAGAAAAAAAGCGCTCGGAACTGCATCTGGGGTGAATTGGCCCTCAGAACTTTAGTGCTTAAAGAAACCAAAGGTATAGAGACAAAATTCTCCGATTACACCAACTTGAATCAGAATATGACAATCACTTCCTACAATTCCAAATAGGGATGACCTGAACACCCCCCTGTTCGGTTCGCACCAGAACATGCGAACAGGAAAAAAGTTCGCTCGAACACACGAACACCGTTAAAGTCTATGGGACACGAACATGAATAATCAAAAGTGCTAATTTTAAAGGCTTATATGCAAGTTATTGTCATAAAAAGTGTTTGGGGACCCGGGTCCTGCCCCAGGGGACATGGATCAATGCAAAAAAAAGTTTTAAAAATGTCCGTTTTTTCAGGAGCAATTTTAAAATTGCTTAAAGTCAAACAATAAAAGTGTAATATCCCTTTAAATTTCGTACCTGGAGGATGTCTATAGTATGCCTGTAAAGGGGCGCATGTTTCCCGTGTTTAGAACAGTCTGACAGCAAAATGACATTTCAAAGGAAAAAAACCCATTTAAATCTACCCGCGGCTATTGCATTGCCGACAATACACATAGAAGTTCATTGATAAAAATGGCATGGGAATTCCCCACAGGGAAACCCCGAACCAAAATTAAAAAAAAAAAAATGACGTGGGAGTCCCCCTAAATTCCATACCAGGCCCTTCAGGTCTGGTATGGATATTAAGAGGAACCCTGGCCAAAATTTAAAAAAAAAATGACGTGGGGTTCCCCCTAAATTCCATACCAGACCTTTCAGGTCTGGTATGGATTTTAAGGGGAACCCCGCGCCAAAAGAAAAAAAAATGGCGTGGGGTCCCCCCAAATATCCATACCAGACCCTTATCCGAGCACGCAACCTGGCAGGCCGCAGGAAAAGAGGGGGGGACGAGAGTGCGCCCCCCCTCCTGAACCGTACCAGGCCACATGCCCTCAACATTGGGAGGGTGCTTTGGGGTAGCCCCCCAAAACACCTTGTCCCCATGTTGATGAGGACAAGGGCCTCATCCCCACAACCCTGGCCGGTGGTTGTGGGGGTCTGCGGGCGGGGGGCTTATTGGAATCTGGAAGCCTCCTTTAACAAGGGGACTCCCAGATCCCGCCCCCCCCCTGTGTGAAATGGTAAGGGGGTACTTACCCCTACCATTTCACTAAAAAACTGTCAAAAATGTTAAAAATGACAAGAGACAGTTTTTGACAATTCCTTTATTTAAATACTTCTTCTTTCTTCTATCTTCCTTCATCTTCTTCTGGTTCTTCTGGCTCTTCTGGTTCTTCCTCCGGCGTTCTCGTCCAGCATCTCCTCCGCGGCGTCTTCTATCTTCTTCTCCTTGGGCCACTCCGCACCCACTCTTCTCTTCATCTTCTTCTTCATCCTCTTCTCTTCTTCCTTCTTCTCTTCTTCTCTTCTTCATTTTCTTCTCCGGGCCGCTCCGCATCCATGCTGGCATGGAGGGAGGCTCCCGCTGTGTGACGGCGTCTCCTCATCTGACGGTTCTTAAATAACGGGGGGCGGAGCCACCCGGTGACCCCGCCCCCCTCTGACGCACGGAGACTTGATGGGACTTCCCTGTGACATCACAGGGAATGCCACAGGGAAGTCCCATCATGTCCCGTGCGTCAGAGGGGGGCGGGGTCACTGGGTGGCCCCGCCCCCGTTATTTAAGAACCGTCAGATGAGGAGATGCCGTCACACAGCGGGAGCCTCCCTCCATGCCAGCAAGGGTGCGGAGCGGCCCGGAGAAGAAAATGAAGAAGAGAAGAAGAGAAGAAGGAAGAAGAGAAGAGGATGAAGAAGAAGATGAAGAGAAGAGCGGGAGCCTCCCCCCATGCCATGGGTGCGGAGCGGCCCGAGGAGAAGAAGATAGAAGACGCCGCGGAGGAGATGCTGGACGAGAACGCCGGAGGAAGAACCAGAAGAGCCAGAAGAACCAGAAGAAGATGAAGGAAAATAGAAGAAAGAAGCATTTAAATAAAGGAATTGTTAAAAACTGTCTCTTGTCATTTTTAACATTTTTGATAGTTTTTTAGTGAAATGGTAGGGGTAAGTACCCCCTTACCATTTCACACGGGGGGGTGGGATCTGGGGGTTGTAATCTTCCAATTCCTACGTTATCCAATGCTAGTCGTGAACTAATGGAGAGCACGATCACTACGGAGGAAGTCTTTTCAGCCATCAAGTCGCTCAAACCCCATAAACGCCCAGGCCCGGACGGCCTCCCGAGCCTTTATTAAAAAAAATTTGCAACTGAATTAGCCCCCCTTCTTACCAACTCCTTTAACGCTATACTTAAACAGCACTCCTTCGGCAGAGACACATTGACAGCACTTATATCGATGATCCCGAAACCAAACACGGACGCCACCTTATGGTCCAACTATAGGCCAATTTCACTTTTAAATGTGGACATCAAGATCCTGGCCAAAATTTTAACCCTACGCCATAATCCCATTATAGGGGGATTGATCCATAAAGACCAAGTAGGTTTCATACCTAAACGGCAAGCGAGTGATAACATTCGCCGAGTAATCCTCCTACAACACTTAGCCCGCTCGCGTAAAATCCCGATGCACCTCCTTTCCCTAGATATCCGGAAAACTTTTGACACAGTCTCTTGGCCCTATTCATTTTATATTCTCCAACGTTGGGGCTTCGACCCACACTTTCTTAGGGGGGATCAATGCACTATACAATCATCCACAGGCGTACGTACATTATTCAGGATTCCGTTCAGATCCCTTTCCAATTCTACGAGGAACCAGGCAGGGCTGTCCTTTATCCCCCATATTGTTTGCTCTCGCGAATGAACCCTTAGCTGCCCTGACAAGGAATAACTCTGATATCCGAGGCTTGGAGATTGCTTCAACCTCGCATAAACTGTGTCTCTTTGCTGATGATGCTCTCATGTTCATCACATCTCCCCATACTACCCTCCCAATCCTACTGCACACCCTGGATAGGTTTGCTCGGGTCTCGGGGCTAGAAATCAACCAAACCAAATTGAGGGCTCTCAGTGTGTCTTTGCCGCAAGCTGATATAGATATGCTACGCCAAAATTTTCCTTTTCACTGGTCCACCACATCTATTCCCTATTTAGGGATTAAACTGAGGAGCGATCCATCCCACTTGTTCCAATACAATTATCTCCCAATGCTAACCCAACTAACTTCTCTTCTTAATCTTTGGTTACCCTTATGTGTCTCCTGGCTCGGACGCATTGCAGCTGTTAAAATGTCCTTACTACCGAAACTGTTATATTTAAATAGAGTACTCCCTGTCACGGTCCCTCCTTATTATCATAGGTTCATACAAAATAAAGTCTTTAAATACATCTGGGGCCCCACAAGACCCAGAGTGGCTAGATCCGTTCTTCTCCGTAACAAGCTCAATGGAGGCCTTGGTATTCCAAATTTTCTACATTATTATCATGCTGCAAGGCTGGCTCAGACTACTCTCTATCACTCGAAACACGAAATACCACTCTGGGTCAGCCTTGAAGCTATTGACTCATTTCCGATTACTATAACTAATTTGCTATGGCTTTCCCCAGCATCACGAGGCCCCATAACCAATCCACTCACACAACACACACTCAAACTCTGGGATAAATTGAAGATACCCTTCAAACTGATCTCCCCACACTCCCCCCTCTTGTCTTTCCTAGGTCACCCTCAATTTTATCCAGCCTACACTGAACCAACATCATTTCAGTCCTGGGTGCAGGCGGGCCTGACTCGCATATGTGATCTAGTTAAAAGTGATACTATTAAATCCTTCGCCAGTATCCAAGCACAAACGCAGCTCCCCAGTAGAGAATGTTTCCGTTATCTCCAAATTGCTCACTTTGCCCAAACAACAATAAAATCTCTCTCTGGGCTGGATACTTTGACAGAGTATGAAGCCATGTGCGACTCGGACCCGCATGCCCCAGGAATTATCTCCCGACTCTACGCCCATCTCACTACACCACCCTCGAGCCCCCCCACTTACGCGCAACGATGGTTAAAAGACTTAGACATTAATATTGAAGCAGAGGACTGGGTGACTATCTGGACCAACACAAAAAACTCATCCCAAAACGTTATTGCCTCAGAGGCAAACTACAAAGTGTTGATGCGATGGTATCTAGTCCCGGCCAGAATTGCTAAATTTTTACCTGAATTTTCCCCAAACTGTTTTAGGGGCACACACTTGCACATCTGGTGGATATGCTCACTGGTGCAGCGCTTTTGGGAAACTATATTCCAAATGGCATCTACCCTCCACCAAGTCACCCTAAAACCCAACCCAGCGACAGCTCTGCTCAATCTCATTCCACAAGATTACACAAGAGCACAGCTTCGCCTCCTCCTTCAGCTATTCACTGCAGCTAAGCAAACGATTGCTAAGGCATGGAAAACACCCACACTCAGTATAGCTGAAATGAATAATAGGATCACCCAAGCAATGGTACATAGCAAGATCGAAACGAAAAATTCTAGATAAAGTCTCCCAGCACGCCAAAATCTGGCAACCATGGATTACGCACTTCCTGCCAGCTGGTGTCGACGAACACCTATTGGGATTCTGAATCTGTTCCTACCTAAACCTAAGATCTCGACACCACACCTCTGCCCATGCGGCTCGGCCGACCCACGTCCCCTCTTGCTCCTCTTCTTTCAATCTGTTCTTACCCCCCTCCCCCTCTTTCTTCTTTCTCTCTCCTTTCTTCTTCTATTAATACCTATTGGTAGTGTACTCTGTCTTAAATAATGGTCCCGGCGACTCTCATGTTTGTCTTCTGGGGAGACGGCCGGCACCTTTGCATGCTTATTTAAGGGACCCTGTTCCCTCTTACTTTTTGCAATCTTACCGAAATCATTCCTACCTGTTATCTGACTGAGTATTCATTTGTTTGTATAATTCCCTATTATCCACTATGTTAATGATATATTGTATGACTGTGTTAAGCACTGTCTTATGCTAACTTGCTACCTTTACTGTAATGTATGGAACAGTTGCTTGTTAATTACCAATAAAATATTTGAAAAGAAAGAAACCAAAGGTAGTAATGTTGTAACCCCTTTTTTTGAACAAGCGTGAAAAATATATTGCTCACAAAGAGGGGAGTATTTCCAGCATATTATCTGTGTGATCATGTGTGTGTCTATGGGTAGTCCCCCCCTCCCTATGTATATTATCTGTGTGATCATGTGTGTGTCTATGGGTAGTCCTCCCCCCCTATGTATATTATCTGTGTGATCATGTGTGTGTCTATGGGTAGTCCCCCCCTTCCCCCCTATGTATATTATCTGTGTGATCATGTGTGTGTCTATGGGTAGTCCCCCCTCCCTATGTATATTATCTGTGTGATCATGTGTGTGTCTATGGGTAGTCCCCCCTCCTCCCTATGTATATTATCTGTGTGATCATGTGTGTGTCTATGGGTAGTCCGCCCTCCCACCCTATGTATATTATCTGTGTAATCATGTGTGTGTCTATGGGTAGTCCGCCCCCCCCTCTATGTATATTGTCTGTGTGATCATGTGTGTGTCTATGGGTAGTCCCCCCTCCCTATGTATATTATCTGTGTGATCATGTGTGTGTCTATGGGTAGTCCCCCCTCCCTCCCTATGTATATTATCTGTGTGATCATGTGTGTGTCTATGGGTAGTCCGCCCCCCCCTCTATGTATATTGTCTGTGTGATCATGTGTGTGTCTATGGGTAGTTCCCCCCTCCCTATGTATATTATCTGTGTGATCATGTGTGTGTCTATGGGTAGTCCGCCCTCCCACCCTATGTATATTATCTGTGTGATCATGTGTGTGTCTATGGGTAGTCCCCCCCCTATGTATATTATCTGTGTGATCATGTGTGTGTCTATGGGTAGCCCCCCCCCTATGTATATTATCTGTGTGATCATGTGTGTGTCTATGGGTAGTCCCCCCCCATGTATATTATCTGTGTGATCATGTGTGTGTCTATGGGTAGTCCCCCCCCCCTATGTATATTATCTGTGTGATCATGTGTGTGTCTATGGGTAGTCCCCCCCTCCTCCCAATGTATATTATCTGTGTGATCATGTGTGTGTATATGGGTAGTCCCCCCTCCCTATGTATATTATCTGTGTGATCATGTGTGTGTCTATGGGTAGTCCCCCCTCCCTATGTATATTATCTGTGTGATCATGTGTGTGTCTATATATATTATAATAAATCTATATAAAAACACACACACACGGCATACATTAAGGCCCGGTTCACACTTGTGCGATGACAGACATCGCATGTAATTCGCAGCGCACTGCCGTTCACATTACACGATATCCATTGTACTCTGCTAAAAATATATATAATGTTTGAGGGTTCTAATTAATTTTCAAGCAAAAAAATACAGATTTTAACTTGTAAATAGAAATAGGCTTGGTCCTTAAGGCCCGGTTCACACTTGTGCGGTGCCAGACATCGCATGTAATTCGCAGCGCACTGCCGTTCACATTACATGCGATGTCTGTGTGGTGCGATATCAGCCATACAGATAGTATGGCTGATATTGCACTGCATTCGGTGCAAACACGCACAGGACCCTTTTTTCTGTTCGGACCAGAATCAGATCGCATGTGTGTTCACACATATGCGATCCAATTCATGTCCGAACTGTCAGTTTGGAGTGCGATATGCAAGCTGAACTGGGGGTGTCGTTAACAATGTATTGACACTCCCCAGCGATTCGCATATGGCAGTTCCCAAACATTATATATATTTTTTTAGCAGAGAATCTAGAGAATAAAATGGCGATTGTTGCAATATTTTTTATCACACGGTATTTGTGCAGCGGTGTTTTAAACGCAAATTTTTGGAAAAGGGACAATTTCATGAATTTTAAAAAATTCAAACAGTAAAGTTACCCCAATTTGTTTGTATAATGTGAAAGATGATGTTACGCCGAGTAAATAGATACCAAACATGTCACCCTTTATAATTGCACGCACTCGTGGAATGGCAACAAACTACGGTACCTATGAATTTCCACAGGCGACGCTTTAAAATTTTTTTACGGTTACCAGGTTTGAGCTACAGAGGAGGTCTAGGGCTAGAATTATTGCTCTCGCTCTGACGATCGTGGCGATACCTCACATGTGTGGTTTGAACACCGTTTACATATGCGGGCGCGAATTCCGTATGCGTTTTCTTCGCTGGGCGAGCTCGCGGGGACAGGGGCACTTTAAAATTATTATTTTTTTTTTATTATTTTATTTATTTTTTTACTTTATAAATTGTGTTTAAAAATTTTTTTTTTTTTTTACTTTTATTGCTGTCACAAGGAATGTAAACATCCCTTGTGACAGTAATAGGTGGTGACAGGTACTCTTTATGGAGGGATGGGGGGTCTAAAAGACCCCCCATCCCTCCTTTACACTTCAAAGTATTCAGATTGCCGAAAACGGCGATTCTGAATACTGTGTACTTTTTTTAATTCGGCGTCATTGGCAGCCGAGTAAACGGGAAGTGACGTCATGACGTCGCTTCCGCGTTTACAACGAGAAGGCTGCAACAAAAACGCTCACAGCTTCGTTCCAGCCCGCCCCCAGCCGCCGAATGGACACAGCGGCGGGAGGCGGCGGGAGGGGGGGGATGTCCCCTCCCGCTCCTCCGGTATAACAACCGAGCGGCTTTTAGCCGCATCGGTTGTTATACACGGGTAGCCGATCGCCCGCTGTAAACAACGGTACCGGGATGATGCCTGCAGCTGCGGGCATCATCCCGGTATAACCCCGGAAAGCCGAGTACGCATATCTGCGTACGGTGGGAGGGAAGGGGTTAAGGACCAAGCCTATTTCTATTTACAAGTTAAAATCTGTATTTTTTGGCTTGGAAATTAATTAGAACCCTCAAACATTATATATATTTTTAGCAGAGTACAATGGATATCATTGCAATCATTTTTTCACACTGAGGCGTTTTGCAGGTGCTAAAAATAGCGCCTGCAAAGTGCCCTGAAAGAGCGGCTCCATTCACTCCAATATGAAAACCTCGAGGGCTTTCACACTGGAGACACAGCAGTGGCTGTTTCAGGACGCTTTGCAAGCACTATTTTTAGCGCCTGTAAAATGCCTCAGTGTGAAAGGGGTCTTCATGTACAATCTGTGGCATGTAAACTCCCCCTCAATGTAAACCAAAGATAACAAAAAACAGGGAAAGTCTTTGGGGTTGATTTACTAAAGGTAAAGCCACTTTGCACTACAAGTGGAGTTGGTGGAGATCTGAGGGGGCCATGCAAGGAAAATAAAAAACAGCATCTTTGCTTCTACATGATTGGATGATAAAATCACCAGTGCTTCCCCTCAGATTTTCAGCGATTACACTTGTATTGCAGAGTGGATTTGCCTTTAATAAACCCCAAAATACCTAATAATTTGGGGTGTACACAACAAAGTGCTAGAGTGCAATTTGCCTAATGGGGACACTAGTTAGAGTGACCTGTGTGTCCCCAAAGAAAGGCATTGGTAGGGTTTTACCCTCACTTCCTGTTTAGCTATGTGACAGGAAGTGAAGCCAATTTTAAGAAAAGGGACACAAAGCCCAACCTAAAAAAGACAAGCAGGGGTTCTAACACTCACTTGGTTTCCCTCAAATGCCCAAAATTAGAATAGGATTGTCTGGAGCTCGATTTTAGTTCAGTGCCATAGGCGTGCGCACGGGGTGTGCCGGGTGTGCCTGGGCACACCCTAATCACCCCCTGCTGTGTCCAGAGATTTGCCCCAAAATGCTGCATCCAAGAGAGTGTGTGGCCCGCGCTGCCTGTGAAACAGTTTCACAGGCAGCAGAGCGTGAGAATTGCCAGAGCTGTTCAGTGTATGAAACTGTCAGATAATGACACTGCATGCAGGGAGAGACACCAGCTGTCAAAATGTCGGGGTGATGTCGGGGTGGGCGGGACAGAACGGCCATCAAACACCAGCCAATGGGATGGTTTCTGGGCGGGCTGCTACATTTATGTGGCCCCGCCCCCTCTCTGAAGCAGCTCAAACATTGGCTGGTGTTTATAGCGCTTGGTCCCGCCCACTCCCGACATCGCGGCTGAGTTGTAAGTCATCACAGCTCAGCCGCGATGTCGGGGGTGGGCGGGATCAAGCGCCAACACCAGCCAATGATTGGGCTGCTTCAGAGAGGGGGCGGAGCCAGAGAAATGTAGCCGCCCGCCCAGACCCATCCTATTGGCTGGTGTTTGGTAACTGTTCAGTCCCGCCCACCACCAACATCACCGTTGACTTTTAACAGCTGGTCTCTCTCCCTGCATGCAGTGTCATTATCTGACAGTTTCATACACTGAACAGCTCTGGCAATTCTCACCATCTCGTGAATGTGAAACTCCCCCTCTCTCCTATCTGTGCCACCCAATGCTGCCAATCAGTGCCAACCAATGCTGCCTATCAGTGCCAACCAATGCTGCCAATCAGTGCCAACTAATGCTGTCAATCAGTGCCAACCAATGCTGCCAATCAGTGCCAACTAATGCTGTCAATCAGTGCCAACCAATGCTGCCAATCAGTGCCAACCAATGCTGCCTATCAGTGCCAACCAATGCTGCCAATCAGTGCCAACTAATGCTGTCAATCAGTGCCAACCAATGCTGCCAATCAGTGCAAAACAATGCTGCCAATCAGTGCAAACCAATGCTGCCAATCAGTGCCAACCAGTACTGCCTATCTGTGCCAGTGCTGCTTATCAGTGCCAACCAATTCTGCCTATCAGTGCCAACCATTGCAAACCAGTGCTGCCTATCAGTGCAAACCAGTGCCGCCTATCAGTGCCAACCAATGCTGCCTATCAGTGCCAGTGCTGCTTATGAGTGCCAACCAATGCTGCCTATCAGTGCCAGTGTTGCCTATCAGTGCCAACCAATGTTGCCTATCAATGCCAACCAGTACTGCCTATCTGTGCCAGTGCTGCTTATCAGTGCCAACCAATTCTGCCTATCAGTGCCAACCAGTGCTGCCTATCAGTGCAAACCAGTGCTGCCTATCAGTGCCAACCAGTGCTGCCTATCAGTGCCAACCAATGCTGTAAATCAGTGCCAACCAATGCTGTCAATCAGTGCCAACCAATGCTGCCTATCAGTGCTGCCTATCAGTGCCCATAAGTGCTGCCCATCAGTGCTGAATATCAGTGCCCATCAGTGCTGCCTATCAGTTCCAATCAGTGCTGACAATTAGTGCACATCAGTGCTGCCAGTCTGTACCCATCAGTGCTGCCAATCAGTGCCAACCAATGCTGCCAATCAGTGCCAACAAATGCCAATCAGTGCCAACCAATGCTGCCTATCAGTGCCAACCAGTACTGCCTATCCATGCCAGTGCTGCTTATCAGTGCCAACCAATTCTGCCTATCAGTGCCAACCATTGCAAACCAGTGCTGCCTATCAGTGCAAACCAGTGCTGCCGATCAGTGCCAACCAATGCTGCCTATCAGTGCCAGTGCTGCTTATCAGTGTCAACCAATGCTGCCTAACAGTGCCAACCAGTACTGCCTATCTGTGCCAGTGCTGCTTATCAGTGCCAACCAATTCTGCCTATCAGTGCCAACCAGTGCTGCCTATCAGTGCCAACCAATGCTGCCTATCAGTGCTGCATATCAGTGCCCATCGGTGCTGCCTATCAATGCCCATAAGTGCTGCCCATCAGTGCTGCCAATCAGTGCACATCAGTGCTGCATATCAGTGCCCATCAGTGCTGCCTATCAGTGCCAATCAGTGCTGACAATTAGTGCCCATCAGTGCTGCCTATCAGTGCCACCTACCAGTGCCCATCAGTGCTGCCAGTCAGTGCCCATCAGTGCTGCCTATCAGTGCCCATCAGTGCTTCCAGTCAGTGCTGCCTATCAGTGTCCATCAGTGCTGCCAATCAGTGCTGCGAATCAGAGCCTATCAGTGCCCATAAGTGCTACCAATAAGAGCCCATCAGTGATGCATATCAGTGCCCATCAGTGCCACCTATCAGTGCCAATCAGTGCCCATTAGTGCCAATAAGTGCTGCCTATCAGTGCCACCTATCAGTGCACATCGGTGCTACCAATTAGTGCCCATCAACACTGCCAATCAGTGCTGCCTTAGCAGGGATGGTGGAAACCCCTCTACAGATAATTGCAATACAAATTACCTTCAAGTGCAACAACTTTTTAGTTGGGAGGTTCACACCATTATAGCACTTTGGATTTTTGATTTTTTAGAGTGTTACACTTAATTGTATATGTTTTAGTTACAGTTATAATGTGAATGTTTTGCACTTGAAGTTAATTTCCCACCACCCCTGCTAAGTCCATGTCTTTATGGACCTTGCTTTGTGCACTGGTGTGCAGTCATGTTGGAAGGGGTCATCCCCAAACTGTTCCCTCAAAGTTGAGAGCATGAAATTGTCCAAAATGTCTTGGTATGCTGACGCCTTAAGAGTTCCCTTTTCTGGAACTAAGGGGCCAAGCCCAACCCCTGAAAAACAACCCCACACCATAATCCCCCCTCCCCCAAATGATTTGGACCAGTACACAAAGCAAGGTACATAAAGACATGGATGAGCGCATTTGGGGTGGAGGAACTTGACTGATCTGCAAAGAGTCCTGACCTCAACCCGATAGAACACCTTTGGGATGAATTCGAGTGGAGACTGCGAGCCAGGCCCTCTTGTCCAACATCAGTGCCTGACCTCACAAATGCCCTTCTGGAAGAATGGTCAAACATTCCCATAGACACACTCCTAAACCTAGTGGACGGCCTTCCCAGAAGAGTTGATACTTTTATAGCTGCAAAGGGTGGGCCAACTCAATATTGAACCCTACGGACTAAGACGGCATTAAAGTTCATGTGCGTGTAAAGGCAGGTGTCTCAATACTTGACAATATATATGTATGTATGTGTGCTTGAGCTTTCGGGTGCACACCCTAATGCAATAGGCTGCGCACGCCTATGTTCAGTGCTCTAAATCAGTGCTTCTCAACCCAGTCCTCAAGTACCCCCAACAGGCCACGTTTGCAGGTTTTCCTTCATCTTGCACAGGTGCTTTAAATCAGTCAATGGCTTTGTATTTTGGACAGCTAGTTTAGCCAAGATAAAATTCCCTAAACATGTCCTGTCGGGGGTACTTGAGAACTGAGGCTGAGAACCACTGCACTAAAATGGAAAATTTAATACTTACCTCTCTGTAATATCTTTCCTGATGCCTATCCATGGCAGCATATACACAATCCATGCATATGCTACCATGAAGGCACCAGGAGAGTAACTTAGACAAAGGACACATTTTTGGGATTTTCCATGCCAATCAGCCTAGTTAAAGCGGGAGTCCCGCAAAAAATAAAAAAAATACTGCAGCTGCTGACTTTTAAAATAGAAACAATCACCTGTCCCGGGGTCCAGCGATGTCGACACCCGAGACCGAACCATCCCTCGGTCCTCGGGTGCTGCCACCGCCATTCTCAGTGAGGGAATCGAAGTGAAGCATTGCGGCTTCACTTCCCGGTTCCCTACTGCGCATGCACGAGTCGCACTGCGCATTCTCAATGGTCCCTGATATCTCCTGGGACCTGTGTGTTTCCCAGGAGACAGCGGGGGAGTGCGCATGACTCCCGCGGGAGTCTATTCCCGGAAGTGGGTGCAGATACCTGTATTATACAGGTATCTGCACCCCCCTCCCCCCTGAAAGGTGCCAACTGTGGCACCGGAGGGGGGGAGGAATCTGATGAGTGGAAGTTCCACTTTTGGGTGGAACCCCGCTTTAAGCTGTAGCTGGGAAATGTGTTGCATGAAAAGTAACAAAAAACACAAAACATAAAAATTTGCTACAAATTTTATTGGTCAACAAAACAGGACTTGGAAAAGAGCAAGGAAAGCAAAAAACACATGTATGTTAATTTGAGACACAAGAATATGGTTAACATGAGTTAAAAGGAGTGCGCCCACAAATGGATATCTATTAAGGAATTAAACATTAGTCAACATCTTCAGAACGTTTTTGCAAAGTAATGCAGCACAGACAATTAAATCAAAGTTTACAACCTACAAACGACACACATTGACATCAAATATATTTCAAGGGAAAATATCACCCACCCAAAAAATACAATAAACCAAAGTAAAAAGAAAAACTTGCTCGAATACACATCCGTTTTGCAAAGACATGTTACAGACTCGATAAGGACACCCAAATGTACTCTCTTGCCGGCCCCCCACACACAATCTTTCCTCTTTTCAGGGCAAGGTAAAGATTGCTATCTGCAAGCTTTATATAACATAGGTTTGTGTGCTAATGAGGCAATTGAAAACACCTGGACAGTCCATGAAACACACAAAATGCAGGTTCACCCAATGTAGAGAGAACTTCAAAGTGGGTACACCTGTTAAAGATGTCCTTAAATTACTAACCCAAAAAACACACTCTCTGAGCATGCCCAGAAACATCCAAGTGCTGTTCACACACAAAAAAAAAACTAAAGTCCCTGAGCATGCCCAGACCAACCCAAATGCAGCTAGCACCAAATAAGTCACCCCCCTGTCCAAAATTAAACACATCATCCAGCATGTCCTTAATTAGACCCCTTTCACACTGAGGCGTTTTTGCGGCATTTTAGCACTAAAAATAGCGCTATTAAAACGCTCATAAAATGCTCCCCATGCATCTCAATGGACCCTTTCACACTGAGGCGTTGTGCTGGTGGGGCATTGAGAAAAGTCCTGCAAGCAGCATCTTTGGAGCAGCTTTTGGGCGTTGAAAAAAGCGCTTCACAAACGCCCCTCTCCATTGAAATGAATTGAAAGTGCTGTAAAACCGCCTGAATAGCGCCTATAATCTGCCCTGAGCTGTAGAAAAGTCACATGATCTCACAAAAAAGTAAACATGCAAGCAGAAAAGAGAGCATCTACATGTAGGGAGGTGGGGTTGTTGTTTGACGCCCATGCTTCAATAACGCTTGAAAAAGGCTGTTAAAATGCCCACAGCGGTGCGGTAATTTTACCGCTAGCACCCCCAAAAACACTGTACAAACACGGTAAAAATGTGGTAAAAACACTAAGGCATTTTAGGGCATTTTTGAAGCGCCTCAGTGTGAAAGGGCTCTTAAGGTTAAGAAAAAAGAAGGTGGAAAAAAGTACTGGACTGCATCAAAAACGCACCAAAAACGTATCATAAATGCACTAGATCACATCAAAAAATGCACATGCATCTGGACTGCGTTTCTATGGAGTGAACTAGCCCTAAAGCTAATAACTTGGGGGGCGCCTTACTCTGCCTGTAAAGTGGTGCATCTGTAGCATGTATCCAAAATGCTGCTTCAAAGATGTACGGCTTTAGAGAAAACATCCAAATCGACATTGCAGCTGCAAGATTTTAACACAAAACTAAAAATAGCCTGCCCCCCCAATACATACAAGGCCATTTGGGGCTGTAAAGACTTAAAATGAGAACCCCCATGTGAAAAATACCACCCCAAAATCTAAAAATATTGTGCCCCTGCTCACACACTAACAAACCCCTAGCCAAACACACAGCAAGCCAGCCCATGAAAGGGGGGGTGGGTGCTTAGGGGCAGGAGGGGCTCTGGCACCCCAAAAGTCAACCACCTTGTCCCCATATTCAGGGGGACAAGAGCCTCTTCCACACAACCCTAGGCTGGGGTTGTGGGGGACTGCAGACAGGGGGGCTTTACAGAATGTGGAAAGCCCCTTTAAAGTATTGGATACAAGGTGCTTTGTGGTTGGTATTGGGCTGAGCCCAACATGCCCCAAAGGCAGCCAACTATGTTGAGTGCATGGGGCCTTGTATGGTTCGGGAGGGAGTTGGGCGATCGCTCTTTTCGCCCCTTTCTTAACCTCCCTGGCGGTATGATTATTTCGGATTTTAGGTGCTGAAAGCGGTACCATTATTTTGCATGGAAATTTGGCGTTTTATATTGTAGGTCTGTAAATCTTAACAATAACACACTTAAATCTGTCCAAACCAGAGTCTAGTAGATATCCCGGGTATGATAAAGTTTGAAACACAAAAACATAAATTATAATATAATAAATAAAAATAAATAATTTAAAAAAATTTAAAAAAATAGTAATAAAATAAATTTCCCCACAATTCACTATCGCTCAATTCTGCAAGTGTTCTAATTTACTATCGCTGTTTTCTAGCTGGTCTAAAGCCACTTTTGACGTAAAGGGACACTTTTTGGTTGCTATGGACAATCTCCAGTTTCCAGGCAGAAAGAACAGTGTATATCATGTAAAACTGCATGCAGGGCATGGGCCAAAGCACTGGGGACAAAAGGGATGTGAAATCATTTCATACAGTACTATAATCTGTAAGATTACAGTACTGTATGTGTTATGATTTTTACTTTTTTTTTAATTTGCCACCAGGCTCCGCCCCCGTGCGTTGCGCCGCTCGCAGGGAACGGAGCCTGGCACGGAGAGGCTTCGGAGGAGGACGGAGCCCTCGGACACTGCGGGTGACATCGCAGGATCCAGGGGACAAGGTAATTAACGCCGCCCCAGGATCCTGCAATGCGATCCCGAGTGTGGCTCGGGGTTACCGCTAATGGTACTGAATTTAAACCCCGAGCCACACTCGGGAAAACCGCCAGGGAGGCTAGCTGGCCCTGTTGTTTGCTCTGAAAAAGGATGTGGTTTGGATTGGTGAAGGCAGCTCACAGCCTTTGGAGAATGGAGAATGGAGTGTGGAGTTCCCCTTTAAAAGCAAAAACTAGCCCAAGGAAATCATATGTATTAGAGGGGGAAGGTTAAATGCCCTTTTAGGAGGAGCTAGAGGAACGAGAGTCTTTTTACATAGTCTTAACAAGGTACATGTCACATGTTGGCAACGTAACACGCTAACATGACCTGTGTGCAAATATCCGACTAAAAAACATATAAAGGTGAACCAGTGTAAAAAAAAAAAAAGTCAAGTTTAGAGGTGCGCCCGTTCAATCCACGCAAATGCATTTACGTTGCTTGACATTTACTAAGATTTTGGCCGTGCAGTGAACCAATGCAAATGCCGCTTGTGCATGCGGAGTGCTTAAATTGACCTCACACAGTTCTAAACGTACTTGCAGGCACAGCAAACTTGTTCAGAAAAAGTTACTTTCTCATTCTATTTTGGGCATATTTGTTACTTGGGCAGTTATTACTATACTTCCTCACATCACCCACATAATATTGGCACTTCCAGCTTCTTTTAATTTTGAGTTGAAGATGTCCTGTGCCATGTCCATAGTGGCGCACTGATCGCCTCCTCTCATGCGCCGAGATTACTGTAGTAAATGGGGAATAGCGATGTGTTACCGGCGCAAACGTTTTATAAATATCAAAACGTACGTTGAGCCTCAGCGTGCGCCTCAACCCATGGCGCAAACGGTTTATAAATCAGCCCCCGTGTATGGGGAAATAAATTGCTCAGACAAATGAGTAGATTTATATGTTATCCAATCAGATTGCACAGTGTATGGGGAAATGAATTGTCCAGAATGCACAATACACAGACATGTATTGAAAAGATGTTTTCATGGAAGTTTCGGCTACACCAATGATTATAGACTATCACCATAAAATGCACAATTACAAGTCCAGAGAACATCCGCACAGTTGTTGATAGGAGGAGGATCTCTAGAATTAATATTGAGTTGTTTCAAAAAGAAGTGAATGAATGGAATAAAACTGGAAGCAATATTCTCCATGTGATAAGGAAAAGCTCATTAACATGAATAGAACTACAATGAGCAAGTGCCCGATGTATAAGCAGTTGTGCACGCTGGAGAACGCAGATGCGCCTGTGTGCAACACACATATTTAACAAGCTAAAGCGCGTGCGCCCTGTCAGGCGAGGATGAAATGGTGAGCTTTGACAATGCGCATGTGCAGTTGAGTAAGCTGAAAGAAGGGTGTAAAAAGGCTTGATTAGTTGTAAGACAGATCTACATGTTCTGGACAGAATTTGTGCATTTAAACAATATTATATACATACTTTTTAGCCTGGTAACAGAAGATGGTAAACTGTAGTAAAGTTATCCACAGTATTCAGACAAAAATGTAGAAGATTACATTGGCTGCGCTTGCTAATGGAAGGCGCGAAGAATTGCGCAAGTGCGCAATAGCGCTTTCTATGTAAATATGGTTTGGTGCATATAAGTGCACCATAATTTTTGATAAATGTCTTTAGTCCCGTTTTTTGTGCAATTGCTCCAATTTCTCCACTGCACCACAGGCGCGGGTCTTTAGTAAATCACCCCCTTTGCTACAATGTAAAGTAGTGAGTGTACAGCTTGTATAACAGTGTAAATTTGCTGTCCCCTCAAAATAACTCAACCCACAGCCACTAATGTCTAAACCGCTGGCAACAAAAGTGAGTACACCCCTAAGTGAAAATGTCCAAATTGGGCCCAATTAGCCATTTTCCCTCCCCCGGTGTCATGTGACTCCCTAATGCTACAAGGTCTCAGGTGTGAATGGGGAGCAGGTGTGTTAAATTTGGTGTTATCGCTCTCACTCTCTCATACTGGTCACTGGAAGTTCAACATGGCAACTCGGCTATAAGAAGATTGCCAAGAAACTGAGCTGCAGCACGGTGGCCAAGACCATACAGCAGTTTAACAGGACAGGTTCCACTCAGAACAGGCTTTGCCATGGTCGACCAAAGAAGTTGAGTGTACATGCTCAGCATCATATCCAGAGGTTGTCTTTGGGAAATAGACATATGAGTGCTGCCAGCATTGCTGCAGAGGTTAAAGTAGTGGGATGGTCAGCCTGTCAGTGCTCAGACTATATGCCGCACGCTGCATCAAATTGGTCTGCATGGCTGTCGTCCCAGAAGGAAGCCTCTTCTAAAGATGATGCACAAGAAAGCCCGCAAACAGTTTGCTGAAGACAAGCAGACAAAGGACATGGATTACTAGAACCATGTCCTGTGGTCTGATGAGACCAAGATAAATGTATTTAGTTCAGATGGTGTCAAGCGTGTGTGTACTTTACATTGTAGCAAAATGTAATTTCTGCAGTGTTGTCACATGAAAAGCTAGATATAAATATTTATAAAGATGTGAGGGGTGTACTTACTTTTGTGAGATATTATGTGTGTGTGTGTGTATATATATATATATATATATATATATATATATATATTGTATGGATAAATTAACCTTTTATCTTATCTTAAGGCAAAGTATGATAAAGTTATTGCTGAACAAACATCTCCACAGCAGAAATGTAAGAACTGCTCTGGTCCATAGGGAGTGTAAAGATGTGAGAGACAAAATTGTTAAGGATCATTGTGTGTTTATGCTAATAAATAATATTTTTTATATGTATTGCTAAAAAGAAGAATTAAAAGATTTAAAATGATGCATTTATGGAAAGTTCAGCAAGTAAAACAGCTCAAAGTAGAAGGAGAATAAAGAAACATATTCCGTACAATGAGAAATTGAAATACATAAAAAGAGAGAGGAGAGAAGAGAT
This sequence comes from Aquarana catesbeiana, assembly GCF_042186555.1. Taxonomy (NCBI): domain Eukaryota; kingdom Metazoa; phylum Chordata; class Amphibia; order Anura; family Ranidae; genus Aquarana; species Aquarana catesbeiana. Next base: position 941,292,079 of record NC_133324.1, read on the forward strand.
GATTACATTGTCACTAACTTACTGTGGGAATGTCACTAATTAATGTTCAGCATCATGTCACAGAATTATGTACACAGTCTGTGATATTCAGAATGGCAGAGATTGTTTTATTTTCTTTGTATATGAAGATCAAAACCTTATCTTCCTCTAATTCCTATAAAAGCTGGCTCTTCTGGATTGTTCTGAGGATGACATTTTTTATATATAAGACTCAGAGCTCAGAACCGATCTTTAAGGTCCAGTTTGGAATCAGAGAATTAGGGATGGATTTCTATCAGGAGGGTGATCTTATCATTGGAGGAGTGTTCACAATATCCACATCTACTTTACATGACACATTTACACAAAACAATACCAGGATACTTTTATGTCAACCGTAAGTTGCATTTTACAGTATAGTTTACATTTTTCTTTGTCCTTCGTTCTATTTTTTTTTTTGTTTTGTTTGAATGTAATTGATGACATTCTCATTTTCTAATCCAGTGATTAGAAATTAAAGGGATTCTGTGAAAATGTAAAAATAGGAGTTGCCTTTAATGAGGTGTTTAGAAACCTGTATTGTGGAAGTATTGGACTGTCATTGGTGACCTCTCCTTCTACAAATATTAGTTTCATGGCCTAAATGCTGATCCTCCATTTTCAGTTATTCATTGATCACAAACCTGGGACAATATGAGGCTCAAGAATTGTGACTTTCCTAATTTGAAGGCTTGTCTCTGTCTCCTTCCACAGAAAGGTTTTACCAGTTTGGCACCACAGAATTTTATTTTTATTTTTTTCACACATGTAAAAAGCTTCATTTTGGCAATAAAATCACTTAAAGTGATTGTAAAGTCTTGTTTTTTTTCTAGTTATAAATAACAAACATGTTATACTTACCTTCCCTGTACAGTGGTTTTGCACAGAGCAGCCGTGTCCTCCTCTTCTGGGGTCCCTCTTCGATGCTACTGGCCCCTCTCTCCTGTTGGGCACAGCTTGCTATTGGAGCACCCGAGCTGAATCACAGCTCTGTGTGTCCATTCAGACACGGCACCGCGGCCTGGCCCTGCCCCTTTCTCTTCTCATTGGCTGACTTTGATTGACAGCGATGGGAGCCAATTGCGCTGTGCTGCTGTCTCAGCCAATGAGGAGGGGAGTCCTGGGCAGCTGAGACACTGCTGCAACATCCCTGGATAGAGATGGGGCTCAGGTAATTATCAGAAGGGCTGAGGGGGGCTGCTGCAAACAGAATGCTTTTTATCTTAAGGCATAAAATCACTTAGGATAAAAAAACCTTCCGACCTTCACAAAAACGTTCAACCCCCAGAACATTATATATTTTCTGAAAGCAGAGGCCATGTAAAATAAAAAGATGAACAATAATAACAAGTACTAGTGCGCAAACCACAAACCTAAGACCAGTAATCAGAGCAAAAAAGGATGTAAATGATATAGCTGCCACCATAAGGGTGTTCCCACACCAATAAAGGAGATCTGGCAAAATAATAAATTAATCAAATCAATTATAAGTGTACAACAACTAGGTATATAAGGAAATTCAAGACCAGAAAATCCAATAAATACTTATGTCTAAAAATAATCTTCCATCACATTGGGTAACTAGGGATCAAGGTGAATCAAAGTTACTTCAATAAATGGATCACAGAATAAACTAATCCCAGAGACGACCAATGAATGGAGTCTCACAGCAGGAGAGTAAACTAGATCCGGGAGAAAGAATCCTAATTAGAATTAATCCTAAACACTCATCAAATAAAAATGCCTTCCCATAATAAATGACACAATTGTGTGAATAAATGAGCAGATAACACAATCCAAACTAATAAATAACCACAATAAATATTAAATATAGTGTAAAACGGTAAAGTGCAGATAATACAAATTGTGTAATAATAATAATTAAAAATAAAAATAAAAAACATGCCACACTTCACAAAGTGCAAAATAGATGAATATATAAATAAATAAATTATGGAAAAACCAATAACTGTGCTTCAAATGGTGAAAAAACAGTGTAAAAAGGTGAAAGTCCCATAGACAATGCAATCCAGATTGTGACAATTAAATTGAGTGAAAAATAGTTCATCCAAGATTCCCAGTGTCAGCACTCAATCATATGTGTAGATAAAGTGAATCCAGGTGTAGTTCCCCCAGCCTCTCACCTCAGGGCTGAACGATAACAGCCTTAAAAATCAATACTAGTAATCCCATCTGTTCTACGGTCCCCTTAACGGTAGTTCCCTTCCACTTACATCCACTTACATAGCAGTAAATGCAAGCAAGCATAGCATCTGATGGTAACACAGCTGCCTCCCGAACCCGGTGTCTTGTCGAATACTGTCCCCCATCGGATAGTGTCCGCCCTGTACTGCGCAGGCGCAGTACGGAGGACAAACGAGACGCCGAAAGTCTCCGAAGTTCAACAGCTGATCATCAGCTGTACACGGCGCCTGCGCATTTATTCTGCCCTGTGTCCAGGTTCATTCCCCACTATCCAAATGGACATAGAGTTAGAATAAATAGATGGGAGGCCATGCCCGAAGCGTGGCGAGTGAAGCGAGCCCGCTAGGGGCCCTCTTACAAAGCCTTCACTATTGAGTGCCCAAGCGCCGTGTACAGCTGATGGTCAGCTGATCAAGTTCGGACACTTTCGGCGTCTCCTTGTCCTCCGTACTGCGCAAGCGCTGCGCCTGCGCAGTATGGGGCGGACACTATCCGATACGAGAACACTTCTCGACAGAACACCGGCCGTGATCGGAAAGCTAAACCACGTGACCCGCCTCTCTTCCTTGACGCGTTGCGTGACCATCACATCACTTTATCAAAGGATACCCTTTTATCAGATGCTATGCTTGCTTGCATTCACTGCTATGTAAGTGGATAGCTTTATTAAATGTGATTGTTTTAAACTACTACACTATGGAGTGTGTCCTCCCCTTTTTTTACATTGTCTGACTGGGCATTCTGAGATCGGAGGATTTAGACAGATAAACCCAAAGGGATCTTCCGTTAAGGGGACCGTAGAACAGATGGGATTACTAGTATTGATTTTTAAGGCTGTTATCGTTCAGCCCTGAGGTGAGAGGCTGGGGGAACTACACCTGGATTCACTTTATCTACACATATGATTGAGTGCTGACACTGGGAATCTTGGATGAACTATTTTTCACTCAATTTAATTGTCACAATCTGGATTGCATTGTCTATGGGACTTTCACCTTTTTACGCAGTTTTTTCACCATTTGAAGCACAGTTATTGGCTTTTCCATAATTTATTTATTTATATATTAATCTTTTTTGCACTTTGTGAAGTGTTGTATGTTTTTTATTTTTAATTATTATTATTACACAATTTGTATTATCTGCACTTTACCGTTTTACACTATATTTAATATTTATTGTGGTTATTTATTAGCTTGGATTGTGTTATCTGCTCATTTATTCACAAAATTGTGTCATTTATTATGGGAAGGCATTTTTATTTGATGAATGTTTAGGATTAATTCTAATTAGGATTCTTTCTCCCGGATCTAGTTTACTCTCCTGCTGTGAGACTCCATTCATTGGTCGTCTCTGGGATTAGTTTATTCTGTGATCCATTTATTGAAGTAACTTTGATTCACCTTGATCCCTAGTTACCCAATGTGATGGAAGATTATTTTTAGACATAAGTATTTATTGGATTTTCTGGTCTTGAATTTCCTTATATACCTAGTTGTTGTACACTTATAATTGATTTGATTAAGCGCCACTTTAATTATTATTTTGCCAAAATAAAAAGATGATAGTTGCGTGTGCTTGTGATATTGCAAAAAACGATACTACCCAAAAATGGTCATAGATGATGTTTTAAAAGCCTTTACAGCTCATCAGTTTAGAATTAACTAGAAGCTCTTGTGCTAGAATTATTGTGCTCCCTCTGATGTTCACAGTGACATCTCACACATGTGGTGTAACCGTGGTTTATGTAGCCGTGCGCACCCTGGGTGTGTGTTTGCACATGTATGCAGGCAACAGACATTACAGCAATTTTGTTTTATTTTTTAACACATTTTATTATACTATTTAAAAAACTATTTTTCTTTCATTTATTTATATTTTTATTTATTTATGGTTGTATTTTTCCTTGATTGCCATAACAAAGGGTTATTTATCCCCCATGTGATAGCATTGGGCAGGTGACAGGTACTCTTTATGGAGACATTAGGGGTTCAATATCTCCCCCTGTCCTTCACACCATCAGAACATCTTGCTTAGATCACTAAGAAACTCACAAAAAATCTTAGTTTTAATATACTGTAAATTAGTATTAAATATATCAAATGTAATGGCTATAACCTTTAAAGTAAAACAAAAAGAGCCTTGGATGTATCAATCATCTTTATCTGCCTACATCATATTAATGCACAAAAAACACACATTTGATGTTCAATAAAGATTTATTGGGTGCTGCAAAATATTTTTTAGTATACTTATGATTTATAAATATACGTCAGTGACGTAGAATACAGCGGTTAGCTGCCGTAATCCTGGTATATTCTTAAATGGCAGACGGTCCTCTTTCTGATAAAAGTTGTCTCCGCAAGATCTCCGGAGCCATCGGTAGTGAGGGAAAGATGGTCCCCGCTCCATAACATTGGATGACGCAAGCGACATCAAACGTCACTTCCGCCCAATGCTCTTAAAAGGAAGATTTTTTTTTTTTTTAACTTTTTTTTTCAATTGCATTTACGTGTAAATATGAGATCTGAGGTCTGTTTGACCCCAGATCTCACATTTAAGAGGCCCTGTCATGCTTTTTTTCTATTACAAGGGATGTTTACATTCCTTGTAATAGGAATAAAAGTGACCCAAAAATTATTTTTTAAAAGGACAGTGTAAAAATAAGAAGTAAAATAAATAATAATACATTTTTTTTTCAATGCGCCCTGTCCCACCGAGCTCGCGCGCAGAAGCGAACGCATATATAAGTCGCGCCAGCATACGAAAACAGTATTCAAACCACACATGTGAGGTATTGCCACGATCATTAGAGCAAGAGCAATAAATTTAGCACTAGACCTCCTCTGTAACGCAAAACTGGTAACCTGTAGAAATTTGTAAGCATCTCCTATGGAGATTTTGAAGGGTCTAAGTTTGTCACCATTCCACGAGCGGGTGCAATTTTGAATCATGACACGTTGGGTATCAATTTACTCGGCATAACATTATCTTACACAATATTATTTTTTAATTAAAAAATGTGACATAAAGTATTGCAACAACCACCATTTTATTCTCTAGGGTGTCTGAAAAAATATATAATGTTTGGGGGTTCTAAGTAATTTTCTAGCAAAAAAATTATTTTAACTTTATTATTTAACTATTTTAAACACCAAGTTTGAAAAATAGGCTTGGTCCTTAAGTGGTTAAACTTTTTTTTCTAGTCATGTGACTGGCACAGCGCCAATCAGGGTTGCTCAGACACAGACTCATACTGTGGAGAACATACATCAGCAGAGTAATGGAAGCCTCCCCCAAGGATCTTTCCCTGCAGATGCCAAAGAACAAAGAAAGATCATGTGACCATCACAAACAAACAAGGGCAACGCACATCACAAACAAACAAACATTTGATTGTTTGTGATGTGTGTTGCCCTTCCATGTGCACCTTGCTGTAAATTCTATGGATTGGGGTGATTGCCACTTGTCATGTGACCACATAACAGTGCTGCAGAAATAAGGTACTTCAAGGATTTAAAAAAAATAATAAAATACAGTGGCATGATATAGATGATTTATGGAAATTAATTATTGCAATAAGCACTTCTCTGACTTTCAGAGTGTAAGTATTGGCATTGTGAAGTTGATCCTTGATTTAATAGCTAGACAGTCCCTGACCTGGAACATTGATAAAGGATGGCAGACTTTCCAGACTTCGCTGGCTGCTTGCCTGTTCCAGGTCAGGAACACACAGGAGGTCATTTACTATAGCGCCACAGCGCTAATTAGCACTAATTGCCGCAAACTAATGCTAATTAGCGCTAATCGTGCTAATTAGCGCTAAAACGGTATTCACTATAGCGCTGGTGAGAAAATACTCCAAAATCGAATTTACTATAGTTCCCTAAAACCAAATAGCTCCCCAACCCTTAGCCCCCGTTCACACCTATGCGAATTAGATGCGGCTTACACCGCATCCAATTCGCAGGACATTTTAAAATACATTCATATGAATGCATCTGGTTCACATATGTGCGTTGCATTCGCACATCGCATTGCACAAAAAATGTGTGCATTTTCTGGGCATTGCGGTGCGAATTACAAGCCTAATATCTTCTATGGGAACACATCTGATTCACAGATGCATTGCGTTCTGAACATGGATTTTCTCCTTCTCCTCACTACACCCCCCCCCCATCTTCCTGCTCACTGATTCGCAGCTAAAACGCAGAGGAACCTCTGAACAACTGATTTTTATCTTCCCAGTGAAACCTGAGCTTCAATTCGCACCACACATGTGTGAACCCAGGCTAACTCTGCTAAAACCTGGAGTAGTGCACCTGTAAATATTGTTTAGAGGATGATATAATTGCCTAAATAGTACTGAAATATGCGGTATATTGTGTGTGTATTGTTCCTGTCTGACCATGCAAACATGGTTTGGGAGCATGTGCTGACCTTCTACTCTTTGATCTCATTGCTTAATCATGTACACAGAAATGCAGCTTCCAGCAGAACATGGTCACCATTGTATGTATGTGTGTGGATTTGTGGGGTGGTGGCGGGCGTTATATTTAGAACATGTGGCTTTTTTAATACTATTTTGGAATGCTTTGTAAGAATAATGACTGTTAAGTATGTTTTTATATAATCTTGCATATAAAAAAGCTGTGTCCACTCTAAGGTTTAGACAAATTTTAGATTGTAAGCTCCTATGAGCAGGGCCCTTAAAACCCAATTGCTAACTGTTTTGCTAAATGTAGCACCATATATCCTGTTGACATTTTTTTGAAGCTAGTAAATGAATTACAGAATTTTGTTTCTGCTGGAAAAATAAAAGTACATTATTGAGCTTGTTTGTTGTGTGTTTGTGGGTTTTTTTTTGTTTCTTTCTTCTTTTTAATTAGTTTTGGGGGTGGTGGTTTTGTGGAAGTGTAAGATCTTTTATATCTTAGGCTGCTTTTACACTGGAGGCACTTTACAGGAGCTATAGCGCTAAAAATAGCGTGTGCATAGTGCCTGTAAAGAGCCTCTCCTCTCACTCCGGTGTGAACTGACCTTGACCCTAGGATTACACCTATGCATTTTTTAGTGAGTTTTGCAGTTTTCAGAAACACTCTACAGTCCATTTAACATATACATACTATTGTACTAGTTCACATCCATGTGTTGCGTTTGTTAGGATATGTTTTTTTTTTATTAAACAGACATAAGATACATGGGACATAACATTACAATGTATTGTAAAATAGTTCTGAGTGGTCTCCCCTGAGCCGTGTCTCCCGCTGTCATCTTCTCCTAGTTCTGTCTTTCTGGACGCCATCTTTCCCACCACCGCCTACTTCTCCCGCTGCCGTGTTCTTCCTAATCGCCGTGTTCTTCCTCCCCCGCCATCTTTATCATTTGTGTTGTCCCTGCTGTCTGGCGTCTCTTACACAGCCATGGGGCATGACCATCCATTCACGTCACACAGAAAGCCCACCCCTTTTTTCCAGAAAATAAAGGGGCGGGCTCTGCGTGTCACGTTAACGGATGGCCATGCCCCATGGCTGTGTAAGAGACACCAGACAGCGTGGACAACACAACAGAGGAAGACAGTGGGGGAGGAAGAACATGGCAGTGGGAGAAGTAGGCGGTGACAGCACCAGGAGAAGATGATGGTGGGAGTAACAGCCCGGGGGAGAAGACCACTCAGAGCTAATTTACAATAAAGGAATTGTAAAAAAACGGCTATTGTTTTTTGTCACATTTCACTGCTTTTTTTTGGTGAATGGGTAGGGGTACAATGTACCCGATACCCATTCAAATGGGGGGGGGGGCAGATCTGGGGGCCCCCTTATTAAAGGGGACTTCCAGATTGTGATAAGCCCCCCGCCCGCAGACCCCCACAACCACCAGGCAAGGGTTGTGGGGACAAGGTGTTTTAGGGGGACCTCAAAGCACCCTCCCCATGTTGAGAGCATGTGGCCTTGTACTGTTCAGGAGGGGGGCGCTCTCTCGCCCCCTCTTTTCCTGCAGCCTGCCACGTTGCGTACTTGGATAAGGGTCTGGTATGGATTTTGGGGGGACCCCCACGCCATTTTATTTTTCAAATTTTGGCGTAGCGTTCCCCTTAATATCCATACCAGACCTGAAGAGCCTGACATGGATTTTGGGGGACCCCCACACAGTTTTCTTTTTAATGCAAGGTTCCCCTTAATATCCATAGCAGACCTGAAGGGCCTGGTATGGATTTTGGGGGGACCCCTACGCAATTTTTATTTATTTTGATGCAAGGTTCCTCTTAATATTCATACCAGACCTAAAGGACCAAGGGTAGGACTCAGGGCCTCATACACTTTTTATGGCAATAACTTGCATATAAGCCTTTAAAATGAGCACTTGTGATTTTTCATGTTCATGTCCCATAGACTTTAACGATGTTCTCACATTGGGGCGTTGGGCTCATCCCTACCCAATGGCACATGAGCATGGTTGGTACCATAATATTAATGTTTCAAATGCAAAACATTATTGTATACAATGAAAAGAATCAAACAATAGTATTTTCTATATATTATTGTGCTCAGCACCATAGCATTATGCCCTGCTATCTTCAAAGGTTCAAGCCATGGGTTTGAATCCCACCAATGGTATCACCTCCTGAAAATGTACATTGTACTCAGCAGCATAATTAGCGAATGCACATCAATTTGGTTTATTCCATCATTTTAACTCTTCAAATGCATGCAATGGTATGTAATTATTCAAAAATATTATGGTGTGGATTTAAAAAAATCAGCTATTCAAAAATCAAGGAAAAAAACGGTGTAGGGTCCCCCCCCCCTCCAGTGCATACCAGGTCCCTTCAGATCTGGTATGGACTTTAAGGGGAATTCCATGCTAAAATGTAAAAAAAATGGCGTAGGGGTCCCCCCCAAGGTCCATACCAGAAGGGTCTGGTATGGATATTAAGGGGAACCCTGCACCAAAATTTGAAAAAAATGGCATACGGGTCCCCCCAAAATTCATACCAGACAATTATCTGAGCACGCAACCTGGCAGGCCGCAGGAAAAGAGGGGGGACAAGAGCGCGGCCCTCCCCATCCTGAACCGTACCAGGCCACATACCCATAACGTGGGGAGGGTGCTTTGGAGTAGCCCCCCAAAGCACCTTGTCCCCATGTTGATGGGGAGAAGGGCCTCATCCCCACAACCCTTGACCGGTGGTTGTGGGGGTCTGCGAGTGGGGGGCTTATCGGAATCTGGAAGCCCCCTTTAACAAGAGGGCCCCCAGATCCCGCCCCCCATGTGAATGGTTATCGGGTACATTGTACCCCTACTTATTCACCAAAAAAAGCAGTGAAATGTGACAAAAGACAATAGCCGGTTTTTGATAATTCCTTTATTTAACTACTTGACCACTGGGCACTTAAACCCCCTTAATAACCAAACCAATTTTCAGCTTTTGGTGCTCTCACATTTTTAATGCAATTACTCAGTCATGCAACACTGTACCTATATGAAATTTTTGTCCTTTTTTTCACACAAACAGAGCTTTCTTTTGGTAGTATTCAATCAACGCTGGGTTCTTTATTTTTTGCGCTATAAAAGAAAACAGACCGAAAATTCTGTAAAAAAATGCGTTTTTCTTTGTTTCTGTTATAAAATTTTGCAAATTAGTAATTTTTCTTCATATATTTTGGCCAAAATTTATACCGCTACATATCTTTTGTAAAAATAACCCAAATCAGTGTATATTATTTGGTCTTTGTGAAAGTTATAGAGTCCAAAAGCTATGGTGCCAATATCTGAAAATTGATCACACCTGAAGTACTGACGGCCTATCTAATTTCTTGAGACCCTAACATGCCAGAAAAGTACAAATACCCCCAAATGACCCCTTTTTGGAAAGAAGACATTCCAAGGTATTTAGAAAGATGCATGATGAGTTTTTTGAAGTTGTCATTTTTTCCCACAATTCTTTGCAAAATCAAGATTTTTTTTTCTTTTTTACAAAATTATCATATTAGCAGGTTATTTCTCACACACAGCATATGCATACCACAACTTACACCCCAAAACACATTCTGCTATTACTCCCGAGTACGGCGATACCACATGTGTGAGACCTTTACACAGCGTGGCCACATACAGAGGCCCAACATGCACGGAGCACCTTCAGGCGTTCTGGAGTGCCCAGGCCAATCCTGACATTTCTCTCCTACATGTAAAAATCATCATTTATTTGCTAGAAAATTACATAGAACCCCAAAACATTATATATGTTTTTTTTAGCAAAGACCCTAGAGAATACAGTGGAGGTCATTGCAACTTTTTATCTCACACGGTATTTGCGCTGCAATTTTTTTTAACGTGTTTGTGCTTTAAAGAAAACAAAACAGTAAAGCTAGTCCAATGTTTTTGCATAATGTGAAAGATGAAGTTATGCCAAGTAAATAGATACCTCACCCTTCAAAATTGCACACTCTCGTGGAATGGCGCCAAACTTTGCTACTTAAAAATCCCCATAGGCGACGCTTTAAAATTTTTTACTGGTTACATGTTTTGAGTTACAGAGGAGGTCTAGGGCCAAAATTATTGCTCTCGCTCTACCGATCGCAGCTATACCTCACATGTGTGGTTTGAACACCATTTTCATATGTGGGCGGGACTTACGTATGCGTTCGCTTCTGCATGTGAGCACATGGGGACACGGGGATTTATTTATTTTTTTTATTGTTCATTTTACTTTATTTATTTTAGTTTGATGCTTTTGTCCAAAAAATAAATTTTTTGATCACTTTTATTCCTATTACAAGGAATGTAAACATCCCTTGTAATAGGAATATGGCATGACAGGTCCTCTTTACAGTGAGATATGGGGTCAATAAGACCCCACATCTTCCCTCTAGGCTGGGAAGCCTGAAATTAAAAAAAAAAAACAATCCTGGCTTTGATCGTAGCGGTGAGTCGGTAGAAGCACCTGAAGGCGGCGGGAGGGGGGGACATCCCCTCTCGCCTCCTGTAAGAATGATCAAGCAGTGGAACAGCCACTATGATCATTCTTATGGTGTAGGGAATCGCCGGCTGACAAAGCTGATATCTGAATGATGCCTGTAGCTGCAGGAATCATTCAGATATGCTCGCAGAAAGTCAAGGATGTCGTATGACGGCCGGTGGTTAAAACATTTTTTTTTAACACAAAGTTGTCTATTTATACAATATTTCTAACACATAACATGTACATACCAAAAATGACACCCCAAAATAGATTCTCCTACTCCTCCTGAGTACGGCGATACCACATGTTTGAGACTGCCACAGCCTGGCCACATACAGAGGGCGAGTACAGCCGAGTATGGCTGAGCATGGCAGAGTATGGCTGAGCATGGCTGGGTATGGCTGGGTATGGCAAAGTATGGCTGGGTATCACTGAGTATTGCAGAGTATGGCTGGGTATTGCAGAGTATGGCTGGGTATGGCAGAGTATGGCTGGCTTTTGCAGAGCATGGCAGGGTATGGCAGATTATTGCGGGGTATTGCGGGGTATTGCAGGGTATTGCAGAGTATTGCAGAGTATTGTGGGATATTACAGGTTATTTCAGGGTATTGCAGGGTATTGCGGGGTATTGCGGGGTATTGCAGAGTATTGCAGAGTATTGTGGGATATTACAGGGTATTTCAGGGTATTTCAGGGTATTGCAGGGTATTGCGGAGTATTGCGGGGTATTGCGGGGTGTTGCGTGGTATTGCAGGGTATTGCAGAGTATTGCAGGGTATTGCAGAGTATTGTGGGGTATTGCAGAGTATTGCAGAGTATTGCGGGGTATTGCAGAGTATTGTGGGTTATTGCAGAGTATTGCAGGGTATTGCAGAGTATTGCAGGGTATTGCTGGGTATTGCAGAGTATTGCAGGGTATTGCAGAGTATTGCAGGGTATTGCAGAGTATTGCATGGCATTGCAGAGTAGTGCAGGGTATTGCTGAGCATGGAGGGACGGAGGCGCAACCAGCGAATCCGGGGACCCCTAAGTCAGTGGAAGGGCCCCACCTTCAGCCTGAAGTCTGGACGATTTTCAACTCCCTACTGGGCAGACCGCTAAACTCGCCTATTGATATGGAGTGCTGCCACAGAATGCATAGATCCAGAAGCCAGGACACTGACCCTCCCCAGGATATAGTCTGTTGCCTGGTGACCTTCCAACTAAAAGAAGTTATTGCTCGCAACCACAGTCACCTACTCCATGATGGCTCTGAAATTTAGATCTATCAGGATCTGTCTGCCATTATGCTCCAGCATTGAAGGATATTGTGTCCCCTGCTTAACATCTTGTGGGATTGGAGCATTGTATATTGCTGGAAATTCTGCCTTTTGGCAACAGTTGCTGGACGCACAGCTCTCCTGCAAAGGCTGGCAGACCTGCAGCCCTTTTGTGACACCTTGGGCCTTCCAACACAGGCCAACACCTTCCTTACTAGATTGGTACAGCTCCTTTCTCCAACCCCAGCCTTGGATCCCCACTCAGCCTGATTCCACTCCTCGTTCTCAGCAACACAGGCCGCGTCACCTTAGATCCCCTTCTGCCTCTTCTGTGAGAGATTTGAACAGGGTGCCTCTGGATCACAGCCCAAAGCATTCAACTTCAGCCTCGCAAAGACAGATGCTTCACTGAGTGCCTCTTGGAAGATTGTGTGAGCTTATTCTGACGCTATTTGTTTCCAGTTTGTTGACTATACACTCTGTGGCTTTCCCATAGATGGGTGGGCTGCCTTGCTTTCCTGTAGAGTGTATTGTTGCCCTGAGGAGATTTGTCCCTTGCTTGCTATGCAAAGGATTAACTTTGGAGTGTTCTCTGCCTCTCTACTGCCCTCTTGTGTGGTAGGCTTTGTTATAGCTACGGGAAAACGACATCAGAGATCTAGTCTCGTTTGGCTATATATCTTTTGTCCACAGGGACTGAACTTGCCTGTTTATTTGCTTTGTTGAATCCCCTAACTTGAACTGCTTTTGACCTGTTTTTGCCACTTTCTTTAGGGATCATCCATGCTATGGGGGTTTATGCTGGCTCTCTGCTAATTCCTACTACTGCTTAATAATGTCACTGTTATGGCCATCTAGCTATACAAACATTGTTTTGATATGCTCTCATGTTTTATATATACACTATGCCTTTTGTTTTCCCTTGTATGTTTGAGCGGGGGCTGTCCCACTGAGGATACTTCACAGGGAGCTGTGTGGGTCTGAGCGGACCTCAAGGGGGTGTAGCTGGTTATGATGGCCCTGGATCTTGGAGTAAGGGAGGCCTTTGCCTGGCCCCTATGCATACAGTGGAGTTGCCAAGGGGGTGCTTCTAGGCTGCAAGTATTCTCTACAGTTGCACTTATGCACTCACCTCCCTGGGACATTGTAATTCCTTGCTTTTTATTCCCAGGAAGGAGCTTGCATTTGCCTTTGGAGAGCCTTCTTCACTGTCTGGTGGGGTTTTTCTTATCGGGTGATTTTGAGCAGTGTTTATTCTTTGTGCCTTTTATGATGGTTGTGCATGGGTCTCCTAACTGCCTTTGCATTGACTTGATGACGTGATTTGATCCCTACGATCCAGGGGCTAGTTCTTCTCTGCCTACGCTACTACTTTCACTTGCTAGGTGCCTTTTCACCTCTTGCCTCCCCCCCTGTTCCCCCTCTACTGCTTTGCCTCTGTACTGGAATCCCTGGTACCACTTATTGTCCCAGACAACCGTCTATAGATCCACTTAATCTTCCTCCTATTCATGTTTATTTATTTTACAAATCAGCTACTAGTTGGTTGCATTAGCTGTACTATGTCTTACTTTAATTACTTTAATTACTTTACAATAGGAATGTCTCCTTTATGTGGCAACCTTACTGTGTAATACAGTAGAAAGGGGATACTGGATGCGATTTTGGTTTTCCCTATGCGTAGTCTCCGCTTAGTTAAAGTGGTTGTTAATTCACTATAATATGATCTTGCCATCTTCTCTGTTATATAACACTATGTGCCCCTGTGTCTGTGCTGTATAAAAAAGATGCAGATTATACGGTATATCAGAGCGGCTCCCAGCACTCACGTGACTCCTAGGCTCTTTCCGTGGAGGAGGGGATGAGAGAAGAGAGATCTGAGGAGTCACGTGCGTACCGGGAGCCTCTCTGATATACGGTATAATCTGCATCTTTTTTATACAGCACAGGCACAGGAGAACATAGTGTTATATAACAGAGGGGATGGCATGATCATAGTATAGATTAGATTGCATCAGGAGGGGAGGTTAGTGAAGTGGACAGAGCAGACAGGCAGGGAGAGGAGGGGGGAGGAGGACAGAGGAGGATACAGGAGAGGAGGGAGCAGGGCTGCGAATGATGGAGGCACGTAAATTGACCGCAGTGTCAGGGCTCAGCAGCCATGATATACCATGGTTAGTTTACAGGGGGGAGGGTATAGCCAGGCAGGATAAGCCAGGTAGTTTAGGTGATACAGGGGGCCAAGTTAATAACATGCTTTAACCACTTCAGCCCCGGAAGGATTTAGCCCCTTCCTGACCAGAGCAATTTTTACAATTTGGCACTGCGTCGCTTTAACTGCTAATTGCGCGGTCATGCAATGCTGTACCCAAACGAAATTGATGTCCTTTTCTTCCCACAAATAGAGCTTTCTTTTGATGGTATTTGATCACTTCTGCGGTTTTTATTTTTTGCGCTATAAATGGAAAAAGACGGAAAATTTTGAAAAGAAATGATATTTTCTAGTTTTTTTTATAAAAAAAAACCAATAAACTCAATTTTAGTCATACATTTAGGCCAAAATGTATTCGGCCACATGTCTTTGGTAAAAAAAAATTTCAATAAGTGTATATTTATTGGTTTGCGCAAAAGTTATATCGTCTACAAACTAGGGTACATTTTCTGGAATTTACACAGCTTTTAGTTTATGACTGCCTATGTCATTTCTTGAGGTGCTAAAATGGCAGGGCAATACAAAACCCCCCCAAATGACCCCATTTTGGAAAGTAGACACCCCAAGGAAATTGCTGAGAGGCATGTTGAGCCCATTGAATATTTATTTTTTTTATCCCAAGTGATTGAATAATGACAAAAAAAATAAAAAATTACAAAAAGTTGTCACTAAATGATATATTGCTCACACAGGCCATGGGCATATGTGGAATTGCACCCCAAAATACATTCAGCTGCTTCTCCTGAGTATGGGGATACCACATGTGTGGGAATTTTTGGGAGCCTAGCCGCGTACGGGGCCCCAAAAACCAATTACTGCCTTCAGGATTTGTAAGGGCATACATTTTTGATTTCACTCCTCACTACCCTGTTTCCCCGAAAATAAGACCTAGCGTGATTGTCGGTGATGGCTGCAATATAAGCCCTACCCCCCAAGTAAGCCCTAGTTAAAGTCCTTGTAGGTTTTATTTTCAGGGTATGGCTTATTTTCAGGGAAACAGAGTAGGGCTTATTTGGGGGGTAGGGCTTATATTGCAGCCATCACTGACAATCACGCTAGGTCTTATTTTCGGGGAAACAGGGTACCTATCACAGTTTTGAAGGCCATAAAATGCCCAGATGGCACAAACCCCCCCCCCAAATGACCCCATTTTGGAAAGTAGACACCCCAAGCTATTTGCTGAGAGGCATGTTGAGTCCATGGAATATTTTATATTTTGACACAAGTTGCGGGAAAGTGACAATTTTTTTTTTTTGCACAAAGTTGTCACTAAATGATATATTACTCACACAGGCCATGGGCATATGTGGAATTGCACCCCAAAATACATTTAGCTGCTGCTCCTGAGTATAGGGATACCACATGTGTGGGACTTTTTGGGAGCCTAGCCGCGTACGGGGCCCCGAAAACCAAGCACCGCCTTCATGATTTCTAAGGGCGTAAAGTTTTGATTTCACTCCTCACTACCTATCACAGTTTTTAAGGCCATAAAATGCCCAGATGGCAAACCCCCCCCCAAATGACCCCATTTTGGAAAGTAGACACCCCAAGCTATTTGCTGAGAGGCATGTTGAGTCCATGGAATATTTTATATTTTGACACAAGTTGCGGGAAAGTGACAAATTTTTTTTTTTTTTTTGCACAAAATTGTCACTAAATGATATATTGCTCAAACATGCCATGGGCATATGTGGAATTACACCCCAAAATACATTCTACTGCTGCTCCTGAGTACGGGGATACCACATGTGTGGGACTTTTTTTTCTTAGCCTAGCTGCATACGGGGCCCCGAAACCAAGCACCGCCTTCAGGATTTCTAAGGGCGTACATTTGTGATTTCACTCCTCACTACCTATGACAGTTTTGAAGGCCGTAAAATGCCAAGATAGCACAAACCCCCCCCAAATGACCCCATTTTGGAAAGTAGACACCCCAAGCTATTTGCTGAGAGGCATGGTGAGTATTTTGCAGCTCTCATTTGTTTTTGAAAATGAAGAAAGGCAAGAAAACATTTTTTTTTTCTTTTTTCAATTTTTAAAACTTTGTGACAAAAAGTGAGGTCTGCAAAATACTCACTATGCCTCTCAGCAAATAGCCTGGGGTGTCTACTTTCCAAAATGGGGTCATTTGGGGGGGGTTGCCACCTGGGCATTCCATGGCCTCCGAAACTGTGATAGACAGTGAAGAGTGAAATCAAAAATTTACGCCCTTAGAAAGCCTGAAGGCGGTGCTTGGTTTTCGGGGTCCCGTACGCGGCTAGGCTCCCAAAAAGGATCACACATGTGGTATCCTCGTACTCAGGAGAAGCAACAGAATGTATTTTGGGGTGTAATTTCACATATTCCCATGGCATGTTTGAGCAATATATCATTTAGTGACAACTTTGTTCAAAAAAAAAATTGTCTTATTCCCGCAACTTGTGTCACAATATAAAATATTCCATGGACTCGACATGCCTCTCAGCAAATAGCTTGGGGTGTCTACTTTCCAAAATGGGGTCATTTGGGGGGTTTTGAACTGTCCTGGCATTTTATGCACAACATTTAGAATCTTAAGTCACACATCACCCACTCTTCTAACCACTTGAAGGCAAAGCCCTTTCTGACACTTTTTGTTTACATGAAAAAAAAAATTTTTTTGCAAGAAAATGACTTTGAACTCCCAAACATTATATATATATTTTTAAAGCAAATGCCCTACAGATTAAAATGGTGGGTGTTTCATTTTTTTTTTCACACCGTATTTGCACAGCGATTTTTCAAACGCATTTTTTGGGGAAAAAACACACTTTTTGAAATTTTAATGCACTAAAACACACTATATTGCCCAAATGTTTGATACAATAAAAAAGATGATCTTAGGCCGAGTACATGGATACCAAACATGACATGCTTTAAAATTGCGCACAAACGTGCAGTGGCGACAAACTAAATACATTTTTAAAAACTTTTAAAAGCCTTTACAGGTTACCACTTTAGATTTACAGAGGAGGTCTACTGCTAAAATTACTGCCCTCGATCTGACCTTCGCGGTGATACCTCACATGCATGGTGCAATTGCTGTTTACATTTGACGCCAGCCCGACGCTAGCGTTCGCCTTTGTGTGAGAGCAGGGGGAGACAGGGGTGCTTTTTTTTTTTTTTTCTTTATTATTTTTTTGCTTTTTTTTATCTTATTTTTAAACTGTTCCGTTCATTTTTTAATTTTTTTAATAATTTTTATTGGTATCTCAGTGAATGTAAATATCCCCTATGATAGCAATAGGTAGTGACAGGTACTCTTTTTTGAAAAAAATTGTGGTCTATTAGAACCTAGATCTCTCCTCTGCCCTCAAAGCATCTGACCACACCAAGATCGGTGTGATAAAATGCTTTCCCAATTTCCCAATGGCACTGTTTACATCCGGCGAAATCTAAGTCATGAAATGCTCATAGCTTCTGGTTTCTTAGACCATAGAGATGACTGGAGCCATTCTGGTCTCTGATCAGCTCTATGGTCAGCTGGCCGAATCACCGGCTGCATTCTCAGGTTCCCTGTTGGGACAGGAGAGCCAGAGAAAAACATGGAAGCCGGTGGGGGGGCATTCCCTCCCACTGCTTGTAAAAGCAGTCTAGAGGCTAATTAGCCGCTAGGATTGCTTTTACATGAAAGCTGACCGCTGGCTGAAAAGAATGATACCAAGATGATACCTAAACCTGCAGACATCATTCTGGTATAACCACTCAAAGTCCAGCAACATACCAGTACGCTGCTGGTCCTTGTTGGGCATATATTGTAAACTTTTTTTTCATGTAGCCTGTGGGCTGAACGAAAAAAAGATATTGATCGGTGGGTATGCCCACCATTAGAATACCTCCCTTCATCTATCCACTTCTAATGATGGGTATACATGCACCGTTTATATATGCCGAAGCATGGGGGCATCCTCCCGCAAAAGGCAGGAGCAAATCGCTCCTCCACCCACTGCTGCCCCCATGCTTCGGCATATATGCTGAAGTATGTAACTGTGGTGGTGAAATCACCTCCGACAGCGCTGGAGTCACGGCTTTATGTATCGTGGGAGCAAACGCTGTTGCTGTCAAGATAAATAAATCGGCGCTGCAACTGAATGGCGTACCTGCTAAGCAAATGATGGTTAACAATAAAACAAAGTAACATTACAGTATAACAGTAAGACGTACCATACCTGCAAAGCAAATACAAAAAAATAGTAAAAAATAAAACATTTAAACGCAACCTGTGCCTAAAATATATATATGCCGAAGCATGGGGGCATCCTCCCGCAAAAGGCAGGAGCAAATCGCTCCTCCACCCACTGCTGCCCCCACGCTTCGGCATATATGCTGAAATATGTAACTGTGGTGGTGAAATCACCTCCGACAGCGCTGGAGTCACGGCTTCATGTATCGTGGGAGCAAACGCTGTTGCTGTCAAGATAAATAAATCCGCGCTGCAGCTGAATGGCGTACCTGCTAAGCAAATGATGGTTAACAATAAAACAAAGTAACATTACAGTATAACAGTAAGACTTACCATACCTGCAAAGCAAATACAAAAAAAATAGTAAAAAATAAAACATTTAAACGCAACCTGTGCCTAAAATATATATATGCCAAAGCATGGGGGCATCCTCCCGCAAAAGGCAGGAGCAAATTGCTCCTCCACCCACTGCTGCCCCCACGCTTCGGCATATATGCTGAAGTATGTAACTGTGGTGGTGAAATCACCTCCGACAGCGCTGGAGTCACGGCTTTATGTATCGTGGGAGCAAACGCTGTTGCTGTCAAGATAAATAAATCCACTCTGCAGCTGAATGGCGTACCTGAAAACAAAAAAATGGTTATCAAACATGATAAAAACATAACAACGGTAAAACATTGCAGAATGGAATACAGTAAAAAAGAGCAGAACAATAGAGAGAGAATAGAGAGAGAGAACAATAAAACAACAACTATTTTTGGTTTTTATTATTTTATATTTTTTTTGTGTTTTTTTTTTTTTACTTTTTTTTGTAACTTTAACTTTTGTAACTGGTACCAGGTTTGGGTCTCTCAAAATGCGATGGCATCTTGGGAGACCCTGTGAAAGTGTGTCCTAGTCTGTGCAGTGCTGTACCCTACGCTAATACTCAACTAGTGTATGGTAGCATTCAAAACATTCACCAATGCAAAGACCAGGATTGTCAGGACAGAAGTGACAATAATACCGGGTGTCACGCCTAAATCCGCACTTGCTGCAGACACGACATCTTTTTTTGGGGGCTCGTTGGGTAGGGGTACTCGGGAGGACATAAAGAAAATGCCTCTCATGCAGCCGACTTACTGCATTTGGTTGGGGATGGTGAGGTGGAGCACCGTCTGGAAACAGAAGGGCTCTGACGATCTCTCCCTGGAATTTAAGGAAGGATCCAGTCCATCCTGAAGCTCTGTATAGCACATAAGCGTTCAGCAAAGCCAATTGAAATAAATAAACAGACACTTTTTTGTACCAGCGTCTGGCCTTATGGGCAACTAGGTACGGCGCCAACAACTGGTCGTAGAGGTCCACCCCTCCCATATTTTGGTTATATTCGTGGACACAGAGGGGTTTCTCCACAACACCAGTCGCTGTAGTAATTTGGACCGTCGTGTCTGCATGAAGGGAGGTAAGAACGAAAACATTCTTATTGTCCCTCCACTTCATAGCGAGCAAATTATTACACTGCAAGCAGGCTCTCTCCCCCAGCCTAAGATGGGAATCTACAAGCCGCTGGGGAAAGCCCCGGCGATTAGGTCGCACGGTGCCACATGCTCCAATCTGATGATCAAAAAGGTGACTAAAAAGTTGCACGCTCGTGTAATAATTGTCCACGTACAAGTGGTACCCCTTTCCGAATAGGGGTGACACCAAGTCCCACACTATCTTGCCAGCGCTTCCTATGTAGTCAGGGCAGTTTGTCAGCTCTACGTGACTATCTTTGCCCTCGTAAACCATAAAACTACATGTAGAGCCTGTGGCCCTGTCACAGAGCTTATACATCTTGACCCCATATCTGGCATGCTTGCTGGGAAGGTACTGTTTAAATGACAAGCGGCCAGAAAATTTAATCAGGGACTCATCAACGCAGACAACTTGATGGGGAGTAAACAAGTCTGCAAAACATTGGTTGAAGTGGTTTACGAGGGGCCAAATTTTGTAGAGCCGATCGTATTCAGGGTCTCCCCGAGGACGACAGATTTCATTGTCATTGAAGTGCACGAACCGCAAAATCTGCTCGTATCGTGCCCTGCTCATGGAGGCAGAGAACACGGGCATATGGTAAATTAGGTCAGTGGACCAATATGACCACAACTCACTCTTTTTATTTATGCCCATGTTGAGGGAAAGGCCCAGAAATTCTTAAATTCGGAGACCGTAATTGGTCTCCAATCTCTGGCAAGGGAGGACTGGGGAATAGTGGCGATGTGTTGACCAGCGTATAAATTGCTTTGGTCCACAATAGATCTATAGAGATCTTCGGTGAAAAACAGCGAATAAAAATCCAGTGGTGTAAAATCAACTGTTTCCACCTGAATTCCGGGTTGGCCAGTGAATGAGGGAAGTACGGGTGCTGCAGAAGTGGTGGGTACCCAATTCAGATTGGCGAATGCAGCAGGAAGGGCACTATGGGCACGACGGGCCTGTGTTCGTCTTCTTGGTGGCAGCGGGACACTACTTGAGCTTGCCACCTCACCAGCTTGAACTGCACTTATGGGACTCACCACGTCACCAAGTGTTACTGCAGTGCTGGATGTACGACCAGGGTGTACTAGGCTGCTGGTGCTTGCCAGTTCACCAGAAGGAATAGCGGCACTAGTACTTCTCTGCTCCATACGAGAGCCCTTTCAGAAGAAGAAGATTGGGGTCTGGTACGCTTGACCTTAGCAGGGACCACAACTCTGTTGTCAGAGCTATCTGTCATGGAGCCGCTGTCGTCTACAGGATCATATACAGGATTGTCTATAGGATCGTATTCTGAGCCTGAATCTGACAGATGAGTGACTTCCTCTTCACTATCTGTCATGCTCAGAAACGTGTAGGACTCTTCACTAGTGTACCTTCGATTTTCCATTTTGGGCTCTAAATTTAGGGGTACACTAGTGAGACTCACAGGCAAAAAAGCTCCTGACTGTTAGCGACTGATTCAAAACGCTACCAAAAAACTGTTAGCAAACGCAGGGATCAGGCCTGACTCTGTGAACGCTGCAGTTATGTGTGCTTAGTGTTTTGTAAGTGTCAGTGATCGATCGATACTGCACTTGGGTAGGCTGGGCTGGGCCGAGGGGCAAAACGCAGGTACTAGCAGGTATCTGGGCTGATCCCGCTAACACTGTGTTTTTGGGAACCCTAAACTGCTGGGGACGCTAGTATAGATCTGATCGAATCAGATATCGATCCGTTCAGATACTACAGCACTAAGGGAGGTGTATGCTGTGTGCGTGGGTGTTAGCGGTAATGGCGCTAACCTGACGCTGCCTGGGGCGACGCAGACCTTATCTGACCCTAAAAACGTAACTTATATCACCGCCGGGCAATTAGGGGGTTAAACCTTTATAAGGTGATAAACGGTGGGTGCCCTAAAACTATAAAAAACAAACTAACTAACCAGCGTCACCCATAACACTTATATGGTGATCGCTGGTGAAAGGGTTAACTAGGGGGCAATCAGGGGGTTAAAACCTTTAGTAGGTAGTATATGGGGATCCCTGTCGCTATAAAAAACTGACGGCGAACCTATATACTTACCTCCCTAACTAGCGTCACCTGTGTCACTAAAACAGCGATCAGAAAAACTATCGCTTAGCGACACTGGCGACGGGGGTGATCAAGGGGTTAACCTTTATTAGGGGGGGTTAGGGGGGTACCCTAGACCTAAATGGGGGTACCTCAGACCTAAAGGGGGCTAACCTAACTGCCCTGACACTTTTAACTGTCACAAACTGACACAATGCATAAAAAAAAACCCTGCTATTGGTGTCTCTGTGACAGGGGGTACAGGGGGGTGATCGGGGGGTGATTGGGGGGTGATGGGGGGTGATGGGGGGGTGAAAAGTGTGCCTAGTGAAAGTGTAGTGTTGGTGCACTTACTTGTTGTCTTCTCTCCTCGGCGGTGGAACGAAAAGACCGTCTTGAGGAGGGATGACATCACTTCCTCTCCCTCTGTTTACATTACAGAGGGAGAGGAAGGATTTTCATTCGCCGGGAGCGATCGTGAGGGGGTGGCCACGAATGGATGGCCTCACCTCTTATAGCCCGCGAACAAATGCCGGCCGCCTCTGGCACCGGGGGGGTCCGATCGGACCCCCCGCTCGCGGGTAGGCAATCACGTACCAGGTACGTGATTTTGCCTGCCCGTGCCATTCTGCCACAGTATATCTGCGTGAGGCGGTCAGCAAGTGGTTAAGGGAACATGATTCGTTTTTTTTTCTTAGGTTAACAAACACTTTAATACTTGTTCTGTATATATTCTTTTCATTGGAACTGTATGTTTTGTTTATCTGGTTCCCATGAGGGTTTTTCTATGGGTTGTTTTTAGTACATGAGAATGTAACTAAACTCCAATGGTTTTCAACATACCTTCTTGCTTTGTGTTAAGGGGTCTCCTGAATCACTCATTGATTTAGTCTTGAACCCACAGACACATGGTAACTAAGTTGAAAATCCTCTCTTATAATATCCGTGGGCTGCATTTGCCTCAAAAATTTAGTAAAGCGTGGCAAGAACGCCGCCATCTTGCCCTGCACATTGTGTTGTTTCATGAGACCCACTTCAGTGGTCCAATCTACACCTAAGCAATTTTTATTCATAAGACCTGTCACTTTGTTCAGTTATCACAACTCACCGAGTATGATAACATGGCACTGTCAAAGGCAATATTTTTATAATAGTCAATATTTATGCCCCTAATACTCGTTACATTAACTTTTTTGTCTAGTACCCTGAGGAGGTTGACTGAGTTCCAGCAAGGTCTCTTAATTTTTTGGGGGGATTTTCATTTACCTCCAGACCCCCTATTGGATACATCCTCTGGGAAAACTTCCTTTTTTTAAATGCTCTCAAAGACTTTAAGAAAATGCTTGCTACCCTGTATCTGGTGGATTGCTGAAGAGCTAAACACTCCTCCAATAAAGACTACAGCTATTATTCTAGTGTACATGATTCCTACTTTAGACTAGACCTTATTTTTGTTGATCAGTATTACCTGCATAGCGTCTAGGACAGGGATCTCAAACTGGCGGCCCTTCAGCTGTTGCAAAACTACAAGTCCCATCATGCCTCTGCCTGTGGGAGTCATGCTTGTAACTGTCAGCCTTGCAATGCCTCATGGGACTTGTAGTTTTGCAAGAGCTGGAGGGCCGTCAGCTTGAGACCCTGGTCCAGGACATGTCTATTGATCACATTACCATATCTGACCATGCCCCGGTCTCTGTCACTTTTTCACTTACTGATATTGCAAAAACTGGACCTGGCTGCTCAATGAAAACCTTTTAGACAATAGTACCGACCTAGCAAAACTGGAATCCACCTTTAACTCTTATTTAGAATTGAACACCATCAGCAAGGTCTCCATGCAGGGTGTATGGGAGGGACATAAGGCAAGTATCTGAGGAGTAAAGAAAAAAGAAAAGAAAACAAGTCCTGAATCAAAAATCAACGGTGAAAAATGATTTTTCAAACCGTAATGCCACTTACCAAAGTATGGTACTGTTGCCGTAGCCAAACAAACTATGCATACAAAAGAAAACCCTGGTATTGCTACCAGGATCAAAAAGCGGCTACTTCCTCAACAGAGGGTCTTAGTCAAGATTTTGATTCTATAAAAATACAAAATGTAATAATTCCACTAGGGGCGCAATTTACATGAATTCATGGTGCGACTTTAAATATTGAAGCAGCTTCATTCACAGTACTTTAAAGGTTTTTTCCGAAAAGAAAAAAACCCTGAAAAGATGATTCTATAAAAACAGTCAAAAAACGTGGAAACACACACACACGACAATACACATATACAATAAAAAAACAAACACAAAAAGTCTGGACACCAGCATACCATTCACAGAGAAACTAACATGCGATTAAATTGCATTAAAGTGAAAATGCATATGAAAAAATGAATAAAGAAAATTCTCCCATTCAAATAAAAAAATTATTTATAGTTTCACCGTAAATGACCCCCCCGGGGGATCTCAATCATGATATGATAACTTTCAATCAAAAACTTGCAGGTTGGTTTAAAAATGAATAATGTTTCTATTACTAGATGACCTATGGTCAAATCTTGTCGCTAATTTGTTGACATGTTGTATCCTTAAGTTGTGGATCATTACACTTTTTGAAAAGTTGACTTAACAGATACACTCCGATATGTTATCCAGACCAACACTGGAATTTGCAATGAGGTCCCTACGTGTTGATAAATGCCTTATAAATAATGTATAAATCAGGGTTGTATGCCCAAATCCACAGCAAATAACCCAACAAAAATGCAATGAACATCCAAAAACAGCTTCAGTGCACAAAATGAACGACTTTTCTCCAAGATGAATAATTTGAGCAATAATTGGCAATCAGGATGTTTCTTCAAAAGTCAGTCTTTTCCAAGAAGCACAATCTGGTATTTTGAGGAGAAAGGCACGCCCTTACATTACCACCCTGTTGAATTCAATAGTCGTTATATACCGATCGATCCTTGCACGGACTGGAATTATATCACATTGATGTTTATTTAGGCTCATAAGAGCTCCGCAATGGAAAAACCTGTCCTTCAAAGCAAGGTCAACTGGGTCCGCGATACTCGCGGCACTCTCCGTGCGAGATGTATGGGTAGGGTGGATGCTTAGCAGACATCTCCTATCCCACGGTTCAGTTTGAATGGGGCATATCGTAGGCTGGCGTCACTTCGTCTGGACTAGGTGGGGCTAGGGACTGTCAGCCCCTTTTATCAGCAAGTCCAAGTTCCAACAGCACTGCCCTAAATCTTCTAAAGGGGATACACACATGTCGTTTTCCAGTTTTCTGAATGAAGTAATCCACACATAACCCGAGCAAAGTTATTACTCCTGCAAGTTGCCATTTCTTTCCAATTCAATGCGTCATCATATCATCTCACTTTGGATTTTCCACCAAACCTTCCTATGTATTTAAAACTGCATTAAAAAGAGAACCTAGCTGAGTACAATGACTCACATGTTCTGTCAATGCGTTTACCACAATACTTCTTAGGACCACATTGATCCAAACAATGAAACAGACACGAGTGTGGAATAAACAACAACAAAGGGAGGGAGGATCAAGAAGACGAAAAAGCAGAAGAACAAAGGAAAGAAGAGGTAGGAGCAGTAAGGGCTATTAATTAAATTCACCACATATGAAGATAATAAATAATGCAAAAGGAATATTAGCTTAGGAGGAGAAAATTTGAATTTAAATTATTTACCAAAACCAAAGGAGAATAGAGAGACAAGAGGGAATGAAAAGAGGGAGAGAGAAGAGAGGGGAAGAAAAGGAGAACACGAAAAGATGAGACGCAGGGAGATAGGGGGGAGGAGGAAAGGGGAGAGGAGAGGGAGTGAGAAAGGGGGGGAGAAAGGGGAGGGGGGAGAGGGATGAAAATAGGGAGGAGGGGGGAAGGTGGGAGAGAAAAAAAAGGGAAGCAAGGAAGGGAGGAGGTTAAGAAGGGGGAGGGGTAAATGTTGGCAGGTGGGGGAAAAAGGGGAATGAAGGGAAAAGAGAAGAGGGGGCGAGGGAGAGGAGAAGGAGGGAAGGGGTGGGCCTGGTGGAGGAGATCAAGTTTCAAGGAAAACCTGGAGATTCAGTTCAGTGTTAAGTCCTTGAGAGGCAAGGGACCCCAACCGATAAATTCACCACTTCTTCTGGAGAAGGATGCGGTTGAAGTCCCCTCTCCTCGATGGTAGTTTAGGCACATAAATGCCTTTAACCCTCAGGCATTCAGGTTTTCCTTGATGACATAAGGCAAAATGTTTAGCCAATGGTTTCTCTTGAACCTACTCTGGATCTCTCTCCTTTTCCCCCTTAATTTCCCACAAATGCTCACCAATCCGAATTTTGAGAGGTCTTTTGGTCTTACCGATATAGATTTTTGGACAGGGGCAGGTAAGCATGTAAATTACTCTACTCGTAGAGCAATTGTTGAGACCAAAAGACCCCTCAAAATTGGATTGGTGAGCATTTGCGGGAAATTAAGGGGGAAAAGGAGATCCAGAGAAGATTCAAGAGAAACCATTGGCTAAACATTTTGCCTTATGTCATCAAGGAAAACCTGACGGCCTGAGGGTTAAAGGCGTTTTTGTGCTTAAACTACCATCGAGGAGAGGGGACTTCAACCGCATCCTTCTCCAGAAGGAGAAGTGGTGGATTTATCGGTTGGGGTCCCTTGCCCCTCAAGGACTTAACACTGAACTGAATCTCCAGATTTTCCTTGAAACTTGATCTTCTTCACCAGGCCCCCCTTCCCTCCTTCTCCTCTCCCTCTCCCCCTCTTCCCTTTTCCCTTCACTCCCCCTTCTTAACCTCCTCCCTTCCTTGTTCACCTTTTTTTTTTCTTTCCCTCCCACCTCTCCCCCCATTTTCATCCCTCTCCCCCCTCCCCTTTTTCCCCCCTCCTTTTTCCCTCCCCCTTCTCTCCCCTTCCCTCCCCCCTATCTGCCTGCGTCTCATCTTTTCGTGTTCTCCTTTTCTTCTCCTCTCTTCTCTCTCCCTCCTTTTTCATTCCCTCTTGTCTTTCTACTCTCCTTTGGTTTTTGTAAATAATTTAAATTCAAATTTTCTCCTCCTAAACTAATATTCCTTTTGCATTATTTATTATCTTCATATGTGGGCTTATTATTAGCCCTTACTGCTCCTACCTCTTCTTTCTTTTGTTCTTCTGCTTTTTTGTCTTCTTGATCCTCCCTCCCTTTGTGTTTATTCCACACTCGTGTCTGTTTCATTGTTTGGATCAATGTGGTACTAAGAAGTATTGTGGTAAATGCATTGACAGAACATGTGAGTCATTGTACTCAGCTAGGTTCTCTTTTTAATGCAGTTTTAAATACATAGGAAGGTTTGGTGGAAAATCCAAAGTGAGATGGTATGATGACGCATTGAATTGGAAAGAAATGGCAACTTGCAGGAGTAATAACTTTGTTCAGGTTACGTGTGGATTACTTCATTCAGAAAACTGGAAAACGACATGTGTGTATCCCCTTTAGAAGATATAGGGCGGTGCTGTTGGAACTTGGACTTGCTGATAAAAGGGACTGACAGCCCCTAGCCCCACCTAGTCCAGATGAAGCTACGCTACCTTTTTAGCGAAACGCGTTGACGTCACAGCAGTCACATGACGCCAGCCTACGATATGCCCCATTCAAACTGAACCGTGGGATAGGAGATGTCTGCTCAGCATTCACCCTAACCATACATCTCTCACGGCGAGTGCCGCAAGTTTTGCGGACCCAGCGACCTTGCTCTGAAGGACAGGTTTTTCCGTTATGGGGCTCTTATGAGCCTAAAGAAACATCAATGTGATATAATTCCAGTCCGTGCAAGGATCGAAAGGGATATAACGACTATTGAATTCAACAGGGTGGTAATGTATGGGTGTGCCTTTTCCTTGAAATACCAGATTGTGCTTGTTGGAAAAGACTGACTTTTGAAGAAACATCCTGTTTGCCAATGAGAAGTTTGCTCAGATTATTCATCTTGGAGAAAAGTCGGTCATTTTGTGCACTGAAGCTGTTTTTGGATGTTCATTGCATTTTTGTTGGGTTATTTGCTGTGGATTTGGGCATACAACCCTGATTTATACATTCTTTATAAGGCATTTATCAACCAGTTGGGACCTCATTGCAGATTCCAGTGTTGGTCTGGATAACATATCGGAGTGTATCTCTAAATGACCAATATCTCAAATGGGACTACACAGTGTCTAAAGGAGTGATGTTAAGTCAACTATTCAAAAAGTGTAATGATCCACAATTTAAGGATACAACATCCCAACAAATTAGCAACAAGATTTGACCATAGGTCATCTAGTGATAGAAACATTATTAATTTTTAAACCAACCTGCAATTTTCTGATTCAAGGTTATCATATCATGATCGAGATCCCCGGGGGTCATTCACAGTGAAACTGTAAATATATTTTTTATTTGAATGGGAGAATTTTCTTCACTCATTTTTTCATATGCATTTTCGCATTAATGCAATTTAATCGCATGTCAGTTTCTCTGTGAATGGTATGCTAGTGTCCGGACTTTTTGTGTTTGTTTTTTAATTGTATATGTGTATTGTTGTGTGTGTGTGTTTACACATTTTTTGACTGTTTTTATAGAATCATCTTTTTAATGGGTTTTTTCTTTTCGGCAAAAAACCTTTAAAAGTACTGTGAATGAAGCTGCTTCAATATTTATAGTCGCACCATAAAATCATGTAAATTGTGCCCCTAGTGGAATTAATACATTTTGTATCTTTATAGAATCAAGTATCCGAGGAGTAATGATAGCACATGGTTCTAGAATTATAAAGCTTAAATTACAGGAAATTGATGGTCTCCTGAAGGAAATAAAACATAATTGAGCATAGACACTAAACCATCCCAAACTACAGGAGTTATGGTCTAGGCTCTCCAATTGTCTTGATCAAAAAGTCAGAAATAAGCTAAGGTACTACGCTCATAAATGTTTTTGAGTATGGAAACAAATGCCGCCTTTTAGCACACACGTTGCAGAAAAGTTTGCACCATATGCATAGGCTGATGATACACAACAACTCCATCACGGACACCACTCACATCGCTCAGGAGTTTTAGTCTTTTTATTAGTCTCTGTTCCACCCAAAAATGGAAATGTAGCTGCTGAATTTTATATGGGTGGAATTCCACTTTTTCCACTCCCCTCTGCATCCTCAGTGAACATCAAAAACGTACCCTCATACAACGTTACCTACAGGAAGTTGATTATCTTAGTCTATCCCAAGAGATTGTTCAAGATATGGAATGCCCATTCACCTCTCTAGAACTGGCTTCCATGATTTCAGAACTTCCCAAAGGAAAAAGCCTGGGCCCTGATGGTTTCTCTGACACTTATTATAAGAAACTGTCACACCTTCTGCTGGAACCCATCTGCAACAATTTTATTATTATATTTGTTGACAGCTCCTTCCCCAGAAAAAGCTTTAGCCACTTGACCTCCGGAAGGTTTTACCCCTTCCTGACCAGAGCATTTTTTGCTATTTGGCACTGTACTACATTAAGTGGTAATTGCGTGGTCATGTAACGCTTTACCCAAACTTATTACAAAACGATGTCCTTTTTGATTTTGGTCGTATTTGATCACCACTAGGATTTTTATTTTTTGTGATATAAATCAAAAAAGACCAAGAAAAAGCAAAACAATACTTTCTACTTTTTGTTATAAAAAAATATCCAATAAACTCAAGTGTTGTCATACAGTTAGGCCAAAATATATTCAACTACATGTATTACCTCCTCTTTTACTTTCTGACTGTCTATCACATTTCTTGAGGTGCTAAAATGCCAGGGCAGTACAACCCCCCCCCCCCAAATTACACCTTTTTTGAAAGTAGACACTCCAAGGAATTTGCTGAGGCATGCTGAGCCCATGGAGTATTTTATTTTTTGTCACAAGTTTTTTTAAAATGACAACAGAAAAAAATGTTTTTTATCTTTTACACAAAGTTGTCACCTAAATTATATGTTGCTCACATATGCCATGGGTATATGTGTAATTGCACCCCAAAATACATTCTGCTGCTTCTCTTGAGTATGGGGATATCACATGTGTGAGAGTGTTTTGGATCCATCTGTGTACAAGTGCCAAACACCTAATCACCGCCTTCAGGATTTCAAAGGGTGTAGTTTGCTCATTTCACTTCCTCACTACCTATCACAGATTTGGAGGCCCTGAAATGTCAATATAGCGCAAACCCCCCCAAAATTACTGCTTTTTGTAAAGTAGACAACCCAAGCCATTTGCTGAGAGGCATGTTGAGCCCATGGAATAATTTATCTTTTGCCTCAAGTTTCTGGAAAATGTCAAAAAAAAAAATTTTTCTACACAAAGTTGTCAGTTAAATGATATATTGCTGAGACATGCCATGGGTATATGTGGAATTACACCATATAATACATTCTTCTGCTTTTCCTGAGTATGGGGATACCACATGTGTGAGAGTTTTATGGACCCTAGTGTAAATTGGCTGTCCCCTCAAAATGACTCAACACACAGCCATTAATGTCCAAACCACTGGCAACAAAAGTGAGTACACCCCTAAATGAAAATGTCCAAATTTGGCCCAATTAGCCATTTTCCCTCCCCGGTGTCATGTGACTTGTTAGTATTACAAGGTCTCAGGTGTGAATAGGGAGCAGGTATGTTAAATTTGGTGTTATCACAGAGCACCTCATTCAAAGAACTCTCTGAGGATCTGAAAAAAAGAATTGTTGCTCTACATTGCTCTAGGCTATAAGAAGATTGCCAAGACCCTGAAACTGAGCTGCAGTACGGTGACCAAGACCATACAGCAGTTTAACAGGACACGTTCCACTCAGAACAGGCCTTGCCATGGTTGCCATGGTTGTACGTGCTCAGCGTCATATCCAGAAGTTGTCTTTGGGAAATAGACGTTTGAGTGCTGACAGCATTACTGCTGAGTTTGAGGGGTAGGGGGGGTCAGCCTGTCAGTGCTCAGACCATCTGCCGCACACTGCATCAATTGGTCTGCATGGCTGTCGTCCCAGAAGGAAGCCTCTTCTAAAGATAATGCAGAAGAAAGCCAGCAAAGAGTTGCTGAATACAAGCAGACTAAGGACATGGATTACTGGAACCATGTCCTGTGGTCTGATGAGACTAAGATAAAACTATTTGGTTCAGATGGTGTCAAGCGTGTGTGGCGGCAACCAGGAGAGGAGTACAAAGACAAGTGTGTCTTGCTTACAGTCATTCCAACATGATAATGATCCCAAACACACCTCCAAGACGACCACTGCCTTGCTAAAGAAGCTGAGGGTAAAGGTGATGGACTGGCCAAGCATGTCTCCAGAACTAAATCCTATTGAGCATCTGTGGGGTATATTCAAACGAAATGTGGAGGAGCGCAAGGTCTCTAGCATCCACCAGCTCCGTGATGTTGTCATGGAGGAGTGGAAGAGGACTCCAGTGGCAACCTGTAAACTCTGGTGAACGCCATGCCCAAGAGGGTTAAGGCAGTGCTGTAAAATAATAATGGCCACCAGTGGCGGCCTGTCCATAGGGGCACTCGGGCGCTGCCCCTTCAATCTGTAAAAAAATTAAATTTAAAAAAATGGTCACTTTAAGAGTGACCGGGTGCCAGACATGCGGCGGTCTATGGGAAGCTTCCCAGCCTGCAATCAGATGATTGCAGGCTGGGAAGCTGATTTGCCCACGTTTAGGGAGTGTCTGGGGTGCAAGAGATGTGCCCACAAACACTCCCCCATTCTCCAATGTCCAGTAAATTGCCATTGCAGGTCCTGTTCTTTTCATTTATTGGCCTGAGACCGGAGGATGGTGGGTGGTGCTTTTCGTGGCACCATGTCACTTCCGGTCTCCCGGCTCACTGTGTTTGGTGTGAGATGAGTGGAGGAGTGGACAGAGATGGAGCTGGGCGCGTGGTGTGACTGTGTGGAATGAAGAAGCAGCCAGGCCTGATTGACTCGGACTCCTGAGCTTTGCTGGCGCAGCTTCTGGTATGTAAACCACAGTGGTCTCTCTCTCTCTCTCTATGGCCGCATCACACAAGCTAAGGCTCTGCTCCACACACACTAATCACTGGAAGCCTGGCTGGACCCTTCATTCATCCTTCCCTGCACTTCTCTGCAGTGCTCTGCCCCTCCCCCCAATCTGCACAATTACCCCCCATCTGTACAATTACCCCCCCGTCAGCACAATTACAACCCCCGTCTCCCCAATTACATCCCCGTCTGCACAATTACCCCTTCGTCTGCACAATTACCCCCGTCTGCACAATTACACCCCCTGTCTGCACAATTACCCCCGTCTGCACAATTACACCCCCTGTCTGCACAATTACCCCCGTCTGCACAATTACCCCCTCTCTGCACCATTACCCCCCAGATAATTGTGCAGGGGGGTAATTGTGCAGATGGGGGGGTGGTAATTGTGGAGATGGGGGTTGTAATTGTGCAAATGGGGGTAATTGTGCAGATGGGCGTGGTAATTGCGCAGACTGGGGGGTGGTAATTGTGCAGATGGGGGGTGGTAATTGTGCAGACTGGGGGTTGGTAATTGTGCAGACTGGGGGGGTGGTAATTGTGCAGACGGGGTGTTGTAATTGTGCAGACTGGGGGTGGTAATTGTGCAGACTGGGGGGTGGTAATTGTGCAGAAGGTGGTAATTGTGCAGACTGGAGGGGGTAATTGTGCAAGATTTGTGAGAAATGCTATATACCAGGCTTTGTGCGAAATCCTATATACCAGGCTTTGTGAGAAATGCTTTATACCAGGCTTTGTGAGACATGCTATATACCAGGCTTTGTGTGAAATGCTATATACCAGGCTTTGTTCGCAAAGGCTTAATATCAGGCTTTGTGCGAAATGCTATATACCAGGCTTTGTAAGAAATGCTATATACCAGGATTTGTGAGAAATGCTATATACCAGGATTTGTGAGAAATGCTATATACCAGGCTTTGTGAGAAATGC
This sequence comes from Aquarana catesbeiana, assembly GCF_042186555.1. Classification (NCBI taxonomy): domain Eukaryota; kingdom Metazoa; phylum Chordata; class Amphibia; order Anura; family Ranidae; genus Aquarana; species Aquarana catesbeiana. The sequence goes on from NC_133324.1 coordinate 941,325,454, forward strand.
TATATACCAGGCTTTGTGAGAAATGCTATATACCAGGCTTTGAGCGAAATGTTACATACCATGCTTTGTGCAAAATGCTATATACCAGGCTTTGTGAGACATGCTATATACCAGGCTTTGTGAGACATGCTATATACCAGGCTTTGTGCAAAATGCTATATACCAGGATTTGTGAGATATGCTATATACCAGGCTTTGAGGTCTGATGGGGCAGGAATTGGAGCTGATCTGAGGGGTGAAGGGACAGGAATTGGATTGATGGTACAGTGGCTGCATTTGATGGCACAGTGGCTGCGATTGATGACACAGTAGTGGCAATTGATGGGCACAGTGGCTGCATTTAATGGCACTGTGGCAGCAATTGATGGGCACAGTGGCTGCATTGGATGGTACAGTGGCTGCAATTGATGTATTTTTTCAGAATTTTTCAGTTTGTGTCCCCCAAAAAATTTTGAGCACCAGCCGCCACTGGTGGCCACTAGGGACGAGCTTTGAGCTCGCCGAACAGCGAACAATTTGGGGTGTTTGCAGCTAATTTGAAAGCCACGGAACACCCTTTATGTAACAGGTGACCCCCCTCCCCCTCTGACGTCATGGGAATACCACAGGGAAGTCCCCGTCAAGTCCCCGTGCATCAGAGGGGGGCAGGGTCACCGGATGGCCCCGCCCACCATTATTTAAGAACCGTCAGAAGACGAGAAGTGTCACACAGTGGGATCCTCCCATAATGGATGCGGAGCAGCCCGAGAAGAAGAAGGGAAGAAGACGCGGCGGAGGAAGATGCCGGACGAGAGCACCGGAGGAAGAACCAGAAGAACCAGAAGAAGAAGAAGATGGAGGAAGAAACCAAAGAAAGATAGAAGATAGAAGGAAGAAGACAGAAGAAAGAAGAAACATTTAAATAAAGGAATTGTCAAAAACTGTCTCTTGTCCTTTTTAACATTTTTGACACTTTTTTTGTGAAATGGTAGGGGTAAAAGTACCCCCTTACCATTTCACATAGGGAGGAGGGCCGGGATCTGGGGGTCCCCTTGTTAAAGGGGGCTTCCAGATTCCGATAAGCCCCTTGCCCGCAGACCCCCACAACCTCCGGGCAAGGGTTGTGGGGATGAGGCCCTTGTCCCCATCAACATGGGTACAAGGTGCTTTGGGGGGCTACCCCAAAGCACCCTCCCAATGTTGAGGGCATGTGGCCTGGTACGGTTCAGGAGGGGGGGCGCTCTCTCGTCCCCCCTCTTTTCTTCTGCCAGGTTGCGTGCTCAATTAAGGGTCTGGTAAGGGTTCCCCTTAAAATCCTGAAGGGTCTGGTATAGATTTTGAGGGGGACCCCACACCATTTTTCTTCTTAATTTTGGCCGGGGTTCCCCTTAATAAAAATGAATTTCGGGAGTAACTAAAATAAATGTATTTTTCAGACGAAAATGAAATTCCGAAACGAAATATTTCAGTGTGCACATTTCTACTTTTTATTTTTAATAAAAAACAAGTGTGATTTTACTGTACTTCTGTCTCAGTCTGGTTCATGGTTTCTGACAATCTCAAGTACATCACTAAAGAGCTAGCTGAAGACAAAACGGTTTCTTTCTTCTGTCTACAACATCCCCCCCCCCCCCCCCCCAATAAGGGATTAATGCAGTTAGTGCCATAACAACAAGAATCTTCACCCAGGACTCTATTTGCTAATTGAGTGGGTTCAAGTACCTAAGGGTTTAATAATCTCATTAATTTAAGAACAGTGTTGTAACTTCCTGTCTTATCTGATCTGTGGTGTTGAGGCACAGGAGGGAGCGGTATAAGAAAGGTCATTCCTTTGCCTTCTTCCTGCCTGTTCACATAGGTTTCCAACTAAACAGAGTATTGTGTGAGTAGTCTTTATATCCTGCAATCAGTTACTGTTTCTGTTCTACTGTCTCATATTACTGTTATCACTTGTTCTAGTGAAACTTTTTCTAGGGCTAAGCTTATGTTACTGTAATCTAATGTTTCTAACTTTTCAGTAAACAAGAGTCAACTATTTCACTTAAATTGTGTATGTGTCTCTAATTATCCTGATTATCACCAAAAATGTCTGAATCCAGGGTGTCAGAGGTGTCGGAGGACTTGCAAGGTTGGGTCAACCAGTGGGGTACAGATTCAGTAAGCATCCCTTACGGGGGTAGCACTACATAGTATTTAGTCTGTAGGAAAGTTATAGAGTCTGCAAACTATGGTATATATATATATATATATATATATATATATATATATATACAGTATTTGAAAGTTGACCAATCCTGATGTACTGTTGTGGCAGTGATCAGGGGGACCAACGGGAGACAGTATATGTACAGCATATATTTTTTTAAATTTTCCAACTTTTTTCTTTTTTTCCTTTTTTTTTTTTACACAATGTGACTACTGTGATAGCTGTGATTTGCCACAGCTATTACATGGTACAGATGCACTATGATTGGTCCTGTCTGTACCATATGACCAATAAGATTATTCACAGAGATCATCACAATAGTACACAATGAATGGCTATAAATGAAAGCCAATCATTGTGGGCAACTTACATGTGATTGGTCACAGCAATCACATGGTAGTGCGGCTGCTAGAGCATGCTGGAGGCGATCGCTTGGAAGACGTTATATGACATCCACCCAGAATAGCAGTGCTGTCGCTTGGCCATTTTTTTTACAATAGGTTGGGTGGGAGGTAATTAATGTTTAGGATTCATCTGAGTGTCCAAACAGCACATGTTCGATCTGAACGTAGGTTCCCAATTCATCCCTAGTGGAGGAAAAGTTTGTATTTGAGGCTGGTGGACTTTAATGGTACCATAACAATTAAGATACACGTTTATAAAAAGAGTTTTATTGAACTGACATCAACAAATTTAAAACATACAAATTTAACAGAGCAACTCTGAACATAAGAGGTGCAACTGAAATGGATGGTAATACCAGTTCACCAAATCTTAACTATGCTGACATGCTCGACATGTTTTGCGGAAATTTACTGCTTCTTCAGGAGCTTTCGTTTACATAATAATGTATTAAAGGAACAGAGATAGTGTATAGTACTATAGGATAGAAAGAGAAAAATACTCTTATCATAATAAACAGGCTATAACATAAAATAAAAAAATGACAACATAATCACAAAGTAATGGTGAGCACAATATCCCTCCCCAAAGGTGATCATGGCCCTTACCCGAAGCAGCAACATGAGTCGCGGTCCAAAAGAGTAGGCCCGCTCCGGAGAGCATGGAGGCCCACGCAGACAAAAGAGGGATGCAGCAAAGAAATCTGCCCAAACAATATAGTAAACATGATTTTGGATGCTGGAGTACTTTCTAATGCCCCGTACACACGGTCGGACTTTGTTCGGACATTCCGACAACAAAATCCTAGGATTTTTTCCGACGGATGTTGGCTCAAACTTGTCTTGCATACACACGGTCACACAAAGTTGTCAGAAAATCCGATCATTCTGAATGTGGTGACGTAAAACACGTACGTCGGGACTATAAACGGGGCAGTAGCCAATAGCTTTTGTCTCTCAATTTATTTTGAGCATGCGTGGCACTTTGTGCATCGGATTTGTGTACACACGATTGGAATTTCCGACAACGGATTTTGTTGTCGGAAAATTATATAGCCTGCTCTCAAACTTTGTGTGTCGGAAAATCCGATGGAAAATGTGTGATGGAGCCCACACACGGTCGGAATTTCCGACAACAAGGTCCTATCACACATTTTCCGTCGGAAAATACGACCGTGTGTACAGGGCATTAGTGTATTTCCTATTGCTATCTCAATGTACATCATAAATAGTAAACATACCAGTATATATAGCTTGGATTGACATACGAAGATTATTTCAGTCCTATGGTCCTCACAGATCATGTATCATAACGAGCAGGTATACCGAGATATATAGCTAACATAGGTATATGGAAATCACTTCAGACTCACAGCTATCGCCAGGTATAAGGAAAAAAAGGGATATATGTACCCCAATCTATAAAGCATACCTAGTGTAATAATACTCCTTTATAAAGAAAGGAGTATATAGAGCACCTGTGGGACTACTCTTTTGGACCGTGACTTACGTTACTGCTCCGGGTAAGGGTCATGATCACCTTTGGGGAGGGATATTGTGCTCACCATTACTTTGTGATTATGTTGTCATTTTTTGTGATGTTATATCCTGTTTATTATGATTAATGTATTTTTCTTTTTCTATTCTATAATACTATACACTATCTCTGTTCCTTTAATACGTTATTATGCAAACAAAAACTCCTGAAGAAGCAGTGAATTTCCAAGAAACACGTTGATCATGTCAGCATAATTAAGATTTGGTGAACTGGTATTACCATCTATTTCAGTTGTACCTCTTATGTTTAGATAGACAGAGTTGCTCCCTTAAATTTGTATGTTTTAAGTTTGTTGATGTCAATTCAATAAAACTCTACTTGTTTTATATACGTGTATCTTAATTGTTACGGTACCATTAACGTCCACCAGCCTCAAACACAAGCTTTTCCATCGGGGACATATCCCCCAGATCAAGACACATCATATCCCTGTGTCAATACGCGTGGGGGAGGGGACAGGATGGTGTAGGAGTCAGCAGCTGGTCTGTTTGGAGTGAAGGACACACAATCTCAACATTTTTATGCTTGTCACAGAGTGGTTTACTGGAACACCTGTATCATGTGAGTACCCCGCATAGGGGCTTTTTTTCGAATAAATATACAGTGGGGACGGAAAGTATTCAGACCCCCTTAAATGTTTCACTCTTTGTTATATTGCAGCCATTTGCTAAAATCATTTAAGTTCATTTTTTTTCCTCATTAATGTACACACAACACCCCATATTGACAGAAAAACACAGAAATGTTGACATTTTTGCAGATTTATTAAAAAAGAAAAACTGAAATATCACATGGTCCTAAGTATTCAGACCCTTTGCTGTGACACTCATATATTTAACTCAGGTGCTGTCCATTTCTTCTGATCATCCTTGAGATGGTTCTACACCTTTATTTGAGTCCAGCTGTGTTTGATTATACTGATTGGACTTGATTAGGAAAGCCACACACCTGTCTATATAAGACCTTACAGCTCACAGTGCATGTCAGAGCAAATGAGAATCATGAGGTCAAAGGAACTGTCTGAAGAGCTCAGAGACAGAATTGTGGCAAGGCACAGATCTGGCCAAGGTTACAAAAACATTTCTTCTGCTCTTAGGGTCCTAAGAGCACAGTGGCCTTCATAATCCCTAAATGGAAGACGTTTGGGATGACCAGAACCCTTCCTAGAGCTGGCTGTCTGGACAAACTGAGCTAGCGGGGAGAAGAGTCTTGGTGAGAGAGGTAAAGAAGAACCCAAAGATCACTGTGGCTGAGCTCCAGAGATGCAGTCAGGAGATGGGAGAAAGTTGTGGAAAGTTAACCATCACTGTAGCCCTCCACCAGTCAGGGCTTTATCACAGAGTGGCCTGACGGAAGCCTCTTCTCAGTGCAAGACACATGAAAGCCCGCATGGAGTTTGCTAAAAAAACACCTGAAGGACTCCAAGATGGTGAGAAATAAGATTCTCTGGTCTGATGAGACCAAGATAGAACTTTTTGGCCTTAATTCTAAGCGGTATGTGTGGAGAAAACCAGGCACTGCTCAGCACCTGTCCAGTACAGTTCCAACAGTGAAGCATAGTGGTGGCAGCATCATGCTGTGGGGGTGTTTTTCAGCTGCAAGGACAGGACGACTGGTTGCAATCGAGGTAAAGAAGAATGCGGCCAAGTACAGGGATATCCTGGACGAAAACCTTCTCCAGAGTGCTCAGGACCTCAGACTGGGCCGAAGGTTTACCTTCCAACAAGACAATGACCCTAAGCACACAGCTAAAATAACGAAGGAGTGGCTTCACAACAACTCCGTGACTGTTCTTGAATGGCCCAGCCAGAGCCCTGACTTAAACCCAATTGAGCATCTCTGGAGAGACCTAAAAATGGCTGTCCACCAACGTTTACCATCCAACCTGACAGAACTGGAGAGGATCTGCAAGGAGGAATGGCAGAGGATCCCCAAATCCAGGTGTGAAAAACTTGTTGCATCTTTCCCAAAAAGAATCATGGCTGTATTACATCAAAAGGGTGCTTCTACTAAATACCGAGCAAAGGGTCTGAATACTTAGAACCATGTGATATTTCAGTTTTTCTTTTTTAATAAATCTGCAAAAATGTCAGCAAGTCTGTGTTTTTCTGTCAATATGGGGTGCTGTGTGTACATTAATAAGGAAAAAAATGAACTTAAATGATTTTAGCAAATGGCTGCAATATAACGAAGAGTGAAAAATTTAAAGGGGTCTGAATACTTTCTGTCCCCACTGTATATATTTTTGTAAATGGTATCACACTATCCAGTCCTCATTTCTCATATACATGTGGAGACTACGCCATTTTACAGCATAGGACAGTGATAGCGAACCTTGGCACCCCTTGGAACTACATTTCCTATGGTGCTCAACTGCATGCTTTGGAAATGTAGTTCCAAAACATCTGGGGTGCCAAGGTTCACCATCACTGGCATAGGATATCACAGATCCATCTACACAGAACCCAGAGTTGGTTCACTGGCGTGTTTAGATCAAGCTTACTGTAATTGCGAGGTCACATGTTCCGAGGTGAGCATACTCACACAGGGGAGGAGCACAAGAGTGATGTCACTTGAACACATGTGGATTATCACTACAGCGGTGGAGGAATTGTGGATGAAATTTTCACAAGCACTACAGCACTTTATCATCACAGCAAGATTTAAAGCATATTATATGGACTTTAATGCAATTTTTGTTTAATATGCTAATTGATTATGTCACATAGCACTTTGGCACTCTATTTTATATTGATTTGATCGATTTATGTCTCATTATTGATTTTTTTGGCACTATATTTAGCACAGTTAATTTATTTATTTATTTATTTTTTGGTATTGCATATTGACACTAGCTTAGCGCAGTATTTTCGTATTTAGATTGTTTAGCATGGATGTATGGGACGTGATCAATACCAGCAGCTGATTATCTAGTCTCAGATTTGACGCGTTTATATTTTGGTAGCTCGCAAGATTTTCAGTTTATACATGAGTACATTACAGTCCCAACCTGCCCTGTGGATTAATATAGAAGAGGCTGGGACTGTATTGTACTCGTCTGGCACAGGAGAGTACTACACCTGCACTCAAAAGTGAAGAAATAGTCCGCTTGTCTTGGGAAAGTCTTTTTTTAAATTTTATTTGCCACAGCCTGCAGATCGCGGTGCCCAGAGTCACCTCTCTGTCTCCACCCACCCCCCTTCTTTCCCTGCTGAATTGGCCGGGCTGTGGGGCCAGACCTGGAAAGTATCCCGCACAGCAGCCAAAGCAACCTGGGGGAGCTCCAGAGATAGATTGGGCCCGGGCGGCTGGTTTGTTTAGGAAACACAGGCCCCCTACATGTGTATGTGTGTATGGGCTGTCCCCCTCTGATGGTGGCCCTGGCTCCACTGCAAACAAAGACAGCTTTTCAGGTGTCACCAACAAATTCACACTGCTTTTACTTCTGTTGAGCCCATACAAAATACTAAATGCAAGGCCTTAACAAAATAAAAACAAATAAAATAGAGCTGAAGGATAAAAAAATAACAAAAAACAACACAGAAACACTACAAGCAAAATGTTACTAAACCCAGGACCCTGAATTTACTATATCTGGTCTCCCACGGTACGCAGAACATGGAAATGCTATTATTTTAGTAAATATAAACTGCTTAATTACTTTTCTAATCTTATGACTTCTATCAGTCTCTGGTTAAAGCTTATAGGAGCAGTTTTCAATCTCCTCTGATTGTCCTATGAGGCTGCAGGACCCCTGACACTCTGTTTGGACAGTGATGATTGGCTCTGTGCTGATCACCTGCACCCTCCCAAGAAAAAAAAAAAACTCTCTAGCAATACACACCAAACTGAGCATGTGCAGAGTGACTCCAAAGGCTCTCTCCTATCAGGATATATATTTGGGGACAGTGAAAAAAGGAGGATCAGAGATGACAGGATCAAACAGCCTTTTTACACAATGCAAAGGATTAACCCCTTAGGTTCCACGGTGACAACAAGTATGCATTACTGCATATACAGACTGATTTTACTTTAACTCCAACACATCTACAAAGGACTAATGCCCCGTACACACGGTCGGACTTTGTTCGGACATTCCGACAACAAAATCCTAGGATTTTTTCCGATGGATGTTGGCTCAAACTTGTCTTGCATACACAGGGTCACACAAAGTTGTCGGAAATCCGATCGTTCTAAACGCGGTGACGTAAAACACATACGTCGGGACTATAAACGGGGCAGTGGCCAATAGCTTTCATCTCTTTATTTATTCTGAGCATGCGTGGCACTTTGTCCGTCGGATTTGTGTACACACGATCGGAATTTCCGACAACGGATTTTGTTGTCGGAAAATTTTATCTCCTGCTGTCCAACTTTGTGTGTCGGAAAATCCGATGGAAAATGTCCGATGGAGCCCACACACGGTCGGAATTTCCGACAACACGCTCCGATCGGACATTTTCCATCTGAAAATCCGACCGTGTGTACGGGGCATTATAGTGTGTGGAACTCATCACCTGCCAAAGCATTGGCCAGTGGTCATTGACAGCTATTTGTAATGCATTATGGGATGTTTGGCAGAGTGATTCTTACTGAATGTCCCAAAAGTTGTGATTTTGTCTGAACAGCCAAAAGTTGGTTTGAACTAAACTCTTGACTCATCCCTTCTGGAAAGCAATGAATTAGATTTCCACTCCCTTTTCTTATATTAGTAGCTCTTTTCTCTCACTTTGGTGTTGTTTTTTGCTAAGCATCTATCTGGATCAAGTGGCCTCTGAGTTTCACCTTGTAAACTTCCCATAGAAAAGCAATGATGAATCAAATGCAAATGATTAACCACTTCAGCCCCGGGAGGATTTACCCCCTTCCTGACCAGAGCATTTTTTGCGATACGGCACTGCATTGATTTAGCTGACAATTGCGCGGTCGTGCGATGTTGCACCCAAACAAAATTGATGGCCTTTTTTTCCACATAAATAGAGTTTCTTTTGGTGGCATTTGATCACCTCTGCGGTTTTTATTTTTTGCGCTATAAACAAAAAAAGGCCGTCAGTTTTGAAAAAAGGCTGTATTTTTTTACTTTTTGCTATAATAAATATCCCCCAAAAATTATATAAAAAATGAATGTCTTCCACAGTTTAGGCCGATATGTTTTCTTCTACATATTTATGGTAAAAAAATTGCAATAAGTGTATATTGATTGGTTAGTGCAAAAGTTATAGCGTCTACAAAATAGGGGATAGATTTATGGTATTTTTATTATTAATTTTTTTTTCACTATTAATGGCGGCAATCTGCAATTTTTATTAGGACTGCGACATTATGGCGGACAGATTGGACACTTTTGACACTATTTTGGGTCCTTTGACATTTATACAGCGATCAGAGCTACAAATAGCCACTGATTACTGTATAAATGACACTGGCAGGGAAGGTGTTAAACACTAGGGGGCAATCAAGGGGTTGTGTTCCCTGGATGTGTTCCAACTGTAGGGGGGATGGGCTCACTACAACATGACAGAGATCACTGCTCCCAATGAAAGGTAGCAGTAGATCTCTTTCGTGTTGCTAGGAAGTAGGGATGAGCTTCGAGTTCGAGTCGAACTCATGTTCAACTCGAACATCGGCTGTTCGCAAGTTCGCCGAACAGCGAACAATTTGGAGTGCCAAACTCGAATGCCGCGGAACACCCTTTAAAAGTCTATGGGAGAAATCAAAAGTGCTAATTTTAAAGGCTTATATGCAAGTTATTGTCATAAAAAGTGTTTGGGGACCTGGGTCCTGAACCAGGGGACATGGATCAATGAAAAAAAAAGTTTTAAAAACGTCCGTTTTTCGGGAGCAGTCATTTTAATAATGCTTAAAGTCAAACAATAAAAGTGTAATATCCCTTTAAATTTCGTAGCTGGGGGGTGTCTATAGTATGCGTGTAAAGGGGCGCATGTTTCCCGTGTTTAGAACAGTCTGACAGCAAAATGACATTTCAAAGGAAAAAAAGTCATTTAAAACTACTCGCGGCTATTGCATTGCCGGTCCGACAATACACATAAAAGTTCATTGATAAAAACGGCATGGGGGTGTTCGGCTCATCCCTACTAGGAAGAACAGAGAAATGCCTTGTTTACACCGTAATCGCGGGCCGCCGGCGAACATCGAGCTTGCGGGACCCGCGGGCATGCTCCCGCACGTGCGCCCGCTAGATGGCAAATTCAAATTCAAAATTCAAAGGGACGTACAGGTATGCCCTTTTGCCTGCCCGTGCCATTCTACTGATGTAAATCGGCATGCGGCAGTCCGCAAGTGGTTAAAGAGGAAATTCTGTATGTGGTTTGGATGTGACCAGGGATTTATTCAATCTCCATTTAAAAGAAGGCTTGTCATGCAGGGACAGCTTCTTTGCAGAAGAAGGGGGTTCTCATCAGGCCAGGGTCTGGAAAAGATGTCCACTTTAGAAACTAAAGATAATTGTTGGAGTAGCACAAAGATGTGGTCTATCTGATAGAAGTTTGAATGAGGGCTAGAATAATACATACAAGTCCCTAGTTTGGGGAGGGGGGGGTGAACTTCCTGCCAGGTATCTGTTTTTATTATTATTTGTTTGTCTGTCTTCATAACAAAATGTATTAATTAATTAATATAGGTTGACTTTGTTCTTCAAAGCAAATCCAGACTGTCAAACTTGACTGAATTGATTTGCCCAATCTTCAAGTGTGAGTCGGAATTGATTTTTAAATGTTTGTTCATTGCTTATTGAACATGAATATTATTGCTGAATTTAAATTCAATCTCTAATATTTAAAAGTGTAAGACCACATTTAGATGAGTTATGCTTTTCCCATGAAGACATTTTGCAACTTCTACTTCTTCCAAAGGAAAGTTAGTATCTTGCTAATTTCAATGGCACAAGGACAGGTAAGTACCTGTCTTGTCAGGGGTGCAGAAGAGGCCCATTGAAGGTTACTAAATGTAAGATCAAAATAATTGTAATGGTAATTTCTTTTTTTATCTTTAAATAATCTTTATTAGCATTTCTTAAATTACATACCTTCCAACAAACATATTAAAACAATCTCAACTTCAGGTAATCATAGTGTACTAGAAAAAAGGTCATATATACCCCATTCGTTCCTACCATGATCCCATTACACCTCCTTATTCTATCCACCGGTTGAGGTTTGGTATCGTGTGTTAAGGCAACATATAATTATTTTGCCCTATCCCACCCACTTAATCCCTACTCCCCTCCCACCCTGATCCAGATCCTGCCTCAATGGTAATGGTAATTTCTAAATATACCCTCCTCTGCCATAAATATTTTTGCCTTTACAGTCCAGGAGAACAATCACCTATAAATGTTTTGGCTTTTATTTCTGCTATCCACAATGTTAACCAGAATCTAGACATTTTGCCCAATATTACACTGGGATTTCATGTGCTTGATTCATGTTTACATCCATGTTTGGCTGTAAAGGATGTTCTAAGCATTTTATCTGGGCTACAGAAGGCAGTCCCTAATTACTCATGTTCTGGAGAAGCTGAACTGGTGGGTTTTATTGGAGATCATTACTCAGTTACAACAATTCCAATGACACAAATACTAGGAATTTATGGATATACACAGGTACGTCTTTCATCTTTGCCCTCAAGACCATCAAGTGCAAAATTCAAATATAACATAGCTACAATGAAACAAAAAAAAATGTTTCTTAATTCAAATATATTATTGTGAAGAATAATTTTTTGTGCATGGAACTCCTTCTAGCTCCATATAAATGTTTATCTTATGTAGCACACCCTCTAAGGAGCTACAGAAGAACTGGATCCCTCACTCCTGCACAGCCAGGCACACCAAACCCCAACAGGCACTCCAGAGTCAGAGAATGGTCTGTGACCCTGTTTTTGTTATTTATTGAGTGTTAATAAGTTGGATAGGGATGGGAGGTCATGGGATGTCCACTTGACTTCAGCAACAAATATTAGGCAGCAGCTTCAGGGACATCTTCCTATACACAGTCTATATACAGTCTCCTTGACTCTTTCTGCACACACTAGATAGCTGGCTCCAGCTGAATCACTGTCGGAAGATATGACAAGGTCTCAGTCAGTTTTTTAGCAATGGCTCACAAGGGTGGAATGACAACTCTTTGGGCCCCCGGGCAATAGGAGTTTATGGGGCCCCCTGTATCCAAGCTGTTATGTATTAGTGTGTTATACTGCTCTCCATCCAGTAGGGGGAAGCATTGTAAATATGTTCTTTTTATTGTTCTGGTAGAGCAATGTACTTTAGAGTCCTGTGAATGCCTGTCCATGTCAATGGTTCAAATACATTTTAATATACACAAAACTGGTGATGAGGATGGGATTTCAGTGAATGGACACTGCAACAGTACAGGTAATCCGCTTGAGTGAAGAATCAGAACTTGTGTTTTAGAGGCACATTTTTAAATATCTCCAGCATGGCTTCGCTGGGACACATGGAGGAATTTGATGTGGTTAATTCATCCTCATGGGACTTGTATGCTGACAGGTTAGAGTTTTTCCTGGAAGCTGTGCAGAAAAGAGCTGTGTTACTGAGTTTTATTGGATCTAAGATTTTTTTTTTCAAATAACAGTTTTATTAGTTATCTCAGCAGGTAAAAGAACATAGACAGAACACACTATGTTCTAGACAGTGCTAGAGATAGCCGGTAAAGACATTGTGGCAGTAATTGGTGCAGGATCATTGCTAAATCATACTATGAGTTAGATAATAATTGAAATTTGCCATTGGCTAGGTGAGAGCCTATGGAATGTGAGAGAGAACATAAAAGAAAAGATAGAATGGAGAGAAGGGATATAGAGAGTTAGAAATGTAAGATAAGAAAGAAGAGATATGAAAGTAAGGTAGTATCTCAACCATCGGTTTAAGGCGGGTCCTCTCGGCGATGCTACTCCACCCAGACCTTATCGTGCATTTCCAACTTATCCTTTATTCTAGCTGTCATTTTTCCATTAGCTCCACATCTTTTATTCTGACATACAGAGCTTCTTGGGAGTGTGGGGAGCGCCGATTCCAGTTGAGGGCGACCAGACATCGTGCAGCTGTCAGAACATGTCGAAGTAGCTTCTTGGATGGTTTGGCAATTTGTAATGGTGACACACCAAGTAGGAAAAATGTTGGCGTCATGGGGACCTGTAGCCCAAAGAGGCAGGACAACAAGCGCTGTGTCTTCGTCCAGAAGGGCACTATTATGGGACAACTCCAGTAAATATGGTAGAGGCAGGGTCATCTTTAATATTGATTGGACCCTGGACAAAAATTTTCTTGGGCCCCACCCTCCATGCAGTTTCCCTCTCCACCTGCTCTGAGACATACAATAAATAGCAGCTAGACACAAAATGTGTTTACTGAATCAGATCAGGCAGCGATTGCAATTGGTTGTCAGAGGTTACAATGTATCATCACCATGCACTGACTGGTTGCTAGAGGTTACAGCACACATTGTGGCTCACTGATTAGTTGCTAGAAGTTACAGCACATGGTTTCTGCTTGTTGATTGGGTGCTAGAGATTACTGTACATCAATACTGCTCACTGATTGGTTACTAGAGGTTACTGCACATCATCTCCTCACTGCCTGCACACCATGGATTGGGGAGGTGAAGGACCCAAATAATAGACAGAAAACTCCTAGGGATCCTAGGACTCCTGGGATCAGTGGCAGTGCTGGGGGGAGGGTGTGATCAATGGCAATGCTGATAAAGACTACCAATATAAGGAATTTCAACACTGGCCACCAAAGTAATAGGGGTTTACACTGACCACTAATGTAATAAAAGCATTCACAGTAACCACCAATGTAAGGAGGAATTACATTTTACACTGACCAGTAGGGATGGGCCGAACACCCCCCCCGTTCGGTTCACACCGTTAAAGTCTATGGGACACGAACATGAAAAATCACAAGTGCTAATTTTAAAGGCTTATATGCATGGTATTGTCTTAAAAAGTGTTTGGGGACCTGGGTCCTGCCCCAGGGGACATGTATCAATGCAAAAAAAAGTTTTAAAAACAGACGTTTTTTTCAAGAGCAGTGATTTTAATAACGCTTAAAGTGAAACAATAATAGGGCGTACACACGGTCGGACTTTGTTCGGACATTCCAACAACAAAATCCTAGGATTTTTTCCAATGGATGTTGACTCAAACTTGTCTTGCATACACACGGTCACACAAAGTTGTCGGAAAATCCGATCGTTTTAAACGCGGTGACGTAAAACACGTACGTCGGGACTATAAACGGGGCAGTGGCCAATAGCTTTCATCTCTTTATTTATTCTGAGCATGCGTGGCACTTTGTCCGTCGGATTTGTGTACACACGATCGGAATTTCCGACAACGGATTTTGTTGTCGGAAAATTTTATCTCCTGCTCTCCAACTTTGTGTGTCGGAAAATCTGATGGAAAATGTCCGATGGAGACTACACATGGTCGGAATTTCCGACAACACGATCCGATCGGACATTTTCCATCGGAAAATCCGCCCGCGTGTACGGGGCATAAAAGTGTAATATTCCTTTAAATTTTGTACCTGGGGGTGTCTATAGTATGCCTGTAAAGTGGTGCATGTTTCCCGTGTTTACAACAGTCCGAGTGCAAAATGACATTTCTGAAGGAAAAAAATTAATTTAAAAGTGCCAGCGCTATAATGAATTGTCGGTCCGGCATTACACATAATAGGTCATTGAAAAAAATGGCATGAGATTTCCCCATAGGGGAACCCCGAACCAAAAATAAAACAAAATGCATAGGGGTCCCCCCAAATTCCATGCCAGGCCCTTCAGGTCTGGTATGGGTATTAAGGGGAACCCCCCGCCACATTCTTTAAAAAAAAAATGGCGAGGGGAGCCCCCCTCAAAATCAATACCAGACCCTTCAGGTCTGGTTTGCATTCTAAGGTTAACCCCGCGCCAAAATTAAAAAAAAAATGGCGTGGAGTAGCCCCCCAAAGCACCTTGTCCCCATGTTGATGGGGAGAAGGGCCTCATCCCCACAACCCTTGCCCGGTGGTTGTGGGGGTCTGCGGGTGGGGGGATTATCGGAATCTGGAAGAACCCTTTAACAAAGAGAACCCCCGGATCCTTCCCCCCTGTGTGAATTGGTAATGGGGTACAAATACCATTTCACAAAAAAGTGTCAAAAATGTTAAAAAAGACAATAGTAAACAGGTGACCCCGCCCCCCTCTGACACCATGGGGAAAGCCATAGGGAAGTCCCCGTGCATCAGAGGGGGGCAGGGTCACCGGGTGAACTGTAACCTGAACAGAAGCGTCACACAGTGGAAAACCCAATGAGGTGGATTGTATGGAGGATGAAGCGGAGAAGAAGAAGCCGGAGGAAGAAGCCGGATAAGAAGACCAGAGGAAGAAGTGGAGGAAGATAGAGGAAGAAGTGGGGGAAGAACAAGATGGAGGAGGCAGAAGAACACCAAGGGAAGACCAGAAGAAAGAAGATGGAAGAAGAAGCGGGGAAAGAAGAAGACATTAATAAAGGAATTGTCAAAATCCGTCTATTGTCTTTTTTAACATTTTTGACACTTTTTTTGTGAAATGGTAGGGGTACAAATACCAATTCATACGGGGGGCAGGATCTGGGGGTCCCCTTGTTAAAGGGAGCTTCCAGATTCCGATAAGCCCCCCAGCCCGCAGACCCCCACAACCACTGGGCAAGGGTTGTGGGGATGAGGCCCTTCTCCCCATCAACATGGGGACCAAGTGCTTTGGGGAGCTACCAAAAAGCACCCTCCCAATGTTGAGGGCATGTGGCCTTGTACGGTTCAGGAGGGGGGGGCGCTCTCTTGCCCCCTTATTTCCTGTGGCCTGCCAGGTTGCATGCTCGGATAAGGGTCTGGTATGAATTTTTGGGGGGACCCCATGCCATTTTTTTTTTAAATTTTGACTCGGGGCTCGCCTTAAAATCCATAGCAGACCTGAAGGGCCTGGTATGGGTTTTGAGGGGGACCCCCATGTCATTATAGCCGCTAGCGCTAGTACTTTTAAATTACTTTTTTTCCTTTAGAAATGTAATTTTGCACTTGGACTGTTCTAAATACAGGAAACATGTGCCACTTTACAGGCATACTATAGACACCCCCCAGGTACGAAGTTTAAAGGAATATTGCACTTTTATTGTTTCACTTTAAGCATTATTAAAATCACTGCTCCTGAAAAAACGGCCGTTTTTAAAACTTTTTTTTTGCATTGATCCATGTCCCCTGGGGCAGGACCCAGGTCCCCAAACACTTTTTATGACAATAACTTGCATATAAGCCTTTAAAATTAGCACTTTTGATTTCTCCCATAGACTTTTAAAGGGTGTTCCGCGGCATTTGAATTTGCCGCGAACACCCCAAATTGTTCGCTGTTCGGCGAACTTGCGAACAGCCGATGTTCGAGTCGAACATGAGTTCGACTCGAACTCGAAGCTCATCCC
Organism: Aquarana catesbeiana; assembly: GCF_042186555.1. NCBI lineage: Eukaryota > Metazoa > Chordata > Amphibia > Anura > Ranidae > Aquarana > Aquarana catesbeiana. The sequence continues at coordinate 941,342,069 of NC_133324.1, forward strand.
TACTTCCTAGCAACACAACAGAGATCTACTGCTACCTGTCATCTTTTTAAAACTTTTTTTTGCATTGATACATGTCCCCTGGGGCAGGACCCAGGTCCCCAAACACTTTTTATGACAATAACTTGCATATTAACCTTTAAAATTAGCACTTTTGATTTCTCCCATAGACTTTTAAAGGGTCTTCGAATTTGCCGCAAACACCCCAAATTGTTCGCTATTCAGCGAACGGGAGAACAGCCAATGTTCGAGTCGAACTCATGTTCGACCCGAGCATAAAGCCCATCCCTACTGACCACCAATGTAAGTGGGACATTCACACTGGCCACTAGTGTGAATGAAAGGATTCTACACCAAGCACCAATGTAATGAGAGGATTTACACTGACCACCAATGTAACTGAGACGTTTAGCCTGCGTTCACATTTGTGTGTGTTGGGAACGCATGCAAAATCGCTTTCCTGATGCCACAGAAACGTGCTGCCCTTAATTGTTAATAACACCCTCACGCATCTGCTGACATGTGCCTTGGCACTGTGTGATTTTGAAAAAGGGTTTGGGACCTTCTCCCGCATTTGTAGCACATAGAGCAGCCCACTGAAATGAATGGGCTGCCCTACACGTGACCTACATCTTCATCCACCCTGTCAGTACACCTTTGCATCCTAAAACCCTGCTAACCTCTGCACCCCAAACCTCTCCAACCCCCCTCCCCTTTAACTCTACCTGACTTCTCTGCTCATCTTTGCACCCACCTTCTTTACCTCCGTACATCCCCTCCTTGCTCACCTGTGCACCACAAACTGTAATTCCAGTTGTAGGCAGGACTTTCAAGCATGCCCCTTTACCTCCCCAGTGGGCAGCATGATATACATATGAATACCGCCTCTATTTACATAAAAATGCTGCCGGTCTGCCACTATTTACATATGAATGCAGCCGCTATTTACATATGAATGCCGCTATTTACATATAAACACAGGGTTTGCAGGTGAGTCATCTGTACACAAAAGGGCAGAGCTTGGCAGCATTAGTAACAGAACTTCACACTGAGATATCAGGACACAGCATGGGATTAAAATTTCAAGGGATGAAGGAATTTAAACTGGGATAGTTGGCAAGTATGAGGCAGATGATTCGGGCCCCAGAACAACAGGGCCCAGGGCAGCTGCCCTTTTACCCTGCCCTAAAAACTGCCCTGGGTAGAGGGTACCTTTGTCCCCCTGACAGCGTCAACACCGACCAGAGCTCAAGGGGTAGATAACATGGAGTACGTCTGGCACCAGGTACCAAAAGTAAAGAATTTTATAAGCGGTCTCTTTGTAGAGCGTACAGAAGGAGCTTTTAGCCGCCTGGGACAAGATCGTCTGCCATGCCATCTCAAGGATTTCTTCTCTCAATATCTTTTCCCAGCGGAGCATGTAGGCATGTTTACCCTGATTCAGTATAGAGTAGGTATTAAGTAACAAGTATATGTCGGAGATCAGACCCCGGCATGCAGATCCCTCTAATATTAAGCTCTTGAAGGGGGATGGCGCTGAGAATTGGAGATTTAGGGCAAAGGATTGAGCATATGCGTATTGGCAGATATTCATAAAACACCTGGCGAAGCATGTCATATTTTTCCTGGAGTTCAGTGAATGTTAGTGTCAGGGCTGGGCTCAGCCCTTCCTTCTCAAAGCTGGCCACTCAGCTGTTGGCTTTTTGTCAGCTCCTATCTTCCACAGTGACTCACCTGTTGATGATATCCTGCTCATCAGTCCTGCCTACTTAAGCCAGATGATCTCAGCCTTCGCCTTGGTCACATCTCTAGAGATGCTCTCCTGTGTTCCTGTTAAAGACTTCCTTGGCTGATATTCCTTCTGGCTCCAGATCCTGCTTGCTGTCCTTCTACGCTCATCACTGACTCCCTGACGTTTTGACTTATCTGACTATCCGTTTTGGTTCCTGAACTCTGGCTATGTTTTGACTACGTTTACCCTGTTTGCCATTTTTTATTATTATTAAACAAGTGGGATTTAAATGTAGTTCTGTCTGATTCATGGTTTCTGACAGTTAGTAATTTGCGTGATCTAGGGTCTACCAAGTGGCCAAAGTGGAATAAGTTCTGCGTTGCCCAGGGTGAAGACATCTGGTGAGTGAAACCAGCAGGCATCTTGGGGTTGCAGAGGAAAGAGGTTAGCAGTGACTTTTCTGAACTGAGCTCGTATGTGCAGGACATTTTGCACCAGATCGATCTGAGTTGAGACATAGACCCCCAAAAGCCTACCAGGGTCCACCTCCGTGTTTGCACTCCAGAGTAAACTATTTAGGTTGGGTGTATAGGCGTGAGCCATATCTTTTCAATCTCTGTCCATTTATTATAGGATCATTGAGGGAACCAGGAGATCAAGGCGCGCAATTGAGTCACTCGATAATATTTTACCAGGTCAGGGAACGCCAGCCCCCCATCGGAGCGGGACGCCATCAAGACCGAACAGGGTATCCTGTGCCTCCTGTAGTTCCAGACAAAGTGTATCAAATCTGCTTGAAGCTTTCTTAGTTGTACATAAGGCACAGGGATAGACAGTGCCTGGACAAGATACAAGAGTTTAGGGAGAATGTTCATCTTCACAGAGGCCACTCTCCCCAGGAGGGAAATGTCTTCCATTTTTGCAGTAAATCTCTTATGGAGCGAAACAGTGGCGGGAAGTTCGCTTGGTAAAAGGTGGCAAAGGTTAGGGTAATATGAACCCATAGATATTTCAGGGCTGAGGTCTTCCAGTTATACCGAAGCACTGCTGCAGGTGGTGCACTTTGGCTGCCAGGATGGTAATTGAAAGTGCCTCCGATTTGGTCGCATTTATTTTATAGCCTGAGAGGAACCTATAGGTTTCGAGTTCAGCATGCAAGTTGGGTTAGGGAGATCCCAGGTTGGGTCAGGGTGAGTATGATATCATCCGTGAATAGTGATAGTTTAAACTCCTTCCCTCTGACTGGGATACCCCAAATGTCTGGGTTTCTGCAGATAGATTCAGCCAAGGGTTCAACACAGAGTGCAAACAATAGCGGTGAGAGTGGGCACCCCTGGCAGATCCCATTAGCAATCGGGAATGAGGGAGACAGAGCAAAAGGAGTTTTTACTTGAGATGTAGGGTTGGTGTAGAGGTGTAGATGGCCCGCAGAAAGGGTCAGTGGAAACCCATGTGGCGTAATGTGGCAAACAGGATAGGCCAGCCCAGGCAGTCGAAGGCCTTTTCCACATCCAGACTGAGGACTAAGGATTCCAGGCCATCCCTGTTTGCCACATCTATTAAGTCAATAACCCTTCTTGTGTTGTCAACTGCCTGATGGAGAGGGACAGAGCCCACCTGATCTTTATGTATTAAAGAGGGTAATATCACGTTCAGGCTTATTGAGAGAAGTTTGGTAAAGATTTTCAGGTCAGAGTTTAAGAGTGCTATAGGCCTATAGCTAGCACATAAAGAGGGGTTCTTGTCCGGTTTCAGTATTAAAGTGAGGAATGATCTTTGCATGTCTGAGGGAATGGGGGTTTGTTGAAGGAAGGCAAAGAGTTTAAAGAGTTTATACATATGTGGCAGGAGTAGGGTAAGAAAGGATTTATAATACTCATAGGGGAGACCATCTGGACCTGGGGATTTACGCGTAGGTTGAGTGTTGATGGCTGACATGAGTTCTGCTTCCGTGATGGGTGCGTTGAGGGAGAGGAGGTCCGAGGCCTGAAGTCAGGAGATTCCACTCCGTTCTAGATTGTGGTTCATGCGGTCAGTTAGTTTGGGGGAAGGGGAGCCATGAGGGATCTCAGGGTTGTTGTATAGAGCGGTATAGAACTCCTCAAAGGAGTGGACAATGTCCTGGGGGTGAGATAGGAGGCTGCCAAATCTGTTTTTAATTTGATGTGGGGTAGTCGTGTGAGAGCGTTCAGGCAATTTCTGAGCTAGTAGAGAGTAAGCTTTGTTACCCTAATCATAGTACAGTTGTTTTAGTCTAGTCAGGGCCTTTTCTACTTGGCCTAGTGCCAAGTCTTTAAGAGTCATACAGAGACGGATGATTTTTTTGAGTAGGGGTAGGGATGGGGAGGTTTGTAGTTGAAGTTCAAGGGCCCTAAGTTCCCTCTCAGCTTGCGATTTGGTGGCCCTCATGTATTTTTTCATAGCCGAAGCAAGCGCAATGCAGAGACCACAGAGAACTGCCTTATGGGCTTCCCAGAGAGAGGAAGAGGATATGTCTGGGGTGTTGTTCTCGATGAAGTAGAGTTTCAGTGTGTGGATTCTAATTCCATTTTGGAGGGGAGGTGTTGTAGGAGGAAGATATTCAGCTGCCAGTGACATGACTTGCGGTTAGGGGCACCTAAGTCCAGTGTCAGCAGGATGGGGGCATTATCCAACCAGGAGATTGGGAGAATCTGTGCAGCTCGGGTAATGCGGAGCATGGCATTGTTAACAAAGAGGTAGTTAATGCGTGAATGCATACAGGGGGGCGGAATAAAACATATACTGTCGATCACCGAGGTGGAGAGCCCACCAGGAGTCAAATAGGGCATAGCGCCTAGTGATGTGGTGAAAGAGTTTCGAGTCTCTAGAGGCGCGAGATTGTGAATCCCTAGGGTTTACCACGTGGCGATCAAGCACCGAGGAGTAGAATAGACTAAAGTTCCCACCTACTATTAAGAATTCATTGGGTGTTCGGAAGAGGTGTGCAAACACTTTAGCTAGAAGGTCAATCTGGGTGCAAAAAGTGACTGTCTGCACCTGCCATTGTCCGCGCAGTTTAATATAGTGTCCCCGCAGGTCAATGAAGGACTCAGGACATGTAAACGGGGATCCATGTTTAGGAGGTAAAGCTACACCGGCCCTATCAGGGCCTGATAGACCTGAGGGTAATGTCTGGAAGCGAACTCGAAGGAGTACCCTTTGTTAAAGTGGGTCTCCTGAATCAGGATGATATCTGCCCCCGATTGCCTGAACTCCCTAAGTGCCAGATGTCTTTTCCTGTGTGAGTTTAGGCCATGAACTTTTAATGACATAACCTTAACCATGGTGATGGATATATGCAAACAAAAAAACTTATCTGGTCCATCTGGTGGAATGCTGTGGTGCAGAGGCCGGGAGTGTGCCATCTCCAGGAGAGGATTCGGATGGTTGCTAGGAGCATAGGGTGAGTCAGTTGAGGAGAAACAGAGAGAAAAACAGAAACAGGGAAAAAAGAAAGAGGTAGATCAATACTACATACAGTAGGCAAAACAAACAGTGTTAATAAGCTCTGTGCAACCTGTGGGATACAGGGCTTACTAAGTTCCTATCTGTCCTCCCAGCCAAGAGTAGGAAACAGGCCAGGGCGACACAGAGAACCGCAGTGAAAGTTATCAAAAGTCAACAATAAAATATCAAAGGAACTCTAGGGGGTAAACCAAGGGGTCTCTAGTGATCAGAAGGGTACCAACTCTCAAATATCTATCGAAATGCGCCCAGTAAACAAAATAAAGGTAAAACAGGGGCCTAACGGGGCCGTGTATATGGCTGTAGGGTGGGCCAGGGATGTCAACTAGGAGGAAGTTCGGATCATAGGCGGGTGTGACAGATGGGGAGGCCCTGGTTCAGTCAGTCATTTTTTGGTTTGGCAGCTTTACGGGGAGTGTCCGGACCATGGGAGCATTTAGCTGGGGGGACCTTCTGCCAAGCTGTGGGCAGGAACAGTGGGGTAGCCACCAGGTCCCATTCCTGTAATTGGGGGACTGGGATCCCCAGAGTATCGCAGAAAGCTTCCCGGTCTTCCGGATAGTGTAGCATAGCAGATTGTCCCTGTCGTCTTGCTGTGAGGCTAAAAAAGAATCCCCAGTGGTAGACTATGTCTTCTTCTTGCAGCGAGTGGAGAAGGGGTTGGCGGAGCCTGCACTTTTGCAGGGTGATCCAAGAGAGGTCCGGTATTGCTGTACTGGTGTGTTGTCAAAGACTACTTTGCGCATTAAGCGGGCCTTACGCATAATATCTTCTTTCAGGGGGTAGGAGTGAACTCTGCAAATTACATCACGGGGTTTGGAGGCAGGACCTTTAGGGCGCAGGGCACGGTGTGCTCTATCCATTTCAATGTGTTTGTCCTGGGGTTCTCCCAGAAGGTTGTTGAATAGGGTTTGCAGAGTGATTTGCGGGTCTTCTGGGCCCTCTGATTCAGGCAGCCCTCTAACTCGGATATTGTTCCTGCACCCCCAGTTGTCCAGGTCCTCAACATGGTGCTGCATATCTCTCAGCAGTATGCGATGGTCTGCTCCTTGCAGTTGAGTGCAATGCACTGCCAGTTTGGTTTCTTGTATTTCCTCCTCTGCCATCTCCACTCTATCTGTTAAGTGTTTGAAATAAGCATGCAGTGTTTGAATCTCTGCACGACAAGTGGATTTAACATCCTCAATAAGTTGTTTAAAGTCCTCTTTGGTCAGTATGGCTTGGAGATATGATTGCCAGGAGCGGTGCACCTGATGGTGGGGGTCCACCGCTGCCTTCGGCAGCAAGAACTGAGGAGGAGAGGATGGCAATTGAGGTCACAGGGTAGTGGTGTTCTGGGCCTGAATTTTAGGCCTCATTTGAGGGCCCCATGGGTCACTCCACGCCGTGGTCTGGGACGGAGAGGAGGTCTGCAATATCGGGTCCCCTGTATGAGCGGGATTGTCTCTGAGTAAGGAGCCGGGGTCCCTTGAGCGGGATTGTCTCTGTGATTTGGGGGAGGCAGGAGCAGAGGAGAAGGCCTGACATGGTGTGAGTCTCCCCTGGGGCTCTACCTGTGAAAACTCAGAGTCCTGTGTGTACATGGGACCCGGTAGGGGTGGGAAGTCCTCTGAGTCCACTGAAGGAGAGAGTTCAGACCCCCTATGGTCAGGCTGGGGTCTTATGCTGTGCGCAGCAGCCGCGGTAAGGTGTCTGTACACTGTGTGTACGAGGAGGGGGTTAGGCCCAGTGCAACGGGCTTTGTCCCGCGTGGTGCCGCCTTGGAAGCAGGGTGCTTTGGGTGACCTCATTAGGGCCTCACAATGCTCCTTCAATAGCACCCTGTGATATACAGTTGGTAGACTACAACAAACAAGATGTGGAAGTTAAGGGTGCTTGCTTTGTACCAGTGAAATATGGAAATTTCAGAGGATGCTTACGCTTAATAATTACTAAGGGACAAAGAGCAAGTTTGCTGGGTAGAGAGTGGTTTGAACGCCCTGGAATTTCATTATCGAGGGTTGATAATGTATCTCCAGTTACTCTACAGAATGTGATAGAGGACTTTAGTATGGTTTTTGAAGAAGGCCTGGGCATGTATAAAGGCCCTCCTGTTTCTTTCAAATTAGACCCTACAGTAACCCCAATTCATATAAAACCACGCAAAGTTGCATTAGCTCTCAGACCAAAAATTGATGGTGAGGTTACACATTTTGTGGAGCAGGGTATACTTGAACCTGTAACACACCCTAAGTGGTGTACCCCAATAGTTCCAGTATTGAAGCCAAATGGTAAAATAAGAATTTATGCTGACTACAAATGTACAATCAACAAAACACTGCAGGAATACCCCTATCAAATTTCAGCTGTACATGAAATTCTGACTTCGTTAGCAAAAGGAAAAGTATTTGCCAAACTGGATATGGCACAAGCTTCTCAACAATTACCTGGGGATGACGCCGCTGCGGATGCACAAACAATAACACACAAAGGAGCTTTCCAAGCAAAATGTTTGCAGTTTGGAGTTTCTACTGCTCCCGGCATATTCTAGAAATTAATAGAGGACCTCTTATCTGGACTTCCAGGTGCAGTACCTTATTTTGATGATGTTCTTATTGGACTTCACAACTACAACTTGTTTTGAAACATTTTCTTGATGCTGGTTTCAAATTTAAAAAAGAAAAGTGTGTTTTTGGGCTAAATAGCATGGATTTCCTTAGATACAGTATTGATGAACACGGAATTCATCCAACTCATTCTATTGCCCTGTACACACAGTCCGACATTCCGACGTCAAAATCCGTCGGATTTTGGCCCAAACTTGTCTTGAATACACACAGTCACACAAAGTTGTCGGAATATCTGATAGTTCAGAACTCGGTGGCATACAACATGTACGATGGGACTATAAAGAGGGCAGTAGCCAATAGCTTTTGTCTTCTAATTTATTCAGAGCATGTGTGGCACTTTTCCTGTCGGAATTGTCTACACACGATCGGAATTTAAACGATCGGATTTTGTTGTCGGAAAATTTTAGATCCTGCTCTCAAACTTTGTGTGTCGGAAATTCCGACAGAAAAAGTCTGATGGAGCCCACACACGATCGGATTTTCCAACAACAAGATCCGATCGCACATTTTCCATCGGAAAGTCCGACTTTGTGTACAGGGCATTAAGTTGAAGCTTCCAACAAACAAACAAGAGCTGTAAGCTTTCCTAGGGTTACTTAATTTTTACCATTCTTTTCTGCCTGACAAAGCCACTATTGCTGAACCCCTACATCGTTTACTAGATAAAGATGTTCCATGGAAGTGGACTGACGTTCATTCTACAGCTTTCAATGCTACAATAAGCTGTTATCTTCTGACAGTGTACTTGATTTACAAAAAACACTCACTCTTATGCCGCGTACACACGACCAGACTTTCCAGTAGACTAGGTCCAACGGCCTTCCCGACGGACTTCCGATGGACTTTCCGAACAAACAGACCTGCCCACACATGATCGGACTTCCAGTAGAATAGGACCGACTGTCTTCTCGACGGACTTTCGGCGGACTTCCGACGGACTTTCCGAATTAACGGACTTGCCCACACACGGACAAAAGTCTGTTCATTTTGAACCTGACTCAGGTACAACGGGACTTGAAAATGAAGTCAATCTTGATGCTTTTATCGGCGAGATTGACACCTTGTGAGCCTTGTCGCGGGAGCCAGGCACTTAGGTCTGGTATGGATTTTAAGGGGAACCCTTTACGCCAAAAAAACGGTGTGGGGGTTCCCCCAAAATCCATACCAGACCCTTATCCGAGCACGCAGCCCGGCCGGTCAGGAAAGGGGGTGGGGACGAGCAAGCGCCCCCCCTCCTGAACTGTACCAGGCCGCATGCCCTCAACATGGGGGGTGGGTGCTTTGGGGAAGGGGGCGCCCTGCGACCACCTCACCCCAAAGCACCTTGTCCCCATGTTGATGAGGACAAGGGCCTTTTCCCGACAACCCTGGCCGTTGGTTGTCGGGGTCTGCCTGCGGGGGGCTTATCGGAATCCGGGAGCCCCCTTTAATAAGGGGGCCCCCAGATCCTGGCCCCCCACCCTATGTGAATTAGTATGGAGTACATCGTACCCCTACCCATTCACATCGTACCCCTACCCATTCACCTGGGGAAAAAAGTGTCAATAAAAAAACACACTAGACAGGTTTTTAAAGAAATTAGTTAGGCAGCTCCGGTGGTCTTCCTCCAACTTTGGGGTTCTTCTTCCGACTTCAGGGGTCTCTTCCTACTTCTCTGCTCTCTCCAGCCTCTTCTCCCGCTCTCTGGCCTCTTCTCCCGGTGTCCGGTTCTTCTCCCGCTCTCCAGCCTCTTCTCCCGGTGTCCGATTCTTCTCCTGCTCTCCGGTTCTTCTGCTGGGCTCCTCCGCTATCTTCTGCTCTTTTGCCGCTCTCTTGCTAGCGGTGGCCTGGTCTTCTCCGTCATCTTGTTCCCTCTTCTCTTCTTCCGATGTTGAGACGGCGCTCTCTCACGCTGTAATGCCGTGTGAGCGGTGCGCACCGACTTATATAGGCATGGGGCGTGGTCACCGGGTGATGTCACCCGGTGACCCCGCCCCTTATGATGGCACAGTCCCAGCATGCCCCGGGACTGTGACATCATAAGGGGTGGGGTCAACGGGGTCAAGTCGGTCCGCACCGCTCACACGGCATTACAGCGGGAGAGAGCGTTGTGTCAGCATCGGAAGAAGAGAAGAGGGAACAAGACAACGGAGAAGACCGGGCCACAGCTAGCAAGAGAGCGGCAAAAGAGAATAAGATAGCGGAGGGGCCCGGCAGAAGAACCGGAGAGAGGGAGAAGAACTGGACACCGGGAGAAGAGGCCAGAGAGCAGGAGAAGAACCGGACACTGGGAGAAGAAGCCAGAGAGCGGGAGAAGAGGCTGGAGAGAGCGGAGAAGTCGGAAGAGACCCCCAAAGTCGGAAGAAGACCCCCAGGGGCTGCCTAATAAATTACTTTAAAAACCTGTCTAGTGTGTTTTTTTATTGACACTTTTTTCCCCAGGTAAATGGGTAGGGGTACGATGTACCCCATACTCATTCACATAGGGCGGGGGGCCGGGATCTGGTGGCCCCCTTATTAAAGGGGGCTCCCGGATTCCGATAAGCCCCCCGCCCGCAGACCCCGACAACCAACGGCCAGGGTTGTCAGGAAGAGGCCCTTGTCCTCATCAACATGGAGACAGGGTGCTTTGGTGTGGGGGGTCCGCAGGGTGCCCCCTTCCCCAAAGAACCTACTCCCCATGTTGAGGGCATGCAGCCTGGTACGGCTCAGGGGGGAGGTGCTCGCTCGTCCCCACCCCCTTTCCTGACTGGCCAGGCTGCATGTTCGGATAAGGCATGGGACCCCCATGCCGTTTTTTCGGCGTAGGGGGGTTCCCCATGAAATCCATACCAGACCTAAGGGACAGGTCGCCTTTCACGCTCGCTGCAATAGGAAAATGTGTTTTTCCTATTGCAGCGAGCGCGAGATGTATCGCTCTGGAAACACTCTCGTGGGCAAGTGCTGTAGCTGGTCCGTCGGTCCAGCATACAGACGAGCGGATTTCCGATAGGGACTGGCTCTGGCAGAGTTCCGGTTGGAAGATTTGAAACATGTTTCAAATCTAAAGTCCATCTAACTTTCGACTGAAAATGTCCGTCGGAAGTCCGATGAAGCCCACACATGGTCGGATTGTCAGACAGATTCGTTCCGTCGGACCTTTGCTGTTGAAAAGTCTGACCTTGTGTATGCGGCAGTAGCTGGGATGCTTCTCCATATGGCATTTTAGCTGTATTGAGTCATGTTTTGGAAACTGGTGTTGAGGCTCCTATTGCATTCTTTTCAAGGACCTTGTCTATGACAGAGGAATTATGCCTAAATTGACAAGGAGGCTTTAGCTATTGTGTCTGGGGTAAAAAAGTTTCATGACTATTTGTATAGGCATAGGTTTACCATTGTAACAGACCATAAGCCATAAGTTCAAACCATTTTTAGTGCACCAACATGAATTGTCTGCCTAAAAAGGTTGCATATCATGGAGAAACAGAGTGGTAATTCCAAAGGCAGGAAAAGCTAAAGTACTGCATGCTCTCCAGGAAGGACATCCTGGAATAGTCTGCATGAAAGCATTGGCCAGAAGTTATGTTTGGTGGCCTAAAATGGATGAAGTTATTGAGAAGTGGTGTCAGGATCACTTTTGTGTTGGACCTATGCCCAGTCTGATGGTCCTGTGCCAGATGTCAAGCTTGTTATTGAGGGTCTGGGGGGCCCTCTTTAGAGGGGGGTAATGTCAGGATAACTTTTGTGCTCCTGCTACTCATGCCAGCATCCGGGTGTGGGCTGTTGCATTCTCCCTGTTTGTGTCCACCTCAGAGGCGGCTCTAGGCTTTGTGAGGCCTTAGGCAAAACTTACACATGAGGTCCCACGGACTGGGACGCTCCGTGATGAGGCCGCTATTCCTCAGGCTGCGGGCAGTATCTGATTTGTCCGTCAGCTCCTAAGCCACAGAGTCCCAGTGGGGGTAGGCGGAGCCGCCGGCGTCAACTTCAGTGATTGAGAACAGGCAAATTAGGCGGCCGCGAGGCCCCTGTGAGTGCGAGGCCTTAGGCGACCGCCTAATTTGCCTAATTAGAGAGCCGCCTCTGGTCCACCTACAAGGTGATTGATATGGTCAGTCACCTGTTATAAGCAAACCGAACACTCTATCCCTTGCTTGTGATAGAGACAGTATGCCTGCATTGTTCCTGTTCAAGACTCCTGTTTGTCTGCCCTGCTTTGCTAGTCTGGATTTCCCTGTGTATGACCTGGATCGGATATTGGACTATTCCCTGAGCTCAGCCTGCCTTTTACCTGGACTGTCATAGAACCACGTTATCTGTCTGCTAACTGCAAGTAGTCTGCCTGTTTGCTCTGTTCGCATCTGCCCTGGCATGGTGGCCAGGCACTATAGCATTGTGTATAAATCCTGGTGGCAACCAAGAAATGGTAGGCCTGTTTGCCTTAAAGGAAAGGGGGCTGCTATAGGTGAAGCACACAGTAGCTAGCTATAGTATCTGACCACCTGCATTGGGGTAGAAGTGACATTTGTGACAAGTGGGTACAGAACTGTGTACCATGTCAATCCACCCATCATGCTCCACCTAATGCCTCAGTACATCCCTGGGAAGTGACTAGATCACCTTGATTACGGTTGCATATAGATTTTGCGGAGCCTTTTCAAGGACAGATGTTTTTTTTTAGTTGTTGATTCCATCTCAAAATGGCTGAAAGTTGTATCAATTACAATCCCCACCTCAGCCACTGTAATAAGAATTTGAAGAAGGCTGTTTGCTACTTATGGGTTTCCAGAAACAATCGTGTCTGATAATGGAACGTAATCTACCTCCTCTCCAGCCTCTTCTCCCGCTCTCTGGCCTCTTCTCCCGGTGTCCGGTTCTTCTCCCGCTCTCCAGCCTCTTCTCCCGGTGTCCGATTCTTCTCCTGCTCTCCGGTTCTTCTGCTGGGCTCCTCCGCTATCTTCTGCTCTTTTGCCGCTCTCTTGCTAGCGGTGGCCTGGTCTTCTCCGTCATCTTGTTCCCTCTTCTCTTCTTCCGATGTTGAGACGGCGCTCTCTCACGCTGTAATGCCGTGTGAGCGGTGCGCACCGACTTATATAGGCATGGGGCGTGGTCACCGGGTGATGTCACCCGGTGACCCCGCCCCTTATGATGGCACAGTCCCAGCATGCCCCGGGACTGTGACATCATAAGGGGTGGGGTCAACGGGGTCAAGTCGGTCCGCACCGCTCACACGGCATTACAGCGGGAGAGAGCGTTGTGTCAGCATCGGAAGAAGAGAAGAGGGAACAAGACAACGGAGAAGACCGGGCCACAGCTAGCAAGAGAGCGGCAAAAGAGAATAAGATAGCGGAGGGGCCCGGCAGAAGAACCGGAGAGAGGGAGAAGAACTGGACACCGGGAGAAGAGGCCAGAGAGCAGGAGAAGAACCGGACACTGGGAGAAGAAGCCAGAGAGCGGGAGAAGAGGCTGGAGAGAGCGGAGAAGTCGGAAGAGACCCCCAAAGTCGGAAGAAGACCCCCAGGGGCTGCCTAATAAATTACTTTAAAAACCTGTCTAGTGTGTTTTTTTATTGACACTTTTTTCCCCAGGTAAATGGGTAGGGGTACGATGTACCCCATACTCATTCACATAGGGCGGGGGGCCGGGATCTGGTGGCCCCCTTATTAAAGGGGGCTCCCGGATTCCGATAAGCCCCCCGCCCGCAGACCCCGACAACCAACAGCCAGGGTTGTCAGGAAGAGGCCCTTGTCCTCATCAACATGGAGACAGGGTGCTTTGGTGTGGGGGGTCCGCAGGGTGCCCCCTTCCCCAAAGAACCTACTCCCCATGTTGAGGGCATGCAGCCTGGTACGGCTCAGGGGGGAGGTGCTCGCTCGTCCCCACCCCCTTTCCTGACTGGCCAGGCTGCATGTTCGGATAAGGCATGGGACCCCCATGCCGTTTTTTCGGCGTAGGGGGGTTCCCCATGAAATCCATACCAGACCTAAGGGACAGGTCGCCTTTCACGCTCGCTGCAATAGGAAAATGTGTTTTTCCTATTGCAGCGAGCGCGAGATGTATCGCTCTGGAAACACTCTCGTGGGCAAGTGCTGTAGCTGGTCCGTCGGTCCAGCATACAGACGAGCGGATTTCCGATAGGGACTGGCTCTGGCAGAGTTCCGGTTGGAAGATTTGAAACATGTTTCAAATCTAAAGTCCATCTAACTTTCGACTGAAAATGTCCGTCGGAAGTCCGATGAAGCCCACACATGGTCGGATTGTCAGACAGATTCGTTCCGTCGGACCTTTGCTGTTGAAAAGTCTGACCTTGTGTATGCGGCAGTAGCTGGGATGCTTCTCCATATGGCATTTTAGCTGTATTGAGTCATGTTTTGGAAACTGGTGTTGAGGCTCCTATTGCATTCTTTTCAAGGACCTTGTCTATGACAGAGGAATTATGCCTAAATTGACAAGGAGGCTTTAGCTATTGTGTCTGGGGTAAAAAAGTTTCATGACTATTTGTATAGGCATAGGTTTACCATTGCAACAGACCATAAGCCATAAGTTCAAACCATTTTTAGTGCACCAACATGAATTGTCTGCCTAAAAAGGTTGCATATCATGGAGAAACAGAGTGGTAATTCCAAAGGCAGGAAAAGCTAAAGTACTGCATGCTCTCCAGGAAGGACATCCTGGAATAGTCTGCATGAAAGCATTGGCCAGAAGTTATGTTTGGTGGCCTAAAATGGATGAAGTTATTGAGAAGTGGTGTCAGGATCACTTTTGTGTTGGACCTATGCCCAGTCTGATGGTCCTGTGCCAGATGTCAAGCTTGTTATTGAGGGTCTGGGGGGCCCTCTTTAGAGGGGGGTAATGTCAGGATAACTTTTGTGCTCCTGCTACTCATGCCAGCATCCGGGTGTGGGCTGTTGCATTCTCCCTGTTTGTGTCCACCTCAGAGGCGGCTCTAGGCTTTGTGAGGCCTTAGGCAAAACTTACACATGAGGTCCCACGGACTGGGACGCTCCGTGATGAGGCCGCTATTCCTCAGGCTGCGGGCAGTATCTGATTTGTCCGTCAGCTCCTAAGCCACAGAGTCCCAGTGGGGGTAGGCGGAGCCGCCGGCGTCAACTTCAGTGATTGAGAACAGGCAAATTAGGCGGCCGCGAGGCCCCTGTGAGTGCGAGGCCTTAGGCGACCGCCTAATTTGCCTAATTAGAGAGCCGCCTCTGGTCCACCTACAAGGTGATTGATATGGTCAGTCACCTGTTATAAGCAAACCGAACACTCTATCCCTTGCTTGTGATAGAGACAGTATGCCTGCATTGTTCCTGTTCAAGACTCCTGTTTGTCTGCCCTGCTTTGCTAGTCTGGATTTCCCTGTGTATGACCTGGATCGGATATTGGACTATTCCCTGAGCTCAGCCTGCCTTTTACCTGGACTGTCATAGAACCACGTTATCTGTCTGCTAACTGCAAGTAGTCTGCCTGTTTGCTCTGTTCGCATCTGCCCTGGCATGGTGGCCAGGCACTATAGCATTGTGTATAAATCCTGGTGGCAACCAAGAAATGGTAGGCCTGTTTGCCTTAAAGGAAAGGGGGCTGCTATAGGTGAAGCACACAGTAGCTAGCTATAGTATCTGACCACCTGCATTGGGGTAGAAGTGACATTTGTGACAAGTGGGTACAGAACTGTGTACCATGTCAATCCACCCATCATGCTCCACCTAATGCCTCAGTACATCCCTGGGAAGTGACTAGATCACCTTGATTACGGTTGCATATAGATTTTGCGGAGCCTTTTCAAGGACAGATGTTTTTTTTTAGTTGTTGATTCCATCTCAAAATGGCTGAAAGTTGTATCAATTACAATCCCCACCTCAGCCACTGTAATAAGAATTTGAAGAAGGCTGTTTGCTACTTATGGGTTTCCAGAAACAATCGTGTCTGATAATGGAACGTAATCTACCTCCTCGCGTTTCAAAAGCTTTATGGCAAGCAATCTTATTCGACATGTTACGATTGCACCATTTCACCCGTCATCAAATGGTCAAGCTGAACGAATGGTTCAGACCACCAAAGACTCATTGAAGAGAATTGTTCAAGGAGATTGGAATCAGAGACTTGCAAATTTCCTTCTGCAACAACATGTGACACCATGCTGAAGCACTGGTTGCAGCCCAGCAGAGCTCCTAATGAACCGTTGTCTAAAAAATTGATTTTTTTTTTTTTTTTATGTGGACATCCCACATAGTTATTATTATGGTGCTCTGTGTCCCGTGATGTATGATAAAGAAAAATGGATTTTTAAAACAGCTTACCTGTAAAATCCTTTTCTTTGAGTACATCACGGGACACAGATCACCATAATAATGACTATGTGGGTTATACGCTTACCTTCAGGTGATTGGACACTGGCAACCAATAGTAAGACGGTTCCTCCCATATAACCCCTCCTATACAGGAAGTGCCTCAGTTTTGTAGCAAGCAATGACGATCCCAAAAAAAAAAGAGGGGAGGGAACTCTGTGTCCCATGATGTACTCAAAGAAAAGTATTTTACAGGTAAGCTGTTTTAAAAATCCGTTTTTCTTTATCATACATCACGGGACACAGAGCACCATAATAATAACTATGTGGGATGTCCTAAAGCAATGCAACTGAGGGGGGGGAACACATTATCCCTAAGCCCGACGGGCCTAAGATTATAAAGCAGCCTGCAACACGCTGTGGCCAAAGACAGTCTCATTTTGAAATCTCACATCCACATGGTAAAACCTGGTGAATGTATGAACTGAAGACCAAACGGCTGCTTTGCAAACCTGAGCCATAGACACCTTCTGGCGTACTGCCTATGATGCATTAACCCCTCTAGTGGAGTGTGCTCTCAAATCCCGGGGTGGAACCCTGCACTTTAATCCATACGCCTGGACAATAGTCTGGCGAATCCACCTGGATATAGATGAACTTGTTGCCGGCTGTCCTTTTTTGGGACCATTTCAGTTTTCCGAAAAGGAGCTAACATTTCCAAGTAAACCTTTATCGCTCTCACCACATCCAGTGAGTGAAGTGACTTTTCCTCCCTAGTTTTAGGGTTTGGAAAAAAGGAAGGTAAAATGATATCCTGATTCAGATGAAATTTGGACACTACCTTCGGTAAAAAATCCGGACAAGGGCGCATGACCACCCTGTCCTGATGAAGAACCATAAAAGGTTCCTTGCAAGAAAGGGCGGCCAATTCTGACACCCTTCTAGCCGATGTTATAGTCACTAGGAAAACTAATTTCCTGGTCAATAGGACAAACGGAATATGCCTAATAGGTTCAAAGGGCTGACTCTGTAAGGCTGAAAGTACCATGGACATAAAAGCGGTTTAAACGGTGGCATCAGGTGCGTTACTCCTTTAACGAAGGTCCGCACCAAAGAATGGGATGCAATTGGCCTCTGGAAGAAAACAGATAAGGCCAAAATCTGTCCCTTAATTGTCCCTAAAGCGAGCTGCAAGTCTACTCCTGTTTGGAGAAACTTATGAGGGTTCCACTTCCTTTTCTCACACCAAGAAATGTATGACTTCCATACTCTGTAATAGATAGCTCTAGAAACTGATTTTCTAGCATTTATCAAAGTGGACAAGACCGAACCCATAATACCACGGTCTTTTAATATTCTGGTCTCAATAGCCAGGCCATCAAATTCAGCGACCATAAAGAAGGGTGGAATATGGGCCCTTGAGACAACAGGTCTGGGTGACAAGGGAGAACCAATGGTTCCCCTACTGCCAATTTCACAATTTCTGAGTACCATGATCTCCTGGGCCACGCTGGGGCCACTAAGATCATCGGCTTCCGTTCCTCCCGTATTCTGCATAGTAAGTGCGGCAGAATCTGGATTGGATGAAAGGCATAAATCAGAGAATACTGATCCCAAGGAACCACTAATGCGTCTATCCCGACAGCCAGCGGATCCTTGGTCCTGGATACAAACCTGTCCAGTTTGGTATAGAATCTGGATGCCAACAGATCCACATCTGGGGTCTCCCAGTATTGACAGATCTGTAGAAACACCTCGGGATGCAGAGACCATTCCCCCTGGTAACAATTTCTGGCGACTCAGGAAGTCCGCCTGCCAATTGTCCACCCTCGGGATAAACACTGCCGACAGAAAAGGCACGTGTTTTTCTGCCCAGGATAGAATATGATCTACCTCTCCTTGGGCTGCCCGACTCCTGGTACCTCCCTCATGGTTGATATATGCCACAACTGTGGAGTTGTCAGACTGGACTCTGACAGGAAGCCCCTGCAACCTGGACGTCCAGAATCGCAGGGCCAGACGTGCTGCCCGAATCTCCAATAGGTTGATGGGCAGAGTCCTCTCTGTCTGGGACCATACTCCCTGAACAAATGCTTCCTCTAGGACTGCTCCCCAGCCAAGAAGACTGGCATCCGTGGTTACCACCTTCCAGGCTACAGGTGGGAAAGACTTCCCCCTTTTCAAGTTGCTGGTTCTTAACCACCAAGAGAGGTTCCATAGAACCTGTGGAGATAGAACCATAGGTTGATTTAGGGTTCAAACTGACTTGTCCCAGGCTTTTAGAATACTGTTCTGGAACACTCTGGAGTGGAACTGTGCATATGGCACTGCCCTGAAAGATGACACCATTTTGCCCAGTAATCTCATGCACAGCCGAACAGAAGGAGCTGGTTCTTTTATCACCTTCTGTACCAGTTCCACTATAGAGGTGACCCTTAGGGGAGGAAGGAACACCTTTTCTTGGATGGTGTCCAGGACTAGACCCAAATACATCAAGGCTTGTGTCGGGCAAAGAGTTGATTTGTCCAGATTTAGTACCCAACCTAGGCGATGCAAGACGCTCACTGTAGTTGACACATTTAGAATTAGTGCAGGGCGAGAGCATTCCCTTAGCAGTAGATCGTCCAGATATCCTATTATGGACACTCCTTGAAATCTTAGGGAAGCCAACACTGGGGCTAGAACCTTTGTGAAGACCCTGGGGGCCGTGGCTAGACCGAAAGGTAACGCCACAAACTGGAAATGACTGCCCTCTACCGCAAAGCATAAAAACCTTTGATGTGGCCCGAAGATCGGTACATGAAGGTACGCATCCTTGATATCTATGGATGCTAAAAAGTCTCCCTTTCTCAGGGACCTTATGACCGAGCAAAACGACTCCATACGGAAGGAGAGGACATCTACAAAGAAGTTCAGAGCCTTGAGGTCCAAAATGGGCCTTACTTCCCCATTTGGCTTCGGCACGGTAAACAGGTTTGAGTAAAACCCCTTGAATCTTTCTTCGTGCGGGACCTTTATGATTACACCTTGCATCAGCAGATGGTGTAAAGCTAAAAATAGGCAACTTCTTTTTCCTGGATCCACCGGGACCCTTGAATGTAGAAAACGGTTCGGGGGAACCTCCCGGAACTCTATTCTGTAACTGTTCTTTACAGTGGAAATGACTCATCTGTCTTGAACAAGTTCCTCCCAGGCCTCCCCAAACAGCCGAAGCCCACCTGTGAAGGCAGGGGCGCCCCTTCACAAGGTAGACTTGGAACTGGGCTTGGGTGGCTTTTGGGCCCAGGGTTTTTTCTGACCCTGTGGTCTTTTAAACCCAGACGGCTGAGGCCGTCAATACCGCTTAGGAGAAGAGGCACCAGGCCCTGGGGGATTAGGAATTTTATAAGAGGGCTGCTTCCCCTTTTTTTCATAGGAAGCAAAGCGCTCTTACCTCCTGAGATCTTTTGGATGTATTTATCCAGATCATCACCAAACAGGCGCTCTCCATGAAAAGGAAAAGCAGCCAGTAACCTTTTACATGGCATCTCAGCAGACCAGTTCTTTAGCCACAATACTCGGCGCATATGAACTGATAACAATGCAAAATGAGACATCTGTTGAATTGAGTCTTTTAAAGCGTCAACCGCAAAACATAAGGCATGAGGGATCTCTGATAGCTCTTCAGCAGATTCCCCCTGGCAAGGTATGCTCTTTACTACCTTCTTAAAGCGATCTTTTAGGGATTGACACATCCCAATAGCTGCAATAGCCGGTTGAACTGCTGCACTGGCAACTGAAAAGGAAGCCTTTAATAAGGATTCTAGCTTTTTATCAGCCGGATCCTTGAAAACCTGGGCGTTATCCACTGGACATGTTACATTTTTATTCACAGAAGATATGGCAGCGTCCACCAAGGGTGTGCTCCATTTCTTCCTAAACTTTTCCTCCATAGGGTATAACACTGAAAACCTTTTGGGAGGTAAGTATATCCGGTCAGGATGTTCCCAGTCCGCATAAGTTACCTGCTCCAATAATGGATGCAAGGGAAATGCTTGGGAAATTTGCTTATGTCGCAAAGATCCCAGGGTAGAACAAGAGAGTGCAGACTCCTGAACCGGAGGTAACTTAAACCCAATTCGTACCATCTCCATTAGAGATTGGATAAACATTCTTTGGGAATGGGAGGCTGACATAGGCTCTTCAGAGCCAGAATCCTCATCTGAGGAATCCTCAGCCTCCCCCAGGTCCTTTAAGGCCAATTCCTCCGGATCCTCTGCCCACTCTGGTTCCAAGTCACCTGGGCTCATCTGGCTATAGGAGTCCTGGGGCTCTAGTGACTCACCACTTGGCCCAGGCTCAGGGGAGGGAGATCTATTACGCTTCCTTCCCCCCTGTGTTACAGAAGCAATCATGCCAGTTATCTTGCCTTCCAGGCCTGCTAGGGCAGATGCCAAATCATCCTTAGTAACATAAGCCGAGGCAGGTGCATCAGTATTGGCTACTATGCCTGACAAGTGCAGTGGCTCAGCCAGGTCAGAAGCTGCAGGTCCTTCAGTAGAGACTGAGGCCGCATCAGCATGGGGTTGGTCTCCTGCTATTTGTGAAGGGACCTTTAGCCCTGGGCTTGCCTTGGTCCCTGTTGCTCGTTTTCTGGAAGACATTGCTTACATACGAGAACACCAAGGAGTACTCCCCACAACTACCCCAGACCTTAACCTGTCGCCGCTGTCCAAGACCGTCTGACTCACGTGCCCACATTCGTTCCACGCACGCCAGGTGCTCCATGCTATATACACTAGCATGGAATTGTACACGCCCCTCGGCGGCCCCCGCCACCGTACGGCTCATGTGCCGACCTGACGTACACGGCGCCGTGCCGTGGACCGTGACGCGCAGCGCGCGTGCACGCTTGCCTGTAACTTTTTTTTTTAAAAAGCGCGCCAATCGGCCTCCCCGGACAACGGATCAAAGCCCACTGTGGCAGCTTAATAAAACAGGGGAATACATATATATATAGATATACATATAATGAAGCCCCAATGGAGAGTACTCACCATCCCAAGCAGCAGGGCCTGTCTTGCCAGGCCCAATCTTCCCCCATCACGGCGGGTAGCGCCTCTAAGGACCTTCAGGGACCAGGTCCCCCATACATTGGGGTCCACACCCCTGGACCTGTAAAGCACCGTTTGTGGTTTCATTAGGCAAAGTTGACCAGGAATACCAACTTTAACAAGGGTCCAGCGCCTAAAAAGGACACATTACAAGCAATACCTCATTCTTGAACCGAGGTTCGGGTACCATCCACTTTAGCTTTAGTAAGCCATCCGAATGGATCCGATTATAATGTCCTCAGTGGGACATTTCTTTGAAGAAACTGAAGAGCTTCAACAGCCATGACCATCACCTTCAAGACACTGGCGAAAAAACTGAGGCACTTCCTGTATAGGAGGGGTTATATGGGAGGAACCGTCTTACTATTGGTTGCCAGTGTCCAATCACCTGAAGGTAAGCGTATAATCCACATAGTCATTATTAAGGTGCTCTGTGTCCCGTGATGTATGATAAAAAAAACATGTTTGGATCGTTTACACTCTGATCTGACACTCTGACAATCTGACACTCTGATCTGCTGCTGGTTCTAGTGGTTAGGGATGAGCCGAACACCCCCCTGTTCGGTTCGCACCAGAACATGCGAACAGGAAAAAAGTTTGTTCGAACACGCGAACACCGTTAAAGTCTATGGGACACGAACATGAATAATCAAAAGTGCTAATTTTAAAGGCTAATATGCAAGTTATTGTCATAAAAAGTGTTTGGGGACCCGGGTCCTGCCCCAGGGTACATGGATCAATGCAAAAAAAAGTTTTAAAAAGGGACATTTTTTCAGGAGCAGTGATTTTAATAATGCTTAAAGTCAAACAATAAAAGTGTAATATCCCTTTAAATTTCGTGCCTGGGGGGTGTCTATAGTATGCCTGTAAAGGGGCGCATGTTTCCTGTGTTTAGAACAGTCTGACAGCAAAATGACATTTTGAAGGAAAAAACTCATTTAAAACTATCCGCGGCTATTGCATTGCCGACAATACACATAGAAGTTCATTGATAAAAACGGCATGGGAATTCCCCAAAGGGGAACCCCGAACCAAAATAAAAAAAAAAAATGACGTGGGAGTCCCCCTAAATTCCATACCAGGCCCTTCAGGTCTGGTATGGATATTAAGGGGAACCCCGGCCAAAAAAAAAAAAAAAAAATGACGTGGGGTTCCCCCTAAATTCCATACCGATTTTAAGGGGAACCCCGCCAAAAAAAAAAAAAAAAACGGCGTGGGGTCCCCCGCACGCAACCTGGCAGGCCGCAGGAAAAGAGGGGGGGGCGAGAGTGCGGCCCCCCCCCCTCCTGAACCGTACCAGGCCACATGCCCTCAACATTGGGAGGGTGCTTTGGGGTAGCCCCCCAAAACACCTTGTCCCCATGTTGATGAGGACAAGGGCCTCATCCCCACAACCCTGGCCGGTGGTTGTGGGGGCCTGCGGGCGGGGGGCTTATCGGAATCTGGAAGCCCCCTTTAACAAGGTGACCCCCAGATCCCGGCCCCCCCCTGTGTGAAATGGTAAGGGGGTACATAAGTACCCCTACCATTTCACGAAAAAAGTGTCAAAAATGTTAAAAATGACAAGAGACAGTTTTTGACAATTCCTTTATTTAAATGCTTCTTCTTTCTTCTATCTTGCTTCATCTTCTGGTTCTTCTGGCTCTTCTGGTTCTTCTGGTTCTTCCTCCGGCGTTCTCGTCCAGCATCTCCTCCGCGGCGTCTTCTGTCTTCTTCTCCTCGGGCCGCTCCGCACCCATGGCATGGGGGGGAGGCTCCCGCTCTTCTCTTCTTCTTTTCTTCTCTTCTTCTCTTCTTCTCTTCTTCTCTTCTTCTCTTCTTCTCTTCTTCTCTTCTTCTCTTCTTCTCTTCTTCTCTTCTTCTCTTCTTCTCTTCTTCTCTTCTTCTCTTCTTCTTCATTTTCTTCTCCGGGCCGCTCCGCAATCCATGCTGGCATGGAGGGAGGCTCCCGCTGTGTGACGGCGCTCCTCGTCTGACAGTTCTTAAATAACGGGGGGCGGGGCCACCCGGTGACCCCGCCCCCCTCTGACGCACGGTGACTTGACGGGACTTCCCTGTGGCATTCCCCGTGACGTCACAGGGAAGTCCCGTCAAGTCACCGTGCGTCAGAGGGGGGCGGGGTCACCGGGTGGCCCCGCCCCCCCCGTTATTTAAGAACTGTCAGACGAGGAGCGCCGTCACACAGCGGGAGCCTCCCTCCATGCCAGCATGGATTGCGGAGCGGCCCGGAGAAGAAAATGAAGAGGAAGAGAAGAAGAGAAGAAAAGAAGAAGAGAAGAAGAGAAGAGCGGGAGCCTCCCCCCCATGCCATGGGTGCGGAGCGGCCCGAGGAGAAGAAGACAGAAGACGCCGCGGAGGAGATGCTGGACGAGAACGCCGGAGGAAGAACCAGAAGAACCAGAAGAGCCAGAAGATGAAGCAAGATAGAAGAAAGAAGAAGCATTTAAATAAAGGAATTGTCAAAAACTGTCTCTTGTCATTTTTAACATTTTTGACACTTTTTTCGTGAAATGGTAGGGGTACTTATGTACCCCCTTACCATTTCACACAGGGGGGGGGCCGGGATCTGGGGGTCACCTTGTTAAAGGGGGCTTCCAGATTCCGATAAGCCCCCCACCCGCAGACCCCCACAACCACCGGCCAGGGTTGTGGGGATGAGGCCCTTGTCCTCATCAACATGGGGACAAGGTGTTTTGGGGGGCTACCCCAAAGCACCCTCCCAATGTTGAGGGCATGTGGCCTGGTACGGTTCAGGAGGGAGGGGGGCCGCACTCTTGTCCCCCCCTCTTTTCCTGCGGCCTGCCAGGTTGCGTGCTCGGATAAGGGTCTGGTATGGATTTTTGGGGGGACCCCACGCCGTTTTTTTTTTTTTTTTTGGCGCGGGGTTCCCCTTAAAATCCATACCAGACCTGAAGGGTCTGGTATGGAATTTAGGGGGAACCCCACGTCATTTTTTTTTTTTAATTTTGGCCGGGGTTCCCCTTAATATCCATACCAGACCTGAAGGGCCTGGTATGGAATTTAGGGGGACCCCCACGTCATTTTTTTTTTGTAATTTTGGTTCGGAGTTCCCCTTTGGGGAATTCCCATGCCGTTTTTATCAATGAACTTCTATGTGTATTGTCGGCAATGCAATAGCCGCGGGTAGTTTTAAATGAGTTTTTTCCTTCAAAATGTCATTTTGCTGTCAGACTGTTCTAAACACAGGAAACATGCGCCCCTTTACAGGCACACTATAGACACCCCCCAGGTACGAAATTTAAAGGGATATTACACTTTTATTGATTGACTTTAAGTATTATTAAAATCACTGCTCCTGAAAAAACGGCCGTTTTTAAAACTTTTTTTTGCATTGATCCATGTCCCCTGGGGCAGGACCCAGGTCCCCAAACACTTTTTATGACAATAACTTGCATATTAGCCTTTAAAATTAGCACTTTTGATTTCTCCCATAGACTTTTAAAGGGTGTTCCGCGGCATTCGAATTTGCCGCGAACACCCCAAATTGTTCGCTGTTCGGCGAACTTGCGAACAGCCAATGTTCGAGTCGAACATGAGTTCGACTCGAACTCGAAGCTCATCCCTATTCGTCACACAGGACCGACAGCTCAGGACCATTCCTCCGCTGCGGTGGTAGACCTCAGACAAGCCTCTGGACCCACCCCTGCGCCGCAGTATCGTGGGCCTCCGGAACGGAGGACCACGAGGTAGCTCCTTAATGCATACCTGTCAGCCAGGAGGGCCAGCAGGTGGCTGTAAAACGGACCCCAAAAAATGACATCTGTCCCATAAATACCCTCGCCCAGAATGCAGCTCGGAGGACCACCTCCACCGAGTTGTCTCCGGGACAGAAGAGCATCCGTACGCTTCAACACGTTGCCTTTCCAACACTAACCAGTGACAACAGCGACACCCACTGGTCAGCACGGAAACACACACAACGTCAGCCAAGCTGGAACAGAGGCAAACTTAACCTTCCTAACGAACAAGTTACTAAATTTACCTAACATGCGGTAGATTGCAAATCTACCAGCGCTACATTTGGTTTCTGTATATCTGTGTTGGGTAAAGTAAAAGAGTCCTGTGAATGCCTGTCCATATCGATAGTAAAAATAAATTTTAAAATACACAAAACACACCCACACTCAAGCCACACCCACATCTCTCTCTTCTCTTTCTCTCTAACTCCCTCTTTATCTCTCTACCTCTTTCTCCTTTTATCTCCCTCTTTCTATATCTCACACTCTCTCTCTTTTTCTCTCTCTTCTTGTCTGTACTTCTCTCTTTCTATCTTCCCCTCCCCTCACCTTTTTCTCTCTCCCTCTATCTCTCTATCTCATCCCTTTTTCTATCTCTCATATTCTTTTCCTCTTTTACTCTGTATCTCTTTCTCTAGTTCTGTCTCCCTCTCTCTCTCTGTTTCAGTAGAAGATGAGATGTAAATGAAGCCGGCAGTAACAGTAGTGGAGTTGTAGTGGCAAGGGAGATTAATGAGTAAACATTGGTATCTGATCCTGGTGGATACTGACAGTAGTGGCTACTGTAGAGTGCAGCGCCCAGCAGATGAGCCATGCTGTGTGACCCCAGGGGTTAGGCTAGGCCTTGGGGTTGTCCCTTAGCTCAGGCACAGCAGAGTCTTTCCCCTGCCACATAGCATAGTCCCAAATTAGGCAGAGAAAGAAAAGGGCTCCCTCCTCATCATTGGACCCCTCATCTGTGGAGGAGCTGAGCCAGGGGCGGACTGACCATTGAGCCACTCGGGCACTGCCCGAGGGCCCTGGGCCACTAGGGAGCCCCATCAGGGTTGCCAGCCTCAGTAAAACCAGGGACAGTATGTATAAATCTGTGCTTTTTTTACATCTGTCTGTGTATACTGTTTGTACATGTATGTGTATACTGTGTGATTGTATACTGTGTGTGTGTATACTGTGTGGCCCCATAATCTCTGATTGCCTGGGGGCCCCATAATCTTCTATTGCCCGGAGGCCCCATGAGTTATCAGTCCGCCCCTGAGCTGAGCTGTGAATCTCGAGTGTGTACACAGCCAGGGCTGTGTTTTGGCCTAGGCCGACTAGGCCTAGGCCTAGAGCGGCACTTTGTGGGGGGCAGCAAAAAAAGCCACCCCCCCACATGAGAGAAAGCCCCCCCCACCGCCTTCCCAATTCCCGTCTCCTGCGGCCTCCTCCCACACACAGCCGGCTTGCTGTAGCGACGCAGCTGTGTATGGGCACCGATGTGTATGGGCATGCTTGGCAGAGGGTGGGGGGGCATGCAACTCATGCCCCCCCACCCTCTGCCAAGCACGCCCATACACAGTGGTGCAGCTACAGCAAGGCGGCCGCGGGAGCCTGGAATTGGTAAGATGGGTGGGGGGGCTTTCTCTCATGAGGGGGGCGGCGTGTGACTCACGCCCCCATAAGCCTTATGCTCCACTTACCCACCTCGGCATTGCTTTCCTTGAATCTTCTCCTCGCACCGGGGCTGGATCTGGCTGTGACGTCAGGAGCAGGAGGAGAGAGAGAGGAGTATGATGGAAACCCCCAGGACAGCAGGTAAAAGTATTGAATAAATTATATCAGTGTTATGGGCACAGTGGCTATATTTGATGGGCACAGTGTTGGTATTTGATGGGCACAGTGGTGGCATTTGATGGAACAATGGCTATATTTGATGGGCACAGTGGCTGCGTTTGATGGCACAGTGGTTGCGTTTGATGGGCACAGTGGCTACAATAGATGGGGCACAGTGGCTGCGTTTGATGGGGCACAGTGGCTGCGTTTGATGGGGCACAGATCACCCCTGCGTCCCTGTCCATGGCTCACCCCTGCGTCCCTGTCCATGGCTCACCCCTGCGTCCCTGTCCACGGCTCACCCCTTCGTTCCTGTCCACTGCTCACCTCTGCGTCCCTGTCCATGGCTCACCTCTGCGTCCCTGTCCACGGCTCACCTCTGCATCCTAGTCCACAGCTCACCTCTGCGTCCCAGTCCACAACTCTACTCTGCGTCCCAGTCCACAGCTCTACTATGCGTCCCAGTCCCAACTCAACTCTGCATCCCAGTCCACAGCTCAACTCTGCCTCCCTGTCCACGGCTGACTTCTGCATCCCTTTCTACAGGTCACCTTTGCATCCCCATTCACAGCTCACTTTCAACTCCCCTGTACACAGCTCAGCTCTGGGTCCTTGTCCACAGCTGACTTCTGCATCCCTTTCCACAAGTCACCTTTGCATCCCCTGTCCACAGCTCATCTTGGCATTCCTGTCCATAGCTTACCTCTGTTTCCCTGTCCACAGCCCACATCTGTGTCCCAGTCTACAGTTCTACTCTGTGTCCTTGTCTGCAGCTCATCTCTGCAATCCTGTCCACAGCTCACCTCTGCGTCCTAATCCACAGCTCACCTCTACGTCCCAGTACACGGTTCAACACTGCATCCCTGTCCACAGCTGACTTCTGCATCTCTTTCCATAGGTCACCTTTGCATCCCAAGTCCACAGCTCACTTTCATCTTCCCTGTCCACAGCTCACTCTGCGTCCCAGTCCACAGCTCAACTATGCGTCCCAGTCCACAGCTCAACTATGCGTCCCAGTCAACAGTTCAATTATGGGTCGCAGTCCACAGCTCACCTCTGCGTCCCAGTCCACAGCTCACCCCTGCGTCCCTGTCCACAGCTCACCTCTGCGTCCCAATCCACAGCTCACCTCTGCGTCCCAATCCACAGCTCACCTCTGCGTCCCAGTCCACAGCTCAACTCTGAATTCCTGTCCACAGTTCAACTCTGTGTCCCAGTCCATAGCTCACCTCTACGTCCCAGTCTACAGTTCAACACTGCACCCCTGTCCACAGATGACTTCTGCATCTCTTTCCAAAGGTCTCCTTTGCATCCCCTGTGCACAGCTCACTTTCACCTTCCTTGTCCACAGCTCACCTCTGCATCCCAGTCCACAGCTCAACTCTGTGTCCCAGTCTACAGCTTAACTCTGCGTCCCAGTCCACAGCTCAACTCTGCGCCCCAGTCCACAGCTCAACTCTGCGTCTGTCACGTACCTTACAGTGGAGCCTGAAATAATGAGGGTGGTCTCTTGCACGGTTCCGGTCCAAGCACCCCTGGTGGTGGGTACAGGGAGTGCAAGGGCAACGAAAGGGTGCAGGTGCCTGCAGGCAGGAGGCTAGAACTTGGAGATACAGGAACCTCTGCTGAGGAGATGTGGAAACTGATCACCAACTTGTTCAGCGGGAGCCAGATCAGGATCAACTGCAGAATCAGGAACAGGCAGGAGTCGGCAACAGGCTGGCAGCGGGGTACCAAGTCAAAAGGCAAAACCGTAGTCAGAAACAGGCAGACGTTGGGAACAGACGGGCAGCAGGGTACAGAATCAGGAGGCAGAGCCGTAATCATAAGTTCAAGCCAAGGTCAGTATTGCAGGTAGACGCAGGTTCAGCAGGCAGGGGAGATCCAAGAGAATGGTCAGAAGATAGCCGGGTTTTCAGGAACAAGGTAAATCAGGCAGAGTAACAACAGGAACACAGGAACAAGCTGAAGACAATCCAGCACTGATGCTAGGCAGACTCTCTGTTTATATAGGGTGCTGTGTGCCAGGATTTGCGTCCCTGTCCACAGCTCACCTCTTCATCCCAATCCACAGCTCAACTCTGTGTTCCAGTCCACAGGTCAACTGTGCGTCCCAGTCCACAACTCAACTCTGTGTCCCAGTCCACAGCTCACCTCTGCATCCCAGTCCACAGCTCACCTCTGCGTCCCAGTCCACAGCTCACCTCTGCGTCCCAGTCCACAGCTCACCTCTGCATCCCATTCCACAGCTCAACTCTGCGTATCAGTCCACAGCTCACTTTCACCGCCCCTGTTCATAGCTCACCTTTTCATCCCTGTCCACAGCTCACCTCTGTGTCCCAGTCCACAGCTCAACTCTGCGTACTAGTACACATTTCTCACTTTTGCAACCCCTCTTCCTTCACATCTATCACCTCTACACCTAGCTCTCACCCACCCATAACTGTCACCTCTGCACCTAGAATCATCCTAATACACAGCTGTCACTTTTGCACCCAGCCCCCGACCGTCTACAGTTTAGAGGCAGCTGAGACACCAAACATCATAAAATCATAACATTTTATTAATACAACTTTGTTAAAACAACAGGCATATAACACATCTGCCAAAGGTTAAAAAACAATGCACAAAAACAGTCATACGATCACAGTAATGATCCAATAAAGCACGATGCTTCCAAGCAATGAGTGATTTAGCAAATTCCTTGTATTCTGTGTATCGACACACTTCACTTTCGCTTCCTCGGGACACACAGCAAAAGAGCACAAGGTTCACTATGTAAATACAAGAACATAAATTACGAACATAGAAATACATCATGCACCTAATTTTTATTTTAAATATATATCTAACACAGCATTCACCTTGCCCAAAAATGCAGAACATAGGATAGGAACAACACCTCAGGTGTGGCGCCGGGGCATCCAAAGGGGTCTTGCTCCTATCCTATGTTCTGCATTTGCTCTGCCTCTCTCACATAGCAGCAGTGTGCAAGGTAACATGGCCAACAGGTGGCATTGGCTCCCGGGGCACATGTTCTGGGTGCCGACACTTGCAGGTCCCCTACCCTGTATCTCAGCGGAGCTCTGCAGTGAGGTTCATTGGCAAGATGAAGGAGCGTTAAGAGCACTTAGAACCACACAACATCTTTAGCAACCTAGGGGGCGCCACTGAGATCCGGTGCAGTAAACAACGGAAAAAAAAATTGTCTGAAAATATTGCAGAAAATCATGCAGTAATCTGTTGAGTCCAATTTACAAATGATACAGGAACTAAAAAAAAGTTGTTATATTTAACACCATCCTTTTGGTGGCGGTAACCAGTGTGGTACCAGAAAGAGGGGCTGATTCAACCCACCGAGAGCCTAATTCAACCCACACAAGACCCACAGAAAGGGGCTTGATTCCACCCACAGAAAGGGGTGCAATACTACCCTCAGAGAGGGGTCTAATTCCACCCACAGAGGACCCACAGAAAGTTAAAACTATTCCACCAGCAGTGTACACAAAAAATCGTGGCATTATACATCCTGAGTATACAAGTATATATTTATTTTTATTAAATCAAAAAGGTATGACGTGCAGTGCAAATTAAATGCAAACATCGGCTGAAATTTAGCATCAAGAACTTAGAAAAAAAAAAAAAAAATATATATATATATATATATATATATATATATATATATATATATATATATATATATATATATACACACAGTGGGGACGGAAAGTATTCAGACCCCCTTAAATTTTTCACTCTTTGTTATATTGCAGCCATTTGCTAAAATCATTTAAGTTAATTTTTTTTCCTCATTAATGGACACACAGCACCCCATATTGACAGAAAAAACACAGAATTGTTGACAGTTTTGCAGATTTATTAAAAAAGAAAAACTGAAATATCACATGGTCCTAAGTATTCAGACCCTTTGCTGTGACACTCATATTTAATTCGGTTGCTGTCCATTTCTTCTGATCATCTGTCATGAACAGGTGTGACCAGATTGTGTGGACTGCAAAGAGGAAACCAAAACGCATGTAAGGTGAATAAGAATAATGTTTATTTAAGATAAGTGATATAAATAAGTAAACATCCCAAATACAAATAGTGCTCAACCAACCAACAGAAACCCACAACCAACAGATAATATATACAGCCAAAGGGAAGTACCAAAATCAAACATGTTAGCCAGGCCAGGGTCATACACAGGGGATCAGAAACTGAAAAGGGCAGGATAGGAGAGGGGGATAATGGATGGGATCAGGCTTACAAGGGAACTGGAACACAGGAGGGACAGGATCAGGATGGGATCGGGTACAGGTTCAGGAGCAGGTTCAGATACAGGATACAGGTAACAGGTAGAGGTCAGGGCGCAAGGAAGTAAGATACCAAGGCAAACATGTGATGGCTTGCCGGGTATTTATGGGACTGCCAGTGATTGTCCTCATGTAACACCTAAGCACAGGGAGTGTTGTCTGCTCCATACTGCCAGGATCCATCCACTGGTGGACGTCAGTACTGCGGCCCAATGATGACATAACACCAGCAGGGAAAGACTCTCCTGACAGTTCCAAACTGCCAGGAAAACCTGCTGGTGGACCTCAGTACTGCACGCAAAATGATAGATCTTACCAGCGGATGGACCCTTTCCTGACAGTACCCCCCCTTAAAGGAGCGGCCTCCGGATGCTCAAACTAGTTTTAATTGTCCATAGTTTATGGCATTGAGCAGAACGGTGGAAGAGAGTACTTCAGGCTGGTCATCAGGCACATCTGGGCAGACAGCGGGCACATCTGGACAGACAGTGGGCACCTCCGGGCAGACAGCTGGGCAGCGGGCTCCCTACTGGCAAGCTGTGTAACAGGCACTGACTCAGAAAGCAGAGTAACGGGCATCGGTTTTACAGACGGGGGGCACCAATATTAAGACAACAGGCGGGAAGGCAGGCACCAAGACATCAGGCTGGAAGGCAGCCACCGAGACATCAGGCTGGAAGGCAGGCACAGAGACATCAGGTTGGAAGGCAGGCACCGAGACATCAGACTGGAAGGCAGGCACCGAGACATCAGGCTGGAAGGCAGGCACCGAGACATCAGGCTGAAAGGTAAGCTTCGAGACATCAGACTGGAAGGCAGGCATCACAACAGGCTGGAAGGCAGGCACCGAGACATCAGACTGGAAAGCGGGCACATCAGACAGGAAGGCGGGCACATCAGACTGCAGGTGGGCACATCAGACTGGAAGGCAGGCACATCAGACTGGAAGGCAGGCACATCAGACTGGAAGGCGGGCACATCAAACTGGAAGGCAGGCACATCAGACTGGACAGCGGGCAACATATAGGGGAAACAGCAATACCAATTCTCACGACCCTTTGCCCCACAAGGAATAGAAGCATATATCTTAGTCATTCCAAAGACAGATGTAGCAATGACCCCCAAAGGAGCTGCTGATATTTGATTGGGCCTGTACTCTGCTATTCCACCCCCAATAAATTGGCTCAACCCACTTGACACAGCTGTGGAACAGTTTTAATGTGAAACTAAATAATAAAAAACAATCCTACAATAACAATGTACCAATGGTGTACCTTTACCTGGGTATCCGTTTCTCCACCTGTAGGATAATGGATAACACTTCACACCAATGGATAACACTTCACACCAATTGCA
This sequence comes from Aquarana catesbeiana, assembly GCF_042186555.1. Taxonomy (NCBI): domain Eukaryota; kingdom Metazoa; phylum Chordata; class Amphibia; order Anura; family Ranidae; genus Aquarana; species Aquarana catesbeiana. Next base: position 941,374,474 of record NC_133324.1, read on the forward strand.
ATTAACCAGAATGTGATTCACAATTTGTTAACAATATAAAACTTCATTGGGTGACCCTTGCATGTGTGTCTCCAAGTGAGACTAGTGTTCAGAGTGACAAAGCATTGACACTGGGCACCTTCTCACTTCCAGCATGCTGTAACAAAACACAGTAACGCAGAATTATAAACAAACCACAATATAGTTGCTAAGGAGCTCCCCCTGCTTTATGATGCAGTCCTTTGTCACTGTGACTGAACACAAGGCCTTGCAATAGAACTTGTAGTCTTTGATCTTCTGTCTTCTGCTAGCTATTATAATGCAGTAATTGTAATCCAAAGGTTTAATAAGCAAAGCAATCGTGTAGAATGGTGATTGAAACTGTTCTTGCTGTATAACACACTTGTAACTGCCTCTGATACTGATGTCTCTGAACAACACAGTATTGGCGTCTCAATGAAGTGTAGACTGGAGACCTGCTTGAATTCAATCTATTTGAGTGAGGCCCCTCTGCGGAACTATAGGGTTAGCAATACTGCAGTATGAGTCTAAGTGTGTAAGGTGCGTTAAAGAACGTTGGGCAAGAGAGGCAAGAGACAATACATTGAAGACTTTAACACTGGTAGAATACGTCCAGAGGCGCCCCATTCCATCCTGTCTATAGGCTATAGATGCCGAGAAGGCATTCGACAGGGTGGGATGGTGTTTCTTTGAGGAGACCCTAAAGCAGTGGGGAATAGGTCCTCTACTTCTGGAGAAAATAAAGGCCTTGTATCATAACCCAACAGCTAGAATACGTACAAATGGAGCCCTATCGGATCCGGTGACAATATCAAATGGAACCCGACAGGGCTGTCCCCTATCCTCTTTGTTGTACGTATTAGTAATGGAACATCTGACCACAGCTAATAAAGGTCAGGAAATAGAATACAAAATGTCAGTATATGCAGACGACTTGCTATCGTATATAACTAATCCAGTAGTGACTATACCAAACCTTGTCCAAACCTTATCCAGGAATTTTACCGTTTTGGAATATTGAGTAATTTTAAAGTAAATTATGACAAATAAGAAGCAGTGAATATTACATTATTGGCCCCATTTCCTTGGGCCACTGTTTGAGTACATTGGAAATGCCTACCTCGGAAACGTTCAGACTTTCGCAAATACGACACTTTCTCCACTCACTTTGTACTGACAAGGCGAACACTCCTAAGGCCATGATGTATGAGCTATGGTGTTCTTCGTCAGCCCCCCACAAAGGTGGGATATCCATTATCTATGCGTCCCTGGCAGATAGGATGGACACCCGGCATACGCTCGATCCTGGGAATCAGACCTGGACATTCAGTGGGATCCTGCTAAATGTTTCCAAGCCTTTAGCAGATCATCTAAAGGTATCTTAAATATGGCCTTGATTGAGGCTAATATTAAAGTCTTTACTAAATGGTACTATGTCCCAGCCAGGCTCTCCAGGATATTCCCAGACTCCTCTCCCCTCTGCTACAGAGGTTGCGGTCATATTGGTATGATGCATCATATCTGGTGGATATGCCCCCGCATACGGAGTTACTGGAATAAATTCTTTCATATTCTAAGGAGAGTATCTGGGACAGAGGTACCACAGGACCCCACATACATTCTACTGAATTGCAAAATACACAACACCCCTAAAAATACACAAGAACTTATCTTCTTTATGTGTTTGGGAGCCAAAGTTACTCTAGCGAAAGCCTGGAAAACTCCTTCGGTATCCATCTCGGCCACCAAACGGAAGATTTCTTGGATAATGTCACAGGAACAAATAGTGGCTAAACTGCGTGACACGGTCCCACGCTTTGAAGGGATTTGGGAACCTTGGGCTAGGTATGTCGGTGTCTCACTTTAGTTCAGCAAGACTACCACCTCTTTCCATATACCCCACCTCCCCCCCTGTCCTCATCTAGCTTCCTCTCTCCTCCTCATCTTTCTTCTCTCCTTTTTCTTTTTATTTTCTATCCTCATCTTCCTTCCGCTCGCTAACAGCTAATAACGGTTTTACCAGGCCAAAACATACACATTTGTTATCTTAGTTTGTCCTAAACTATTCATTTGGCGTCCCAGCCTGGGTGGCGGCCAGTTACTTTCAGGTATCTATCCTGGACAATGTGACTGTCAGCTCCGTCCGGGGGGTTGCTTCGCCTGGGTATCTTCTCGGCGTGAGCGCCTCCCCGGGGGAGCTGGCAGGAGATAGGGAGGCACCTCCTCTGGGAGGAACCCTGAAGCTCTCGCACTCCACAGTGTGCTCCCATTGGGGTGGAGTGATGATCTCAGGGGGCCTTCCTGGGAGGAGTTCCCAGATTAAAATTCTTCTCAGGTTGTCCGTCCTCCTTGTGGGAATTAACAATTTATTGATACGTCAGTAAACATACCAGGAATTTTGTTCTACCTTGGTTACATCATCCGTATAAGTGATATGTTATCCCTTCAATGTATTTACCTCTTTTGGCTGCCTTAGTCATTGAGGAGTATTATATTGTATGTTTTGTTCATATTACATTTCCATTGCAAAATTTCAATAAAAACATTGAACAAGAATATTACATTATCAAATAAGACTTTAGACCTTCTCCAAAGAAATTTTTCTTTTAAATGGCAAAAGGTAGCCAATAAATATCTAGGAACACACATTTCTAGAGACTTAACTAAACTTCAAGAACTTAATTATCTTCCGATAATACAAAATATAATAAAGATGCTTCAAAAGTATGACAGAACATTTTTTTTTTCCTGGATGGGAAGGATTAATATTGTAAAAATGGACATATTGCCAAAGGTGTTATATATATTTCAGACAATTCCAACATTCTTTTCAACAAATCTATTAGATCAATTGCGTAAAGCTGTAGGGAGATTCATATGGTCACATAAATCACCTCGAATTAGAAGAGATATACTTATTAGAGCAAAGAAAAATGGAGGCTTGGCTTTCCCAAGTTTTGCAATATATCTACGTTCTGTATTTATGTCCAGGATAGTGGATTAGTTCCATAACGCAAAATGTAAGCAATGGGTGAAATTGGAGGAAGATGCCACAGCCATGAAATTGAAATCATTATCATGGATAACCAGGGATTTCCGATCTCCTAAGAGAGAAATGCAATCTTTGGTATCCTCAACACTGAAAGTGAGAGAGAGAAGAGAGAGACCTGGTCTACCCAGATGGGGCCAATGACACCTTTATTTTGCAATCCTGAATTTCCACCAGCAATGGAAGCTTTGACCTTCTTAAAATGGCACACACACGAGGATGTGAGGGTGGTCCAGACCTTGGCGGAGAACAGATTCCCTCCGTTGGATTCTTTAGGCCCAGAATGTAGGACCAATTAGATGCAATATCAACAACTTCAAACATATATTCAATCTTTGACAAAAAAAACTTTAATAGATAGACCATTAACAGAATTCAAGCAACTACTGCTACAAGAGCAAAGACCAACTCTCGTCTTATCCATAATATATAAATATTCGCTCCCAAAAATAAAGAGCAAGAGTCAACATATTTAACTAGGTGGTTAGAAGAGCTGGAGATGACCATCCCTAGACTAAAATGGGAAAGATTGTTTCTAATAACACATAAATTATCTTTATTAAGTAGACATTAGGAAAGGAATTATAAAATCTTAGCAAGATGGTATAGATGCCCAGTAGATATGCATAAAATTAATAAGGAAAATGAAGAGGTATGTTGGAGATGTCAAAATGCAAGAGGTACAATGTCACACATATGGTACTGCCCGAGGGTTCTGTTATTTTGGTCAAAGATTTACAATATATATCAGAAAATTACAGGACTAAATACACAACCAGATGTGTTAGTCTCTGTATTGTCAGTAATTCCAGGCTCCATAAAATCCATAAAAAAATTATATTTTAAGACACATGCTAACAGCAGAACGCATAGTTATAGCTCGAAATTGAAGGAAGGCGGTAGATCCCACAATCGGGGAATGGGTGTGTGAGATGAGCTAGATGCAGTCCCTGGTGCTGATGATAATGACAGAAGAAGGTCTAAGGGAACAAACCTTAAAGATATGGCAACAATGGGAGGAGTTCAGAACCTCTGCAACTCTATCAAATTATATTTAGAGCAACAATACAGGGCCTTCCTGTTTCCCTTCCCCTCCCTGTTCCCTTTCCATTCTATCCCCCCCCCCTCCCTTTTTCTTTGGGTTTTCTACCTTTTTTTGGGGGGGGTAGTAGCGGGTAAGGTTTGTTTGAGTTAATGTTCGTCATTTATGAACAAGTTTGGATAAAAATAATTGTAGGACTTTGGATTGTTATATTAATTGGGAAAACAAAAGATGCAAGCATGGACCTATATAATGGATAGAGAATTACGAATCAATTGTATGGTTGTACTTATAATACATCCAAGTAATTATTATTTTTTTTTTATTTGTGTACATGTTGTGTAAAATGAAAAATGTATAAAATAAAGATTGTATATAAAAAAAAAAAAAAAAAAAAGGTTGAAAGCCCCACCTGGCTGAATGAGGCAGTTTATTCAAAGGATGGATTGAACCGCTTACAGGTTACAGAAAGTCCTGAATAAGAAAAAGGAGGAAGCTCAATGGGCATGGGCTGGACTGGCATGATTGATGCAGTGGCCGACTGGGCCGCATTGCCAGGCGTAGCAACTGTCTGAATCACATCACCAGGTGTAGTGACTGTCTGAATTGCATCACCAGGTGTAGCGACTGTCTGAATCGCATCACCAGGTGTAGCAACAGTGAAACTTGCAGACAAGTTAGCCTGGCTGTGTGTCCAAAGGAAGTTTAGCGACAGGCAAAGGTAGGTGTAATCCAGGGGACGTGACTTCTGAGGACTTCGAAGAAGTTTACAAACAGGGCTCAAGGCTATGGGACAATGGATAATCTTGGTTTCTAGGAGGAGGAGAGGGTTCAGGCTGTGGCAATTGGCTGGAGAGGTGACCTGTGGAAAATTCAATAGACTTGTCAGCATCTTTTTTTATAACAGAGTCATATAAAGGCACATGGTTATATAAACTGTAGTCACATTTGGAAACATTGTCATGATCAGGATCTGAATAGGACTGTAATAAAGGCATGTGACTGGTACTGGCCAGATAAGAGTTATAAATGGGCAACTGGTCAGTAGTTTTAATGCAATTCTGGATGCAGGTCTGGGACCAGGATCCAATCTACTCTGCAGCCCAGTCGATGTGCGGGTTGTAAAGTTTAAGCCAGGCATACCTTAAGATAAGGAGATAAGCAGGAGATGAGATCAAGTAGAAGCTGATTGTCTCCTTATGAAATTCCCCAATGGTCAGGTTAATAGGTACAGTGCACAAGGTCAACAGGCCCATGGACAAGGGAGAGTTATCAATAGGGATGAGCTTCATGTTCGAGTCCAACCCATGTTCGTCTCGAACATCGTCTGTTTGGTCGCTCGCCGAACTGCGAACGATATGGGCCGTTCGCGCCAAACTCGAGTGAAGCGCCACGGCCCATAATTCACTGTGGCATCGCAGTGCATTGCTGGCTGATGATTGGCCAAGCATGCACTATGACCCGCATGCTTGGCCAATCACAACGCCGTCTGTACAGAGAGCTGTATTTGGCCAAAGCCATGGTGGCTTTGGCCAATTATGGCTCAGGGGGTTTAGTACACGCCCCACACTATATAAGTCTGCCTGCACTTCGGCCCTGTGTAGTGTGTTGCGGCGTTGAGAGACAGAGACAGAGAGACAGTGTCATTTGATTTAAGTTAGATAGATTAGGCAGGACAGTCAGTCAGTTAGCTGCACTTACAGTGTATTGTGTATATATATGCATCCCAGGTGTTGTATGTATATATATATATATATATATATATATATATATATATATATATATATATATACACACACACACACACACACTGTATTCAGTTTAGCTAGATCCGTTCCTGTTATTATCTTCCTACTGACAGGCAGGCAGGTGTTGTTACAGTATTTACAGCTACCTGAAGAAAATTGCTGGTGTTCTTCTGATCCTATTAGTACCAAAGTCAGGCAGCTACAGTATTTACAGTGCACAGTGTTCAGCTAAAGCTACAAGTTAGTGTAGTGCGACCTCTGCACAGTGTTCAGCTAAAGCTACAAGTTAGTGTAGTGCGACCTCTGCATAGTGTTCAGCTAAAGCTACAAGTTAGTATAGTGCGACCTCTGCACAGTGTTCAGCTAAAGCTACAAGTTAGTGTAGTGCAACCTCTACACAGTGTTCAGCTAAAGCTACAAGCTAGTGTAATGCGATCTCTGCACAGTGCTCAGCTAAAGCTACCTGTAGAAGATTGGTGATGTTCTCATACTAATAATACTACAGGCAGGCGGTTGATTTTGCTAGCTGCAGTATCAGTATATAGTGCAGCTACATCTCACTGCAGGCCATTAGTATGTCTGGAAGGCCAATAAGGAGAGGCACACAGTCACAAGCCAATAAAAGAGAGCAAACAGGCTCTGTGTCTAGAGGCAACAGTGCTGGTCGTGGACACGGTGCATCCTCATCAGCACGTGGCCGTGGGAAATGCTTGGCCTTTTTTTCGGCAGCTGGCCATGTTGAGCACATGCAGAAGACTTGGTCGAGTGGATGACCAAGCCGTCCTCATCCTTCTCATCCTCTCTCACCCATGCTCAGGGTACTTTGTCTGGCAAAGCAGCTGCCAACCCGGCCTCTTCCCTTGGCTCAATGGAATCAGTCACTCCTTCCCTAGCCCCACCATGTCCTCCTGAGTAGTTGCCCGAACTGTTTGACCACAGTGTTGGGTACATGCTCCAGGAGGATGCCCAGCGGTTTGAAGGCTCCGATGATGGTACTCAGCTAGAGGAAGGCAGTAACGTGAGCCCAGACAGAGGCCGTGCCCAAGAAGGACAGCAATCTGGCAGTCATGTTGCCCCTGCTGCAGCATACTGCCAGGTTTGCTCCAGTGATGAGGAGGGAGGGGATGATGAGGTCACTGACTCCACGTGGGTGCCTGATAGGAGAGAGGAGGAGGAGGAGGCACATCACCAACGAGGCAGGATGCCCTCCAGGGGCCAGCTTAAGGGCAGCACACTGACTGCATCACACCGCAAAGCTCCGCATGTGCAGGGCACTGCTGTCTCTGCGCGTTATTCCAAAAGTTCTTTGGTGTGGGCCTTTTTTGAGACGAGAGCATCAGATCACACCGCTGCTATTTGCAACATATGTCTCAAGTGTATCTCGCATGGCCAAAACATCTCCCGCTTGGGCACCACATGTTTGACCAGACATATGTTGACCTGCCATGCAGTTTGTTGGCAAGCGTACCTAAAAGACCCACACCAAAGAACAAAGAGGACCTCTCCTTGCTCCTCATCAGCTGAGATCTCCAACCCACTATACCTTCAATCCTCTCTGCGACCTATAATGAGAGGAATGAAGGTGTAAAATTAGGTGTGTCACAGCCAAGTACTTGTGGGCAATCTCCTATCGGTACACCGACGTCAGATTGTACCAGGCACTCGTCCCTGCCCCAGCTGCTGCACTGCTGAAAAAAGTTCACTCCCAGCCATCCACATGCCCAGCGGTTGAATGCTAGCTTGGCAAAATTGCTAGCACTTCAACTGCTACCTTTTCAGTTGGTAGACTCTGCCCCCTTCCGTGAGTTTGTGGAATGTGCGGCTCCTCAGTGGCAGGTACCCAAACGCCACTTTTTCTCACAGTGATTCCGGCTCTCTACCAGCATGTGGAAGGCAATGTCCATGCCTCGCTGGACAGGGCTGTCAGCGATAAGGTGCATATTACCGCTGACTCATGGTCCAGCAGGCATGGACGTTACCTAAGTTTCACTGCGCATTGGGTGACTCTGCTGGCAGCCGGGAAGGATGCAGGACAAGGTGCAGTAGTGTTGGAGGTTGTTCCGCCACCACATCTCCAAAATGCTACCACTGGTGATTCTGACACACCTCTCTCCTCCACCCCCTCCTCTTCTTCTTCCTCCATGGCCTCTTCCTGTGCTTTGTTCTCAGAACCAGCGGTGCTCCGTAGGCATTCAAGGGGCTACGCAACTACGCAGGCCAAAAGATGCCATGCGGTTCTTAAGCTGGTGTGCTTGGGGGACAGGAGCCACACAGGGGCAGAGGTTCTGTCAGCTCTGGAGGGGCAGGTTCAGAGGTGGTTGATGTCACGCCAACTTAAGGCAGGAATGGTGTTTTGCGACAATGGCACCAACCTCCTCTCTGCCCTCCGACGAGGACAAATGACCCATGTGCCCTGTTTGGCTCATGTCCTTAACTTGGTGGTGCAGCGGTTCTTGGGCAAGTACCCGGGCTTACAGGATGTCCTGAGCCAGGCCAGGAAAGTCTGTGTGCATTTCCGCCATATAATGCCAGTGCTCGGCTGGCTGACTCCAAATGGAATTTAGCCTGCCCAAGAACCGCCTAATCTGTGACATGCCCACCAGGTGGAACTCAACCTTGGCCATGGTGCAGCAGCTGCACACGCAGCAGAGGGCCATCAATGAGTACCTGTGCGACTATGGCACCAGGACAGGGTCAGGGGAGCTTGTTTTTTTTCCCCACGCCAGTGGGCCATGATCAGAGATGCATGCACTGTCCTGTCACCATTTGAGGAGGCTACGAGGATGGTGAGCAGTGACAGTGCATGCATCAGTGACACTGTCCCCCTTGTCCACCTGTTGGAGCACACGCTGCGTGGAATAATGGGTAGGGCACTTGATGCAGAACAGAGGCAGGAAGAGGAGGACTTCCTTACCTCTCAAGGCCCCCTTTATCCAGACAGTGTTCCTGCGTGCCCGCCGATCACACAGGAAGAGGACGAGGAGAAGGAGGAGGAGGAGGAAGAGGAGGATTGGGTCAGCATGGAGGTGGAGCCTGGCACTCAGCATCAGCAGTAGTCTTTAAGGGATCATTTACAGTCCCAAGAAACCCATGGACTTTTACGTGGCTGGGAGGAGGTGGCTGCGGATCATGTCGTCCTTAGTGACCCAGAGGACTCAGGACCGAATGCCTCAGCAAACCTACGCTGCATGGCCTCCCTAATCCTGCAAAGCCTGCGGAAGGATCCTCATATTCGTGGTATCAAGGAGAGGGATCAATACTGGCTGGCAACCCTCCTTGATCCATGATCCAGGTCTGTGCAACGCGTTCCCAGAGACTGGGAGGTTACAAACTCCTGTTCCTGGACAACGTGTTGCTGAGGCTTCAGTCAGTCAAAGAAGGAGCAGTGGAGAAGGTAGCCGTCTGACCGATGCGTTCAGACAACTTTTTAGTCCGCAGCCCCAAGGTATGATCGGTTCCAGCAACCATCGCCAGCGTCTGTTTTACATGGTGCAGGAATACCTAGGGGCAAGATCTGACTTGGACACCTTTCCCACCAAAAATCCTCTGGGTTACTGGGTCTTGAGGATGGATCACTGGCCAGAGCTTGCACAGTATGCAATTGAGCTACTGGCCTGTCCTGCATCCAGCGTTCTTCCGGAACACACATTCAGTGCTGCTGGAGGTTTTGTAACCGATCACAGGGTGCGCCTGTCCACCAACTCGGTCGATCGACTGACCTTCATAAAATATTAATCAGTCTTGGATCACCACCAGCTACCAAGCGCCTGATGCTGATGTCAGATCCCTTCAAGACTGCCTATGCTGATGCTGAGTGACTATCCTCTTCCTCCTCAATGATCATGCTGATAGTTTGTAAGAATATTTTTGGTTCTGGGCGCCACCACCAGTGGCTAAGGCCCAATTTTTCAGCCCCTATTTAACAGGGGCGTGCAATTAAAATTTTTGATGCAATATTTTGCAAGGAGGGTTAGTTGCTGCACTCAACTAGTGTATTTTTGAGGGGTTGCAGTGTTGTGGCACCAGCACCAGTGCCTAAGGCCCATATTTTTAACCCCCTGTTTAACAGGGGCATGTAATTACAATTTTTGATGCAATATTTTACAGGAGGGCTCATTCCTGCGCTCCAACTAGAGTATCTGAGTATCTGTGAGGGGTTGCAGTGTTGTGGCACCAGTGCCTAAGGACCAATTTTTCTGCCCCTGTTCAACAGGGACATGTAATTACAATTCTTGATCTAATATCTCACAGCAGGGCCCGTTTCTGCGCCCACCAAGAGTAACTGTGAGGACTTACAGTGTTGTGGCACCAGCACCACCAAAGGCCCAATTTTTATGCCCCTGTTCAACAGGGACATGTAATTACAATTCTTGATCTAATATTTCACAGCAGGGCCCGTTCCAGCTCCCAAAAAGAGTAACTGTGAGGACTTACAGTGTTGTGGCACCAGAACCACCACCACCAAAAGCCCAATTTTTCTGACCCTGTTCAACAGGGGCATGTAATTACAATTCTTGATTTAATATTTCACAGCAGAGCCCATTCCTGCGCCCACCAAGAGTAACTGTGAGGGCTTACGGTGTTGTGGCAACACCAACACCTAAGGCCGCAATTTCTGCAGAGTATATAGGGCAGGCCCCTACTTTCAAACATTCAACTTACAAACGACTCCTACTTGCAAACGGAAGGAGACAACAGGTGAGATTAAATCTACCCCTAGGAAGGGAAATTCTCTCCTGTAAGAGTTAATATGGGAAAAACGTGTCTCCTTTCCAGTGATGCTTTATCACCAATCCTTGTTTCACAAAAAACCCCAAATTGTCAAAAAACATTTGTCATTGGGACAGAAAGTGAGGTAAAATCTTCTGAAGAGGTGCACAGACAGCAAAACAAATGTCACAGGGGTGATAACCCTTCCCTATGTTTTCCAAAAAGCTTAAAAATAGATTTTTTTGGCTGGAACTACACTTTAAAAATGTACCAGTTCAAAATGACAAACAGATTCTACTTAACAACAAATCTACAGTCCCTGTCTTGTTCGCACACCCTGTATACTGCTGTTCAGAGGGCCTGGGGCCCCACGCATTTCCTTTTTTTAATTTGGGTGCGGGGTTCCCCTTTTATACCCATACAAGACCCAAAGGGCCTGGTAATGGACTGGGGGGGGGTAACCATGCCATTTGTCTCACTGATTTTCATCCATATTACTGGGACCGGACATTACATTAAAGCGGTAAGCAGTTTTAAATTACTTTTATTCCTTTAACCACTTCAGCCCCGGAAGGATTTACCCCCTTCCTGACCAGAGCATTTTTTACAATTTGGCACTGTGTCGCTTTAACTGCTAATTGCACAGTCATGCAATGCTGTACCCAAACGAAATTTGCGTCCTTTTCCTACCACAAATAGAGCTTTCTTTTGATGGTATTTGATCACCTCTGCCATTTTTATTTTTTACGCTATAAACGGAAAAAGACCGAAAATTTTGAAAAAAAATTATATTTTCTACTTTTTGTTATAAAAAAAATCCAATACACTCAATTTTAGTCATACATTTAGGCCAAAATATATTCGACCACATGTCTTTGGTAAAAAAAATGTCAATAAGTGTATATTTATTGGTTTGCGCAAAAGTTATAGGGCCTACAAACTAGGGTACATTTTCTGGAATTTACACAGCCTTTAATTTATGACTGCCTATGTCTTTTCTTGAGGTGCTAAAATGGCAGGGCAGTACAAACCCCCCCAAATGACCCCATTTTGGAAAGAAGACACCCCAAGGAAGTTGCTGAGAGGCATGTTGAGCCCATTGAATATTCATTTTTTTTGTCCTAGGTGATTGAATAATGATAAAAAAAAAGGGGGCGCATGCGCGGCAGCGTCCAAGATGGCCGCCGGCTGCTGACGCTCCGCTCCACCACAGCCCTTCTATAGCCTCAGCAGCTGACAGAGCCCCCCGTTCAGCAACACACCGACCCCATCCTGTGGGGGATACACCAGAGACCTTCCCGATGTCAGTGGGTCACGCTAGAAGGAACCTGACAGGCCTGATGACGGCAGCGGTGGGCCCGGTCAGCTATGCCAAGATGGCGGCCGCCCCATGAGGCCCTCACATAGCAGAGTCAGAGAAGGACTCCATTGCCGATCAGGACCTGACCCCAGCTCCATCTCCAGGTACTGTACACCATCTACAGCCCCAGATCACATCGCCATCCTCCCTGTTATCCAGAATGAACTCAGGGCTCCCATCCACCCCCATGATGGATCCTCACACAGGGTTACTGCTTTCTGTTAGTGAAGCACAGGAGGCAGCACCCATTCCCACAGACTTTCCCTTTATGATGGAAGCCTTTGCACACATGTTATCCAAAAGTTTGGCACAGAATGCAGCGCAGATAACGTCTTCTAGTCAGAGAAGGACTCCATTGCCGATCAGGACCTGACCCCAGCTCCATCTCCAGGTACTGTACACCATCTACAGCCCCAGATCGCATCGCCATCCTCCACGGAATCCCTGTTATTCAGAATGAACTCAGGGCTCCCATCCACCCCCATGATGGATCCTCACACAGGATTACTGCTTTCTGTTAGTGAAGCACAGGAGGCAGCACCCATTCCCACAGACTTTCCCTTTATGATGGAAGCCTTTGCACACATTTATCCAAAAGTTTGGCACAGAATGCAGCGCAGATAACGTCTTCTAGTCAGAGAAGGACTCCATTGCCAATCAGGACCTGACCCCAGCTCCATCTCCAGGTACTGTACACCATCTACAGCCCCAGATCGCATCGCCATTCTCCACGGAATCCCTGTTATCCAGAATGAACTCAGGGGTCCCATCCACCCCCATGATGGAGCCTCACACAGGATTACTGCTTTCTGTTAGTGAAGCACAGGAGGCAGCACCCATTCCCACAGACTTTCCCTTTATGATGGAAGCCTTTGCACACGTTATCCAAAAGTTTGGCACAGAATGCAGCGCAGATAACGTCTTCTATCCATGCTGACCTGCAACAGATTGGAATGAGAATTGACGTTATTGAGAAAAAAGCCGATCAGGCAGGGGCTCGGATCAACCAAAACTCTGCAAGGCTACAAGAGGTTCAGGATCAGCTTGAAACCGCCTGGGCAAAAATAGACGACCTTGAAAATAGGTCCAGACGCTACAACTTCAGGGTCTGTGGGCTCCCAGAATCTGTGAAAGAGGTGCATACAGCTATCAAAACCCTTGTAAAAGACCTTATCCCTGGGATTGCAGAACACCCCCTTGAACTGGACAGGGCTCACAGAGCTCTACAACCTCCCCGCTCTGATGGCCTACCTTGGCACATAATAGTGAAACCCCACTATTTCACCGTCAAGGAAGAGGTAATGAAGAAAGCCAGGTACGCAGACAACCTAACGCTGATGGGACATAAAATCCAGATCTTTGCGGATTTATCCCCTATACGGTGCAGAAAAGAAGGGCCCTAAAACCTCTACTTCAATTGTTGCTGGACAGGGAAATTGCTTATAGGTGGTCCTTCCCACTGAGACTGAACTTCTCTTTCAAAAATAGAAATTACACTTTCTCCACTTTTGCAGAAGGGGAACATCTCCTACAGCAGCTGGGCCTGATCCCACTGGAGCCATCGTCCACGCAAGCAGGCAGAGGGACATCATCGTCTTCCACGAAAAGACCTCCACCAGCTAGCCCGCTGCAACCCTCCTGGCTGAAACAGAACACAAAACGATCTAAAGAAAATCTTCCTCCATGACTTCCATCCTCCGTCTACTGATCGGTGCACCGATCGGTGCTGTTCACACTTAGCTCTACTGAGCAGGGACTAGTCCCCCTTTTTCACGGATGTTTCAAACCCAGACGGGTTTGATACCTTTTCTCCTTTTTATTATATTTGCCCACAAGTTTCTTTTTGTCACCGGCAATGTTTTTGACTTCAGGACTGTGTCTTTCCCCTTAGTCAGGGGGGACAGTCCCAGAGTAACGTTAATGTCCAGGACAGTTCTACATGGGTTACGCTGGGCTGAGTTACCTTCTTTATCATACGGTCAACCGGCCATCAGGGCCGGGTGTCACGGAGGGATCTCTGGTTCTAGAAAAAGTTTCCTGTTAGACTTTGTTTTTTTGTAATTCTTATATTATTAGTGCATTAGTCTTACACTTGTTCCTTTTTACATTTTGTTTTTCTTATTTTTTTGGCTTTAAGACGCTCTGTCATATGTTCATCATAGACTAGAGGGTAGTCTTCAGTTAGCGATGTATGAGGTGTTGGGGCTGTAGTGGACTCAGTGCGCCTCCCTTAGGGACCAGGCTTTTTTTAGGAGAACCTGGTCTCTCCTTGGTGTCCCCTTTTTACAGTTCACCAGTCCACTTTTTGGTTGGGGTTGAGGTGGCTCACCACTTCTTCCTCTGGGGTCAGGTGGGGTCAGGGGACCCCATTGTGGTTGTTTTTTTTTTACTTTCTCTTTCAGCAAATGTTCATATATAATTCAGGTATGGCACACATGCTTCATGGTTTAACCTGCCTCTCCCTCTTCATTCCTCTCTTCATCTCTTTCTCCCCCCCCTCCTATCTCCTCTCTCACATCTTACTACAGGCTCTCTCAGACCTCGGGAGGTATCCGGATATCAAATCCCAGGCTCGACCGAATTGACATCACACCGAATTGGGTCTTAGGGTGACTCAAAGGTAAGAAGTGGAATTTTGGGTTGCTTAACCCTCCCCTGGACCATGGCTAATACAAACAATTCTCCCTCACCCCTCAAAATTATCTCACGCAACACACAGGGGATGAACTCTCCTATCAAGTGCAGAAAACTTTTTCAATCATACCACTCAATGCACTCAGACATCTTACTTTTACAAGAGACACATTTTCCAGCCACCTTTACTCCCAAATTTCTACACCAACACTACCCCCAATTCTTCTTGGCATCAGCTCAAAATAAAACCAAGGGAGTAGCAGTATGTTTCGCCAAACACATTAATCTGTCACAGCTGGAGGTTTTAATTGATCCGCTAGGCCGTTTCTTGGTGGTGTCAGGACATGTAGATGGCGACATTTTTACGTTTGTTTCTTACTATGCACCTAACAAGGGACAAAAAAAACTTTCTTTCATTCTATGTTAAATACAATACATCCGCACCTAAAGGAGTCGGAGATTATGGGTGGAGACTCAAATACCGCCTTTGACTTTGCTTTGGACAAGTTGGCGACCGGGAAACCAAAACCAAAAAGGCTCTCTAAGCAAAGTACCAAAATTGCTAATCTGCTCCACGAGGAAGGGTTGATTGATGTGTGGAGGGAAACCAACCCACACAATAAAGACTATACCCATTTATCAGCCCCCCATAACTCATTTGCCAGGATAGACCACATCTTCACCAGCTCACATACCATCCCACTTATCTTAAGCTCGAAAATTATAGACTCGTCACTATCTGACCACTTGATGGTCACTATGACGACCCGGAGACCGGGAGGACCTAGAGGACCTCCCTGTTGGCGCTTACAAGAATCCCTGCTAAATGATACAATACAGTGCTCAATTCTAGATGCAGCCATTAAAGAATATTTCCGATTAAATCAAACGAGCGTTGTTTCCCCCTTAACGGTATGGGCAGCCCACAAATCAGTTATTAGGGTACATATCATCCAGATAACCTCAAAACTCAAAGCAGAACATAAAGCGGACATACGGAAACTAACGGCAGAATACTGTAAGGTAGCTCAGACACACAAGACTCACCCCACTCACGAGATGCTGAAAGACCTGGACAGATCTAGAGCTCTCCTTAACCTTGCCCTGACGACCGCATCTGAAAAATATTTAAGGTGGACAGGGGCTAAATTTTACTCCCAAACTGACAAGATGGTATCCAGACTGGCTGCAAAGCTCAGCCCTAATCAACGTTCCTTTGCTTTTCCCAAAATTAAGACCTCCTCCGGGGACTTAACCCAGAACCCAATTAAGATAATGGAAGAATTCTCCCTTTTCTACTCGAAGCTATACAATCCTAAACCCCCCCCCCTAATCAGACAACGGACCGCTTCCTAGACAATATCCCATTACCTTCTCTAACGAAAGACCATAGGGAGCTCCTGGAGAGCCCTTTCGCTACATCAGAGATACTAGACACAATTAATTCCCTGAAAAATGGCTCGGCCCCTGGTCCGGATGGCTTCTCTACAGGCTAATACAAGAAATTTGGTCCAAGTTTGGCCCCTCATATGGCCAAGTTTTTCAACTCTCTCAGGGATGGAGCCCTCCTGGGTTCTGATCTCAATTCTGCTTACATCTCAGTGATTCCAAAACCGGATAAAGACCCTAGCGAGTTAGGTAATTATAGACCTATTTCTCTTATAAACAATGATATTAAAATAATGACAAAGATTATGGCCAATAGGGGGGCGTGGCCTGCGACGGAGCTGAATGGCTGCTTGATCTCAGAGCTCCGGTTCTCCGGCGGACACAGCGGCTGAAATCGGCACAATAAACCGCGGATTCCTCTTCCCCTTGCTAGCGGTCCGATCTGGGCACACCAGGAAAGCATGATGGGCAAAAGAAAAGGCACATCCAAGCCTCAAAGACTGACGGATTACTTCACACAGCCGCTCAATGGAGGTAGGCAAGATGGCGCCGGCCATTCACACACATTATCTCACAAAGGCGACCCCGCTACACGCACCGCCACCTCATCCCCCAAAACTAATATATTACACGGCAGCCAACAATCTCTCCCCTCCTCCTCACCATCTGGGAGTCCAGTAAAAGCTAAATTGAAGCTGGATGGAGGCAGATGCAGCCCCACATTGAGCCCTGTTACAGACTCGGGGGATGACACCAGGGAGCTCCCGGAATCCATTGACACTTTCCCTACTACAAATCAACCTGTCCTGGATACTGTGTTAAAGGACATGCTGGTATCCTTAAGAAGCACCATACAAGCGGATATGATGAACTGTATGCACAGATTTAGTGGTGAGCTTAGTGCAGTAGAGGCTAGAATTGAGCATGTGGAAAACAAGATGGGGGATTTCGCCTCCACTATAAACGATCTAGTAGATGCGAACGAAGATAGAGAAGAGGAATCTGCCTGGATCAAAAACAAAATAGCAGATATCGAAGACAGATCCAGGAGGAACAACCTCAAGATTAGGGGGATCCCCGAATCAGTCCAACCATCAGACCTACGTGCATATGTGACAGATTTATTTACTGCTCTCCTGCCTGACCTTACCGCAATAGATATTACCATTGACAGAATACATCGTCTACCAAAACTCACATATCTCCCAGATGTGGTCCCCAGAGATGTGATCTTGCGCATGCACTTCTTTCACGTAAAAGAACAGTTAATGCAAACAATGCGCAAACAGGAAAGCGTTCCATCCCGCTTCCAAAAATTACAATTCTATGCGGATCTGTCTCAGCACACACTGCAAAAAAGGCGCAACCTGAACACTATAACAAAAGTGCTCAGGAACCACAACATACCCTACAGATGGGGGTATCCTACTAAAATCTCAATCATCAAGCAAGACAAAACATTCGTTGTAGACTCCCTGGACAAAGGCATCTCCTTACTGAAAGAATGGAACATTCTTCCCAAACCAGAAGATGAAGGAAGTCCTATGACCAACCGACGCTCACCTAACCCTGACTGGAAAACTGTAACGCAAAAAAACGCCAAATCACATAAATAACAGCACCTGCAAATCCGAGGTAATCTTATGTCCAGGTTACAAAAGCCGGAGTAACCGATAACCGTTGGGCTAGAACTCTTCCCCTTAGTTACTTGAGCAGCAGTTAGCTGCACACAGTTGACTTTAAATAAGTTATGAAAAGTTGCATTGTTGCTTCACTTGTTACACCTTACAAGTATGTTTTCTTCTCTTTTTTTGCTTTATTTTTTTTTTCTATATATTTGGAGCATTACAGCCGACTATTAAACATCCAGCTTGACGCGACAAGATCTACTCAACTCACCGAACTCTCTCAGCATAAAGATCAACGTGATAAAGTTTCTACCAGGGTCACAGTGAGTACCAATCCTAAGAAAATGGAAGACCACATACGAGGACTCTCACATGCAGGATACCTTACCTTACCTCAGATTACATGTGAATCACAATCAGCACACCTAAGTAACCAACCCCATGGCCATCCAATTTATTTCCATTAACTCCAAAGGGCTCAATCATCCAGCTAAGAGAAAATCCCTCTGGAAGGAAGCGTTGACAAATAAATCTGACATACTCTGCGCACAAGAAACGCATTTTTGTGGCTTATCCGCCCCAATATGTCAAAACAAGCATTTCCCACACATTTTTTTTGCCAATGCAGATTCAAAAACCAAAGGAGTAATGACTGCCATAAGAGACACTGTAACCTTTGTACTGCATAAAAAGTTTGTGGATACTCAGGGTCGATATTTGGTGTTGGTGTGTGATATCAATCAGGTAACATATACTATAGTGAATGTATACGCCCCGAACAGGCACCAGGTTCGCTTTTTCCATAAACTTATGCATAAAGTTAACACCCTCAAAAAGGGTCTTTTGGTGCTCTGTGGGGACTTCAATATAATCCCTGACCCTTCTATAGACACAACATCGAAGAAACGTATATTGACATCTCTTCAAGATTCCATACATAGAGAAGGTTTGTATGATGTGTGGCGGTGTCTGCATGCAGGTGAGAGAGACTTTACGTTCTTCTCCGCCCCACACCATACATATACTAGAATAGATTTCTTTTTGGTGGACCAAAATACCTTGACCAAATCGACCTCCTCAACCATTAATAATATTACATGGTCGGACCATGCATCCATTACTTTATCTTTAAAAGACACCTCTGTAATCACTACTACTCCGATCTGGAGAGTCAATTCTTTCCTCTTGCAACAACCAGAGTCAAAAAAAATTATTGAAGAGCATTTACTAGAATTTTTTACTATCAACGAACCTTCTGTTCAGAACCATTTCACTCTGTGGAATGCCCACAAGGCATTCATTAGGGGGATTTTTATTCAATTGGGGGCCCGGGCGAGGAGGCAGCGGCAAAAGAAACTGCAAAATATCACAGATGAGATCTTTTGCTTAGAAACCAAAAATAAACAACAACCTTCCCTCTTGGTCTCTAAAAGACTTCACCAGTTGAAAAACGATCTCAGACTCCTCTTACTAGAGGACTTTGAGAAACAAACAAAACGACTTAAAATGAATTACTATGCACACGGCAATAGGGCAGGTAAATTGTTAGCGCATCAACTTAAAGGACACAGAAGTAAAACCAAAATACCATACATATTACACCCCATGAACAAATCCAAAATGCAACACCCACAAGACATAGCAGACGCCTTCAGCAATTATTACGGCTCCCTCTATAATCTTAAAGAGGATACAACCACATTTCAACCAACCACTAAAATGATAAATGATTTTTTAGAACAAATCACATTGCCAACTTTGTCCCAACAGGAAAAAGAACAGCTAAGTGCACCATTTACTATTGAAGAAATACATAAAACGATTGAATCACTCCCCGCTAATAAATCCCCAGGCCCAGATGGCTTCACAGGAGATTATTATCAAACCTTTAAAACTATTCTATCTCCTCACCTGGGCAGGGTTTTCAATACCGCTGCTGCCTCCTCCTCCTTCCCTCCCGAAATGCTGAGGGCTCTAATAGTGACTTTGCCTAAGCCAGGGAAAAATCCAGACACCCCAGCAAATTTTCGACCTATATCGCTACTGAATGCCGACTTAAAAATTTACGCCAAAATCATAGCTAACCGCCTAATAGATATTTTACCCCACTTAATCCATTCAGACCAGACTGGGTTTACAAGAGGCCGTCAGACCTCTGATGCTACTAGAAGGCTGATAAATATTATCCACATTGCTGAGACCCAGCGAAGGCCTTCTCTGCTTCTAGCACTGGATGCAGAGAAGGCCTTTGATAGAGTGCATTGGGGATACCTGGAAGCGGCCTTGGGGAAGTTTGGATTCTCAGGTTCTATTTTATTGGCAATAATGGCGTTATACTCGAATCCCTCAGCGCAAGTATATACCTCGGGAGTACTCTCTAAGCCGTTCAACATAACCAATGGTACCCGTCAGGGTTGTCCTCTCTCCCCACTAATCTTCAATCTAATCTTAGAACCCTTGGCAACATTTATTAGGAAACACCAGTCCATAACAGGTTTCATAACACACAAATCGGAACATGTCGTTAGCCTATTCGCTGATGACATCATTTTGATGCTTACGAATCCGACTATTTCCCTGGCTTCGGTTCACGATACATTACAAATGTTCACCAAGATATCTTACTATAAGGTAAATGAAAATAAATCTTATATATTAGGTATTGGTATAGATCCCCAACTAAAAAATACGCTCAGCTCACGGTTTCCATATACATGGTGCAAAGAGGGGATAAACTATCTAGGAATCACTTTAACCGCTTCTACGGATAACCTCTTTAGAACCAACTATATTCCCTTTCTCAGCTCCCTACCGACTAAACTACAAAATTTATCCAAATCGGAACTTTTATGGTCAGGACGCCTAGCGGCTTTCAAAATGGTAATCCTTCCTCAATTAATATACTTATTCAGGTCGCTCCCCATCCTGGTTCCCAATTGGTATTTTTCCAAACTACAATCTTTGCTTAATAGGTTCTTATGGAAAGGAAAAAAAGCTAGATGGGCTTTTAAAAACTCAGTGATGTCTAGGAAAGTGGGGGGAGTGGGTAATATTGTGATCAAAGATTACTACCTCGCATCCATTCTTGCACAATTAAGATCATGGTTTCCTGATTCGCCAGACCCCAGATGGCAGGAACTAGAAGAGAACCAAATTCCTGATAAAAATCTTTACAATTATTTAATGATACAGCCCACTAAGGTATCTTACAACCAATCTTTAGCCCCCTCCATGAAAGCTTCACTTCAAGCCTGGAATACACTTGTAAAAAATCACTCATCTAACTCCCTGGTGTCCCTGTTACAGATCCCTATCACCAGCTTATCTAGCGTTATACCAGACCTTCGCATAAATCATTGGGCAGACCAAGGCATAACACACATTGAAGATCTTAGAATAGGCCCCATGATAAAAACATTCAGAACACTACAAATTGAATACAACTTAGAACAGTCTGAGTACTATAGATACATGCAGGTATGTTATTTTATTAAAAATACCCCTCTTCTTTCCATCCAACTCCCTTGGAGAATAAAATTATTCCTCACGAAGCAAACCACCTCTATTAAAGGAATATCACTCTTTTATAACGCCTTAAACGATAAGCTGACATTTGTTAAACACTCTTATATCGAAGCTTGGGAACGAGAATTAAAACAATGTTTCTCCCCGGCACAGTGGCAAAAAACACTTCAGATTACATACTCCTCCTCTAAGTGTATTAATTTATGGGAACTAACACAAAAAATACTAACGCGTTGGTATTTAACACCACATAAGATATCTAAGTTTGACCATAATACCTCTCCAATGTGTTGGAGAAACTGTAATAATATAGGTACTTTATACCATATATTTTGGGATTGCCCAAGAATACGCACATTATGGGAAAAGGTATTCGACATAATAGCACAAATAACAAATCAACAGATTCAACCTAACCCTGGCCTAGCTATTCTATCTTTAGACATAGACTTGATCCCTAGAGTTTATAGGAAGATAGTATCCCACGTTCTATTAAGCACCAGATTAATAATTACCAGACACTGGAAAGCTCAGGAAATCCCTAAAACTACTGAAATAATTACAATCACTAACATACATATCACGTACGAAAAAATGTTTGCGTCATCCCAGGGTAACTTTCAGATATCATACACCCAGTGGAAACCGTGGACTGACTGGTACAATTCAAGGAAAACTTAAGGACTGTTACTGATACATGCTCATTCATTAGATGAGTTCTAAGTTAAGATATGTCAAGCTGGATGGCTCCATTTATTATCCTACAGTATTTAATTTTATTTTTTATGTTATTTTCACCTCGTTTGTTCATGTCATTCACACCACATATGATCCCAAATCATAGCGACCCACGCACAATGTATACTGTTCACTAACCATTTTTCCAAATTGGTGGAGCCATCTCCTTCATGGCACAGTGAGTTCCCAGCAGGGGTGTAGAAAGAGGTGGACTCCTCTTCCTCTTCTCTTGAGTTATATTTTTCTTATTACGGTGATTATACATGCCAATAACAACTATGAGAATACCTAGTGCTATGGGAACTCCAAGTCTCCTCAGTGTGATTATGGTACAAAAGATTATAATCTATATAATGCCAAATAACAAACACAATTGGTTGATACAATGGAGACATTTGTAATTTCCGGTGTTGAAATGTATTGTTCCTTTTTTTATTTCTTCTCAAAATTCTGTCTGTATTTTTGTCTCTCTTTTGTATTTTTGATGAAAACTTAATAAAAACTATTGAAATAAAAAAAAAGAATGTAAAAAAAAAAAAAAAGATTATGGCCAATAGAGTAGCAAGCTTTATTGCAGGCTATATCCACGGGGATCAGATGGGCTTCATCCCTGGGAGACAGGGTCCGGACCAGATTTGCAGAACAATAGATATTGTTTCTATACTTAAATCAAGGTGGGACGGGAGCTCCCCTCAAACAGGTTTCCTCCTTTCCATAGATTTACACAAGGCCTTTGATTCAGTAGAATGGTCCTACCTCACTACGATATTACAGAAATGGGACTTTGGCCCGTACTTCCTGAATCTGATTAAAGCCCTTTACTCGTCCCCTTCAGCCCAGGTTCGTCTCATGGGTAGATACTCAGAAACATTCAGGATAGGGAGGAGCACCAGACAGGGTTGCCCTCTCTCCCCTCTCCTCTTCTCGATTGCGATTGAAACATTAGCAGTGGCAGTTAGAACTAACCCAGACGTTAAGGGAGTACGGTGCGGAGGACAGGAGCACAAATGTGCACTCTATGAAGATGACCTCCTCTTATATGTGACTTCCCCCCTAACATCTACCCCCATCATTTACAAAATCTTACGCAATTTTAGTGTAGTGTCAGGCCTACAGGTAAACATGTCCAAATCAATAGCGCTAAACATAACAGTTCCCCCAGACCTACTAACTCAAATTTCCAACAACTTCGAATTTACTTGGGCCAGATCCGAAATCCCCTATCTAGGTATTAAAATCACCCCAGAAATAGATAGTCTCTTTAAAGCCAACTTCCCACCTATATTTCAAAGATGTAAGAGTGACCTGGAGAGATGGTCAAGATGTGGTCTATCCTGGCTGGGTAGGGTCAACGCTGTGAAAATGACCCTGCTCCCCCGGGTTTTGTATTTATTCCGTTCCCTACCAATCCCGATAAGGAAACAAGTCCTTAGCAAATTTCAATCGGAGATCACCCGATTTGTGTGGGGGCGTAAGGGATATAGATGTCCTTCTAAGACTCTTTACCGGCTGAAATCTCAGGGGGGATTGGGTCTGCCCGATCTGTGGGAATATTACCAGATATCCCAAATATCGGTAGTCTTTTCAAAAAGACATAAGCCGGAATGGCTTGCGATGGAGAGATGCGCCATTCCGAGGAACACCATTGACTATCTCCTCTTGTGTAATCCGAAACATAGGCCTGCCATTATGTCTCCTACCCTCTCCCATACAATGGCCCTGTGCTCTAGACTTCTTTCTCACCATAACCTGACCTCCCCAATGAAACCATCTGCCCACTTATTTCACAATGTCGACTTTTCACCTGGACTAGCTATCAAAGATTTCCAATGGTGGACTGACAAAGGCTTATACAGAATTGGTCAATTCCTCTCAACTAATGGTCTGATCAAATGATCCTATTGCAGGAAAAAACTATATTTGCCGGATTCCAAGGTATTCAGATTCTCACAAATCTCACACTTCCTTACTTTAATTTGGACCCACCAAAAAGATCTTCCTTCGATAACCCTTTATGAAAACTGGTGTGTAAACACAGAGGTTCAGGGGGGGGGGATCTCCTTGATTTATTCTGCTCTAATGTCACTCACAGACAAACCAACCTACGCTCGAGCCTGGGAGGAAGAAATGGACATCTCTTGGCCCACACAGGCATGGTATACCTCTTTTAATAGAGCATATAAGGGAATCCTAAATGTTTCGCTTATTGAGGCCAGTGTGAAGGTAATGATGCAATGGTACTATGTCCCCGCTAGATTAGCAATTATCTTCCCAGGGGCTTCCCCCCTATGTTACAGGGGTTGCAAGTTGGAAGGCACAATGTTGCACACTTGGTGGTCCTGTCCACGCATTCGATCATTCTGACAGAAAGTTTTTAGAACAGTCAGCAAAATCACAAAAGTCTCGATAGCTCCTGACCCACAAGTAGCTCTTCTAAACAGCAATATCGTAGCTCTTCCTAGACTTTCTCAGGCACTAGTCTACTTCATCCTTTTAGGAGCCAAAGTAACAGTAGCCAAAGCCTGGAAAAAACCTGGTGTATCCTATCTAGGGTTCAAGAGAAAAGTCTCTTGGATCATGGCCCAAGAACAAATTGTGGCAAAACTCAATGATAAAGTGGATAAATGTTACAGTATTTGGGAACCTTGGGCCATCTACTGCAACATTCCCCTAATTCCGGGAGTAGTGCAGTATACTGAGGGATCTGGTCCCCCCCCCCTTTTCTTTCATGGGGCACTCCAGCCCCCCTCCTCACCTCCTCATTGTTGTGTGCCGGTAACTCAGGTAATGTGTCAGAAGCTTTGAGAACAATTCCCATTTGATCTGTGGGGTGGGAGATGCCTTGACCTCACTATGGGCAAGATCTTCACACACATCTTGTCGTGTGGGGGGCTGAGGGCTCTCCTCAGCCCCACCGGTTGGTGGGTCCAGGCTCCAATGGAGTGGCGGGTCGGGTGATCTCTTGTGAGCGCCACGCACTTCCACAGTAAGCACCCAAAGGGGTGGGGTGCGTGGGGTCCTGAGGGGTGCTCGATCGAACCCGTCCTTGACATTATATTTTTTAAACAAGTTTTGTTGTTTCTTGGACTCTTATCTCTACCCTACTCTACTGGTACTCAGATATCATTTCAAAAAAGCTTATAACATAAGTTAAACCATTATATAATCTTCTTATTGTGCTCATGTGACTTGTTTTTTATTTTTTTAAGGATGTAGCTTCGATATGCCATCCTGTCATTGTCTTTTGATACTATGTATTAATGTCAAAAAGTTCAATAAAACTTTTTGAAATCGGAAAAAAAAAAAAAAAATTTACAAAAAGTTGTCACTAAATGATATATTGCTCACACAGGCCATGGGCATATGTGGAATTGCACCCCAAAAAATACATTCAGCTGCTTTTCCTGAGTATGGGGATACCACATGTGTGGGACTTTTTGGGAGCCTAGCCACGTAGGGGGCCCGAAAACCAATCACTGCCTTCAGGATTTCTAAGGGCGTAAATTTTTGATTTCACTCCTCACTACCTATCACAGTTTTGAAGGCCATAAAATGCCCAGATGGCACAAACCCCCCCAAATGACCCCATTTTGGAAAGTAGACACCCCAAGCTATTTGCTGAGAGGCATGTTGAGTCCATGGAATATTTTATATTTTGACACAAGTTGCGGGAAAGTAACAATTTTTTTTTTTTTTGCACAAAGTTATCACTAAATGATATATTGCTCAAACTGGCCATGGGCATATTTGGAATTGCACCCCAAAATACATTTAGCTGTTTCTCCTGAGTATGGGGATACCACATGTGTGGGACTTTTTGGGAGCCTAGCCGCGTACGGGGCTCCGAAAACCAATCACCGCCTTCAGGATTTCTAAGGGCGTAAATTTTTGATTTCACTCTTCACTGCCTATCACAGTTTCTGGGGCCATGGAATGCCCAGATGGCACACACCCCCCCAAATGACCCCATTTTGGAAAGTAGACACCCCAAGCTATTTGCTGACAGGCATGGTGAGTATTTTGCAGCTCTCATTTGTTTTTGAAAATGAAGAAAGACAAGAAAAATATTTTTTTTTTCTTTTTTCAATTTTCAAAACTTTGTGACAAAAAGTGAGGTCTGCAAAATACTCACTATACCTCTCAGCAAATAGCTTGGGGTGTCTACTTTCCAAAATAGGGTCATTTGGGGGGGTTTTGTGCCACCTGGGCATTCCATGGCCTCCAAAACTGTGATAGGCAGTGAAGAGTGAAATCAAAAATTTACGCCCTTAGAAAGCCCGAAGGTGGTGCTTGAATTTCGGGGTACCGTATGCGGCTAGGCTCCCAAAAAGTCTCACACATGTGGTATCCCCATATCCCCATACTCAGGAGAAGCAACAGAATGTATTTTGGGGTGTAATGTCACATATTCCCATGGCATGTTTGAGCAATATATCATTTAGTGACAACTTTGTGCAAAAAAAAAAAAAAAGAAAAAAAAATGTGTCTTTTTCCTGCAACTTGTGTCACAATATAAAATATTATATGGACTCGACATGCCTCTCAGCAAATAGCTTGGGGTGTCTACTTTCCAAAATGGGGTCATTTGGGGGGGGGGTTCAATTGTCCTGGCATTTTATGCACAACATTTAGAAGCTTATGTCACACATCACCCACTCTTCTAACCACTTGAAGACAAAGCCCTTTCTGACACTTTTTGTTTACATGAAAAAATTATTTTTTTTTGCAAGAAAATTACTTTGAACCCCCAAACATTATATATTTTTTTAAAGCAAATGCCCTACAGATTAAAATGGTGGGTGTTTCATTTTTCACACGGTATTTGCGCAGCGATTTTTCAAACGCATTTTTTTTTTTTTTTTCTAAAACACACTATATTATGTTTGATGAAATAAAAAAGATGATCTTAGGCCGAGTACATGGATACCAAACATGACATGCTTTAAAATTGCGCACAAACGTGCAGTGGCGACAAACTAAATACAGTTTTAAAAGCCTTTAAAAGCCTTTACAGGTTACCACTTTAGATTTACAGAGGAGGTCTACAGCTAAAATGAATGCCCTCGATCTGACCCTCACGGTGATACCTCACATGCATGGTGCAATTGCTGTTTACATTTGACGCCAGACCGACGCTTGCGCTCAGCGCGAGAGCAGGGGGGGGCAAGGGTGCTTTTTTTTTTTTTTTTTAATCATTTTTATTGTTATCTCAGGGAATGTAAATATCCCCTATGATAGCAATAGGTAGTGACAGGTACTCTTTTTTGAAAAAATTGGGGTCTATTAGACCCTAGATCTCTCCTCTGCCCTCAAAGCATCTGACCACACTAAGATCGGTCTGATAAAATGCTTTCCCAATTTCCCAATGGTGCTGTTTACATCCGGCGAAATCTAAGTCAAAAAAAGCTCATAGCTTCCGGTTTCTTAGGCCGTAGAGATGTTTGGAGCCACTCTGGTCTCTGATCAGCTCTATGGTCAGCTGGCTGAATCACCAGCTGCATTCTCAGGTTCCCTGTTGGGACAGGAGAGCCAGAGAAAAACATTGAAGACGGTGGGGGGGCATTCCCCCCCACTGCTTGTAAAAGCAGTCTAGAGGCTAATTAGCCATTAGGGTTGCTTTTACATGAAAGCCGACCGCTGGCTGAAAAGAATGATACCAAGATGATACCTAAACCTGCAGGCATCATTCTGGTACAACCACTCAAAGTCCAGCAACATACCAGTACGTTGCTGGTCCTTCTTTGCATATATTGTAATCTTTTTTTTTTTTCATGCAGCCTGTGGGCTGAACGAAAAAAAGAGATCGGTGGGGATGCCCACCATTAGAATACCTTCCTTCATCCACCCACTTCTAATGATGGGCATACATGCACCGTTTATATATGCCAAAGCATGGGGGCATCCTCCCGCAAAAGGTAGGAGCAAATCGCTCCTCCGCCCCTGCTGCCCCCATGCTTCGGCATATATCACCTCCGCTGGAGTCACGGCTTTATATATCGTGGGAGCAAACGCTGTTGCTGTCAAGATAAATAAATCCGCGCTGCAGCTGAATGGCGTACCTGAAGACAAAAAAAAATGGTTAACAATAAAACACAGTAAACGGTAAAGTATAAAAAATTGCATACCTGAAAAGCAAACATGATAAAACATAATAACAATAAAACATTGCAGAATAGAATACAGTAAAAAAGAGCAGAACAATAGAGAGAGAATAGAGAGAGAGAGAGAGAACAATAAAACGACAACTATTTTTTAAAATTTTATATATATATATATTTTTTTAGACTTCTTTTTGTAACTGTAACTCTTGTAACTGTAACCGGTTCAAGGTTCGGGTCTCTCAAAATGCGATGGCATCTTGGGAGACCCTGTGAAAGTGCGCCTAGTCTGTGCAATGCTGTACACTAATACTCAACTAGTGTATGGCAGCGTTCAAAACATTCACCAATGCAGGAGGGAAAATAATAGCGGGTGTCACGCCTATATCCGCGCTTGCTGCAGACACGACATCTTTTTTGGGGGTGTTCGTATGGTAGGGGTACTCAGGAGGACATAAAGAAAATGCCTCTCATGCAGCCGACTGCATTTGGTTGGGGATGTGAATGGGGGAAGTACGGGTGCTGCAGAAGTGGTGGGTTCCCAATTAGGATTGGCGAATGCAGCTGGAAGGGCATTATGGGCATGACGGGCCTGTGTTTGCCTTTTCTTGGTGGCAGCGGGACACTACTTGTGCTTGCCACCTCACCAGCTTGAACTGCACTTATGGGACTCGCCACGTCACCAAGTGTTACTGCAGTGCTGGTTTGACTACGACCGGGGTGTACTAGGCCGCTGGTGCATGCCAGTTCACCAAAACGCTACCAAAAAAACTGTTAGCGATCGCAGGTCCCCATCAACATGGGGACAAGGTGTTTTGGGGGGCTACCCCAAAGCACCCTCCCAGTGTTGAGGGCATGTGGCCTGGTACGGTTCAGGAGGGGGGGCTCTCTCGTCCCCCCTCTTTTCCTGCGGCCTGCCAGGTTGCTTGCTCGATAAGGGTCTGGTATGGACCTTGGGGGGACCCCACGTCATTTTTTTAAAAAATTTGGCACGGGGTTCCCCTTAAAATCCATACCAGATTTGAAGGGTCTGGTATAGATTTTGAGGGGGACCCCACGCCATTTTAAAAAAAAAATTTGGCCGGGGTTCCCCTTAATATCCATACCAGACCTGAAGGGTCTGGTATGGAATTTAGGGGGACCCCCAACGTCATTTTTTTTTAAATTTTGGTTCGGGGTTTCCCTGTGGGGAATTCCCATGCCATTTTTATCAATGAACTTTTATGTGTATTGTCGGACCGGCAATTCATTAATAGTAGTTTTAAATGACTTTTTTCCTTTGAAATGTCATTTTGCTGTCAGACTGTTCTAAACACGGGAAACATGCGCCCCTTTATAGGCATACTATAGACAACCCCCAGGTACGAAATTTAAAGGAATATTACACTTTTATTGTTTCACTTTAAGCATTATTAAAATCACTGCTCCCAAAAAAAAGGCCGTTTTTAAAACTTTTTTTTGCATTGAACCATGTCCCCTGGGGCAGGACCCAGGTCCCCAAACACTTTTTAAGGACAATAACTTGCATATAAGCCTTTAAAATTAGCATTTTTGATTATTCATGTTCGTGTCCCATAGACTTTAACGGTGTTTGCGTGTTCAAACACATTTTTTGCCTGTTTGCAAGTTCTGGTGCGAACCGAACAGGGGGTTGTTCGGCTCATCCCTACTAGCTACTGTGTGCTTAACCTATAGAAGCCCACTTTCCCTTAAGACAAGCAGGCCTACCGGTACTTGGTTGCCCCCATGACTTATACACAATGCTATAGTGCCTGGCCACCATGCCAAGGCAGATGCGAACTGAGCAAAGCAAACAGATACTTGCAGTTTAGCAGACAGATAGCATGTAACTATAACAGTCCAGGTAAAAAGCAGGCTGAGTTCAGGGAATAGTCCAATATCTGATCCAATAACAGTCCAGGTAAAAGGCAGGTAGAGTTCAGGAAAAAGTCCAATATCCGATCAGGGTCATACACAAGGAAATCCAGACTAGCAAAGCAGGGCAGACAAATGGGAGGCTTGAACAGGAACAATGCAGCTATACTGTCTCTGTCACAAGCAAGGGATAGAGTGTTCTGTTTGCTTATAACAGGTGACTGACCATATCAATCAACTTGCAGGTGGACACAAACAGGGAGAATGCAACAGACAACACTCGGATGCTGGAATGGGGGAGAAGCAGCACAAAAAGGATCCTGACACAGAATTTATCCAAAAAATCTCAAATTTTGTTCCCAGTGCACTACATTGTGGCCTCATCATACAGACTGGCTCCCCAAGCCGTTGCTTACAAAATAAAGAAAGCTTGCAGGGAAAAAAAATTTTTGGGCTTTATAAATGCAATTAATGCTGCAGCAGATTCTATACACTGTACAGATGTGCCACTTTACAGGTAGACTAAGGGGGGCCCCAGGCATTACATTGAAATTCATTTTTTCATTTTTATGCTTTTACTGCAAGCATCAATAAATCACTGCTCATTTAAAAATGATGTCTTTTACAAACTTTTTTTCTTTGATACAGTGCCTTGAAAAAGTATTCACACCCCTTGAAATGTTCCACATTTTGTTATGTTACAATCAAAAACGTAAATGTATTTTATTGGGATTGTGTGTGATAGATCAACACAAAGTGGCACACATGTGTGAAGTGGAAGGAAAATGATAAATGGTTTTCAATTTTTTTTTTACAAATAAATATGCTAAAAGTGTGGTGTGCATTTATATTTAACCTCCCTGAGACAATACTTTGTAGAACCACCTTTCGCTACAATTACAGCTGCAAGTCTTTTTGGGGATGTCTCTACCAGCTTTGCACATCTAGAGAGAGACATTTTTGCCCATTCTTCTTTGCAAATTAGCTCAAGCTCTGTCAGATTTGGAGAATGTCTGTGAACAGCAATTTTCAAGTCTTGCCACAGATTCTCAATTGGATTTAGGTCTGGACTTTGACTGGGCCATTCTAACACATGAATATGCTTTGATCGAAACCATTCCATTGTAGCTCTGGTTGTATGTTTAGGGTCCTTGTCCTGCTGGAAGGTGAACCTCCGACCCAGTCTCAAGTCTTTTGCAGACTCTAACAAGTTTTCTTCTAAGATTGCCCTGTGCTTGGTTCCATACATCTTCCCATCAACTCTGACCAGCTTTCCTGTCCCTGCTAAAGAAAAGCATCCCCACAACATGATGCTGCCACCACCATGTTTCACGGTGGGGATGGTGTGTTCAGGGTGATGTGCAGTGTTAGTTTTCTGCCACACATAGTGTTTTGCTTTTAGGCCAAATAGTTAACTTTTGGTCTCATCTGACCAGAGCACCTTCTTCCACATGTTCTCTGTGTCCCCCACATGGCTTCTCGCTAACTGCAAACGGGACTTCTTATGGCTTTCTTTCCATAAAGGTCAGATTTGTGGAGTGCACCACTAATAGTTGTCCTGTGGACAGATTCTCCCACCTGAGCTCCAGAGTTGCCATGGGCCTCTTGGCTGCTTCTCTGATTAATGCTCTCCCTGCACAGGCTGTCAGTTTAGGTGGATGGCCATGTCTTGGTAGGTTTGCAGTTGTGTCAAACTCTTTCCATTTTTGAATGATGGATTGAACATTGCTCCGTGAGATGTTCAAAGCTTGGGATATTTTTTTTATAACCTAACCCTGCTTTAAACTTCCCTGACCTGTCTGGTGTGTTCCTTGGTCTTCATCATGCTGTTTGTTCACTAAGGTTCTCTAACACACCTCTGAGGGCTTCACAGAATAGCTGTATTTATACTTAGATTAAAATACACACAGGTGGACTCTATTTACATATTAGGTGACTTCTAAAGGCAATTGGTTCCACTACATTTTAGTTAGGGGTATCAGAGTAAAGGGGGCTGAATACAAATGCACGCCACATTTTTCACATATTTATTTGTAAAACATTTTGAAAACTATTAATCATTTTCCTTCCACTTCACAGTTATATGCCACTTTGAGTTGGACTGTCACATAAAATCCCAATAAAATACATTGACGTTTTTGGTTGTAACATGAAAAAATTTGGAAAATTTCAAGAGGTATGAATACTTTTTCAAGGCACTGTACATGTCCCCCAGGGCACTACCCAGACCCCCATAACCATTGTATACCAAATTACTTGCATGTAAGCCTTCAAAATGGTCACTTTTGATTTTTCACGTTCAGGTCCCATAGACTTCAGTGGGGTTCACAATGTTGGAAAGCTCTGGTGCAAACCAAACAGGGGGTCGTTCAGCTCATCCTTACTTTTTACTACAACTGGTGCACCTCTGCAAAGAAACCAATCAGCTTCCAGGTTTTATTGAAAAAACTTATTATTGAACAAGCTGAAGTTAGACGCTGATTGGCTACCAGATTCTGAGTGTATCCCTTTTTTGTAAATCTATTCCTATGGCTTCTCTCAGTCCACCCTTTTAGAGTAAAGGGCTATCCAGTCCCTCCCATCCCATTATTGGCTCATGTGAGCCTGCTGGCCAAGGTTAAAGAGCGCACGGGGCTTTATGAGTGGGAGCCAAAATTCACTTATTGTGAATTTGACCAAAATGCACATGACTGTGTGGAATTTGCTGAAAAGTCATAGAAAATTCATCATCAGGCAAATTCTAATTCCATGTCTACCATGGGGTTTTTAAATCCAATATATGTAAATGATAGAAATAAATAAAGTTTTTAACCAGTTCACTACCACCCTATAGCAGATGTTCTGCTACAGGGAGGCTGTTATGTTCAGAAACACATACAGTATCTCAAAAAGTGAGTAGACCCCTCACATTTTGTAAATATTTTATTCTATGTTTTATATGTTTTCATGTGACAACACTGAAGAAATGACACTTTGCTACAATTTAGGACACTTTGCTACAATTTGCTACACATTCGGAAATCAATCCATCAGAAAATAACAACCAACCTCACTCAACCAAAGCAAAAAGAGGATATCGACACGAACATCACTCAACCACCGAATTTCTTTTTGTCCCCAATCACCACAGACACGACTAAAAACATCATCAGAAGCCTTCAAAACAGCACATCACCGAACGACATCATCCCCACTAAACTGTTTAAAGAATGTTCCAACATCTTGGCCCCTACCCTAACACATCTCATAAATCAATCATTCAAAGAAGGGACTGTGCCAACCTCCCTCAAGCAAGGCATCGTCAAACCCCTGCTAAAGAAACCCAATCTCGACCCTAAGGACCCTAACTGCCGCAGACCAATAACTAGCCTCAACGCCATCTCCAAGATTATAGAGGAAGCAGTAGTACAGCAGCTACAACACCACCTGGACACACACCAACTCCTGGACCCTCTGCAATTGGGCTTCCGCCCAGGCCATGGCACAGAAACAGCACTTCTCAAAATATGGGACGACGCCCTTGAAGCAGCAGACGATGGAGAACAGAGTCTCCTGGTACTGTTAGACCTGAGCGCAGCATTCGATACAGTGGACCACAATACTTTACTTGTCCGCCTCGCTGAAGTTGCAGGAGCTACAGATTCTGCTCTAAAATGGTTTACATCCTTCTTAGAGAATCGCTCCCAGACAGTGAAACTAGGAACATTCACCTCGGAAACCCGGGCAGTCTCCTGTGGAGTCCCTCAAGGCTCACCCTTGTCACCAGTACTATTCAACATATACATCCGCCCACTTCTCAATATCATCAGGAAAACCGATCTCTGCTTCCACTCATACGCTGACGACACCCAACTCTACCTTCGCATCAAGGGACAAAAAGACCTTTATCAGCAATTACAGAAATGCCTCACTTTAATAGATGACTGGATGACCACTAGCTCCCTCAAACTCAACGGATTAAAAACAGAACTTCTTCTCCTACAAGCTAACAAAAATTCCAAAATAAAGACTCCGTGGACACCTCCCACCATCCTCGGACAGACCATCTCTCCAAGCACCAAAGCCAAGAGTCTCGGAGTCATTTTTGACTCAGGAATGACAATGGATGCACAAATAGGATCAGGGGTGAGGGGATCCCACCATCTCCTCCGCCAGCTACGTAGACTCATCCCCTTCATCCCAGAAGAGGACAAAGCGGCAGTTGTGGGAACAATCATCAATTCCCGACTCGACTACGCAAATTCGCTCTACATAGGACTACCCCAATATCAGCTTGCGCGCTTACAACTCATCCAAAACACGGCGGCAAGACTGTTAACAGGAAAAAAACCCTGGGAATCCATCTCCCCATCCCTAAAGAGCCTACATAGGCTAACCGTGAAGAATAGGATCACATTCAAGACCCTCTGCCTCACCCACAAATGCATACAAGGAAAGGTTCCACCATATCTCTGTGAGAAAATAAAACACTACACACCGAATTGCAGTCTTTGATCAGCTAACCAAAACCTCCTTATCATTCCCAAATACCGCTACAAAGCAAAGGGAGAACGAAGATTCGCAGTCTAAGGACCTCGACTATGGAATGCTCTTCCAACCAACATCTGCATGGAAGAAAACCACCAGGCCTTCAGGAAAAAACTAAAGACCTTCCTTTTCTAAGAAGCTGACAACAGCGCCTTGAGGCGATTCAGTTCGCATTTGCAGCGCTTTACAAATCATTCATTCATTCACTCATTCATTCACAATGTAAAGTAGTGATTGTACAGCTTTTATAACAATTATCACAGTGTAAATTTGCTGTACACTCAAAATAACTCAACAGGCAGCCATTAATGTCTAAGACGCTGGCAACGAAAGTGAATACACCCATAAGTTAAAATGTCCAAATTGGGCCCATTTAGCCATTTTCCCTCCCCGGAGCCATGTGACTCATTATTGTTACAAGGTCTCAGGTGTGAATGGGGAGCAGGCGTGTTAAATTTGTTGTTATCGTTCTTAGTCTCCCATACTGGTCACTGGAAGTTCAACATGGCACCTCATGGCAAAAATTTTTTACTCTACATAAAGATGGCCTAGGCTATAAGAAGATTGCCAAGACCCTGAAACTGAGCTTCAGCACAGTGGCCAAGACCATACAGCGGTTTAACAGGACAGGTTCCATTCAGAACAGGCCTCGCCATAGTCAACCAAAGAAGTTGAGTGCACATGCTCAGCGTCATATCCAGAGGTTGTCTTTGGGAAATAGAGTATGAGTGTTTCCAGCATTGCTGCAGAGGTTGAAGGGGTGGGGGGTCAGCCTGTCAGTGCTCAGACCATTCCCCGCACACTGCATCAAATTGGTCTGCATGGCTGTCATCCCAGAAGGAAGCCTCTTATAAAGATGATGCACAAGAAAGCCCACAAACAGTTTGCTGAAGACAAGCAGACAAAGGACGTGGATTACTGGAACCATGTCCTGTGTTCTGATGAGACCAAGATAAACGTATTTGATTCAGATGGAGTCAAGCGTGTGTGGCGGCAACCAGGTGAGGAGTACAAAGACAAGTGTGTCTTGCCTACAGTCAAGCATGGCGGTGGGAGTGTCATTATCTGGGGCTGCATGAGTGTTGCCGGCACTGGGGAACTACAGTTCATTGAGGGAACCATGAATGCCAACATGTACTGTGTTATACTGAAGAAGAGCATGATCCCCTCCATTCGTAGACTGGACCGCAGGGCAGTAATCCATGATACATGATAACAACCCCAAACACTCCTCCAAGACGACCACTGCCTTGCTAAAGAAGCTGAGGGTAATCTGTGGGGCATCCTCAAATGGAAGGTGGAGGAGTGCAAGGTCTCTAACATCTACCAGCTCCGTGGTGTCATCATGGATGAGTGAAGGGGATTCCAGTTGCAACCTGTGAAGCTCTGCTGAACTCCATGCCCAAGAGGGTTAAGGCAGTGCTGGAAAACCACCCAAAATATTGACACTTTGGGCCCAATTTGGACATTTTCACTTAGGGGTGTACTCACTTTTGTTGCCAGTGGTTTAGACATTAATGGCTGTGTGTTGAGTTATTTTGAGGGGGCAACAAATTGACACTGTTATACAAGCTGTACACTCACTACTTTACATTGTAGCAAAGTGTAATTTCTTCATTGTTGTCACATGAAAAGATATAATAAAATATTTACAAAAATGTGACAGGTGTACTCACTGTATTTATGTGATCTGCACTTCCACATAGGGAGCACTTGCACATGCTGCTGGCGCACTGCTTCTGCTGTGATTAGTCACAGCAGATCCCAATCAGCGGGTGCCAGCCAATGGATGTCTGCCGACATCCTTTGATCAGTGAGGAGAGACACAGGACGGAGCTCTATATATGTAAACAATGCAGAGCTCTGTTATGTCTGCAGGGATGTGGTGGATTTTGTTTCCCTGCAAAGCAGAGAAAAAAATCCAGCACATCCCTTAATAAAAAACACCACACTGTGTACACATACACGCTGGCTAGATACACATTTAACCCTTTAATCGCCCTAGATATTTAACCCCTTTCCAGCCATTGTCGTTAGTACAGTGACAGTGTATATTTTTATCACTGCATTAGTGTCACTGGTTCCCACAAAGTGTCAAAAATGTCATATTGTCCATCACAATATTTCAGTCCTGCTATAAGTCACTGATCACCACCATTACAAGTATAAAAAAAAGTATTAATTATACAACAGTTTGTAGAAGCTATAACTTTTGCCCAAACCAATCAATATACGCTTATTGGGATTTATTTTTACCAAAAATATGTTGCAGAAAACATATTGGCCTAAATTCATGAAGAAAATTGATTTTTTTTTTAATTGGATATGTTTTAGAGGAGAAAGTAAAAAATATTGGCGTTTTTTTTTTTTTTTTGCAAAAATTTTGGCCTTTTTTGTTTATAGTGCAAAAAATAAAAAAACTAGTGGTGATCAAATATCACCAAAAAAAAACTCTATTTGTGGGGAAAAAATGACAAATTTCATTTATGGACAGCATTGTATGACCACGCAATTAAAGTAACACAGTGCTGTATAGCAAAAAATGGTCTGGTCATGAAGAGTGGTAAATCTTCCGGAGGTCAAATGGTTAATATAACTAATAAATATTAAATAAGTATAAACAATTATATGTCTAGCCGCTTGCCGACCGGCGCACGCCGATGTACGTCGGCAGAGCGGCACGGCTGGGCAAATGGGCGTACATGTACGTCCATTTGAATTTCCCGCCATGCCCGTGCGTGCGCGCCGCCGGCCTCGATCGCCGCGGGGATACCCGCGATCGCCTCATGGAGCGGATGAACGGGGAGATGCCGTTGTAAACAGCATCTCCCCGTTCTGCCTAGTGACAAGTGTCACTCGATCTCTGCTCCCTGTCATCGGAGCAGAGATCAGTGACGTCACCCACACAGCCCATCCCCCTACAGTTAGTAATCACTCCCTAGGACACACTTAACCCCTCCCTGCCCCCTAGTGGTTAACCCCTTCACTGCCAGTGTCATTTACACAGTAATCAGTGCATTTTTAATCGCACTGATCGCTGTATAAATGACAATGGTCCCAAAAATGTGTCAAAAATGTCCGACATGTCCGCTATAACGTCGCAGTCACAATAAAAATCGCTGATCGCCGCCATTACTAGTAAAAAAAAAATTAT
Organism: Aquarana catesbeiana; assembly: GCF_042186555.1. Classification (NCBI taxonomy): domain Eukaryota; kingdom Metazoa; phylum Chordata; class Amphibia; order Anura; family Ranidae; genus Aquarana; species Aquarana catesbeiana. Next base: position 941,411,951 of record NC_133324.1, read on the forward strand.
TAATAAAAATGCCATAAAACTATCCCCTATTTAGTAAACACTATAACGTTTGCGCAAACCAATTAATAAACGCTTATTGCGATTTTTTTTACCAAAAATATGTAGAAGAATACGATCGGCCTAAACTGAAGAAAAAAATTTTTTTTTTATATATTTTTGGGGGATATTTATTATAGCAAAATGTAAAAAATAATGCGTTTTTTTCAAAATTGTCGCTCTAATTTTGTTTATAGCGCAAAAAATAAAAATCGCAGAGGCGATCAAATACCACCAAAAGAAAGCTCTATTTGTGGGAAAAAAAGGACGTCAATTTTGTTTGGGAGCCACGTCGCACGACCGCGCAATTGTCAGTTAAAGCGACGCAGTGCCGAATCGCAAAAAACGCTCTGGTCAGGAAGGGGGTAAATCCTTCCGGGGCTGAAGTGGTTAAACTTTAGTCAGATTTGTCAATTCATTTTACCTTTTAGAAATATTTCCCAATATTGTCCACAAACATTGAAAATAATGACTGTTTTTCTGTTTTGAAGATCAGTTATGGAGCTACGGACTATTCTCTAACAAATAGGCTTCTCTATCCTCATGTATTCCGGACAGTTCAGAATGACCATGTTTATTATATGGCTGTTATTAAGTTGTTGAAACATTTTAGCTGGACGTGGATTGGAATATTTGCATCACAAGATGATGCTGGAGACAAAGATAAGGAGATATTAATAAAGTACATGAAAAGTAATGGTATTTGTGTTGAATATTCAGTTTCATTTTGGTCTACTTTGAAAGATAACATTAATGAAGAACAAATTATAGATAATGTACATGTTGTTATTAAAAACTCCAGTGCTAAAGTAATTGTATTATGTGGATCTTTTATCAGTAACCTTTTATTTCTTACTTTTTTCATTGATAATAATGCCATTGATGATAAAACATTTATTGTTCCTCCTCTGAGATCTCTCAGCTCTACAAGATATAATCCACACACATTCTTTAATGGTAGCTTGGTTCTGGATTTATACCCTTTATTCATTCCAAATAAAGAACATTTTTTTGATAGAATTGACAAGACTTATACCTTATATAATTCATCAGATTCCATCTATTTTTTATCAATTGCAAAGTGTATGTCTGAAAACAAAGAAAATAGAAACAATACCATATTATGTCTACTTACCTATTATGGGTCTCTGGAAGAAGAAATGTATCCAAATTTATTTAATATTCTGGATCAAGGATTCTCTCCACGAATTTATTATGCGGTAGAAGCTATGGCCAAAGCACTGCATGATATCAATCTGTTCTATAAAGGAAAATTGTATAATAAGCATCCTCATTATTACAGACATAAGGTACAGTATACAGCCTTTTCAAGAACTTTCAGTAAATTAAAAATATATACTTTTCTGGTATTGGTGATCATTTGACATGTAGCCTAAAAATTGATACAATAAAATACTAAATATCCAAATCCCCGCCCTTCTCTAAAAAAATATAGTTTGGCCTGATGGACAAACACAACCAATTGACCCTTTAATCAGGGGTGGTGTCAGGTTGGTGCATCCCCAAAATTTCCCCTATCACCCCCATAGCACCCCAATAGCAGCCATCTTGGGTGCCTTGGGAAGAGATTCACAGTTTAGAGTCCGGGTCTCCTGCTTGTCATGATGACTGCAGGGAGACCCGGCTGCTGATACTATCAGCACTGTCAGCCCCCCTATATACACACAGCAGGGTTTCTCCTATCTTTCAGAACATTAGTCAGATACAAGACGATGTAATTCTAGTGCCTCGGCCAGCATAGGGAGGAATCTATGGAGTCATTTACTAAGTCATAACCAATCATCATCCGTCCATGCTGCAACCTCTCCCTCTTCCCTGCCACCAGATTTTGACTTCAGGCAGTTCCAGAGCGAGAGGAAGAAGCTACAGAGCAGCTACAGAGCCGCACCCATTTACTTGACTGGGTTGTGTTTGGTGGGCGCTAGCACCTGGCAAAAGCAACAGGGTGTATAATTCCTGCTGTGAAGCAAAGCATCATGACCGCAGCCACCCCCAACCACTGCCTATACAAAGGGGTAGCAGGTGGGGTGGTAAAAACCCTGCTTAACTGCATGGTTTTACCACCTTCTAACCAGTAGTTTGAATGAGCCCTAACATTGTGGCGTTTCACTATAAATCTCACTAAAGCAAAAAATGAGCTTTCCTTCTAACCATGCCCTCCCTCCTGTTACTGTGAAGTTTAATTTTCTAACCTGATAAAAATATACACCACCAATCAATGTAAGGGCTCATTTACATTTGCAATATGGCAGCTACACAAACAGGGATTTTACTGCCACCCTCCGACCAACACCACCCTGCAACCATGTGTAATGCATACACTGCAGTGCTGAAGGCTTTTAAGGGTTAAAAGAGAATTGTGGTTTAAAAAAAAAAACATTTATACTTACCTATGTGGTGATGTTTTGGTCATATCCTGCAGCTGTCCTCCACCACCTCTCACATGACTGCTGATCGTTCAGTTCTTGGTCTTCAGTGAGCAGAGTGATGACTGTCAGTCACCGGCTCTCTGCTATTCCCTCCAGTGCTCACTGGAGTGTTGGGCTGTGGAGGGGGTGGAAGCGGCTGGCTCAGTCTGTTAGTGGCACAATGAAAGTCTGAACCAGCTGCTGATTAGGCATCTAGGCAGATCCTAACCATATTGTTGGGATCTGTCCAGAGCCTGGACGGGCTCTTTGGTGTCAGCTGACATCAGCATTTAGCCCGCTGTCTGCTGAATCTGAGTCACAGGAGTGCAGAACAAAGTGCAGTCCTCTGACCCACATGAGAAATATGGCCGAAATAACTTTGGCCATACTTCTTCTTTAACCTCCCTAGCAGTAATCCCGAGTGTGGCTCGGGGTGAATTTTCATTACCAAAAGCGGTAAACCCGAGCCACACTCAGGATTGCATCGCAGGATCCAGGCAAGTTACTTACCTTGCCCCCCCCCCTGCTGTGTTTGGGGACTGTGTCCTCCGCTCAATCTATCACTGTGCCGGGCTCCGTTCCCTTTGAGTGTCGCAACGCATGGGGTGGAGCCCGGTGCCATATTCAGAAAGTGAAAAAAGCATAATACATACAGTACACTGTAATCTTACAGGTTACATTACTGTATCAAATCATTTCACATCCCTTTTGTCCCTAATGCTTTGTCCAGTGTCCTGCATTCAGTTTTATAATATATATATATATATATATATATATATATATATATATATATATATATATACTATATACTCCATGGCATCCAAAAAGTGTCCCTCTACATCACAAGCGGTTTTAGACCAGCTAGAAAACAGCGATAGTAAATAGAATCACTTGCAGAATTGAGCGATAGTAATTTGTGGGGAAATTCGTCATCAGACACTGAAAATAACAACAGCGACAATTCTGCAACTGAGCAAATTTCTGTGTTTTTGATTTGATTACATTATTGAATACATTGTATTATTATTATATTATTATTTGTTATAATTATTTATAGTTATTTATTATATTATAATGTATGTTTCAAACGTTATCATACCCGGGATGTCTACTAGACTCTTGTTTGGACAGATTTAAGTGAGTTATTCCTTTGAATTACAGGCCTACAATATAGAACGCCAAATTTCCATGCAAAACAATGTACCGCTTTGAGACACAAAAATCTGACATAATTATACCGCCAGGGAGGTTAAAACAGGCAGTGAGGAGGCAGCATATCACCTCTCAGTCACCTTTCAAGTGTCTATGAAAAGCAATCCTCCAAGAATAGCTTTTCCCAGGAATGACATTGGCAGCTAAAAATGTAAACAAGTCCCAACAGAGCAATTTTCACTCATCGCCAATATAACTGGGGCATTACACTAGCCAGAATGTCACTGGGGGCATTGTTGCTCAATGACATTACCTAGATCAGTGTTTCTCAACACCAGCCCTCAAGGCGCCCCAACAGGTCATGTTTTCAGGCTTTCCATTTTTTGCACAGGTGATTTTATTAGTTTCACTGCCTTAGTAATTACCACAGCTGTTTCATCTGAGGAAAATCCTGAAAACATGACCTGTTGGTGCGCCTTGAGGACCGGAGATGAGAAACACTGACCTAGATGATCAGTGGAAATTAGACACGTGCTATTCGTTCTGGTCCGAATACAAATTCGGACAAATTTTCGGTTATTCAGAGATTGGGATGTATCCCAATTTCTGAATGAAATAGTAACAAAAAATAACAAATGAAATAAGTTAAATTTTTTTTATTCTTGTTCGAATGAATTGCACATTTTCAGAATGATTAGAATTCGGATTGGTTGAAAAATGATTGACCGATTAGAATTCTGTGTGAAGAATATCTGGTTGTTAAGCAGCGGGCCGGGAAGGCGGCCGTCGTGTCCTTCACAACCATGGACTCATCAGCTGCATAGATGTGAACCTAGGGTAAAGATTAGATTCACTGGTCAGGAAAATGCATCTTTCAAGATGAGCAATTAATGACTGGACCCTCTGATCTAAAGGCCGATATCAGATTGGACGCAAACCACAAAATTCCATCCCTCAAAAAAAGCAGCTCCAGATGATATCCTTCCTGTCCTGCAAAGACTCACCTGGTCACTGGAAATTATATTTTTCTTCTGGCTTTAATGACTGGAAGCATCATTTATCTCATTTACCGTGAGCCCAGGGTGGCAAGACATCCCTGCCCTTGACTGAAAGGAGAATGCAGATGAGTTCAGCACCAAGTCTTCACATGACACTCCTCTCTGCGGAATTTAGGTTTAATCCAAGTGGAGGGTGGGACCAGAGGGGGATATCAGGAGTGAGTTGGACTTTAAATATACATTTTTATTTGACAAATTTCTATTCCTTATTTAACACACTTTTCTCTTTCTATTTTCATGTTGAAGTTGCATCACTATTTAAAAGAAATGAAATATGCGTTTGGCTTAAATGAGCCAGCACCTTTTTTTAATGAATACGGAGAATTTGTTAATCACTACAAAATAACAAATTTGATATATAAGGATAATATCACTGTGATTTATAATGATGTGGGAAATTTTACATCCTGGGCTCCAGAAGATCAGCAATTTCAAATTAACACTGAAGCCATAACATGGAAGCTCGGCAGTGAGGTAGGCTGTATTTGGTTAATGATATCACCACTATCGCTGCCTCTTCCCTTATATAACTGATGGCAGCTCAGCCAGGTCATCGTATATCATTTGGTGGTGGGCATTGTGACTGATTTACAACAAGGGACATTTTTGGGGTTTTTTTATTTTGTTTTTATTAAGAACTTGTCAAATGTCTGGGTGTTTCTAAGTTACATTTTTTTTTGTAAATGAGTAGGGGTACTATGTACCCCATACTCATTCACATGGGGGGCAGTATCTGGACACCCCCTAAATTTTAAATTTGGCTTCCAGATTCCGATAAACCTCCTACCTGCAGACTCCCACAACCACTAGGCAAGACAAGTGAAGAGGCCCTTGTCTTTATCAACATGGAGACAAGGTTCTTTGTCTGAGGGGTTCCCTCTAGCAAGGTACTTTCCTCATGTCCCACCCTCCTTTTTCCTAGCCAGCCAGGCTAAATGCTCAGGTTAAGGGTGTGGAATGAATTTTTAGTGGGACCTCACATGATATTTTTAAAACCTGTACCAGACTCAAAGAGTTTCATATGTATAGGGGAGGGTGGGTTACTACACTTTTTTCATTCTTGCTGTAGAAAAAAAAAACTGTGTAAATTGGCAAATTACATTCAGTGCAACCCCATGTTTTTTTTTTTTTTTACATCCCCCCCCCCCTTTATCTACTAGACAAGAAAATGGGTATTTTTAATTTGACAGATCTGTCTCTCATTGATTTTTATGGGGTTTGGATTTGGCATCCAAACTCTTTTCGGCTGGGTTCACACTAATGCTGCATGCGGCTCACAGCAGGGGTCCGGTGCGTCCCCGTTCACTGTTTCAGGTCCAATTTCAGCCTGAATTTTTGGGCTGAATTCAGACCTGAAATGAACCAAAAGATGCACAGGACCCCTGTGCAAATTTGCATCGAAGCTGCAGCGAAGATATGTGAACCAGCTCCATAGAGAGCCGGTCACAATCTCCTACCATGCAAATTATATGCAGGGAAACCGCATGCAATTCGCATAGGTGTGAACCCAGCCTTAAGGATTACAGAACCCCTCCCTAACAGAACCCAGAGCAGTTCAGCTCATCACTACTTCTTATGAACCAAAGCAATGTCACTATTTCTTCTGTGGGCCTGTTTATTCAGTGATAACTTTGCATTATTTCAGAGAACAAAATAATACATGAATTGGGATGATTTACTAAAACTGGAGAATGCAAAATCTGGTGCAGTTGTACATGGTAGCCAATCAGCTTCTAACTTCAGCTTGTTCAATTAAGCTTTGACAAAAAAACAAAAACAAACTGGAAGCTGATTGGTTTCTATGCACAGTTGCACCAGATTTTGCACTCTCCAGTTTTAACCCCTTGCCAACCACTGCACAATGATGTATGTACAATGTAGGCACAATGGCACGACTGGGCAAATGGGCATAACCATACATCCCTCCGTTGATGCCAGGCAGCAGGCCAGCGCATGCCGGCGGAGGGTGCGCATGTCGCAGGAGTGCACCCGTGGATCCCGCGGACTCAATGTCTGACAGTGGCCCGCGATCACGGGGAGGAGAGGCAGAACAGAGAAATGCCTATGTAAACAAGGCATTTCCCTGTTCGTCTAGTGACATGACAGAGATCTTCTGTTCCCAGCCATCGGGAACAGTGATCTCTGTCATGTTCTACTGAGCCCATCCCCCTACAGTTAGATCACACCTAGGGAACACACAGTTAACCCCTTGATCGCCCCCTAGTGTTAACCCCTTCCCTGCCAGTGACATTCATACAGTAATCAGTGGCTATTTTTAGCTCTGCTGACCATAGAGCTGATCAGAGACCAGAATGGCTCCAATCATCTCTATGGCCTAAGAAACCGGAAGCTACAAGCATTTCATGACTTAGATTTCGCTGGATGTAAACAGCGCCATTGGGAAATTGGGAAAGCATTTTATCACACTGAACTTGGTGTGGTCAGATGCTTTGAGGGCAGACGAGAGATCCAGGGTCTGATAGACCCCATTTTTTTCAAAAAAGAGTACCTGTCACTACCTAATGCTATCATAGGGGATGTTTACATTCCCTGACATAACAATAAAAATGATAAAAAAAAAGAAAGGAACAGTTTAAAAATAAGATAAAAAAGCAAAAAAAACAATTGATAAAAAAAAAAAAAGCACCCCTGCCCCTCCGGTATCACCGTGAAGGTCAGATCAAGGGCAGTCATTTTAGCAGTAGACCTTCTCTGTAAATCTAAAGTGGTAACCTGTAAAGGCTTTTAAAGGCTTTTAAAAATGTATGTAGTTTGTCGCCACTGCACGTTTGTGCGCAATTTTAAAGCATGTCATGTTTGGTATCCATGTACTCAGCCTAAGATCATCTTTTTAATTTCATTAAACATTTGGGCAATATAGTGTGTTTTAGTGCATTAAAATTTAAAAAAGTGTGTTTTTTCCCCTAAAAATGCATTAAAAAAATTGCTGCGCAAATACTGTGTGAAAAAAAAAAATGAAACACCCACCATTTTAATCTGTAGGGCCTTTGCTTTAAAAAATATATATAATGTTTGGGGGTTCAAAGTAATTTTCTTGCAAAAAGAAAATATTTTTTCATGTAAACAAATTGTGTCAGAAAGGGTCTTCAATTTGTTAGAGGAGTGGGTGATGTGTGACATAAGCTTCTAAATGTTTTGCATAAAATGCCAGGACAGTTCAAACCCCCCCAAATGACCCCATTTTGGAAAGTAGACACCCCAAGCTATTTGCTGAGAGGCATGTTGAGTCCATGGAATATTTTATATTGTGACACAAGACAAATATATATTTTTTTGCACAAAGTTGTCACTAAATGATATATTGCTCAAACATGCCATGGCCATATGTGAAATTACACCCCAAAATACATTCTGTTGCTTCTCCTGAGTACGGGGATACCACATGTGTGAGACTTTTTGGGAGCCTAGCCGCATACGGAACCCCAAAAACCAATCACCGCCTTCAAGGTTTCTAAGGGTGTAAATTTTTGATTTCACTCCTCACTGCCTATCACAGTTTCGGAGGCCATGGAATGCCCAGATGGCACAAACCCACGCCCAAATGACCCCATTTTGGAAAGTAGACACCCCAAGCTATTTGCTGAGAGGTATGGTGAGTAATTTGCAGACCTCGCTTTTTGTCATAAAGTTTTGAAAACTGAAAAAAGAAAAAAAACATTTCTTTTCTTTCTTCGTTTTCAAAAACAAATGAGAGCTGCAAAATACTCACCATGCCTCTCAGCAAATAGCTTGGGGTGTCTACTTTCCAAAATGGAGTAATTTGGGGGGGGTTTGTGCCATCTTGGCATTTTATGGCCTTCGAAACTGTGATAGGCAGTGAAGAGTGAAATCAAAAATTTACGCCCTTAGAAATCCTGAAGGCGGTGATTGGTTTTCGGGGCCCCGTACGCAGCTAGGCTCCCAAAAGTCCCACACATGTGGTATCCCCATACTCAGGAGAAGCAGCTGAATGTATTTTGGCATATAATTCCACATATGTCCATGGCATGTTTGAGCAATATATCATTTAGTGACAACTCTGTGCAAAAAAAAAAAAAAAGTTTGTAATTTTCCCGCAACTTGTGGCAAAATATAAAATATTCCATGGACTCAATATGCCCCTCAACAAATAGCTTGGGGTGTCTACTTTCCAAAATGGGGTCATTTGGGGGGGGGGGGGCTTGAACTGTCCTGGCATTTTATGGCCTTCAAAACTGTGATAGGTAGTAAGGAGTGAAATAAAAAATGTACGCCCTTAGAAATCCTGACGGCGGTGCTTGGTTTTCGGGGCCCCGTACGCAGCTAGACTCCCAAAAAGTCCCACACATGTGGTATCCCCATACTCAGGAGAAGCAGCTAAATGTATTTTGGGGTGCAATTCCACATATGCCCATGGCCTGTGTGAGCAATATGTCATTTAGTGACAACTTTCTGTAATTTTTTTTTTGTCATTATTCAATCACTTGGGACAAAAAAAAATTAATATTCAATGGGCTCAACATGCCTTTCAGCAATTTCCTTGGGGTGTCTACTTTCCAAAATGGGGTCATTTGGGGGGGTTTTGTACTGCCCTGCCATTTTAGCACCTCAAGAAATGAGATAGGCAGTCATAAACTAAAAGCTGTGTAAATTCCAGAAAATGTACCCTAGTTTGTAGACGCTATAACTTTTGCACAAACCAATAAATATACGCTTAGTGACATTTTTTTTACCAAAGACATGTGGCTGAATAAATTTTGGACTAAATGTATGACTAAAATTGAGTTTATTGGATTTTTTATAACAAAAAGTAGAAAATATTGTTTTTATTCAAAATTTTTGGTCTTTTTCCATTAATTGCGCAAAAAATAAAAACCGCAGAGGTGATCAAATACCATTAAAAGAAAGCTCTATTTGTGGGAACAAAAGGACGCAAATTTAGTTTGGGTACAGCATTGCATGACCGCGCAATTAGCAGTTAAAATGACGCAGTGCCAAATTGTAAAAAGTGCTCTGGTCAGGAAGGGGGTAAACATTTCCTGGGCTGAAGTGGTTAATTAGTTTAAAGGCCAACGCCCTTTGTATAAAAATCCACGGGAAAGTCTGTACAAAGTCCGATCGTGTGTATGAGGCTTAACTTATTCCTTTTGTTAAGATACAAAAATTACAGTTCTGGTACAAATGAAATGTAGGATTTTTTTTTTTTTTATTTGACTCATTTTTAATGTAACACAAAAAAAGCTTAACACAAAAAAAAAACAAGCAGACATTGAAAAAGTTTATTAGTGAATTAAAAAGTAGAAATTAGAAAACCATCAGAAAATAATAGAAGGCTAATAGGGGATGGAGGGTATGTATTTTAGGGCTGGTAAGGGTTAACCAGGGGTCAAAAAGTGTTAAAAAGGAACACTTTTTTATTGAAAAAAAGAAAAACACATCAAAATTAAACAAATATAATACAAAGAAACAATAATATTGCATTGTATTTCTGAATTACACTTCTCCATTTTTGACAACAGACACTGCAGCAGCTGTTGTGTTACTAAGCAAGTCTGGGCTGTCATTGTAATTGCTGGTTAGAGCAGCAGAAAGTTACTTAAGTGAAGTTATTTTTTTCATGTATCATGCCAGATGGTTAATGCATACAGTGCACTCCTGGTTAGAGATCTAAATAAAGTATGAATGATACTACTTTTATGTTTCCTGTTCCAACATGGTGTACTTCACCACTATATGTTACCAAGAATGCACTTTATGGCTTTTGAACTATGGCTAGGCGGCAAAGAATTCTTGGGGATGTCATAACACTCTATGTGGTGTTACAGAACAGTAAAATTTTCACAGGCAAACTTAGCGACAGCATACACTGGCAGCGCTGACAAGCTTACATAGCTAAGTTAAAAAAAAAAAAAAATCTATGGTAGTTTTAGCAGCACGACATTTTTCGTAAAGCTGTAATAGGCCCTGCTATTACTGGCAGATAGAAATTGGCCAGTAGTTCACTGAGGTTGTCCTTGTTCCTACTGATTAGGTGTTTGTCCTCTTTGTGACTCTCTGCTACTCTGCTTGCTTGGCTTGCCCAGTGGCGTGGGGCTCACTCACCAGGGAAGGTTCAGATTCCACAGGTAGCACTGTGTGTGGTGGCAGTGACAGCACAGTCTCTGCTCCTTGTCTTCCCGCAGTCTCTTTGGTCTGTTTACCGGATGTAGAGAAGGGGTAGGCTCTCTGTCATAGTTCCTCTGGGGGCAATCAAGTGGAGCATTCTCAGAGATTCCTCCACATGATTATCCCAACAGAGAGAGATTGCTCCATAATGATTGCCTCAATCAATATACGGGGGGGGGGGGGGGGCTTGACCGGCAATCGAACAGGATTGCTGCTTAGAACAGGAGCTCTTCACACCAGCCGCTAGTACAAGCATCAGCCAGCTTCCAGCTATCTCTCACTGCATCCCCCAGCCTGTGGATATCACTTGCAGCACCCGGGAGGTCATGTCCCTAAAGAGGAAGGAGGATTGGCTCCCCCACAAACTGACAGCCTACATGTAAAAGCTGACCGCAAGGTGAAGCCAAGATGGCGCTGCGGCCGGTCCTCTGCATAAATCATCCACGGCTCTCCTCCCCACACAATCCATGCAGTCGGCACCCTCTGTTGTGAAGCAGGAAGCCTCCCTGAGTACTGGAATGGAGCCTCCACCTTCTCCTTCAGGTACCCCAGTATCTAGCAGCCCTGCTAAGGTAAAAATGCTCCTGGATGTCACTGCAGCCAGCTATGAGGTAAGCCATATCACCTCATTATCTCCTACATTGCCAATGCAAAATTCTATGCCTGACTCCATAGCTGCCTTCCCTACTATCGGACAACCAGCGATGGACACTACATTAAAGGATATGCTAATGTCCTTAAAAAGCTCACTACAAGCTGATATGCTTTCTCTCATGCAAAGATTTGGCCACAGCATAGATGTACTGGAGACTAGGGTCACCCATATTGCAGCTAACATAGGAGACATTACTAACACTGTGAACGACATTATTGACACTCAAGAAGACCAGGCTCAGGGCACTAAATGGTTAAAAGATAAAATTGCAGATATCAAGGATAGTTCCAGATGCAATAACATCAAAATACCGGGATTGGTGCAAAACTCTGACCTATCCTCCTACGCACGTGGTCTAATCAAAACCATACTACCTGAAACAAAAAATTTTGAGCTGATCATTGACCGCATCCACAGGCTGCCAAAACCTACATTTCTCTCTGCCACAGTCCTTTGGATTCACTTCTTTCACGTCAAAAAGCAATGCAAAAAATGAGAGCACTAGGCACCCTACCTGACCCATATGGCCAACTGCAAATATTTGCGGACTTATCCCAGCATACCCTGAGCCGCCACAGACAGCTCAACAACATCACCAAGACGCTGCATAACAACCAGATCCAGTACCAGTGGATAGCACCAGCCAAAATCTGCATCACCTATAATGGATCAAAGCACACAGTGTCCTCGTTTAAAAATGGAATGAGCCTCCTGCAGGAATGGGGCATTATTCCTGATACATCTGATAAAACCCCCATGGATCAGAGTACCATCAGGAACCTGCAAGCTTATCCTTTACCGCAAAGAGCCAAAAAACCCGCTAAATAACTAGCAAGAGCAAGATCACCCACACAAAGCGGTCCGGCGTGATGCTCGCCCACAATCGGTCTTGCAAACTTTTTGTCCCCACTCTTACATTCCTTGGCACCGGTTGTGCCTACCCACAGGAAGTAATTTCTAGGCAGTGCCCTAGAGTTGTGTTATCTTTTTCTTTTCATTCTTTTACTCAGCAAGTTAACTTCAGAGACTACTCAAGGTTGCCTAGTGTTACCCTTTGATGACTTGCATCTAAGAGAACACCCACTGCTCAAACATGAACCCCCCCCATCTTGGCATAACATTGATCTGAGATATGCCCTCTGATCAAGGAACAAGAACAACAAACCACAAACCTTCCTCTTCAGATACGTTATCACTACTACTGCTACATGACCATCATGATTTTATCAATTAATGTAAACGGTCTTAATCACCCTGCAAAGAGATCGTCTCTCTGGAAGCTAGCATAGTGTTCAAGAAACGCACTTCTGCGAGTCCAATCCTCCATCATGTAGGAACAGAGAAATTGATACCATCATTACAGCCAATGCCCCACATAAAAATAAAGGCACTTTGATAGCCTTTACTCTACACCCTTTCAACTGCAAAGGATCCGGATGGACGCTACCTTATAGTAGTAGAAACCATCAACAACTCACCATACACTATCATCTCAGTTTACGCACCCAATGTCCACCAGCTGAGATTTATCCGCAAATTACACAAGAAAGTTCTTGCTGTTCAACAAGGTGCTGTTGTATGGTGTGGCGACTTATATCACCTCAGACCCTCACATTGACACTACATCTATTCCTAAATGAGGCAAACCAGGTTTAAACCCACTGATATCTAACCTGTGGCTATACGATGTATGGAGATGCCAGTATGCAAAGAAAAGGATTATATATATTCTTTCACCTCGCCACAACACATATTCCCGCATTGATCTCTTTCTTTTGGACCAGTGGACTTTGCAAAAAGTTTCATCCTCATCTATACTTCCTGCTACTTGGTTGGACCATTCCCCAATATGTATTACTATAGAGGATAACCCTAAAACATCACCAACCTTCCTTTGGAAGATAAACACGAGCATTCTTCAGTCTAAGCTATTCTCAGAGTGAAAAATAAGAAAAAAATACCATGCTAACCTAATAAAAACAATAATAAATAAAAAAGCTGCAGCTAAAATTTGTGAGATACACACAAAACAATGAGTACAAATGGAAAAGAAAAAGCTGTGCAAATATACTATAATTTAACAGTGAGTGAATACCCATGGTGAATGAAAAACAATCTCGGTACCATTGAAAAATAAATATATATAATCCTCAATAAGTGATTAAACAATCTAGTGATAAGAGTCCAGTGATATCAGTGAAGGTAATTTAAACTCCTTGATATAAAGACACCACCCTCTGATGTGATCCACCACCACATAAAATGCACGCCTGTATAATTGGTAATGACCGGACATCAATTCAGCAGCAGCAACTCTCTGTGGTTACACCAGAAGGCTAGCCAGGAGACCTCAAATCAACGAGTATACAGGGCAAGGCATCGATTAGAAACCCAAGAAAATGGAGAGAAGCTCAGCATAGTGTGAATAAGTATATTAAAAAATTATTAAAAATAAAGGTTGCACTTACACAGGACTGAAGTTAAAAACATCCATAGAAAAATTGCCGGCCGGCTTGCAGGCACCCGTCCGCATACAAGGTACACCGCGATGATGTCAGCATGTCAACATCCCGACATTGTTCCCCAAACAATGTCATTTTTGAGACGAAACGTACTTCGGGAGGTTGACGTGTTGACATCATCACGGTGTACCTTGTATGCGGACGGGTGTTTGCAAGCCAGCCGGAAAGTTTTCTATGTATGTTTATAACTTCAGTTCCGTGTAAGTGCAACCTTTATTTTTAATAAACTTTTAACATACTGATTCACTCTATGGTGAGCTTCTCTCCATTTTCTTGGGTTTCTGATCGATACCTTGTGCTGTATACCCATTGATTTGAGGTCTCCTGGCTAGCCTTTGGTGTAACCATAGACAGTTGCTGCTGTTGGATTGATGTCCGGACATTGACCAATTATACAGGCTTGCCAAAGCTTGGCCTCCGGTAAGCATGCATTTTATGTGGTGGTGGATCACATCAGAGGGTGCTGTCTTTATATCAAGGCGTTTAAATTACCTTCACTGATATCACTGGACTCTTATCACTAGATTGTTTAAGCTATTCCCAGACTCCCTACACAGTCAAGTGAAAGACTTTTTTGCACAAAACTCAGGATCAGTAAGAGGCCCTCACACTGTCTGGGCTGCGCACAAAGCATTTCTATCAAACATTCTATCAGAAATTTTAGCACTCTATTCATGTCCCTCAGTCCAGGTATATTGTTCCTCTATGTTATCTACACCCTTTAGCCTCTCAAATGGGACAAGACAGGGGTGCCCTCTCTCACCCCTAATATTTAATTCAATGAAGGAACCACTAGCGGAAAAAGTTAGATCTATGCAGCACATTACAGGGCTAACAATTGGATCACAAGAACACAAGATAAATCTGTTTGCTGATGATGTAATTCTCATTCTGTCCAACCCCACATCTTCCCTGGCTTCAGTAAGAGATACTCTTACATTTTGGCCAAATGTCTTAATATAAGGTTAATGGTTCTAAATCGCTTATACTTCCCTTGGGAATTTCACCTGAATGGCAGTCTTTTTTTAAGTAAGCAATATCCATACACATGGGCTGAAAACTATATATCCTACTTAGGGATCAACTTAACCAAACAAGTATCATCCCTATTCCGAGCTAACTATGTCTCCTTCCTTAACAATCTCCCTAAGGACCTTGGAAATCTGTCAAAATATAACTTTATATGGTCAGGCAGACTTGCGGCTTTTAAGATGGTTAAACTACCACAAATTCTGTACATTTTTAGATCCCTCTCTATCCCTGTACCAGCGTCTTTCTTTGCATCCTTACAAAGCATACTTGGTAAATTTACCTGGGAAATGTTCAAAGCCAGCATCTCCCGCTCCAACCTAATAAAACACAGATTAGTGGGGGTGCAGGATACATAAATCTAAGAGACTATTATTATGCAGAAAAATATATGGTTTGGGGGAACTCTGAAAGCTGTAAGGGAAAAATAAAAAAGCAATGGAAAAATTGCAAAAATGGTCCGGCCAGCTGAGGTATTATTATTATTATTTTTATCATTACACAGGATTTATATAGCGCCAGCAGTTTGTGCAGTGCTTTACAACATGAAGGCAGACAGTACCAGTACAGTTACAATACAATTCAATACAGGAGGAATCAGAGGACCCTGCTCATTAGAGCTTACAATCTAGAAGGAAGGGGCAAGTGATACAAAAGGTAATAACTGTGGGGGATGAGCTGATGGAGAAAAGGAAAATACAGTTGTTAGGTGTGGGCAGGATAGGCTTTTTTCAAGAGGAGGTTTGAAGGACCCCGTATTCCTGATGAGTATGTCCGCCGTATAAGCTTCCCTTGCCCAGTACCAGCATGATCCAAGATCCCTTAGCCCACCCAGTCACTTGTCGAGACACCAGTGTAGGGTGAATAAAAGCATAAGACTTTTAGTGAAGAACAGACACAAGTATATATCTCTGGAGACAACCCCCCTCCTTTTTGCCAAAGAGACACAGGGTGGGGTAAACGTTACATCCAATCACATGAGGCACAGGTACATTCAAACATTTCAGCATATCTTATAAACAATAACTGAGCTCACAGACCACTTGTTTCATGGAGAAACCTGTTAAAGGAGCTTTTCATCTCCTATGACTTGGGCAAGTGTACTTGCACACAGTTCAAATGGGTACTTAAAAGCAATAGCAGGGTTGAGACAGACCTGAAGGGAGTGGTCTGTCACAGGAGGGTTTTCAGGGATCGTCGAAAAAGCTAACAGAGTAGGGGATAATCAGACAGATTGGGGTACGGAGTTCCATACGATGGGAAAGGCTCTGAAAAAGTCCTGGAGGCGAGCATGGTGTCAGGGCTGGGCTCAGCCATTCCTTCTCTAAGCTGGCTGCTCAGCTGTCGGCTAATTGCCAGCTCCTGTCTCTCCACAGTGACTCACCTGTTGATGATATGCTGCTCGTCAGTCCTGCCTACTTAAGTCGTCCAGCCCAGACGATCTCTGCCTTTGCCTTGGTCACATCTATAGAGATGATCTCCTGTGTTCCTGTTAAAGACTTTCTTGGCTGACAATCCTTCTGGCTTCAGATCCTGCTTGCTGTTCTACTACACTCATCTCTGGCTCCCTGATATTTTGGCTTGTCTGACTATCCGTTTCTGGTTCCTAAACTCTGCCTATGTTTTGACTACATTTACTCTGTTTACCTTTTTTATTATTATTAAGCAAGTGTGATTTAACTGTACTCCTGTCTCAGTTTGATTCATGGTTTCTGACAGTAGGCGAAGGCCATGAATTCAGAAGATGCAGTCAATCCACTTGTTGGTAATATTTTTTCCAGATTGGATGAGCAGGATCACCGCATAGATCAATTTGCCATGGCGTTACAAATGCTCCTGAGTCGCACAGCTCACCTGGAATCTCCCACTGTGGCTGCTCCGGTACAACCTGTCTTGCAGGTCATCCCTGCTGCTGCTCCAGTCTCTGTGCAGGCACCCTCCTCAAGTATTACCTCTATAAGAGGTATGTCTGGTTCCTCTCCGCTTCCCCAGGGATTTGGGGGCAATCCAGTTCAATGCAGAGGGTTTCTCAACCAGATTGAGATATACGTTGGGATGCTGCCCCAGGCGTTTCCCACGGACAGAAGCAAAGTAGGTTTCGTGATATCTTTGCTTTCTGAGAGAGCCTTGGCCTGGGCAAACCCTCTATGGGAGATGCAAAAACCTGTTGTCTTGAGTTACCCTGAGTTTGTGGCTTCTTTTAAAAGGGTATTTGACATTCCCACACACTCCACTTCTGCTGCCAAGTGCCTCATGTCCATCAAACAGAGTATGAGAACTGTTGCCGACTACGCCATTGAATTACGTACTCTGGCAGCAGAGGTTGCTTGGAACAATGAGGCCCTCGTGGGTGCTTTTTTTCATGGTCTCTTGGATACCATCAAGGATGAGATAGCATCCCAAGATATACCCAGTAAGCTGGAGAAGTTGATCACGTTTGCCATCCTCATTGACTCCAGACTCAGATAAAGACTTCCTTTTAAGGAGCACTCGCGGAAGCCTCCTGTACATTTGTCTCCGAACTTTGCAGTCCCACCCTTGCCTCCCTCATCTCCCATGCCTCCTGGTACCGAGTCGGTTTGTGAAGATGAACCCATGTACTTGGGCTTCACGCGTCTCTCTGCAGATGAGTGTACCCTTAGAAGGAGGGAGAGATTGTGCCTTTAATGTGGCCAGGCAGGTCACCTTTTGAAGTCTTGTCCTACCTGTCCAGGGCACGCCCGAACCTTGAGGTCCTGTCATGGACAGACCTTAGGTGGCGTTGTTTCGTCCCCAGTTATCCATAAGGATAAGCCCCTGGTTTCGGTTACCCTTTCTTGAGCTGAGTTGTTGTCACGTACCTGGTAGGTTTTGAGCCTGAAGTGCAGAGAAAGACCTCCCTTACAGCTCCCACTCCCGTTCCCCTGGAATGGAGACAGAGGGCCAGGAGTGAAGAGAGGTATGGGCGCCTGGCAGGATCAACAGCCACTGGAAGTACAGGAGTGGTGGCACCCTCTGGAACCTGAAGCTGAAGAGAAGACTGAAGACTGAGACTGGAATGCAGGGAGGACCAGGAACCCAGCAGGTAAGTAAGCCAGACTGAAGAACTGGGCTGGAACCAGGAACAAGCAGCAGGTAAGAGCCTGGAACGCTGGACTGGAACCAGGAACAAACAGCAGGTAGTAGCCTGGAAGGCTGGACTGGAACCAGGAACAAGGCAGCAGGTAGTAGACTGGAACACTGGACTGGAACCAGGAACAAGCAGCAGGTAGGAGCCTGGAACGCTGGACTGGAACCAGGAACAAGGCAGCAGGTAGTAGACTGGAACACTGGACTGGAACCAGGAACAAGCAGCAGGTAGGAGCCTGGAACGCTGGACTGGAACCAGGAACAAGCAGCAGGTAGTAGACTGGAACGCTGGACTGGAACCAGGAACAAGGCAGCAGGTAGTAGACTGGAACGCTGGGCTGGAACCAGGAACAAGCAGCAGGTAGGAGCCTGGAACACTGGACTGGAACCAGGAACAAGCAGCAGGTAGTAGACTGGAACCCTGGACTGGAACAAGCAGCAGGTAGTAGACTGGATACGGGTATTGCACAGCGGAATGGTCAACAAGCCGGTGGTCGGTATTGGTCGGACAGCAGAGGTACCAGGGATTACACAGAGGGATGGTCAGGCAAGCCAAGAGGGTCTGGTGCAGGCGGACAGCAGGATGGTCAAACAGGAAGCCGGGTCAAATAACAGAATACACAGATCAGATCAGGTTAAAGCACATGGAACGCTGTAGTGCAGACAGCGGGGATTGAGTGTGACAGACCGGTTTAAATAGCCCGCCTGACACCAGTGGGAGTGCGCGCGCGCACGTGCCCGTGCGTGACAGCACCCGTGAACGCGCGCGCATGCGCAGTGGGACCCGTGGCCGTGTTCCCGTGCGCCTGGATCGCTGGTTACTGGCAGGATCTTCATGACATTGCCCCCCCCAAGGGGCAGCCTCCGGATGCCCCTTTGAAGAAATTTCTCTGAATGGGATCTTTTAAAAGATTGCAACAGATCTTCAGCATGAATATTATCCTCAGGTTCCCAAGAATTTTCTTCTGGGCCAAACCCCCTCCATTTTATCAGAAATTGATTTTGGTTACCTCTTTTCCTATGGTCCATGATAGCCTCCACCTCGAATTCCTCCTCCCCATCTACCAAAATTGGATCAGGAGGGTCCGTACTTCGGCCTGGAAATGGGTTGGAAATAGAGGGTCTGAGCAGGGACACATGAAAAACTGGATGCACTTTTAGTGAATCCGGGAGTTCAAGTTCGTATGCAACTTCATTAATTCTCCGCTCGACAGAAAAAGGCCCAAGAAACTTGGGACCCAATTTCTTTGAAGGGCAAGCCATCCTGAGATTTACTGTAGACAACCATACCTGGTCCACAGGTGTAAGTAACAGCTCACCTCGCCTTTTCTTATCGAAGGTTGCTTTATTATATTCCTGGGTCCTGGTCATGGTCTCCTGTAAAACTTGGTTGTTGGAAGTAAAGAAGTCCAACTTCTCCTGGACTGTGGGTACTATACATTCTGGAAGAGAATTAGGTAAAAATGAAGGGTGGAAACCATAATTCGCAAAAAATGGAGTTTGTTTGATAGCAGAATAAATAGAAATGTTATAGGCGAATTCGGCCAATGGGAGAACAGAAATCCAATCATCTTGGGCAAAAGAAGAAAAACAGCGTAAATATTGTTCAAGGGTCTGGTTTGTTCTCTCTATTTGCCCATTAGTCTGGGGATGATAAGCCGATGAAAATGAGAGCTCACTGTTCAAATTTTTACACAGAGACCTCCAGAATCGGGAGGTAAACTGTACCCCCCGATCTGAAACGATATTAACTGGTACCCCATGGAGCCTGAGGATTTCTTTAATGAATGCCTGTGCCGTTTCTGTAGCTGAAGGAGTGCCCTTCATTGGGACAAAGTGGGCCATCTTCGACAACCGGTCTACTATGACAAAAATTGAGGTGAAGCCCCCAGCCGGGGGTAATTCTACAATAAAGTCTATAGAAAGCATTTTCCAAGGCCTATCTGGGACAGGCAAGGGTTTTAGTAGTCCCCATGCCTTGGTTCTGTGCCCCTTGTTCCTGATACAGGTGGTACAGGACTCAACAAATTTTTTACAATCTTCGCGTAACTGAGGCCACCAGAAGGTACGCTGTACCAGATCAGTGGTCTTAGCCACGCCAAAATGCCCAGCCAATGCATGATCATGACAGAGTTCTAGTACTGCAACTCGTAGTGTTTCAGGTATAAAGATCCTATTCTCATGCCACAGTAACCCATCCTTAACTTGGAGTTCTGCCTTAATGGAAGATCACAATACTGCGGAAGCCTGCTTGATCTGGGAAAGCAGGTTTCCCTGAAGTAAAAGAAAATTCCCCGGGGACAGAATGGTGTCTGGAGGGGAAGTCTCTTGGGACTTGTGAAACATCCTGGATAGGGCATCAGGTTTGGTATTTTTGGAGCCAGGGCGGTAGGTGACATGAGAGGAGAACCTGGAGAAAAAGAGAGCCCACCTGGCCTGACGTGGCTTCAACCTTTTTGCAGATCTCAAATACTCCAGGTTCTTATGATCTGTAAAAATTAAGACTGGATGAGCGGCACCCTCCAGCAGATAGCGCCACTCCTCCAACGCTGACTTGATTGTCAACAACTCTCTGTCGCCTACATCATAATTTCTCTCTGCCGTGGACAATTTACGAGAGAAGAAGTCCACAGGATATAACAGGGCCTTAGTTCCCTGTCTTTGGGACAGCACTGCCCCTACTGCAATTTCAGATGCGTCCACCTCTAGTACAAACGGTAGAGAGGAATCTGGATGCTTTAGTACAGAGGAGGAAGTAAAAAGGCCCTTGAGAGTCTCAAAAGCCTTTTGGGCTTCAGCAGACCAATGGAAGCGTGTACCTTGTTTAGTTAGTTGTGTGATGGGTGTAATGATGGCTGAGAACCCTTTAATAAATTTACGGTAAAAATTAGCAAATCCAACGAATCGCTGGATTCCTTTTTTGTCTGTTGGGACTGGCCAATCTAAGACTGCGGTGACCTTTTGAGGGTCCATCTTAATGCCTTTACTGGAAATGACTAACCCCAAAAATGGAATACTTTCCTGTTCAAATTCACATTTTTCAGCCTTTGTATATAGACCGTGTTGTCGAACACACTTCTGACCGGCCCAACACACTTCTGACGTGCCTGCGATGGGATTCAAGGGAACAAGAAAAAATTAATATGTTGTCTAAATAGACGATAACAAACAGATCTAGAAAGTCTCATAACACATCATTGATAAAGTACTGAAATGTAGCAGGGGCATTGCACAGACTGAAAGGCATCACTCGGTACTCAAAATGTCCATAGCGGGTACGAAAGGCTGTCTTCCATTCGTCTCCGTCCCTAATACGAACTAAATTGTAGGCCCCGCGGAGGTCAAGTTTGGTGAATATGGTGGCCATCCCAAGTCTTTGGAACAACTCTAGTACCAGAGGGAGAGGGTAACGGTTCTTTACAGTGATTTTATTTAGTTCACGGTAATCCACACAAGGTCTGAGGGTTTTATCTTTTTTCTGCACAAAGAAGATGCCTGCACCTGCGGGAGACATGGATGGACGAATGAAGCCTTTCTTAAGGTTCTCATCAATATATTCCTTTAAAGCCCCTTGTTCTACTTCGGTTAAAGGAAAGATTCTTCCAAAAGGAATCTCAGCACCGGGAAGTAATTCGATAGGACAGTCATAGGCCCGGTGAGGGGGTAAAACCTCTGCCCCCTGCTTGCTGAATACATCCAAGAAATCATGATAGGTAGAAGGGATGGATGGGTGTAGACTAGGATCTGTATCTAGGCAGAGCAAGGTAAGGTTCTCCTGAGCGTTCTGAGTTCTGCAGAACTGTTGGCAATAAGAAGAAGGGAAGGTAACTTCACCTGTGATCCAATTAATGTCCGGATTGTGAGCCTGTAACCATGGCATGCCGAGGATTATGGGAAACAGGGGTGAAGCGATAATATCCAGGCGTAGCTGTTCTTGATGGGAATTGGAAATGGAGACGGATATTGGTATAGTCTCTTGGGTAACAGGTCCAGATTTATTAGCGGTTCCATCAGCTAGATGGATGGAAAGTCCATGGGCCTTAGGCAACAAAGGTATCTGGTGTTGGGTAGCAAAAAGAGAATCCATGAAACAGCTGCAAGCTCCAGAATCAATAATGGCGGTTATTTGCAGAGTCTTTCCTGGAAGCTGTAACAGGATAGAGAGAGCAAGGTGAGTAGTATTCTTAGCCAGAGGTGTAACATAGTCAGTGGACAGGGATAGGCACTTACGGAGTTTAAGGGGACAGTTCCTGACATAGTGCCCAGGTTCCCCGCAATACAGGCACAAATTATTCACTTGACGACGTTGTCGTTCCTCCTGGGTAAGAGAAGGCCGCAGGACTCCTAATTGCATTGGCTCAGGTAGGTTAAACGTGGAGGTAGGTGGTGTTGGTGAGGAATGATGAGGGACCTTAGGGCTAACCCAAGTTGGACGAGGAGATCCCGTAGCTCTCTCAATTCTACGCTCTCATAGGCGTCGATCGATGTGGATGGCTAGATCGATCAAGGCATTTAAAGTCTGTGGTGTACCCACCCTGGCCAATTCATCCTTCAGAGAGTCAAAAAGTCCCATCCGAAACTGATAGCGGAGAGCCGCATCATTCCAATTAGTGTCCGCACTCCACTTTCTGAATTCAGCCACATAGTCCTCTGCTGCCCTGCGACCCTGTTGAACAGCTGGGGGTCATCGTACAACTGACCCAATGCGTCAAAGAAGGTGGAGAGATTAGACAGGGATATGTCCTTTTGCTCCAAGAGGCGATGGGCCCAGGTTTGGGGGTCACCAAAAAGCAGAGAAATTACGTAGCCCACCTTGGTAGCCTCCAGGGAAAAGGTACGTGGCTGAAGAGCAAAGAACAGTTTACAGGAGTTGTGGAAGGCCCTGAATTTATGGCGATTCCCAGAGAAACGTTCAGGTGTGGGAACCTTGGGTTTTGGAGGGAGCATCACCACCGTTGAGGAAGGCCCGACTGAAGGAGCAGGAGCAGAAGGAACCCCCTGGACCCCAATGGGATTAGACAAAGTTAGCACTTGTTCCTCCAGCCTGGTGTATCCTTGCTGCAGATTCTTGACTGCTTCAGTCAATCCTGCCAGGTGCGCACAAAGTTCCTCCATGGGAGACGTTCCCTGCTCAGGCTCAGACAGGGCTGTCTGCTACTGTCATGTACCTGGTAGGTTTTGAGCCTGAAGTGCAGAGAAAGACCTCCCTTACAGCTCCCACTCACGTTCCCCTGGAATGGAGACAGAGGGCCAGGAGTGAAGAGTGGTATGGGCGCCTGGCAGGATCAACAGCCACTGGAAGTTCAGGAGTGGTGGCACCCTCTGGAACCTGAAGCTGAAGAGAAGACTGAGAACTGAGACTGGAATACAGGGAGGACCAGGAACCCAGCAGGTAAGTAAGCCGGACTGAAGAACTGGGCTGGAACCAGGAACAAGCAGCAGGTAGGAGCCTGGAACGCTGGACTGGAACCAGGAACAAACAGCAGGTAGTAGCCTGGAATGCTGGACTGGAACCAGGAACAAGGCAGCAGGTAGTAGACTGGAACGCTGGACTGGAACCAGGAACAAGCAGCAGGTAGGAGCCTGGAACGCTGGACTGGAACCAGGAACAAGCAGCAGGTAGTAGACTGGAACGCTGGACTGGAACCAGGAACAAGGCAGCAGGTAGTAGACTGGAACGCTGGGCTGGAACCAGGAACAAGCAGCAGGTAGGAGCCTGGAACGCTGGACTGGAACCAGGAACAAGCAGCAGGTAGTAGACTGGAATGCTGGACTGGAACAAGCAGCAGGTAATAGACTGGATACTGGTATTGCACAGCGGAATGGTCAACAAGCCGGTGGTCGGTATTGGTCGGACAGCAGAGGTACCAGGGATTACACAGAGGGATGGTCAGGCAAGCCAAGAGAGTCTGGTGCAGGCGGACAGCAGGATGGTCAAACAGGAAGCCGGGTCAAATAACAGAATACACAGATCAGATCAGGTTAAGGCACACGGAACGCTGTAGAGCAGACAGCGGGGATTGAGTGTGACAGACCGGTTTAAATAGCCTGCCTGACACCAGCGGGAGTGCGCGCGCGTGTGCCCGTGCGTGACAGCACCCGTGAACGCGTTCGCATGCGCAGTGGGACCCGTGGCCGTGTTCCCGTGCGCCTGGATCGCCGGTTACTGGCAGGATCTTCATGACAATTGTCCGTTGAGATACAGGCTCTAATCAACTTTGAGGCTGTAGGCCTGTTCATTGATGCTGCCTTTGTATCGAAGCACTCGATTCCGCTGTAGCTGCGTGACACTCCACTTGCCATTGAGGCTCTTGACAGGAGACCTCTACAGCCTACCCATGTGACTCATGAGACTGTTCCATTGTCCATGGCTGTAGGGGCTCTTCACAATTCCAAGTTATTTCTTCTCCTAAGTTTCCGATGGTTATTGGTTATCCTTGGTTACAGAGGCACAACCCCTCTTTTGATTGGCTCTGTGCTGAGGTTCTCTCCTGGTCGCCACAATACAGTAAGACATGCTTCCAAAAGGTAGCCAAGGTCCTGTGCACCTCTTCACTCTCCTCTCTGCCGGAGAAGTACCGCGATTTTAGCAATGTCTTCGATAAAGGTCAAGCCGGTAGGTTGCCTCCACACTGTTCATATGATTGCACAATTGACCTTCGACCTGGTGCCATACCCCCTCGTAGCTGGGTTTACACTTTGTCGGTCTTGGAGGATAAGGCCTTGGAGGAGTATGTTGCAGACGTGCTCTCGAGAGGTTTCATCCACAAATCCTCATCTCCTGCTGGTGCTGGTTTCTTCTTTGTGAAGAAGAAGAGTGGTGAACTGAGACCTTGTATTGATTTTAGGGATCT
Source organism: Aquarana catesbeiana (assembly GCF_042186555.1). Taxonomy (NCBI): domain Eukaryota; kingdom Metazoa; phylum Chordata; class Amphibia; order Anura; family Ranidae; genus Aquarana; species Aquarana catesbeiana. Next base: position 941,436,938 of record NC_133324.1, read on the forward strand.
CAGTCGTTTCACGATTAAGAATGCCTATCCAATTCCGTTGATTATGGAGTTATTTGACCGCCTTAAGGGAGCAACAGTTTTCACAAAGTTTGATTTGAGAGGGGCATACAATCCCGTGAGGGTTAAGGAGGGCGACGAGTGGAAAACTGCATTTAATACCAGAACAGGCCATTATGAGTACCTCGTAAGGCCTTTTGGCCTTTGTAATGCCCCAGCAGTTTTCCAGGAATTCATTAATAATGTCCTCCGAGATTTTTCGCAGTTATGTGTGGTGGTTTATCTCGACAATATCCTCATATTTTCCAAGTAGCCACCACACAGATGTCTGTCATGTGCTACAGAAACTAAGACAGAACAATCTCTATTGTAAATTGGACAAGTGCGAATTTCATCATAAACAGGTTAAAATCCTGGGTTATGCCATTTCCACTGCTGGTTTTTTCGATGGACCCAGAGAAACTTTCAGCAGTCCTACAGTGGCCCCTACCTGTGGGCCTATGCCCTCTGCAGTGTTTTTTTGGCTTTGCCAACTATTATCGGAAGTTTATTTGTAACTTCTCTTCTCTGGCCAAGCCCCTGACTGATATGACCAGAAAGGACGGTAACCCATAGAGTTGGTCTCTGGAGTCCATTAAGGCCTTTGAGAGTCTCAAGGCTGCCTTTGTTTCTGCTCCTGTGTTGGCACATCCTGATCCTACATTACTTTTTATCCTTGAGGTTGATGGTTCTGAGACTGGAGTTGGCACCCTTCTGTCTCAACGTCCTACCTCTGAGAGAGCTGTGCATCCTTGTGGTCCACTTGCTCCGGTCGGTGGTTGCTCTTGCTGCCTCTCGGTCCCCCCCTTTGCTTCCTGGTTGCCACGTGATTCCGCCACACATCATTGGGGATCCCATCGAGGCTCCACACTGTCCATCCGGCTCTGCACATGCTGGCTTCCCTCTCCCTAGTGACATCCAGGAACACATGAAGATTTTGCCATTGCAGCACTGCCCCACCAAACCAGTCCACCACTCACTGTTGCTTAAGGTACTGTCACAGTGAGGAGCACGCTTTTCAGTAGTTCCATCTATGCAAGGAAATGTTTAGATAATTTTTCACCCAATCACATGTTATTATTAAATTGACACAAGTTTTTATCTCATTGAACGTTTTTATTATTTGACTGTTTGTCCTTTCAAGACTGTCCCGATCAGAACTTTCAATTGTGGTTGCTCCTGAATGTTTTTACAGTTATGCTTATGATGGTTGAAAATGGTCGAAAATGTCCCATTGTATTCCACTTAAGAAGTTGCCCACTTCTAAGGAACTGGCTTCCATTTTTGCTCGGGAGATCTTTCGCTTACATGGGCTACCTGAAAGGTGATGTAGGTTGTCTAGGGATACTTTTAGACCCTCGATAAGTCTGCATAAGGTGTACCTTACAATCCCCACAGGCCTGTGAGATTAGCCCATTGAGACAATGATAAAAAAAGAATGACAAAGTCTCGCAGAGCAAATCTAATCTTTATTCTTTGGTGTGAATATTTAAAGGGGGCTTTCAGAAACTACCACCCCTTGACCGTGTCATACAAATTATCCAATCAAATACAGAAACATTTTATGACAAAAGTGAAACCAAACAAATGCATCATTTCTGGGAAATCACCTGCTTTACAAGAAATAGAAAGTAAGGAAAGATAAGAAGAATAATGAATAGTACATGCAGCTGTCTGTAAAATAGAGTACAGGATAAAAAACAAAATGGAAGTTGATTATTGTAAAATGGATGTGGTTAAGCTAAATATCCCTTCAATCCCGTCTTAGATCATATAAGATGATCTCTACATTCTATCTAGTGTTCTAGTACTTCTTTGGGATTGTGGCATAGATTGCCTGATGATTCTTCATGTATGTCATGTAGGATAGAACCTTATCATCAGGAGATTGAATGCATGCAATTATGCAAACCATTCGTAGTCCTCAGTCATTTCACATAAACCTGCGAGAGCCGCACTCATGCTTTCTATAGCTAACTCATGTAGTTCTAGCTGTTTTCTAATTGCTCTAGTTTCTATGTTTAACATAGCAATGTCATCTGAATTCCTCTTCATTATCTCATCCAATATACTTGAATAATTGTTCAACCTTTTCATCATGTTTATCCCCATCCTGTCCAAGAAGGAAACCATGCCCAGGCAATATCTTGTTTATAGAACAACTCCCTTTTGTTGCTGTGTTTGAGGGGGTATCTTGGGTGTATACTGGCCTGTAGGTTGGCACAGGGAGATGTTAAATATTGACCTGCTACAAATGGAGGGGTTAGTCTGTGTCTCATTCCCTAAATTAAAACACCAATCAGGGAAATGACTTTTACCTGCTATTGGAAAGGTAACAGTGTTGTTTATGTACAGAGTGGATATGTTAGTTAGGAAGACAGGAGGAGTCTCGTTGAGGAAGGAGGAAATATTTAAAGGTACAGCCAAAAGGGGAATTCGGGCAGTGCTAGGATGTAATTTGCTACATATTCAACATTCTTCATACCCTGATTTTTGAGCATAAGCATACTTAAATTTTAGCAAAAGCATCTTATCAGTAAAACTATCTCCAATCTCTCTCTTTGTTCTAGCTTGTGTCACTGTAATGTTCTCTTGTGTATGTGTGTTCCCACAGATACTTTTAATTGCACCCAAATCTTCAGGGTGGTAGATACAGTTAGTGATGATCCAGATTGGCAGGGACACTATCAGAGAGATCAGGATCAGGAGGCAAAATGCCTTGCCAGAAGTCTGTGGTGAAATTAGCAAGGTCATCTTCTCTGGCCGGACCTGCTTTCCCAGGAACTCCTCCTTCATCTGCTTGGACTTCTGCTTGAGGGCCTCCTTTATCCAAGGTCTCCTTCCTGCTCCTGGGGCTTTGGGAAACCTTTTTTACTCGGCTGGCATGGATCCAGGACTGGCAGTTTTCCACTAGGATGGCTGTTCTGGTCACTGCAACCACTGTGGTGGGAGGTCTAAAGGGATACTCTTGCTTCTTATTTCTGTTTAGCTGTTGGACCACCACAGTGTCTCCCACCTTGAAGGGGTGAGTAGCTTCCTGTGAAGAAAAAGGAGAGGTGCGAGCAACATTTCTTTCGACTGTATCCAATTTTTCAACCAGTTTTCTTACATATTTTTCTACCATTAAAGGTGCTCTGGCCCATGGGGTGGGGAAAGGTCTACCCATCAAAACTTCAAAAGGTGAATATCCTGTTGTTTTGGAAGGGGTCCTTCTTATTTCTGCCAGGACTGCTGGGAGGACCTTTTTCCAGTTGGCAAAGGTTCCTCCTGTGGCCTTTCTTATCTTGTCTTTTATTGTTCTGTTCATTCTTTGTACTATCCCTGAGCTTTGAGGGTGGTAGGGAATGTGGAACTTCCATTCTATCTTGAGAGTTTTTACCAAGTCCTGGCAGACCCTGGCCATGAAAGCTGGGCCATTGTCTGAGTTTATTTGAAGCGGGCATCCCCATCGAGGAATGATTTCCTGAGTGAGGATCCTCACTACTGTTTGTGCATCTTCTTTTGTGGTCACAAAAAGTTCGACCCATCCTGAGAATATAAAAATCTCTACTCAGAAGATCAGCAGATCAGCCGTGACCTGTATACCTGTGTGGCCTATTCTGTGGTACTGTGAGATGAAGAGTGAGTGATGCGCTTGCCGCTGGTATACATGGTTTCCCCTCTTTGCAGAGAAGTCCAGTTTTTGGATCTTTCTGCACACCCTTTTTATCCCAGTCCCTTAACTCATAATTTGATGCATAATCCTGGAGGTCTGCGAGTGACTGTTCAAATGGGGATAGGTCAGGTATCAGCATAGCCATTTGGATGTCTGTTGTCTGTGAGATAGCAGCTTGTTTAGCAGCAAGGTCCCCTGGCTATCTCTGTCTGTTGGCCTGTATGTGCTCTGCAATGGACTATAGCCAGTGTTTTAGGTAGCTGGATAGCTTTTTAGCAGTAACATTATCAAAGAAAAATGTGAAATGTTCTTTCCATCTGCTGCCACAAAGCCACGCCTACTTCATATCACACCAAAGTCGTGTACCACGCCGTACCCATACTTCGAGTCAGTGTAAATGTTTACAGTACCTGACCGCGAGATTGTGTTTCCAGTGCGATACCATCGCGCTGGTTCTCGGCGACAGGGTACTGTGCATGTCGCGCTGGCTTACTCATCAGGAAAGGAACACTTTGTTTTCCTCCCGCGATGAGTGACAGGCAGCGCTGACAGCTGTCTGGTATGAATCCTGAGGCGGGAACACCGCGCCAAATTTTAAATGAAAAAACCGGCGTGGGTTCCCCCCCCAGGAGCATACCAGGCCCTTAGGTCTGGTATGGATTGTAAGGGAAACCCCCCTACGCCGAAAAATTGGCGTGGGGGTCCCCCCCAATCCATACCAGACCCTTATCCGAGCACGCAGCCCGGCCGGCCAGGAAAGGGGTGGGGACGAGCGAGCGCCCCCCCTCCTGAGCCATACCAGGCCGCATGCCCTCAACATGGGGGGGTGGGTGCCTTGGGGGAGGGGGGCCCCCTGCGGGGGCCCCCCCACCCCAAAGTACCTTGTCCCCATGTTGATGAGGACAAGGGCCTCTTCCGACAACCCTGGCCGTTGGTTGTCGGGGTCTGAGGTTATCGGAATCCGGGAGCCCCCTTTAATAAGGGGGCCCCCAGATCCTGGCCCCCCACCCTGTGTGAATGAGTTTGGGGTACATGGTACCCCTACCTATTCACCTAGGGAAAAGTGTCAATATAAAAAAAACACAGTACACAGGTTTTAAGAGTAATTTATTAGTCAGCTCCGGGGTCTTCTTCCGACTTCGGGGGGTCTCCTTCCGACTTCTCCCGGTGTTCGGCCTCTTCTCCCGGGCCCCGCCGCTATCTTCTTCCAGCTCTATTGCCAGCTAGGGGCCCGGTCTGCTGCCGCTGTCTTTTCGCCGCTGTCTCGCCGCTGCTGTCTCGCCGCTGCTGTCTCGCCGCCTCTTATCTTCTTCCCCGATGTTGACACGACGCTCTCCCTGGCTCGAATGCTGTGTGCGAGCTGCGGAGCCATTTATATAGGCGGTGACCCCGCCCCCTTACAACGTCATGGTCCCAGCATGCGCAGGGACTCTGGCGTCATAAGGGGGCGTGGCCCCAGAGTCCCCGCGCATGCTGGGACCATGACGTCGTAAGGGGGCGGGGTCACCGCCTATATAAATGGCTCCGCAGCTCACACACAGCATTCAAGCCAGAGAGAGCGTCGTGTCAATATCGGGGAAGAAGAGAAGAGGCGGCGAGACAGCGGCGGCGAGACAGCGGTGACGAGACAGCGGCGACAAGATAGCGGCAGCAGACCGGGCCCCTAGCTGGCAATAGAGCTGGAAGAAGATAGCGGCGGGGCCCGGGAGAAGAGGCCGAACACCGGGAGAAGTCGGAAGGAGACCCCCGAAGTCGGAAGAGACCCCGGAGCTAACTAATAAATTACTCTTAAAACCTGTGTATCAGGAACGGTGTCATCTCCGGTTTCTCCTGCTGGTGGCACTATTACATTCAGCACCAAAAGGGTGTAATTCCAGTGGCCACCAGCGGGGGTCTCCCTGCCTTGACTGCAGACTTGTCATCAAGCACACCTGTCATGGTTTTGCTGGACTATATAAACCCGCCCTGAACTAACCTCAGTGCTTCAGTATTCCTCTGCTAAGCCCTTGTCCCTGCCAGTACCTGCTCTTGTTCCAGCCTGTTCCTGTTTGTTCCTGAACCCTGTTTGTGTATCCTGACCTTGAACCCTGTTTCCTGTTCCCTGCTCCTTGGTCTGCTTCATTATTCCTGGTTTCTGTTCCCTTGTCGCTTTGGCCCATGCCTTATATTTTATTTCATGTTGGTTTCCTTGCTTGTGTATTATATTAGTTAGATAGATAGTTAGGTGGGTTTGGGGGTTTGCTGTGTTTTCACCATTTTCTTGTTTTTGGTTTGCTGTCTTGTTTTCACGTGTATCTTTATCATTAATATTAAACATACTTTCTTTATTTACTCGTTTGCCCCTGATTCCTTGGTGCAGCCCAGCGATCTGATCACCTGCATTGGATGTTGTGTATAACATCCCCTGACACTGTGTACTGTGTTTTTTTTATATTGACACTTTTCCCTAGCTGAATGGGTAGGGGTACCATGTACCCCATACTCATTCACAAAGGGTGGGGTGCCAGGATCTGGGGGCCACCTTATTAAAGGGGGCTCCCGGATTCCGATAAGCCCCCCACCCGCAGACCCCGACAACCAACGGCCAGGGTTGTCGGGAAGAGGCCCTTGTCCTCATCAACATGGGGACAAGGTGCTTTGGGGTGGGGGGCCCCCTCCCCCAAGGCACCCACCCCCCCATGTTGAGGGCATGCAGCCTGGTACGGCTCAGGAGGGGGGGGGGGGCGCTCGCTCGTCCCCACCCCTTTCCTGGCCAGCCAGGCTGCATGCTCGGATAAGGGTCTGGTATGGATTGGGGGGGACCCCCACGCCAATTTTTTGGCGTAGGGGGGTTCCCCTTACAATCCATACCAGACCTAAGGGCCCGGTATGCTCCTGGGGGGGAACCCACGCCGGTTTTTTCATTTAAAATGTGGCGTGGTGTTCCCGCCTCAGGATTCATGCCAGACAGCTGTCAGCACTGCCTGTCACTCATCGCGGGAGGAAAACAAAGTTTTCCTTTCCCGATGAGTGAGCCATCTCGGCGCTGGCTCCTGCGACGGGGCTCGCAGGTGTCAAATCTCGCTGAGAAATGCGGCGAGATTGACACAATATTGCGGTCACCTACTGTACATCCTAACCTTCAAAGAGCTGGCATGCTCTAGTGAGTGCAATTAATTTAGCAGCCTGTGCTGGTTGATATGGGATAGGCTTGGCCTCAAGTATAACATCTGGAAGCTGCACAACTGCATACCCTGCATGGTATGTGTAATCATTTGGCCTAGAGCAAGAACCATCCACAAAAACATTCTGTGTGTCTGGTAGTGCTGTGGAAGATAAATCAGACCTGGGTGATGTGTCTTGGTGAATGAGGTTTATGCAGTCATGTTGTGGCACAACCTCATCCTGTTCTCCTTTTAATCCTGAAAGGGCGTTTAAAATTGGTGCTGGGCCTGCAGTGGGAGAAGCATATTTTATGTGCAATTTTGGATTGGACAGCAAAATCACCTCATATCCGCTCAACCTCTGAGCAGACATGTGCTGTGTATGTACATTTTTCAACAGGATTGACACATTGTGGGTGGTGTGAAGTGTGGTGTCGTGTCCCAGAGTGAAAAAAGTGGCCATCTCAACCAGAAATCGCACAGGACGCTAAAATTCTGAGACACGCGGGCATGCCCTGAACCTGCACCAGGACCATCTTTGAGAGAAAAAAAAAACTACAGGGCGCAGTCTCCCACCATGTTCCTGGGCCAGTACTCCCGCCATGGTTCTGCAATTTTCCCTGGCAAACAAGTTATACATTTTGTCATATTTCAGGGAGACCAAGGCTCGGGCTGGTAACCATTGCACATTTCAACATGGCAAAAACATTTAACATTTCATCAGACCATTTTACAGTATCAGACATTTCAGAGAGGGTTGCTTGTCTCAATATATTGTCATAGAAAGAACAGTCAGGTATTCATTGGCAGCAGCAACCAATCATTCCAAAAAAGGTAAGCATGTCTTTCTTGGTAAGTGGGCAGAGAAAACCCACAAGAGCGACAGCTCTTTTTTTGACTGACTTTCCTAACTCCCAGAGACAGCACAAACCCTAGGTACTCAACCTCCTGTTTACACCATTGTAATTTTTTCTTAGACACTTTGTGATCACATACATGTAACCATTTCAATTAGGATAGGCTATCAGCTTGGCAGTCCTCCTCTGAAGAACTACAAATAAAAAGATCATTAACATACTGCAACAGTACAGAACCATGAGGGGCAGTCCAAGGCCTGAGGGTGGCTTGGAGTACTATAGAAAAGACCACAGGTGAGTCTATATAACTCTGTGGCATTCTACACCAGATAAACTGATGACTGTGTTGGTCAATCGACACAGTAAAAACAAAGAGTGGCCGTGTCTCCTCGTCTACAGGTATGGAGAAAAAGAAACCACCCAATCATTTATTTTTTCGGACCACCCAATATTTTATTTCTCTTTTTAGTTCTTTCTCTAAAATGACACTGAACGTCTGATTACTGCAAGGAAAAGAAAATATTTACTCACTGAAACAATGCCAGAATCATTCTGCAGACTACAATAAGATACAGGTTATATCTTAAACTTTAGAGTCAAAGAATTCATATATAAATCATTAAAAAATAAACAGTGCAGTGGAAAAGGTGTCATCTTACCTTATGACACCCGACAAATTCCACACAGACAAACATTACACAGATTACAAATCATCTTATAACAGCTAGTTACGCAACAGGAAGATAAAGCAAAGAGATCAGGTTTTGTCCGGAACAGCTTATCAGATTTTTTCTTATAATTACAGTACTGTATAAATCAACCTTTCCCGAAGGTTTTTACTGTTTACCCGGAACAGTCGCTGCAGTCTTTTTCTATGGACATCTCCTTAAAGTCCTTAAAACCCACCCAGGGTTTTTTTATTGCTTCTCCGAGAAATTTTCTTCGAAGCCTACCCAGGGATTATCTTACTGCTTCTCAGAGCAGTTTTTTGAAGCCCACCCAGGGCTTATCTATCGAGGTCTAATAAACTAATTACAGGTCCCTTAAAAGGAATTGATCTCTAAATAAATCATGGCAAGAGAAAAATAGATATAAATCTAGATCACCAGACATATTATGATCAATCCCGGATGAGCTCCCATCTGAAAGGTGATGTAGGTTGTCTAGGGATATTTTTAGACCCTCGATAAGTCTGCATAAGGTGTACCTTACAATCCCCACAGGCCTGTGAGATTATCCCATTGAGACAATGATAAAAAAAGAATGACAAAGTCTCGCAGAGCAAATCTAATCTTTATTCTTTGGTGTGAATATTTAAAGGGGGCTTTCAGAAACTAACACCCCTTGACCGTGTCATACAAATTATCCAATCAAATACAGAAACATTTTATGACAAAAGTGAAACCAAACAAACGCATCATTTCTGGGAAATCACCTGCTTTACAAGAAATGGAAAGTAAGGAAAGATAAGAAAAATAATGAACAGTACATGCAGCTGTCTATAAAATAGAGTATGGGATAAAAAACAAAATGGAAGTTGATTATTGTAAAATGAATGTGGTAAAGCTAAATATCCCTTCACTACCCAAGGTGATTGTCTCGGACAGGGGTAGTCAGTTTGTGTCTCGGTACTGGGGAGCCTTTTGTGCATAGTTGGGAATTCAGCTTGCATTTTCCTCTGTGTATAATCCACAGTCTAATGGGGCCGCAGAAAGAGCCAATTCAGTCCTTGGAGCAATTCCTACGTTGCTATATTTCTGACCATTATAACAACTTATCAGAACTCTTACCGTGGACAGAGTTTGCTCACAATAATGCCTTGAATTCTGCTTTCCGATTGTCCCCGTTTATGGCAAATCGTGGTTACCAACCTTCCATGTTGCATTACTCTTTTGTTCAGCGGAGTATTGATGCGTTAGAGGAGCATCTCCGTGGTCTTCGTTCCACTTGGGCACAAATCCAGGAGGCTTTGCGACATGCTAATGGTAGGTACAGACTCCATGCTGACCGCAGACACCTGCCTGCACTTTCCTACCAGGTTGGGGACAGGGCCTGGCTGTCATCTCGCAACCTCCGACTTCGTGTTCCCTGTCTGAAGTTCGCACCTCGGTTTATTGGGCCTTTCCGTATTCTTCGCAGGAATAACCCAGTGTCTTACGCATTAGCCCTTCCTTCTAATAGGCGTATCTCAACGTATTTCATGTCTCCTTATTAAAACCTTTGCTCTGCAACTGCTTTACCACATCAGTGCCTCGTCTTTACCCTGTACAGGTTGAGAACCATGAGGAGTATGAAGTACAGTTCATTGTTGACTCCCGTAGGTTCAGTAAGCTCATATAGTACCTGGTGCATTGGAAAGGCTACAGGGCCGGAGGAACGCTCTTGGGTCTCATCCTCGGACGTACATGCCCCTGTCCTCCTCCGTGATTTTCATAGATGTTTTCCCCTCAAGCCTGGTGGTCCTCCGAGGGGGAAGGGTCATTGAGGAGGGGGTGCTGTCAGGGCTGGGCTCAGCCCTTCCTTCTCTAAGCTGGCCACTCAGCTGTCGGCTAATTGCCAGCTCCTGTCTCTCCACAGTGATGCACCTGTTGATGATATCCTGCTCGTCAGTCCTTCCTACTTAAGCCGTCCAGCCCAGATGATCTCTGCCTTCGCCTTGGTCACATCTCTAGAGACGCTCTCCTGTGTTCCTGTTAAAGACTTGCTTAGCTGACATTCCGTCTGGGTCCAGATCCTGTTTGCTGTTCTACTACGCTCATCTCTGGCTCCCTGACGTTTTGGCTTGCCTGACTATCCATTCCAGTTCCTGAACTCTGGCTATGTTTTGACAATGTTTAACTTTTTTTATTATTATTGAACAAATCTGATTTAACTGTACTTCTGTCTCAGTCTGATTTATGGTTTCTGACACATGGGAGGAGGTGACGAGGGAGCTAGAGAGCAGGAGGTCTTGGGAGGAAGAGAACGATTAGGTTGGTATTTTGAAACTAGGCTGGTGATGTAGCTGGGGCTGAGTTGTGGATGGCTTTGTAAGTTGTTGTTAGTATTTTGAATTTAATTCATTGAATGAGCCGAGGCCAGTGGAGGTATTGACAGAGAGGAGTAGCAGCCACAGAGCGATTGGTAAGGTGGATGAGACTGGCAGCAGCATTCATGATGGACAGAAGGGGGGATAGCCTATGTAAAGGTAAGATACTACAAGAATTAAGAGACAGCTGATGTCACAACAGGGTAAAATTGACCAAATTTTAAGTAGCATGGTCAGGCCTAAAATTACCAGAGACAAAGACCACAGCCTGGAATTTTACAACAACAATAAAGATACTGCAGAAGATACAGTAATAAAAGAGTTAAAGTGACCAGCAGTCATATAGTTTTATTCAGGAATAAGGCCTAACTGGTGTAGAGTTAAAGTGACCAGCAGTCATATAGTTTTATTCAGGAATAAGGCCTAACTGGTGTATTCCTAACCTTTTTTAATCTATGGAAATAAGGGAGAGGGCCCTGTGAATTTGAGTGATATAACATGAGGCGATTTAGGTGTACATTGTTCTTACACTTTTTTCTTTCAAAAGGTAGATCCAAGAACAGATGGTCAGTAAGCAGGGAATGCTGCACTTAAAAAACCCCAGACTTCAAAAAAACCCTATTAACACAAAATAAAAAATATAAAAAGCCCTTAGCCCTCTTTCTTGCCCGACTAATAGCCTGTATCCTCTGTGGACCCTCTGTAACTCACCCTTTCCCTCCAATTCCTTCTCTAACGCTTCGCCTGTTAAAGCAATTGTAAACCTTCAATTTTTTTTTCAATAAAATAACAAACATGTTATACTTACTTGCTTTGTGCAATAGGTTTGCATAGAGCAGCCCCGATCCTCATCTTGTCAGGTCATCTGCCGGAGCTTCTGGTTCTTCCTGCTGAGTGTCCCTCATGTGGATTCACTCCCTATCCAGACGGATTGCATCTATTCAGACACACCACCTAGCTCGGCCCCACCCCCTGCTCTCTGCTTACAGGTTTAGATGGACAGCAGCAGGAGCCAATGGTTCCTGCTGCTCCTCTCCTGCTGGAGACCCAGGAGAGGAGCTGCTGCAGACAGTGCTGGACCGAGATCGGGCTCAGGTGAGTATTTAAGGGAGGTTGTGGGGTGAGCTGCATGTAAAAGGTTTTTTACCTTAAAGCAGAGAATGCATTAAGGTTAAAGACCTTTTAACTGTACAACAACTTTACGTGGTTCCTCAGACATCCTGTTAGTGTGGACCCTCACTGCCAAGCAGGCATTACTATTTAATGTATACCATTAGTCATTAACCCTGCACTACTGTCTTAATTTTGGCTCACAATTTAGTATACCAGCTAGCATGCCTTCCCATGCCATCTGACTATTGTAATTGATAACGTCTTAATATGTGATTGTCCTGTACTCTAAATTGTTATGTTATACTTCTTGTACTCTGAGAACAGCGTCTTACTTTGAATGAATAAAAATATTGAACAAGGCCCTAACAAACTACAAAATAAACCAATATACCCCAAATTTAAAGAAAACCCCATAATAGTACCCCCTTAAACAAGAGTTCAAATATACCCCCAAAATAATCCCCAAAATACCAACTTCATGAAACAACCGCCCATTTATTTTTAGGGAAGCTTTACACCAAAACATGAAAAAGAATGTTCACTATAGATAGCACAGCAGCTAAAAGTGACTTTGGAGCACCCACAAAAGATAATTAAGAACAAAAAAAAAAAACCTTTTATAAGGAAAACAAAACAAAAAGTAGTTGATGGCCCAAGAGCTAGCAATAAGAATTAAAGTACAATTTCCTAACTGACTCTAATCTCTCCCTTTGTAGTTTCAATAGAAATGAATGGTAAAACATTTATGTATAAAAATAAAAAACATTATAAATACCTTTTCCCCTGTTTTTGATTAATAATCACATACAGTACCCTCTGTTTCCAGCTGCATAGGGAGGTGAGAGTGGACAAACATCAGTGCACAGGTCTTCCCAGTGAGTGGCTGTGCAAGGGGAGGCATGCGAGGACAAGTCTAGTCATTGAAGGAGTTCCCAGCACAGCTAGAGAACTGACCACTGTGTGTTCTCCTCCTTAGAGTGGTCGGTTTTTAATAGGAAAGTAGAGGGACTAGCAGGAACACCAGGGATTTCACATAAAGGAAGCAATACAAAGACAAAGAGAACTAGGCACTTTCTCATACAAGTACATGGTACAGCAGGCACATATCAGGTATATGAAGTGTTGAATTTATATATGCTGTTTTTCTTAGTTTGTATAATGTAGCTTCATTGCACCTGATGGACCTCTACAAAATAATAATAATATCTGATTTTTAGGTTCCGGTATCTCGATGCTCAGATCCCTGTTTACCTGGCAGCAGAAAAATGTTTGGATCTTCAATTCATGAATGTTGCTATGAGTGTATCCCATGTCCAGAAGGAGAGATCTCCAACATTTCTGGTAGAATTTGTATTTGTTAATAAGCTGCTTTTGGACTATGTAGAAGTTGTCATTATAGTTAAAGTGTACAGTGCTCATACATACAATACTGTGCTACAGTATTCATACCGCTTGACATTTTCCACATTTTGTCATGTTACAACCAAAAACGTAAATTTATTTTATTGGGATTTTATGTGATAGACCAACACAAAGTAACACATAATTGTGAAGTAGAAGGAAAATGATAAATGTTTTTCAATTTTTACAAATAAACATGTGAAAAGTGTGGTGTGCATTTATATTCAGCCCCCCCCCCCCCCCCCCGGAGTCAATACTTTGTAGAACCACCTTTTGCTGCAATTACAGCTGCAAGTCTTTTTGAGGATGTCTCTACCATCTTTGCACATCTAGAGAGTGACATTTTTGCCTATTCTTCTTTGCAAAATAGCTCAAGCTCTGTCAGATTATCTGTGAAAGGCAATTTTCAAGTCTTCGCAATTGGATTTAGGTCTGGACTGTGACTGGGCCATTCTAATACATGAATTTGCTTTGATCTAAACCATTCCATTGTAGCTTTGGCTGTATGTTTAGGGTCGTTGTCCTGCTGGAAGGTGAACCTCCGCCCCAGTCTCAAGTCTTTTGCAGACTCTAAAGCTACTTTCACACTGGAGCCATGGGGGGCGTTGGTGGTAAAGCGCCGCTATTTTTAGTGGTGCTTTACCATAGTTTTTGCGGCCCTTTTCTGCCACTAGCGGGGCGCTTTTAACCCCTGCTAATGGCCGAAAAAGGGTTAAATGCACCCGCTTTGCTGGCACTTTGGAGGCGCTGCCCATTGATTTCAATGGGCATGGGTGTTGTAGGAGCCGTGTATACACCGCTCCTACAGCGCCTCAAAGATGCGGTTTGCAGGACTTTTTTTGGCATCCTGCCAGCGCACCAGTGTGAAAGCACTCGGTCTTTCACACTGGAGTGAAAGGAGAGGCTCTTTACAGGCGCTATGCAGGCGTTATTTTTAGCGCTATACCGCCTGTAAAGCACCTCAGTGTGAAAGCAGCCTAACAGGTTTTCTTCTAAAGCCCCATACACACGATAGGACTTTGTACAAACTTTCCCTTGGATTTTTGTACAAAGGGCGTTGGCCAGAAGTTTTGTCTTGCATACAGACGGCAGGACTTTTCCAGCCAACTTTCACCAAATCACGTGGTTTTTCAGCTCTTTACCACCACCCTTTGATCAACTTCTGTATTGTTGTCTGATACTGTGTCAATCTTTTAGTGGCGAGATTGACACCTTGCAAGCCAGGTTCACACTGGTGCGGGGATCCGACTTGGATCCCCGCCAATGCCAGGCACTGTGTTTGGTATGAATCTTGAGGGGGAACTCCACGCCAAATTTTAAATTAAAAAACGGCATGGGTTCCCCTCCAGGGGCACACCAGACCCTTAGATCTGGTATGGATTTTAAGGGGAACCCCCTATGCTGAAAAAACAGCATGGAGGTCCCCCCAAAATCCATACCAGACCCTTATCCGAGCACGCAGCCCGGCCGGTCAGGAAAGGGGGTGGGGATGAGTGCGCGTCCCCCCTCCTGAGCCATACCAGGCCGCATGCCCTCAACATGGGGGGGTGGGTGCTTTTGGGGAGGGGGCGCCCTGCGGCCCCCCCACCCCAAAGCACCTTGTCCCCATGTTGATGAGGACAAGGGCCTCTTCCCGACAACCCTGGCCGTTGGTTGTCAAGGTCTGTGGGCAAGGGGCTTATCGGAATCCGGGAGCCCCCTTTAAAAAGGTGGCCCCCAGATCCTGGCACCCCACCCTTTGTGAATGAGTTTGGGGTACATGGTACCCCTACCCATTCACCTAGGGAAAAAAGTGTCAAGAAAAAAACACAATACACGGTTTTTAAAGTAATTTATTAGGCAGCTCCGGGGGTCTTTTTCCAACTCCGGGGGTCTTCTTCTGACTCCGGGGGTCTTTTCCCGACTCCGGGGGTCTTCTTTCGACTTCGGGGGTCTCTCCGGCGTCTTTTCCCGGTGTCTGGATCTTCTACCGTCTCCTCCGCTATCTTCTGCTGCTCTTTTGCTAGAGGTGGCCTGGACATCTGGATCGTCTTCTTCCCTCTTCTCTTCCAGAGATGTTGACACAACGCTCTCTCTGACTGTAATGCTGTCTGTGCGCTCTGCTATGACTTATATAGGCGGTGACCCCACCCCCTATGACATCACAGTCCCGGGGCATGCTGGGATTGTGAGGTCATAAGGGGGCCTGGTCATAAGATGACATGACCACGCCCCCTTATGACCTCACAGTCCCAGCATGCCTTAGGACTGTGATGTCATGGGGGGGCGGGGTCACCGCCTATAAAAGTCATAGCAGAGCACACAGACAGCATTACAGCCGGAGAGAGCGTTGTATCAACATCTCTGGAAGAGAAGAGGGAAGAAGACGATCCAGATGTCCGGGTTCCTCCACTAGCAAAAGACTGGCAAAAGAGCAGAAGATAGCGGAGGAGCCTGGCAGAAGGAAGAAGGCACC
This sequence comes from Aquarana catesbeiana, assembly GCF_042186555.1. Taxonomy (NCBI): domain Eukaryota; kingdom Metazoa; phylum Chordata; class Amphibia; order Anura; family Ranidae; genus Aquarana; species Aquarana catesbeiana. The sequence continues at coordinate 941,452,626 of NC_133324.1, forward strand.
GGAGAAGAACCAGAGAGCACAGAGACGACTCCGGAGAGAGGGAGAAGAGTCCTGAGAGACCCCCGAATTTGGCAGAAGACCCCCGAAGTAGTAAGAAGACCCCTGGAGCTGCCTAATAAATTTCTTTTAAAACCTGTGTAGTGTGTTATTTTTATTGACACTTTCATGACTCATTCACAATGGGTGGGGGGCTGGGATCTGGGGGCCCCCTTATTAAAGGGGGCTCCCGGATTCCGATAAGACCCTCGCCCACAGACCCCGATAACCAACGGCCAGGGTTGTCGGGAAGAGGTCCTTGTCCTTATCAACATGGGGACAAGGTGCTCTGGGGTGGGGGGGCCGCAGGGCGCCCCCTTCCCCAAAGCACCCACCCCCCCATGTTGAGGGCATGCGGCCTGGTACGGCTCAGGAGGGGGAGCGCTTGCTCGTCCCCACCCCCTTTCCTGACTGGCCGGGCTGCGTGCTCGGATAAGGGTCTGGTATGGATTTTGGGGGGGACCCCCACACCGTTTTTTCAGCGTAGGGGGTTCCCCTTAAAATCCATACCAGACCTAAGGGCCTGGCATGCCCCCAGAGGGGAATTCCCTCTCGCGTTCGCCGCAATAGGAAAATGTGTTTTTCCTATTGCAGCCAGCGCGAGATGTACAGTACCCTGTAGCCGAGAACCAGCGCAATGGGTTCGCGCTGGAAACATGCTCGCGGCCGCGTACTGTAGTTTGTACAAAAGTCCAATGCTTTTGTGTACACACGATTGGACTTTGCTCCATTGGACTTTTGTTGCCAGAAAGTTTGTCCGTTCGCACAGCCAACAAAAGTCTGATGGAAACAGAAAAAGTTTGTCCGATGGAGCATACACACGGTCGGATGTACCTCCAAAACAGCTAATTTGCATGTTTGTTGTCAAAAAGTCCGATTGTGTGTACGGGCCTTAAGTTTGCCCTGTATTTGGCTCCATCCACCTTCCCTACAACTCTGACCAACTTCCCTGTCCCTGATGAAGAAAAGATTTCCCACAACATGATGCTGCCACCATAGGCGTGCGCACAGGGTGTGCCAGGTGTGCCTGGGCACACACTAATGCCCAGGCACATCCAACACACCCCAGGGCTTTTTTGCTGCCAAAATGTGTGAGAATTCTTTTTTTTCTAATTGACACTGCTGCAAGTAAGACTATTTGTCATGGATGTGTACAACTCCTGTGGGAACTGCAGCCACTGGCTGCGGAGTAATCAGTCAGTCAGCCGCATTTTCCGATGCTGACTCTGTAGTTCCGGCTACAATATCCCTGTCAGCTGAATATCACTCCGCTGTCAGAGATGAAGCATGTGAACTTCAGAGAGCATCGGATAATTCCTGACTGCTTACTGCACAGCTGTGGCTGCAGTCCTCACAGGAGTTACCCACCATCCTATGCCCTGTGTTACCCACCATCCTATGCCCTGTGTTACCCACCATCCTATGCCCTATGTTGCCAGAAGACAGCTTGCCGAACTCCTCTCTGATGCAGCATTTGGATGAAAACTGTCTCTCTCCTCGGTTTCCTGTCTGGCTGAGTCGGGGCTTTCCGGCCCCCAGTACAAGTGGGAGGAGTAGGAAGAGATCATCACAGAGTGCACCCTCAATCACAGCTCTCCCTGGGGATGATGGAAGAGCTCAGAGGACAGATAGTCTTTGCAGGACAGGTTTACTGAAAGATAAAGTAACATTCTTGAACAGGTTAGGAATTCCTGGGACTTCTGAGGTGTTACATAAATATATTCCACATACACATTATATCCTGTTAAAATGATTTTTTTTTAATAACATATAATGTGTGTTTATATGGAATACATCTATGTAGCACCTCAGAAGTCCCAGGAATTCCTAACCTATCAAAAACTCTTATCATAATAATACAGCCCAACTCCAGTACAGTAAAAAAGTCCATCCTCGCAGTGTGTGGGGGGAGGGGGTAACCTCATTCACTTACCTAATTCTAATTTCTCTTCCTTCACCCCAAAGCCATGACATCGTCACATACCATAGAGGGACATTAACCTTGTATGGTATGATGGGGAGGCTGAAGTGTGATCACAGCCAGTAACTTAAGACCCCTTTCACACTGGGGTATTTTTCAGGCGTTTTAGTGCTAAAAATAGCGCCTGTAAAGTGCCTGAAAACTGCCTCCTCAGTGTGAAAGCCTGAGTGCTCTCACACGGGGGCGGTGTGCTTGCTGGACGTTAGGAAAGGTGCCACAAGCAGCATCTTTGGGGTGGTGTGGTAGCGCTGTATACACCGCTTCTAAACCACCTGTAGCGCTGGTAGATTTTTAATCTACTGCTGATAGGTAAATCTAGTGGGTTACTTGTTAGGTGAAGTTAGGTTTGCCTCTGTTCCAGCTTGGCTGAGTTGCGTGTGATTCCACACTGCGCCAGTGGGTGTCGTTGTCCCCATGGGCCGGTGTTGGAAAGGCAACGTGTTGGAGCGTATAAGTGCTCCTCTGTCCCGGAGACAAATCAGTGGAGGTGGTCCTCCAAGTTGCATTCTGAGAGAGGGTATTTATGGGACAGACGCCATGTTCAGGGGTTCATTTTCAGCCACCTGCTGGCCCTCCTGGCCAACAGGTATGCAATAGGAATACCACCTCATGGTCCTCCGTTCTGGAGGCCCACGTTGCTGCGGCGTGTGGGTGGGCCCAGATGCCTGTCTGGGGCCTACCACAGTGGCAGAGGAATGGTCCTGAGCTGTCTATCCTGAGTGAAGAAGCTGGACAACTGAGGAGATCCCAGGGAGGACCCATCATGGAAGGATCATGCAGAGTGCTATTCTGGAGAGGGGCCTGGTGACTCAGTTGAAGGACGTATCCTGAAGTGATCTTACTGCATAGTACTGCCGTGTTGGCTTAAAGGTTCAAGTGCTGTGTCTGGTACTCATCCTAAACCATTACATTCTGTGGCAGAGGATCGTACGGGTTTTATTCCAAACAAGTCTGTGGCAGAGACATTTGTTCCTGCTGCATACTGGCTGCTAGACAAGTGAGAGAGGCCTATCCAGGCGGGCAAAGATTGAATCCCACAAGGTGAGTGCATTCAACTACAAGTGTTCAATTCCTACCAATGTACTAAAGAATACTAAAGAAAGGTATTTGAGCTTCCCTGCAACTTTCCTTCTGCCTCTTTCCTGCTACTTCCTTTATTACTTGTTCATTAAAGCATTGGAAAACATACTCAAGTGTTTGGTGCCTACATCGTTCAGAGGTAAACTCCCCAGGACCCTAGACCCGGAGCCGGTGAAACAGAGGTGGCGGGAGTGAAGGTAACAGCCGCTTTAAACCAGCAGCTCCACCGAGAGTTAGTGCTATGCACCCAATGCCCATTGGAATGAATTGGCAGCGCTGGCTTTCTTCAGCCGCTAGCGAGAGTTAAAGCGTTAAAAGCGCAAACCTCTATGCATTTATTATTTTTTAATAAAAAGATGAACAAAGGCTCTTGAGTCAGGCAGGCACATAAATGGGTGGTTTTATGTACATATATGTGAGTGTTTGTGTGTGTGTGTATATACAGTATATATATATATATATATATATATATATATATATATATATATTACACACGCATGTGTGTTTGAGTTTTGGGGTGCACGCCCTAATGCAATAGGCTGCACACGCCTATGGCTGCCACCATTATGTTTCATGGTGCATATGGTGTGTTCAGGGTGATGTGCAGTGTTAGTTTTCTGCCACACATAGCGTTTTGCTTTTAGGCCAAAAAGTTCAATTTTGGTCTCATTTGACCAGAGCACCTTCTTCCACATGTTTGCTGTGTCCCCCATAAACTGCAAACGGGACTTTTTATGGCTTTCTTTCAACAATGGCTTTCTTCTTGCCAATCTTCCATAAAGGTCAGATTTGTGGAGTGCACGTCTAATAGTTTTCCTGTGGACAGATTCTCCCACCTGAGCTGTGGATCTCTGCAGCTCCTCCAGAGTTACCATGGGCCTCTTGGCTGCTTCTCTGATTAATGCTCTCCCTGCACAGGCTGCCAGTTTAGGTGGATGGCCATGTCTTGGTAGGTTTGCAGTTGTTCAAAGCTTGGGATATTTTTTTATAACCTAACCCTGCTTTAAACTTCTCCACAACTTTATCCCGGACCTGTCTGGTGTGTTCCTTGGCCTTCATGATGCTGTTTGTTCACTAAGGTTATCTAACAAACCTCTGAGGGCTTAACAGAACAGCTGTATTTATACTGAGATTAAATTACACACAGGTGGACTCTATTTAATAATTAGGTGACTTCTGAAGGCAATTGGTTCCACTAGATCTTAGTTAGGGATATCAAAGGGGTAAAGGGGGCTGAATACAACTGTACCCCACACTTTTCACATATTTATTTGTAAAAAAAAAATTGAAAACCATTTATCATTTTCTTTCCACTTCACAATTATGTGCCACTTTGTGTTGGTCTATCACATAAAATCCCAATAAAACACATTTACGTTTTTAGTCGTAACGAAATGTGGACAATTTCAAGGGGTATGAATACTTTTTCAAGGCACTGTATATTTGGAAAAAAAATATGCATTAGATCTCTGCAATGTATGCACTTCCCTGTGTTTTATCTCTTTAACCACTAGCCAACCAGCCCCCATCGTTATGCAGCAGCAGGCTGGCTCTCCTGCGCAAATCGCCGTAGCTGTACAGCGTCTCGTGCAGGCATGCACTCACCACCGGCGGCAGGTGCTCTAGGGGACCCGCAATCCCCTAGTACAGAGGCAGAACAGGGGTCTACCAGTGTAAACAAGCAGATCCCCGTTCTGACAGGGGACATGTCAGAGATCTACTGTTCCCAGTGATCGGGAGCAGTGATCTCTGTCATGTCCCTGCCAGCCCATCCCCCCTACAGTTAGAACACACCCAGGGAACAAACGTAACCCCTTGATTGCCCCCTACTTTTTTTAGTTAGTTAGTTAGTTAGTCAGGTTGAAAAAAGACACAAGTCCATCCAGTTCAACCATAAAAAAAAAAATCGTACAATCCAATATACCTAATTCTATACCCACAGTTGATCCAGAGCAGGGGTCTCAAACTGGTGGCCCTCCAGCTGTTGCAAAACTACAAGTCCCATGAGGCATTGCAAGGCTCACAGTTACAAGCATGACTCCTACAGGCAGAGGCATGATGGGACTTGTAGTTTTGCAACAGCTGGAGGGCCACCAGTTTGAGACCCCTGATCCAGAGGAAGGCAAACAAAACCCAGCAGAGTATGCTCCAATTTGCTACAGCAGGGGAAAAAATTCCTTCCTGATCCCCCAAGAGGCAATCGGATCTTCCCTGGTCAACTTTACCTATAAATGTTAGTTCCCAGTTATATTATGTACATTTAGGAAAGTATCCAGGCCTTTCTTAAAGCAATCTACTGAGCTGGCCAGAACCACCTCTGGAGGGAGTCTATTCCACATTTTCACAGCTCTTACTGTGAAGAAACCTTTTCGTATTTGGAGATGAAATCTCTTTTCCTCTAGGCATAAAGAGTGCCCCCTTGTCCTCTGTGTTGACCGTAAAGTGAATAACTCAACACCAAGTTCACTATATGGACCCCTTATATATTTGAACATGTTGATCATATCCCCCTATATTCTCCTCTTCTCAAGAGTGAATAAATTCAGTTCCTCTAATCTTTCCTCATAGCTGATCTCCTCCATGCCTCTTATCAGTTTGGTTGCCCTTCTCTGCACTTTCTCCAGTTCCCCGATATCCTTTTTGAGAACTGGTGCCCAAAACTAAACTGCATATTCCAGATGAGGTCTTACTAATGATTTGAACAGGGGCAAAATTATATCTCTCTCTCTGGAGTCCATACCTCTCTTAATACAAGAAAGGACTTTGCTCGCTTTGGAAACCGCAGCTTGGCATTGCATGCTATTATTGAGCTTATGATCTACCAAAACCCCCAGATCCTTCTCCACTACGGATTCCCCCAATCGTACTCCCCCTAGTATGAATGATGCATGCATATTCCTAGCCCCCAAGTGCATAACTTTACATTTCTCAACATTAAACCTCATCTGCCACATAGACGCCCAATTAGACAGAGCATTGAGGTCAGCTTGTAAATTGGAGACATCCTGTAAGGACGTTATTTCACTGCATAGTTTGGTGTCATCTGCAAAGACAGAAATGTTACTTTTGATCCCAGACCCAATATCATTTATAAAGATATTAAAGAGTAAGGGTCCCAGCACTGAACCTTGAGGTACACCACTGATAACCCTAGACCATTCAGAGTAAGAATCATTAACCACTACTCTCTGAATCTGGTCTTTTAGCCAGTTTTCTATCCATTTACAAACTGATATTTCCAAGCCTGTAGACTTTACTTTACACATGAGTCGTGTGTGCGGAACTGTATCGAACGCTTTTGCAAAATCCAAGTATACCACGTCTACAGCCACCCCTCTGTCCAAGGTTTTACTTACCTCTTCATAAAAAGAAATCAGGTTTGTCTGACAACTTCTGTCTTTCATGAATCCATGCTGTCTGTTGCTTAAAATGTTTTTTTTCCAGCAAGAACTCATCTATGTGGTCTTTTATTAAATGCTCCAGTATCGTCCCGACTATAGAAGTTAAACTAACAGGTCTATAGTTACTTGGTAAAGACTTTGATCCCTTTTTAAATATAGGCACCAAGTTTGCCCTGGGCCAATCCAGTGTTACTATTCCCGTCATTAATGAGTCCCTAAAAATTAGATACAATGGCTTTGAAATTACAGAGCTCAATTCTTTTAGGATCCGTGGGTGGATGCCATCAGGTCCAGGTGCTTTATCCACCTTTATTCTGTCTAAATATTTCTGGACCATATCACTTTTGAGCCATTGTGGATCATTTGGGGCTGTGTCATTACCACCCCCCTTATGGACATGAGCTCCCCCATGCTCTTTTGTATACACAGAGCTGAAGAAAGTATTTAATAAATTAACATTCTCCTTGTCCCCAGTCACCCACTCTAGATTATTTTGTAAAGGGCCTACATGCTCAGACCTGACCTTTTTACTATTAATATATTTGAAGAATGTTTTGGGGTTTGTCCTACTATCTTTTGCAATCTGTCGTTCATTTTGAATTTTTGCATCCTTGATTTCCTTTTTACATATTCTGTTAAATTCTTTGTAACATTTAAACGACACTAGTGTTCCTTAATTTTTATATTTTTTAAAAGCTCTTTTCCTATTGTTTATAACTTTTTTAACTTTGACCGTGAGCCACATAGGTTTTATTTTTAGCCTTTTAAACTTATTGCCCATGGGAATATACTTTGCAGTGAGGTCCCAAACGGTCTTTTTGAAGAATTTCCATTTCTGTTCAGAGTGCATAGCCAGGAATATTAATAGCCCAGTCCTGTGAGGATTGAAACCAAGCAATACCATAGCTCTCCTCATGCACCAGAGCTTCCAACTCACCTATTTTGCTTGGCAAACTTCTGGCATTGGTGAATAAACACTTTAATGCATTATTACATTTTGCTCTGGTGTTTTTCATATCATTTTTAGTAGTACAAATGGCACTATAGTTTCCAATGGCTGTTTGCAACATGGGAACTTTCTTGTCACCTGCCATAACCCTCCCCCCATCTATCCCCATTCCACCCTCCATTAATGTCTGACTCCTAACTGACCTGTCTTCCCGATGTAATTCTAGTTCACCCTCCCCCCTCAATCCTAGTTTAAATACTCCTCCAGCCTTCCTATAAACCTCTCCCCCAGCACAGCAGACCCCCTCCATTCAAGTGCAAACCGTCTTTAGCATATAGGTTGCACCCCAATGAAAAGTCAGCCCAGTGCCCTAGAAATCCAAATCCCTCCTCCCTACACCAGGTCTTTAGCCATGCATTCAGCTCTCTAATCACCCCCTGCCTTTCCCGTGTTGCACGTAGCACAGGCAAGAGAATATCACCTTGGAGGTCCTTCCCTTCAACTTGCAGCCTAGTTCTTTAAATTGATTCTTAAGGAGACTCCAGTTTCCATGTATACTTTCATTGGTTCCAATGTGGACCAAGACAGCTGGGTCATGCCCAGCCCCTCCCAGTAAATTATACACCCGGTCCACCACATGCCGAACCCTAGCACCAGGGACACAGCAAACCATTCGGTTGAGGCGATCCTGGCGACAAATTATCAATCCTTCTGATTATAGAATCCCCTATTACCACCAACTGTCTAGGCCTACCTGCACTCCCCTCACCACCTCTACTAGATGGGCTACTCTCCCGGCTGTTAGGGGTAGCAGTGACATCTAGGGCTGCCACCTCTGTGTTTGCCACTTCCACATCTTCACCCAACTTGGCAAATTTGTTTTGATGCACAAACACAGGACTGGCCTTCATATTCTGTGAGCCCCTTCCACTCCCTCTAACTACATTTACCCATCTTCCTATCTGATAATCCTGAATTGCCCCTCCGCCCTCCACATCAACCCTACTGACCACTGCTCAGCGAGCAAAGGACCCCCTTCAAGGTTGTCCTTTCTGCCCAGTGTTGCAACTTGCTCCTCCAGATCTCTAAAGCTAGCTTCGAGAAGGGCAACCTGCTCACATCTGTCACAGTGGTATCCATCCTGGAGCTGTTGCACCAATTTTGAATACATGTGGCACACTGTGCACTGAGCAAAACCTTCAACCTTGCTAGCACTCATTACCCAGTTACAAAACAATTACTTAAGGGAAGTTTAGGATGTTACTTACAGATTATAAGACTCCTGTTTTAACTCCTGTTTTCAACTCCTTGTTATTAACTCTCCACTTTAGGTCAAAATTCCACTTGTGTTCACAAAATCCACATGCAAGCCACCATCAGCTGGGAGCAAGCTACTGTTAACCCCTTCCCTGCCAGTGTCATTTTTACATTGATCAGTGCATTTTAATAGTGTCATTTGGGGTCACATTTGTGCCCCGCAATGTCGCAGTCCCACTAAAAATGGCAGATCGCCACCATTACCAGTAAAAACAATTAAAAAAAAGTCCGTAAATCTATCCCAAGTTTTGCGCAAACCAATCAATACACGCCTATTGACATTTTTTTTTACCAAAAATATGTAGAAGGATATATATTGGCCTAAACTGATGAATAAATGTCTTTTTTTATATATTTTTGGGGGGATATGTATTATAGCAAAAAGAAAAAAAAAATGTTGCTCTTTCTTTGTTTATAGCGCAAAAAAAAAAAAAAAAACGGCAGAGGTGATCAAATACCACCAAAAGAAAGCTCTAATTGTGGGAAAAAAAGGACACCAATTTTGCTTGGGTACAGCGTAGCACAACCACGCAATTGTCAGTTAAACCGACGCAGTGCTGTATCGCAAAAAATGGCCTGGTCATTAAGGGGGCAAATCCTTCCGGGGCTGAAGTTGTTAAAGCGGAGTTCCACACAAAACTGGAACTTCTGCTTTAAGGACTCATAACCCCCTGACATGCCACATTTGGCATGTCATTATTCTTTAGGGGGGGGTGGAGTGGGTACCTAGTTTTGACAGGTACCCAGCTCCCACTTACGCCTAGGCGATTCAAGTGGAAATCCTCCTCTCCCCCTCCTTCCCTGCAATCTTCCGGGACACGTCACAGGTCTCAGAAAATTGTCCAGCCATTGAGAAGGTGCAGTGCGCACCTGGCTGTGAAGCTACAAGCTGTCACAGCCAGGTGCCCACACTTGTGATGCTGGCGCCGGAGAGAACCAAGGGAGAGAACCAAGGGTTGGGGCGGCCGCATTGCTGGGTCGTGGGAGAGGTTACAGTGTGTTTATTAAAAGTCAGCAGCCACACTTTTTGTAGCTGCTGACTTTTAATAAACACAGAACTGAGTGGAACTCTGCTTTAAAGAACCTGCAAGTACAGAAAGAATTCCAAGTATGGATATTTTTACATACAGTAGTTAGGACCACGTCAGTTCGGACCAATGTAATATTGTATATATCATACCTGGTTGGTCCCTGTGGAAGCTGGAAATCACTGTAGTAGACACCACTAATCCAATAATCTCCACTAGCTTCTAGGTCCCATGCTGAGCAGCTGCCCTGCAACATACTGAACACAGAGTTCACCTGCTCAGCAAAGGTGTCATTCAGAAATTGTATGGATGAGACAGAGATCATGATGTTGCTGCCCCACCGCTCAACCTCACTCAGTCAGAGAACACATTGCATTCATTGAGAAGATGCAAAGCTATCTTTGAATGGTGCCTGTCCTGAGTGGGAGACCTCCTGCACAGGGACATCTTTAATATTGATTGGACCCTAGGCAAAAATTTTCTTGCCCCCCTCCATGCAGTTTCCCTCTCCACCTGCTCTGAGACATACAATAAATAGCAGCTAGACTCAAAATCTGTTTACTGAATCAGATCAGGCAGCGATTGTGATTGGTTGCCAGAGGTTACAGTGTATCATTACCACTCACTGACTGGTTGCTAGAGGTCACAGCACACATTACGGCTCACTGATTAGTTGCTAGAGGTTACAGCTCATGGTTTCTGCTGGTTGCTAGAGATTACTGTACATCAATACTGCTCACTGATTGGTTACTAGAGGTTACTCCACATCACTACTGCTTACTGAATGGTTGCTAGAGGTTACAGCACATCATCTCCTCACTGCCTGCACACCATGGACTGGGGAGGTGAAGGACCCATTAATAGACAGAAAAATCCTAGGGATCCTAGGACTCCTGGGATCAGTGGCAGTGCTGGGGGGAGGGGAGGGTGTGGTCAATGGCAATGCTGATTTTTTTTTACGGACTACCAATATAAAGAGGAATTTCAACACTGGCCACCAAAGTAATAGGGGTTTACACTGACCACTAATGTAATAGAAGCATTCACAGTAACCACCAATCTAAGGAGGGATTTACACTGACCACCAATGTAAGAGGAACATTCACACTGGCCACTAGTGTGAATGAAAGGATTCTACACCAAGCACCAATGTAATGAGAGGGTTTACACTGACCACCAATGTAACTGAGACATTTAGCCTGCGTTCACATTTGTGTGTGTTGGGAACGCATGCAGAATCGCTTTCCTGACACCACAGAATCGCGCTGCCCTTTAGCAGATACACAGCAGTGCCATTAATTGTTAATTACACCCTGCTGCATCTGCTGACATGTGCCTTGGCACCGTGTAATTTTGAAAAAGGGTTTGGGACTTTCTTCCACATTTGTAGTACATAGAGCAGCCCATTGAAATGAATGTGACCACGTGACCTACATCTTTATCCACCCTGTTAGTACACCTTTGCATCCTAAAACCCCTGTTAACCACTTGCTTACTAGGCACTTAAACCCCCCTCCTATCCAGATCAATTTTCAGCTTTCAATGCTCTCACACTTTGAATGACAATTACTCAGTCATGCAACACTGTATGATTTTTTGTCCTTTTTTTCATACAAATAGAGCTTTATTTTGGTGGTATTTGATCACCTCTGGGTTTTTAATTTTTTGCGCTATAAATGAAAAAAGACCGAAAATTTTGAAAAAAAACTAATTTTTCTTAATTTCTGTGATAAAATTTTGCAAATTAGTAATTTTTCTTCATAAATTTTGGCCACAATTTATACTGCTACATATCTTTGGTAAAAATATTTATTAGTATATATATATATATATATATATATATATATATATATATATATATATATATATATATATATATATATATATATAATAGTGAGTTATTTGAAGTTGTATTTTTTCCCACAATTCTTTGCAAAATTGAGATTTTTTTTCCCCACAAAATTGTTATTATTTCTCTCACATGGCATGTGTATACCACAAATGACACCCCAAAATACATTCTGCTACTTCTCCTGAGTATTACGATACCACATGTGTGGGACTTTTTCACGGCCTGGCCACATACAGAGGCCCAACATGCAGGGAGCACAATCAGGTGTTCTAGGAGCATAAATTACACATCACATTTCTCAACCACCTATTACATTTTTGAAGGCCCTGGAGCACCAGGACAATGGAAACACCCACAAAATGACCCCATTTTGGAAAGCTAATAGCCCACCGTATAATCTGTGAGGCATAATTAGTCTTTTGAATTGTTTATTTTTTTCCAGAAGTTTTTGAAAATGTGTAAAAAAAATGAAAACACATTTTTTTTTTTACACAAAGTTGTCCGTTTATAAGATATTTCCAACACATAGCACTTAGATAGCAAAAATGGCACCCCAAAATACATTCTGCTACATCTCCTGAGTATTACGATACCACATGTGTGTGACTTTTTCACTGCCTGGCCACATACAGAGGCCCAACATGCAGGGAGCACAATCAGGTGTTCTAGGAGCATAAATTACACATCACATTTCTCAACCACCTATTACACTTTTGAAGGCCCTGGAGCACCAGGACAATGGAAACACCCACAAAATGACCCCATTTTGGAAAGCTTACACCCCAACGTATAATCTATGAGGCATAATGAGTCTTTTTAACAGTTCATTTTTTTCCAGAAGTTTTTTAAAAATGTGGAAAAAAAATGAAAACGCATTTTTTTTACACGAAGTTGTCCGTTTATAAGATATTTCCAACACATAGCATTTGGATAGCAAAAATGACACCCCAAAATACATTCTGCTACTCCTCCTGAGTATGGCGATACCACATGTGTGAGACTTCTACACAGCCTGGCCACATACAGAGATCCAACATGCAAGGAACACCGTCAGGTGTTCCAGGGACACATAGCATGCACATACCAAGAATTACACCCCAAAATACATTATGCTGAGCAAAGCGTAAACAAAAGATTACCTGTGGTTGTAATAGCACAGTTGTACACAGGAGGATATCACTGGTCCAGGCAGCAGGCAGGGACTTGGTCAGCAGCAGCGAACACAATTGTCCAGGCAGCAGGCAGGGTTACCGTCTATATAAAGTCCAGGGTCAGTGCAGGCAGAGATATTGTCAGCAGTGCCAAAAATATTGGTCCTGGTAGTAGGCAGGTCCATGTGGTGTGGTCAGTGTGACAGGCAGAGGCATGACGGCTGTAAGTCCTACAGGCAGAAGTAGGGCCTCGTTCAGGACAGAATGGGGACAGGGGTAGAGGCTTCTCCCACCCAAATCTCTTTGAAGCCTCCGAGTCTCCAGACCCTAATCTAGGATTGAGAAAACAAAAAAAATAGTTTCCTTCATCCAGAAAAACAATTCTGGAGCCCCTCACATATGTGAGACCCCTATGTTACATAGTTACATAGTTACATAGTAGGTGAGGTTGAAAAAAGACACAAGTCCATCAAGTCCAACCTATGTGTGTGATTATGTGTCAGTATTACATTACAAATCCCTGTATATTGCGGTCATTCAGGTGATTATCTAATAGTTTCTTGAAGCTATCAATGCTCCCCGCTGAGACCACCGCCTGTGGAAGGGAATTCCACATCCTTGCCGCTCTTACAGTAAAGAACCCTCTACGTAGTTTAAGGTTAAACCTCTTTTCTTCTAATTGTAATGAGTGGCCACGAGTCTTATTAAACTCTCTTCTGTGAAAAAGTTTTATCCCTATTGTGGGGTCACCAGTACAGTATTTGTAAATTGAAATCATATCCCCTCTCAAGCGTCTCTTCTCCAGAGAGAATAAGTTCAGTGCTCGCAACCTTTCCTCATAACTAAGATCCTCCAGACCCTTTATTAGCTTTGTTGCCCTTCTTTGTACTCGCTCCATTTCCAGTACGTCCCTCCTGAGGACTGGTGCCCAGAACTGGACAGCATACTCCAGGTGCGGGCGGACCAGAGTCTTGTAGAGCGGGAGAATTATCGTTTTATCTCTGCAGTTGATCCCCCTTTTAATGCATGCCAATATTCTGTTTGCTTTATTAGCAGCAGCTTGGCATTGCAAGCCATTGCTGAGCCTATCATTCACTAGGACCCCCAGGTCCTTTTCCATCCTAGATTCCCCCAGAGGTTCTCCCCCCAGTGTATAGATTGCATTCATATTTTTGCCACCCAAATGCATTATTTTACATTTTTCTACATTGAACCTCATTTGCCATGTAGTCGCCCACCCCATTAATTTGTTCAGGTCTTTTTGCAAGATTTCCACATCCTGCGGAGAAGTTATTGCCCTGCTTAGCTTAGTATCGTCTGCAAATACAGAGATGGAACTGTTTATCCCATCCTCCAGGTCGTTTATGAACAAATTAAATAGGATTGGTCCCAGCACAGAACCCTGGGGAACCCCACTACCCACCCCTGACCATTCTGAGTACTCCCCATTTATCACCACCCTCTGAACACGCCCTTGTAGCCAGTTTTCAATCCATGTACTCACCCTATGGTCCATGCCAACGCACCTTATTTTGTACAGTAAACGTTTATGGGGAACTGTGTCAAATGCTTTTGCAAAATCCAGATACACCACGTCTACGGGCCTTCCTTTATCTAGATGGCAACTCACCTCCTCATAGAAGGTTAATAGATTGGTTTGGCAAGAACGATTCTTCATGAATCCATGCTGATTACTGAATCCCACTAATCCAGTAGCAGGGTACAAGATCAGTCCAAGAGGCAGGCAAATATCATGGTCAAACAGTCCAAGGTCAGTTCCAGATCAGGCAGATATTTGTACAGAATCGTTAGGCAGAAGCATGGTCGAATAACAGTCCAGGGTCAGTTCCAGATCAGGCAGATGTATGTACAGAATCGTTTGGCAGAAGCATGGTCGAATAACAGTCCAGGGTGAGTTCCAGATCAGGCAGAGGTATGTACAGAATCGTTAGGCAGAAGCATGGTCATATAACAAGCCAGGGTCAGTTACAGAGCAGGCAGTGGCATAAGGGGTGTGAGGGTAAATTGCAGGAACGGAGGCTTGCGTTTACCATACTTCACTAATAATTTACTGAAGTATGGTAACGGCGAAAACATTCACCTAAGCAGAGGCCTGGTTCAGAAGGACATTGTGCACAATAAAAAGATGTGTCTCTTCTGAATCCTGCTCTGGTACACACCTTACATTTTTTTTGCCGTCGTTGGCCTGTTGGTTTGGGAGGGATTTTATTGGGAAAGTGGCGCTCGGAGAGTCGACTTAGAACATCTGATCAGATATTTTCTGGTGGGCCGTTCGGGAATGTAAGGGCAGTGAAAACTTCCTCCTGGTAGCCAAGGAAGCGTTTGGGGTTTTGGGTGGAGTTACCATAAATTACATATGAATTGTTGATGGCCAAATGAAAAAAATAAATTGCGACTTTTTTATACCAATGGTATGTACGTCTTGTGGCAAGGTACGGTTCCAGCATCTGGTCATTCAAGTCGACTCCCCCCATAAACAAATTATAATCATAGATGCATTTAGGTTTTTGTATGGGGCCATTTCTTCTGGGGATTTCCATGAAGGTATCATTGTGGATTGAAGACAACATGTAGACATCTCTTTTGTCCCTCCACTTCACTGCCAAAATCTCATTTTTTCGTAGACTTTCCGTTTCTCCTTTCCTCAATTTCTTATTGACCAGACTTTAAGGAAAGCCCTTCCAGTTCTTTTTTATGGTACCACATGCAGGCGTCTTCTTCCGGTGTAGGTTGTGGAACAGGAGCAGAGATGTGTAGAAGTTGTCTACATACAGGTGGTAGCCTTTCTCCAGTAGGGGGTATATGAGGTCCCAAACAATTTTCCCGCTTGATCCCAAGTAGTCTGGGCAATTAGGGGGTTGCAGCTGGGTGTCCTTCCCTTCGTACACTTTGAAGGCATACATGTAACCTGTGACTCGGTCACATAATTTGTATACCTTCATCCCATAGCGGGCCCTTTTACTGGGAATATATTGTTTTATTTTAAGCCTGCCACTAAACTTAACAAGGGACTCATCCACACATATGTTTTGGCCCTGGGTAAACAGCTGGGGGAATACTGCAGAAAAATAATTTAAAAGTGGCCGAATTTTGAAAAGCCTGTCATAGTTTGGGTCATTTCGGGGAGGGCATTGGGTATTGTTGTTGAAATGAAGAAACCTCATTATCATGAGGTATCTGTTTCTGGGCATTACCTTGGAGAATACTGGCATGTGGTGGAGGGGGTGGGTTGACCAATAGGACATCAAAGTGTTTTTTTTTGTGAGTCCCATATTAAATGTGAGCCCTAAAAAAAACCTTCAACCCTCCGTGTCCACCTGGACTCCTGGCTGGAGTATGGGGTGGCAATGTTACCTTTAGCATTAGTATGATGAACTACAGTAAATCTAGGTTATGAATATGCATACTTCACTCTGCCAACCAGTAGGAGTTTCATGGCCACTGACGCATGCTGGGAAAGTGTATATATATATACAGTATATGGATGTCAAGTGATCAGGGTCCTCCCATCCAGACCTTGGTCTGGTGTGGATGTGTGAGAAGCAGTTGCATTGGGTAGGCCTGAAGCCTAATGCCGCGTACACATGAGCAGACTTTACGGCAGACTTGGTCCGGCGTACTAGATTTCGTCGGACAATTCGATCGTGTGTGGGCTCCAGCGGACTTTGTTTGCTCCAAAGTTGGACGGACTAATGCCGCGTACACATGGTCGGACTTTCCGGCATATTTGGTCCGGCGGACCAGAGTCCGCCGAACAATCCGACCGTGTGTAGGCTCCGGTGGACTTTTCCGGTGGACTTTTTCCCAAAAGCCCGCCGGACCTAGATTTTAAACATGTTTTAAATCTTTCCGTCGGACTGGCAGAAAGTCCACTCGTCCGTGTGCTGGTCCGACGAAAAGTCGTTCGTCTGTATGCTTGTCCAACGGACCAGATACGACGCAAGGGCAGGGTATTGCATTTCGCGCTCGCTGCAATAGGAAAAACAAATTTTCCTATTGCGGCGAGCGTGGGGCATACCAGGTCCTTAGGTCTGGTATGGATTATAAAGGGAAACCCCTACGCCGAAAAAATGGCGTGGGGTCCCCCCTAAAATCCATACCAGATCCCGATCCGAGCACGCAGCCCGGCCGGTCAGGAAAGGGGGTGGGGATGAGCAAGCGCCCCCCTCCTGAACCGTACCAGGCCGCATGCCCTCAACATGGGGGGGTGGGTTCTTTGGGGGAGGGGGCGCCCCCCCACCCCAAAGCACCTTGTCATCATGTTGATGAGGACAAGGGCCTCTTCCTGACAACCCTGGCCGTTGGTTGTCAGGATCTGCGGGCGGGGGGCTTGTCGGAATCTGGGAGCCCCCTATAATAAGAGGGCCCTCAGATCCCAGCCCCCCACCCTATGTGAATGAGCATGGGGTACATGGTACCCCTACCCACTCACCTAGGAAAAAGTGTCAATAATAAAACACACTACACAGGTTTTTAAAATAATTTATTAAACAGCTCCGGGGGTCATCTTCCAGCTTCGGGGGTCCCTCTGGTTCCTCTTCTCCCGGCGTCCCGTTGGTTCTTCTCCGCTCTCTCCGGCCTCTTCTCCGGGTGTTCCAGTTCTTCGGCCGGCTCCTCCGCTGTCTTCAGGCCGCTCTCTTGCCAGCGGAGGTCCGGACTTCTGGGCTTCTTGTCTTCTTCCCTCTTCTCTTCTCCAGATGTTGACACAACGCTCTCTCCGGCTGGACTGCTCTCTGAGGGCTCCGTTGTGACTTATATAGGCGGAGACCCCGCCGTCCCTGGGCATGCTGGGAATGTGAAGTTTTAGGGGGCGTGGTCACCGGGTGATGTTGACTACGCCCCCTAAAACGTCACAGTCCCAGCATGCCAACGGCCAGGGTTGTCGGGTAGAGGCCCTTGTCCTCATCAACATGGGGACAAGGTGCTTTGGGGTGGGGGGGCACTCACCCCCCCATGTTGAGGGCATGCGACCTTACGGTTCAGGAGGGGGGGGCGCTCGCTCGTCCTCACCCCCTTTCCTGACCGGCCGGGCTGCATGCTCAGATCGGGGTCTGGTATGGATTTTAGGGCAAACCCCACGCCGTTTTTTTGGCGTAGGGGCTTCCCTTTATAACCCATACTAGACCTAAGGGCCTGGTATGACCCGCGACGGGGCTCGCAAGATGTCAATCTCGCCGATAAAAGTGGCAAGATTGACTTCCTTTTCTAGCACCGTCGTACCTGAGTCACGTTCGAAATGAACGGACTTGTCCATGTGTGGGCAAGTCCGTTCATTCTGAAAGTCCACCGTAACTCCGGCAAAAGTCCGTCGGAAAGACGGGCAGACTTAGCCCGACGGAAAGTCCGGTCGTGTGTGGGCAAGTCTGTCCGTTTTAAAGTCTGGCGCACCTGGCGGACAAAGTCTGTCAGAAAGTGTGCCGGACCAAGTATGCCAGAAAGTCCGATCGTGTGTACGCGGCATTAGATTTGAAACATGTTTTAAATCTATCCGACAGCCTCTTCTTTCTAGCGGACAAACCGGTCGTCTGTGTGCTAGTCCGACGAACTCAAACTGACGCATGCTCTGAAGCAATTACAAGACGGAAGCGCTCGGTCTGGTAAAACTAGCCTTCGTATTGAAGCTAGCACATTCCTCTTCTGTGATCTTTTAATACAGCGCTTTTTTTTATTTATAATGCGAGACGAATGAAGTTGTTTTTCTGCTTTATATTCACACAGAGTTCTCACAAACTACTTTCTTCATGATTTATCCTTATGCCATGACTAATATGATATTTTTAAAAATCCAGATCTCCATAAAAAAAGTATTAAATTAGATTTTGGACTCATCTTTATTTTTTTATTGATTTCAACACTTATCTATTTTACAATGTGTGCTAAATTATACCAACATTTTTTTTTTTTTTTGTGGATTTTCTAGTTACCACAATAATCTTAATATTTTGTGTTGTTTTAATGAACCTTAATGAGGTTGGTGTCCCTTGTTAATTAGACATAGGGGGGTGTATTTTCCAAAGGCAAATTCATTTTTCACTACAAGTGCAAATTCTACTTGGAATTGCACAGAAAGAGCATTTTGAAGTGTCTTCGCTGTGGATCCGAGGGGCACATGCAAGGAACCCCCCCCCCCCCCCAAAAAAAACCCTTTTTATTGCACATGATTGTATGATAAAATCAGCAGAGCTTCCCCTCATTTCAGCTCTTCCCCTCAGATTTACAGCGACTGCACTTCCAACAAGTGCACTTGCTGTGCAATTTCTAAAGTGAACTTTTCACTAGTACTTTTCACTTGATTTTAGAAATGATTTAGCCTTTTGGCAAAAACACACATAGGGGTTGATTTACTAAAAGGGAAAAAGACTGTGCACTTTGCAAATTGCAGTTGCCCTCTGCAAGAGCAGTTGCTCCAGAGCTTAGTAATTGAGCAGAAGCTCTGCTGACTTCCATCATCCAATCATGTGCAAGCAAAAATGCTGTTTTTAGAATTTTCCTTACACAGGATTGGGTACTCTTTGCAAAGTCAAGCCTTACCTCATTTCCGAAGCTCTGGAGCAATTGCACTTGCAGAGGGCAACTGCCCTCTGCAAAGTGCACAGTCTATTTGCTTTTATTAAATCAACCCCATAGTCTTTTTGACCTGTACCTGCCTACTCCCAAGCAAAATGGTGTTTTTGAATCAAAACACATAGTCAATAATGTAAGGTAACATACAAATCCATTTATTTTGGTCTAAAAAAAAATTAGGAAGGCAACACTGGAGACACTTTTAGAATCTGTGAAGCCTTTCGTCCCCCAGGACACACATCAAGTTTTAGGACAAGAAAATTGGTATCTTGCGACTATAGGGAGCACAGGGAGCACAGTCAGACCAGACAGAAACCAGGCAATCACTTTCGACTCTTCCGTGGAGCCTTCCCTGCACGCTTCTCTGCAGCCTTCCCTCCACGCTTCTCTGCAACCTTTCTCGGAGGTTGGGCCTCTGGTGGTGTACTTGGGGCAGGAGGAGGAGGAGGAGGAGGAGGAAGAGGAGTGGCTTCATCTGCCAGATACGTGGTAGCAGTAAGCTCCCCTCTCAAGCCCTTCTGATATGCCTGAAAAATCAAAACCTCATAGAGGAGGCGTTGGCCCTTTTCCAACTCCAGCAATCTGCTGACTATATAGGTGCCATACGCCTCCTCTGCATTGGGTGGTGTACTCAGGATTTGGCTTGCTTCCTGTATGAGGGCTAGGGATTCCTGCTCAGTTTGTGTCATTCTCCTGGGCCTTTGGTGGAGAATGCGGAGGGGAGGCACCTGACACTCCGTGCGGCTTCTACTTGGCCCAGCCACAGCCTCCTCCTTTCTCCCACTGGTCAAGGCCTCCTCCTGGCTGAGGTCATCCTGTGTCAAAAAAAGGGACATAGTTGTAATTTTGTGTTACGCAATCATACACAAGTTTCAGCTCATGACAAATATAATTCTCAACAAATAGTAAAGGCTATCTATTTGACACCACCATTATTTCAGGTGATCAACAATATCTGAAGTACATAGGCGTGCACACAGGGTGTGCCAGGTGTGCCTGGGCACACCCTAATTGCCTTGTGTGGTGCATATTCCCCCCTGTTTAGACCACTGATATTTCACCCCCCCAAAAAAAAATGTTACACAAGCTAAACATTTTTGGGAAAAGAAAATTAACAAAATTACACTGTCCACTGCCCTACTGACACCATCAGTAGCTATACACATGCATATGTATTTGAGCTTTGGGGTGCACACCCTAATGCAAGAGGCTGCGCACACCTATGCAGAAGTATATTTTTGGCCACTACTGTCTAGTGATATGTCTACATATTAATATTTGTGATGAAGTCATTTTTTATGAAGCACTTAAAAATGTAACACGTTAACATCATTAAAAACATTTACACAATCACAAATTCCACAAAAAAGGATACCTGGCTGAAGCTGGGCGCATCAACTTCATCAATGATGAAAAGGCCCAGTTCTTCCTGGGACTCCTCAGCTGGGGTGGAGGTGGATGGAAGGCTGGAGGGAAGAGTGGAGGGAAGGCTGGAGGGAAGGGTGGGGGGAAGGGTGGAAAGTGATTTCCTGGCTTCTGTCTGGTCATCCAGGAATCACATTTTGTGGTAGTACCACAGCTTGGGTACATAAACTTGGTCGGCTGCTGCACCGGATCTGAGTGACTCCTGGATTTTATTGTGTTCCCGCTTGTACATGTTTCGCAAGATACCAATTTTCTTGTCCACAAACTTGAGGTCTGCCTGGGGGACTCGAGTCTTCACAAATTCTAAAAGTGTGCCCAGTGTTGCCTTCCTTACATCTCTATTGTAATATAGTGGGTGTTTGACCTCCCACAGGTTTTTCTTTTCCTGATATAGCTCAATAAATTGGGACAAAAAATCTGCCTCTTTAAAGAGATTCATTGTTTCTGAAAGATAAGACACAAGATCAAAACTAATGTCAGTCACAAATCACAGGATTATTTGTGTTTGGAATCTAGGGGACACATACATACACACACACACACACACACACACACACACACCAAACACACACCCCCCCACCTTAATCTTACCTTGGTTTCTGACGCTCGCTACTTCCGCACGGACATACGTAGGCCATCGTAATAGCTTTATATACACTGCGCATGTGTCATGCTCCGCCTGCGTCACCCGCCCCTGACGTTCTTTAGTACGATTTGTCCTTGCCCCCTCACTCTTCGTTGCGCAGTGGGAGTATATAGCTAAAGATGGCGGAGAGAATCAGTGGAAGTAGCGCGGAGGAAAGCCCGGAGTCATAACCATCCACATCCCGGAGGAGATATAAGGTCACCAACATGGCTTTTGAAGAGATGGTGGAGATGGTGTCCATATTGAGAAGGGAGGACTACGATGGCAAAAAAGGACCTTACACACGACCGAATATGCATGAGGACAAAATAATGTCCTCAGATGTCACCGCTCTAGAAGCAAAATTTGCCACTAAACGGTCGAAAGAACAATTGAGGAAGCGGTGGTCTGACATCAAAAGTCGGGAGCCAGAACAATATTGGCGAATAAAGAAGCTGCTTAAAAAAAGTAAGTACTTGTTGTGTTTTCATATTGAGATACTTAACTTGCATGCTGATCCATATTTTTTTACTTTATACAGCATCGTTCGTAAAGACCGTTCTTTGTAAAATACATATGATACTTTTGAAAATGACGTTATTTTTTTGCCAAATACGAGGGTACAGGGTTGGACATACATTTATGTCTTGATAATTTTTCGTATTCCCACAATTTGTTGATGTGGTGTAGATGTGTTGGAAAATATAATGCTTCTTCAAAAATGATTCAGTGTAATGTAAGGACAGGACACAGCAGCTGTTTCCACATCTGGACTCACGAGCACTAGTATACTATGTGACCATAAATAAATTTTTGAGGGGTAATACGCATAGGAGATAATTGAGGTGTCAGCATCTGTGAAACTTGCCTGAAAATGTGCATTGTTTATAATTGTTGTTCAGAGGGAATGTTCATCCTGTCTTCTAAATTTTTGTGGACAAAAAAAGGCCATTGTCAACAACTCCTAACCAACGTTTCATATTATTTGATAATATCTAAAATATCACTGTGTTTTAACTATACCTTTTGTTGAATTATCATAGGGGAGAAAAGACTCAGACAACAGTCCAAGGATCCCAGGACCCCCCCAAGTCACCAGCCTGAGGCTGAAGATACCCCAAGCCCCAGCCCAAGACCACGCCCACCCGACGACCTGGAGGAAGGAGAGGTGGAGGAAGTGTGCGAGGTTTCAACCCCACCAAGTGAGTGACTGACACCCCAGCTTAAGGTAATGTATTTAGGCGTGCATATTTTAACCCTTGTTTTTATTCACTCATTTTAGGTGAGCTTCTGGTTGTGGAAGGCCAAGCGGCAGAGCCATTCAGCACAGACAGTGCCCAAAGACTGATTGGCCAGATAATGCTGTGGAATGGCCAAATTGATAAAATGCATGACCAAGTTCACAGCATGCAACTTCATCTGGACTCCATGCAACAGGAAATGAAGAACATGATTGATGTTTTGGGCAGAATATAATAACTTTTTTCCTTAAAACATCAATCATGTTCTTCATTTCCTTGTGAAGTTTGTTTCTTCTAGAAATTTCTTTGTAATTTGTTTTTGGATCCCAAAAATATTTTTAGGATGCACACGGTGTGTCATCATGTGCTATCTTCCATCATGGGTTATCAATGTACTTGTTTTGTGTTTGCAACCCCTTCATCCTCAAAATTATTTAGTGGTGATAGGAACAAAGGGATTGCACACACAAAACACGTACATTGCTCACCCATGATGGGAGATAGCACATGTTGACTTGACCCTTTTGTGATGCTCAATTTTGAGCATATTAAAAATTAACGATTTACAAGGGTGACATCACATGCACCGTTCTTAAAATGTTGAACATTGTAAGTTCTTTAATTTTTTGGTATGTTTTTCAAAACACTGTTGTGAATGTAAAGATTTTAAACAAGGTCTATTTTTGTAAAAATATGCCTTTAATAACGTTAAAACAAAATAAATATTTTTACCCAAAAAAAAATATTCTAAAAAATAATAAAAAAAGTTTTAAAAAATGCACCTTTCAATGTGCACACAGTAAAATGTTTTTACTACTACAATGTGTGTGGCTGATTATTTCTCAATAATATTTTTTTTTTTTTTGTGTGGTTACAGTGACAAAGGGCCTGATTAACTAAAGGTAAATGCACTTGCCACTACTACAAGTGCACTAGGAGACAGACCAAACTAAATGCAAACAAGAATAAAAACAAGATATTTTTTAACAATTTTTTTTATTGTATTTTTTTGAAAAATTAAAGCTCTTGCTGAATAGCAATGGCCCCCCGACCATTAAAATAATTCACATATCGCTCACGCACTTGACGTGCGGATCTGGGGGGGCCAAGCCAATACGGCCAATTTCTAGGCCTGTCATTGTTTGATCTTGTACCAGTCCGGCCTCAGGCCCAACAGAAGAAATACCGTATTTATCGGCGTATAACACGCACCGGCATATAACACGCACCCCAATTTAGGAGGGAATTTTAAGGAAAAAAAAACTTTTAGGAGGGAAGTTGAAGGGAAAAAAACTTACATTTAAATGCCCATCATTGCAGCCTTCTCAGTGCAGCCTTCCCCAGTGCAGCCTTCCCCAGTGCAGCCTTCCCCAGTGCAGCCTTGTCAGTGCAGCCTTCCCCAGTGCAGCCTTGTCAGTGCAGCCTTCCCCAGTGCAGCCTTGTCAGTGCAGCCTTCCCCAGTGCAGCCTTGTCAGTGCAGCCTTCCCCAGTGCAGCCTTGTCAGTGCAGCCTTCCCCAGTGCAGCCTTGCCCCAGTGCAGCCTTCGATCCTCTATCCCTGCCATCCTGGGCTTCAAAATCGCCGACCGCGTTTTGAAAATGGCGCCGCCGGCGCCGAAATACACAGAGCCGGTCCTCGGCTCTTCCCGGCGGCTCTCGTTCACTTTTGGCTCCACTCGTAGTCCCGAGCGGAGCTATCTGAACCTAGCCGAGTAGGTTCGGATAGCTCCGCTCGGGACTATGAGTGGAGCCGAAAGTGAACGAGAGCCGCCGAGAAGAGCCGAGGACCATCTCTGTGTATTTCGGTGCCGGCGGCGCCATTTTCAAATCGCTGTCAGCGATTTTGAAGATGTGACAGCTCGGGATCGCAGGGGATCGGCGTATAACACGCACCTGCGATTTTACCCTGATTTTAAGGGGAAAAAAGTGCGTGTTATATGGCGATAAATACGGTATATTTTGCAGAATGTCTACGTAAAAAGTTATGTAGGATGCAGCAAGCAAGTATGACGTAATTTAGTTTATAGTCCGCCAGATTTATTGCTGAAAGGAACAAACGGAACCGGCTGGCCAGAATCCCAAAGGCATTCTCCACAACTCTTCTTGCTCTGGCCAGCCGGTAATTAAATACCCTCCTCTCAGGGGTGAGTGTCCTTTGGGGGAACGGCCTCATCAAGTGCTCACTGAGAGCAAACGCTTCATCAGCGATAAAAACTGAGGGGAGTCCATCAACATTCTGGTCATCAGGTGGCAATCCCAGGCCACCAGTCTGGAGACGCTGGCACAGCTCGGTGTGTGCAAAGACTCCTCCATCAGACATCCGGCCATTCTTCCCCACATCCACAAACAGAAAGTCCAAATGTGCCGAGACCACCGCTATCAAAACTACACTATGGAACCCCTTATAGTTGTAGAAATAAGACCCAGAATGCGGTGGTGGCACAATGCGGACATGCTTCCCGTCAATTGCCCCAACACAGTTGGGAAAGTCCCAACGGTTAGCGAACTGGGAGGCTACAGTCTGCCATTCCTGTGTACTGGAAGGAAACTGTGGAGTGAAAAAAAAATCAAACATTAAGATAAGGACTTTTAAACATAACTTGGATATCAGATTACACAACAACATTAGTGAACAACAGCAGTCAAACATTATTAATATGTGTGTGTGTAATTTAAATTGTAAAAAAACATAAGGCCCACTTATAAGATTAATCACCCCCTGTGATGGCCCATTGATCCACCTGACTGTTTTAAACATTTGAGGGGTGGGGGAGGTGTTCTAATTAGGTTAACAAACATAGGCTAGAGATATAAATGGACCCAGGATTGCATGGTGGGGAGGTTATTGAAGGTAAATATGCATGTAGGGCAATAAATAATTAATATCCAAAAACAGGCATGTATGAAGATAAAGGGGACATTCACAGCATATTGAAAGCATGGCAATTAGGTAAGGAGGACATTTATACAATAAATTAGCAAACATTTAATACATATCATGTAATGTTAAAGTAGAAAACTTACCTTCATATAGTCCTTCTGCAGGACCTGGATGATGGCAGAACAGGTCTCTGGGATTATTATCCCCAGAGCCTGGGGGGAGATGCCTGTCGAGAACTTCAAGTCCTGAAGACTTCTCCCAGTCGCCAAGTAACGTAACGTGGCAACTAGCCTCTGCTCCGCACTGATGGCTTGCCTCATGCAGGTATCCTGCCTGCTGATATAGGAGGTCAGCATAGCCAGCAGACGCTCAAAAACGGGGTCCGTCATCCGGAGATAATTCCTGAAATCCTCAGGATTATTCTCACGGATCTCACAGAGCAAAGGCATGTGCGAGAATTGGTCACGCTGGCGCAACCAATTCTTCATCCATGAACTCCTCCTCGCCCTGTTCATGGACTAGACTCGGGTCAAAGTATTAACCCCAACACCAAGTCCCCACGCAGCACGAACTCGAGAACGAGTACGTCCACGTGACATGGCTTCAAAATGGTCGGCTGGTCAAACAAACAAACTTATAACAAACGCACTGAAGAACAGCAAGGCCTATGAAGAACGACCTGAAAATCAGGAACGAGCGGACCAGAATGGCTTGCAAGGCAGGTTACGAACTGACCAACATGCACTGAAAAGCAGATACAAACCTCACAAGCACAAACTGAACCGCAGAAAACGATCGAAATAAGCTGAAGTGTGAAAAGCGCGAATCGTCTCTAACCAAACTTCTACTAACACGAGATAAACACAAGATTAGCAGAAGGAGCCCAAAGGGTGCCGTAGTGAGGCTTGAACTTCCTTTTTATAGTCCTGTCGTACGTGCTGTACGTCACCGCGTTCCAAACCAGCGGACTTTTGCAGTGATTGTGTGTGGCCAAGTCCGTCCCTTTTTAAGTCCGGCGCAAGGAGCCGACAAAGTCCGGCGAAAAGTCCGTTGAGCAAAGTCTGCCGTAAAGTCCGCTCGTGTGTACGCGGCATAAGGCCTGGCCATCTGCTCTAGGCTCTGTAAGAGAGAGCCTGTTTGTTGCCTGGAGGCATGAGGAAAGGAATGGAGTTCAGAGATGTAGTACCAGAGATTACTTTTCCATGAGCTGGGGGCTGTGTAGAGTCTGAAAAAGTGTCAAGACAGACTCATCTAAAGAATCTCTGCATGGTGCTGTGGTTTTTTTTGGTTGCTATAGGAGACAGCTGTTGCTACGTAGGTACAGAACATTGAATGCACCCCCAAGGCCCTTGTTCTGTATTGCTGTCTACCTGTCTGTTTCTGTCTTTACGAGTCTTCTGGTCTGTTTGCCTATTGTCCTAGGGTGTCCTGCGCCCTAATACTCTCTCCTTATGTATTGCCATAGTGAGCAAAAAACTCACTTTTGTTCAGCCTAAAAGTGACCGGCACCTATTTTCTGCAACTATCCATGCACACAATGCCTAGGAACCAGCACCCTGAGGTGAAATGTCAGCTAGAGTTGTGGGGAGAGTGCCCCACAATGCACTGCATGCTGCATAGTGCATTCTAATCTCTGATGCTCAATCAGGGCACAGTGAATAGCTGGTTGTTAAGGAGTGGGCTGCTGAATCCTTAACAACGGATGGGTCATCAGCTGCCAACGGGCTTCCTTGCTGACAGCTGAATGGAACAAAAAAACATTGCTGGCAATTGAAAAAAGTGAAAAAACTGTGTGGGTGTCCCTCCCAATCCATATCAGGCCCTTCGGGTCTGGTATAGATTTTAAGGGGAACCCCACGCCAAAATAAAAAAAAAGGCATGGGGTCTCCCGAAAATCTATACCAGACCCTTAACGTGCAGCCTGGCAGTCCAGGAAAGGGGGGATGAGCAAACCCTCCACCTCCTGAACTATACCAGACCACATGTCCTCAACATGAGGGGGTGCTTTGGGGCAGGGGGGCTCTATCCCCAAAGCACCTTGCCCCCATGTTGATGGAGACAAGGGCCTCTTCCCCAAAATCCTTGCCGGTGGTTGTGGGAGTGTGCAGGCAGGGGTCTTATCGGAATCTGGAGGCCCCTTTAATGATGGGGGCCCCAGATCCTGGCCCCCCACCAGGGGGGATGAGTATGGGGTTACAAAAATGTAAAAAAAATTATAAAAAAAATCATTCCCTGATCTAGATCCATCACCACCACATTGCTGGACCCAAAAAAGTAAAAAAAAAGTTCCGTCCATGAGGACGGCTAACCCCCAAATGCCTGCTCCACCATTTGACAGTTCCTAAATAAGTAAGGGGAGGGGGCCACCTGGTGATTTAACAGGATGACCCCGCCGCTTGTGACTTCACTGCCCTTGCATGGCCCCACCCCTTTAAACCTATTTAAGAACTGTCAAGCGGTGGAGCAGGCATCCAGCGGTCAGCTGTCCTTGCAGGTGGAACTTTTTTATTTCCTTGTTCACACATATATACATAATACATATATTAAATAAAATCCCAGTCTTTATCATCTTCTGCCCATGTTTCATACCAAACTTCCTGTGCATTTTTTCCCATTTTTATTTTCCACATATCTATAGAGCATCAACATCCTTTTTAGTATTTTACCACTTGTCATGAGCGGTCACTACATATAAAAGTCTAACTATATACAGAAGAAAACGCTTTTGGCATCTTGCTATCTAATGCCACGTACACACGACCGGTCTTTCCTTCTGACCGAAGTCTGACGGTTTTCCGGCAGAGTTCAGACGGACTTCTGCTGAAATGGACTTGCCTACACATGATCACACCAAAGCCCGTTTGTTTAGAACGTGATGACGTACAAAGGGACTAGAAAGAGGAAGTTCAATAGCCAGTGGCCAATTGCTTCCCTTGCGTCGTTCTTGGTTTGTCGGACTAGCATACTGACGAGTGGTTTTCCCGATAGGAACTGAGTCCATCGGAAAGATTTGAAACTTGTTCTATTTCTTGGTCCGTCGTAATTTTCGGAAAAAAAAGGTCCGATGAAGCCCACACACGATCGGAATGTCCGACAAAATGGTTCGGTCCAGCCTTTTCTGCCGGAAAGTCCGCTTGTGTGTACGCGGCATAACTGATCAGCAGACTTGGAAGGAAAGCAGTGCATACAGACAAGTCAAACAGTCCTATTTTTATGATACTTTGTAGCTATAGAACAAAGAAACAAGTAAAAACTCAAAATGTATGCAATCTATTCAGTCATGTACTGGCCATCGGGACTACCGAGAATTTCCCGGTGGGCCAATGGCTCAGTGGACCGATTTCAGTGACAGCCTGTCAAAGTAATGGCTGTGCGGCTTGCGCAACCATTAATTTGAGCACAGCTGTACTGCCTATAAGACAGACATCACTAAATGGTGGACCGCGGTCTGGCCCCAGTAGCCATTCTGCCAAAACCGCATCCCTCGCCAAGTAGTTTCCTGTGTGTCCTCTCCCCATCGCCGACTTGCCCGCCTGCCTGCCTCTGCTGATGCCACTATGTTCACAGCATGGCAGGCGTGGCAGGTCCGTCTCTTCCGTAATATTGCTACACTGACCCCTCCCCACACTGCCTGTCTTAGTCACACAAAACATGAAGCGTGGCCGCTCTGGACTAAGGGCGAGACTTTTTAAGTTAAGAAATGGGGGATTTTTTACACAGTATTGCTTTTTTGTCTATAGCTGTGCTGGCTGCTAGTTTGTGTATTTTTTCCCAGCGCAGTATATTTTTCCCAATTTTAAGAAGTGGGGGATTGGTTGCTAGGCAGCAGGGCGGACCCAGCAATCAATCATCCACCTTTAACGTGAAAAGTCCTGCCCTTTGTCCAAAGCGGCCGTGCTTCATGTTTTGTGTGAATAAGATAGGGCTCTGTGGGGAGGGGGCAGTGCTGTGCTGTTATGTTATGAAAAGGACAGGGGGTTTGATATCGAGAGAGGACTGTGATGGGAGTCTGTGATTGGGGGGGGTTAGTCTGTGATGGGAGTCTGTGATTGGGGTGTCAGTCTGTGATGGGGTCAGTCTGTGATGGGGAGTCTGTCTATGATGGGGGGTCAGTCTGTGATGTGAGGGTCTGTGATTGGGGGGGTCAGTCTGTGATGGGGGTCTGTGATTGGGGATGTCTGTGATAGGGTCAGTCTGTGATGGGGAGTCTGTCTATGATGGGGGGTCAGTCTGTTATGAGGGTCTGTTATTGGGTGGGTCAATAAACACAAGAAAAGGTTCCCCTAGGTGGACTTTCCCGGCACTTGCATAACAGAGAAAATTAGAAATAGAAACTATAATACATCATAAAAGAATATATATTTTATTCAATTGGAAAATACAAATATTAAAAACAAAGTGGATATCATCAGTAACAAAGCAGTACTACTTAGTAAACACATTAAACAATCAAGCAATAGGCAATGGTGAAAAGAAACCAGAAAACTCTTTTCAAGCCCGACGCGTTTCGGGGTGTTTAATGTTTCTAGGGTCCTTCTTCAGGGGCATGGTCGAAAAGAGGGGTTCATCTGAGTATTGAAAAAAATATAAGAATAAAAGTGTGTAGACAAGAGTCAAATAATGCAAAAGTTGTCAGTAGATATCCAATAGGGGGTTTAAATGATCCATTGATCACCTACCTGGAAAAGTTCCATTAACTGCTTGTGGGAAGAAGTTTAAAACGAAAAACCACTGAGAAAGAGCAGGGTGTAGATGGGCAATTAGGATGTAGTGGGTATAAGTGCTAATATTAGATGGTATAAGCTGCAGGAAGGTAGGCAGCAATCTCCATAGAGGAGTATGACAATGTGCCCATCCCGCCCGACCCGGGCATGCGCAAGCCAGAGCGGTATGCTGAGGTCACAGGAAGGCGCCCCTAAAAATGAAAGAATTAAGGTACCTTAACAGGGATTCAATGTGTGTAAATAAATAAATGCAAAAATGACAGACCAAATAAGTATACAAAGAATATGTATCTATATTTTATATTAAAGTGCTAGCTGTTAAGTTTACACATATAAATAACAAAATAGTTAAGGTGGTGCAACAGGAGAGGGACTAAATGTAAGTTAAAGGATCATATACCTTATAAAAAACTGGGGTAATAAAAATATGTATATATATGATAATTATTGAAACGGATTAATGCATAATGGAAAAAATTCCTAATTAGAGATGTATAATGAGAAAATATATGTCCAAATGAGTACATACATCGTAAGAGATTAATGATTAGAAGACTAGAGTACTTTGGACAGAATTGGCATAATGGTGTATAGTCCATATGTCAAAAACAAATGTGAAGCTAAAAAAGCCATGTGTATAGATTCCCCTTAGCCTGCAGGAAATGGAGTGAAACCATAGCAGGATTAGGAAGTGGTAAAGAGGCAAAGACAGTACATTCATATAACCCGAGATAAATAAATACTAGGAGGGGAAGTATAATGCATTTATAGTAATGGTCTTTAAGGAGGAGAAGAATGGGAAAAAAAGTAAATAAACATACCTATAGAGGATGAAAATGTAGACACGGCCAACCACGCAATCCTGCATCCGGCATATGGAGCGCTTTGGCAGGGAATGAGTGGGGCCGGTTTAAATATAAGACGGGCTCCAATCAGCTGGCGTCAAAGAGACGCACAGCTGTGTGATGGAGGCCGTCAGCTGGGACGCCTAATAAAACCTCCCGAGGTGAGGGTGCGCGGCGCCGCCCCTACCGCGCATGCGCGAAGGCGCACTGACGTTGGAGCGACGTCGCGCACACCCGCCCCACCGACACGGAAGTGCCCATCCGGCGAACTGAGCATGCTCGCCGGAGTGGCAACATGGAGGCGGTGGGCGTAAGGTGGAGCCACGCCCAACAACCTCCCTGAGCACCGCCCCAGGGAAACAAATCTGGGGCGGTTTTCCGTGCCGGGCAGCCGCTCTGGCTGCACACGCCTTGGGGGGGCGGGGGGTGGGAAAGTTGGCCATAAAAAGGAAAAAAGGGGAAAACATATGGAAATGTATACATCCTAGGTGAGGTAGAGAAAAAACACAGCCGAAAAAGAAGTATGGGAAGGTAAAGAGTGATAAATATAAAAATTAATTAAGGACAACCTAAGACGGTAATAAATTAAAGAATAGGTATATAGGAATTAAACGTTAGCCCTGCTGGATCTCAGTGGCTTCAATGGAAGTGTATGGAGAGAGGACTGGGACATGTAGCAAAACATAAAATCTTTAACAAGGGAGGGCAGACAGAATGGAATGTTAAACAATATAATAGTGAGGTAAGCAAAAGGATTAATGGCATAACAGGTAGTATGATCTCTTTATACAAGACATTATAATAAGCAGAAGCACCAACAAAAACATCCAATGAAGAATCTGGCATTGGACAACAGAGGACCTAGCCGCAGGTTGGGGTACAATTAATGCTGACACAAAATAAAAAACAGGCAAATGATATATATACAAGCAAAAGGGGGTTCCTGGAGGGGAACCAACCAAGCTGATTGTATGGATCTGATACAAGGTTCCCTGAAAAATGCCGATTAATATAATATGGTACACAGTATAGAATTAGGGAAAAAAAAAAAAAAAAAAAGGGAGGTATGTATGAGGCCCGACAATCAACTTGGTGTACAGAGTTGAGTGTGATACCACAAAAGAGGACACAGCAGATAATGGGACCCGTGATTAGTGATGGGTAAGGGGGAGGGGAGGAAAAAGGGGGGGAAAAGAAAGGGAGAGAGGGAGGAGAGGGAAAGGGGGGAAGGGAACTGGGAAATGATGAGAGACAAGGAATTATTTTTCCATTCCCCCAGAATTGAAGCCTTCTAAAAAGGGTTTAAAACAGACAGCCTCATTGAGGCCTGGGGGTGTAGTGGCCTTTAATAAATGAATCCATTTTAGTTCTCTCTGGAGTAAGATTTTATTCCAGTCGCCCCCTCTGGGGTTGGGATGTATGCGATCCAAAATTAAGAATTTAATAGCGGGAAACTTGCTTCCATGTACCAGGGCCACATGCCGACCCAGAGGAAGATCCGGGTCAGCTGTTTTCATAGACAGAATATGCCTGTATGCTCTTCGCCAAAACTCAAGTTTAGTCTTTCCTATGTAAAAGCAACCGCAGTTACACTGGAGTAGATAAACCACTCCAGTGGTCCTGCAGTTGGCAAAATGTTTCGGAAAAAAAGTTTTCCCATTAGGGAGAGTGGGATTTCTCTGGGTCAGCATGTAGCCACAGTAGTGGCAAGTACCGCAGGCAAATGTTCCCCTGTATTTACAATGAGTTGTTGTTGATCTAAATTCGCTGTTGGTGATTTTGTCCCCAATAGAAGTCGCTCTCCTAAATGTAAAAGCGGGTTTTTCTGGCACTAACTGGGGTCGAGAACCAATAAGTGCCAGTATCTTTCAATTATTCTTTTAGTTTGCTGGTGTTGTTGATTATAGGTTGTAATGATACTAAGATGGCGTGTATCTCTTTGTTGTTTGGTAGAATGGAGAAGCGTTTGTCTGGGTTTATCAGTTGCTTTTTTAAAAGCCCTTTTTAGGGATTTGTGAGAGTATCCGCGTATTAGTAATCTGTCTCGTAAGGCAGCGGCTTCTTTAAGGAAGGTTTCATTATCTGTGTAGTTGCTCTTAATCCTGATGTATTGCGAGTAGGGTATGGAATCAATTAGAGGTTTTGGATGGAAGCTAGCAGCATGCAATATGGTGTTGCCAGCCGTGCTTTTTCTAAAAAGCTTCGTAGAGAGCTTGCCCTGTCCATCTTTGAAGACTTCGATGTCTTTACCCGCCACCTAGTACATGTCTGAATGCAGCAGCTTTTGTCTGTTTCAGATCAAGCCCTCCTCGTCACCATTGACGTGGAGACGCTTTACAGCTCCATTCCACATGAACTAGGTTTGGCAGCAATCAGACATATACTTCAAAAAAAATTGGATTCCGATCCCATTTATAACGAATTCATCATTGAACTGCTCGAGTACATCCTTACTCATAATGTTTTCACCTTCCTCGGCTCCCACTACCTCCAGGTGCAGGGGGTAGCGATGGGGACGTGTTGTGCCCCATCGTATGCCAACCTGTACCTGGGGGAGTGGGAGAAAACCCTCCTTTCAGATGGCAACATCACTCAATATACAAACCACATTCGGGGGTGGTATCAATACATAGACGACATTTTTGTCGTCTGGGAGGGCCCCTCGGATGTACTCGAGCAGTTCATATCCAGGATGAATAAGAATGACTTCAATTTGACATTCACTATGTCCTTCAACAACACTCATGTAACCTTTTTAGACATCGAAGTCTTCAAAGATGGACAGGGCAAGCTCTCTACGAAGCTTTTTAGAAAAAACACGGCTGGCAACACCATATTGCATGCTGCTAGCTTCCATCCAAAACCTCTAATTGATTCCATACCCTACTCGCAATACATCAGGATTAAGCGCAACTGCACAGATAATGAAACCTTCCTTAAAGAAGCCGCTGCCTTACGAGACAGATTACTAATACGCGGATACTCTCACAAATCCCTAAAAAGGGCTTTTAAAAAAGCAACTGATAAACCCAGACAAACGCTTCTCCATTCTACCAAACAACAAAGAGATACACGCCATCTTAGTATCATTACAACCTATAATCAACAACACCAGCAAACTAAAAGAATAATTGAAAGATACTGGCACTTATTGGTTCTCGACCCCAGTCTGGGCCATTTAGTGCCAGAAAAACCCGCTTTTACATTTAGGAGAGCGACTTCTATTGGGGACAAAATCACCAACAGCGAATTTAGATCAACAACAACTCATTGTAAATACAGGGGAACATTTGCCTGCGGTACTTGCCACTACTGTGGCTACATGCTGACCCAGAGAAATCCCACTCTCCCTAATGGGAAAACTTTTTTTCCGAAACATTTTGCCAACTGCAGGACCACTGGAGTGGTTTATCTACTCCAGTGTAACTGCGGTTGCTTTTACATAGGAAAGACTAAACTTGAGTTTTGGCGAAGAGCATACAGGCATATTCTGTCTATGAAAACAGCTGACCCGGATCTTCCTCTGGGTCGGCATGTGGCCCTGGTACATGGAGGCAAGTTTCCCGCTATTAAATTCTTAATTTTGGATCGCATACATCCCAACCCCAGAGGGGGCGACTGGAATAAAATCTTACTCCAGAGAGAACTAAAATGGATTCATTTATTAAAGGCCACTACACCCCCAGGCCTCAATGAGGCTGTCTGTTTTAAACCCCTTTTAGAAGGCTTCAATTCTGGGGGAATGGAAAAATAATTCCTTGTCTCTCATCATTTCCCAGTTCCCTTCCCCCCTTTCCCTCTCCTCCCTCTCTCCCTTTCTTTTCCCCCCCTTTTTCCTCCCCTCCCCCTTACCCATCACTAATCACGGGTCCCATTATCTGCTGTGTCCTCTTTTGTGGTATCACACTCAACTCTGTACACCAAGTTGATTGTCGGGCCTCATACATACCTCCCTTTTTTTTTTTTTTTTTTTCCCTAATTCTATACTGTGTACCATATTATATTAATCGGCACTTTTCAGGGAACCTTGTATCAGATCCATACAATCAGCTTGGTTGGTTCCCCTCCAGGAACCCCCTTTTGCTTGTATATATATCATTTGCCTGTTTTTTATTTTGTGTCAGCATTAATTGTACCCCAACCTGCGGCTAGGTCCTCTGTTGTCCAATGCCAGATTCTTCATTGGATGTTTTTGTTGGTGCTTCTGCTTATTATAATGTCTTGTATAAAGAGATCATACTACCTGTTATGCCATTAATCCTTTTGCTTACCTCACTATTATATTGTTTAACATTCCATTCTGTCTGCCCTCCCTTGTTAAAGATTTTATGTTTTGCTACATGTCCCAGTCCTCTCTCCATACACTTCCATTGAAGCCACTGAGATCCAGCAGGGCTAACGTTTAATTCCTATATACCTATTCTTTAATTTATTACCGTCTTAGGTTGTCCTTAATTAATTTTTATATTTATCACTCTTTACCTTCCCATACTTCTTTTTCGGTTGTGTTTTTTCTCTACCTCACCTAGGATGTATACATTTCCATATGTTTTCCCCTTTTTTCCTTTTTATGGCCAACTTTCCCACCCCCCGCCCCCCCGAGGCGTGTGCAGCCAGAGCGGCTGCCCGGCACGGAAAACCGCCCCAGATTTGTTTCCCTGGGGCGGTGCTCAGGGAGGTTGTTGGGCGTGGCTCCACCTTACACCCACCGCCTCCATGTTGCCACTCCGGCGAGCATGCTCAGTTCGCCGGATGGGCACTTCCGTGTCGGTGGGGCGGGTGTGCGCGACGTCGCTCCAACGTCAGTGCGCCTTCGCGCATGCGCGGTAGGGGCGGCGCCGCGCACCCTCACCTCGGGAGGTTTTATTAGGCGTCCCAGCTGACGGCTTCCATCACACAGCTGTGCGTCTCTTTGACGCCAGCTGATTGGAGCCCATCTTATATTTAAACCGGCCCCACTCATTCCCTGCCAAAGCGCTCCATATGCCGGATGCAGGATTGCGTGGTTGGCCGTGTCTACATTTTCATCCTCTATAGGTATGTTTATTTACTTTTTTTCCCATTCTTCTCCTCCTTAAAGACCATTACTATAAATGCATTATACTTCCCCTCCTAGTATTTATTTATCTCGGGTTATATGAATGTACTGTCTTTGCCTCTTTACCACTTCCTAATCCTGCTATGGTTTCACTCCATTTCCTGCAGGCTAAGGGGAATCTATACACATGGCTTTTTTAGCTTCACATTTGTTTTTGACATATGGACTATACACCATTATGCCAATTCTGTCCAAAGTACTCTAGTCTTCTAATCATTAATCTCTTACGATGTGTGTACTCATTTGGACATATATTTTCTCATTATACATCTCTAATTAGGAATTTTTTCCATTATGCATTAATCCGTTTCAATAATTATCATATATATACATATTTTTATTACCCCAGTTTTTTATAAGGTATATGATCCTTTAACTTACATTTAGTCCCTCTCCTGTTGCACCACCTTAACTATTTTGTTATTTATATGTGTAAACTTGACAGCTAGCACTTTAATATAAAATATAGATACATATTCTTTGTATACTTATTTGGTCTGTCATTTTTGCATTTATTTATTTACACACATTGAATCCCTGTTAAGGTACCTTAATTCTTTCATTTTTAGGGGCGCCTTCCTGTGACCTCAGCATACCGCTCTGGCTTGCGCATGCCCGGGTCGGGCGGGATGGGCACAGTGTCATACTCCTCTATGGAGATTGCTGCCTACCTTCCTGCAGCTTATACCATCTAATATTAGCACTTATACCCACTACATCCTAATTGCCCATCTACACCCTGCTCTTTCTCAGTGGCTTTTCGTTTTAAACTTCTTCCCACAAGCAGTTAATGGAACTTTTCCAGGTAGGTGATCAATGGATCATTTAAACCTCCTATTGGATATCTACTGACAACTTTTGCATTATTTGACTCTTGTCTACACACTTTTATTCTTATATTTTTTTCAATACTCAGATGAACCCCTCTTTTCGACCATGCCCCTGAAGAAGGACCCTAGAAACATTAACCACTTGACGACCGCCTCACGCCGATGTACGTCGGCAAGGTGGCACGGACAGGCAAAATCACGTACATGTACGTGATTTGCCTTCCGCGGGTGGGGGGTCCGATCGGTCCCCCCCCCGGTGCCCGAGGCGGTCGCCATTTGTTCCCGAGCGATGAGAGGTGAGGGGGCGGCCATCCATTGTTGGCCACCCCCTCCCGATCGCTCCCGGCGAATGAAAATGCTTCCTTTCCCTCTGTAATGTAAACAGAGGGAAAGGAAGTGATGTCATCTCTCCTCGAGTCGGTCTTTTTGATCCGACGCAGAGGAGAGAAGACATCCAAGTAAGTGCACCAACACTACACTTACAGTAGAACACGCAGGCACACATTTCACCCCCCTGTCACCCCCCGATCACCCCCCGATCACCCCCCTGTACCCCCTGTCACTCTGTCACCAATAGCAGTTTTTTTTTTTTTTGCATTGGTGTCAGTTTGTGTCAGTTAGAAGTGTTAGGGCAGTTAGGTTAGCCCCCTTTAGGTCTAGGGTACCCCCCCTTAGGTCCAGGGTACCCCCCTAACCCCCCCTAATAAAAGTTAACCCCTTGATTACCCCCCGTCACCAGTGTCGCTAAGCGATCGTTTTTCTGATCGCTGTATTAGTGACACAGGTGACGCTAGTTAGGGAGGTAAGTATATAGGTTCGCTGTCAGTGTTTTATAGCGACAGGGACCCCCATATACTACCTGCTAAAGGTTTTAACCCCCTGATTGCCCCCTAGTTAACCCTTTCACCAGCGATCACCGTATGACTGTTACGGGTGACGCTGGTTAGCTAGTTTGTTTTTTGTAGTTTATTACAGTTTATTACAGTTTATTATAGTTTTAGGGCACCCGCCGTTTATTACCCTATAAAGGTTTAACCCCCTAATTGCCCGGCGGTGATAGAAGTTAAGTTTTTAGGATCAGATAAGGTCTGCGTCGCCCCAGGCAGCGTCAGGTTAGCGCCAGTACCGCTAAAACCCATGCACGCAGCATACACCTCCCTTAGTGCTATAGTATCTGAACGGATCGATATCTGATCCGATCAGATCTATACTCCCCAGCAGTTTAGGGTTCCCTGAAACGCAGTGTTAGCGGGATCAGCCCAGATACCTGCTAGCACCTGCGTTTTGCTCCTCGGCCCAGCCCTGCCCAGCCCACCCAAGTGCAGTATCGATCGATAACTGACACTTACAAAACACTAAGCACACATAACTGCAGCGTTCGCAGAGTCAGGCCTGATCCCTGCGATCGCTAACAGTTTTTTGGTAGCGTTTTTATACAGTCGCCAACAGTCAGGAGCTTTTTTGCCTGTGAGTCTCACTAGTGTACCCCTAAATTTAGAGGCCAAAATGGCAAATCGAAGGTACACTAGTGAAGAGGCCTACACGTTTCTGAGTATGACAGATAGTGAAGAGGAAGTCACTCATCTGTCAAGTTCAGGCTCAGAATACGAACCTGTAGAGGACAGCGGCTCCATGACAGATAGCTCTGACGACAGAGTTGTGGTCCCTGCTAGAGTCAGGCGTACCAGACCCCATTCTTCTTCTTCTGTCCTTGAAGTGCAAGAACCGCAGGGCTCTCGTATGGAGCAGAGAAGTACTAGCGCCGCTATTCTTTCTGGTGAACTGGCAAGCACCAGCGGCCTAGTACACCCTGGTCGTACATCCAGCACTGCAGTATCACGTGGTGACGTGGCGAGTCCCATAAGTGCAGTTCAAGCTGGCGAGGTGGCAAGCACTAGTAGTGTCCCGCTGCCACCAAGAAGACAAAGACAGGCCCGTCGTGCCCATAGTGCCCTTCCTGCTGCATTGGCCAATCCGAATTGGGAACCTTCCACTTCTGCAGCACCCGTACTTCCCCCTTTCACTGGCCAACCCGGAATTCAGGTGGAAACAGTTGACTTTACGCCACTGGATTTTTATTCACTGTTTTTCACCGAAGATCTCTATAGATCTATTGTGGACCAAAGCAATTTATACGCTGGTCAACACATCGCCGCTAATCCCCAGTCCTCCCTTGCCAGAGATTGGAGACCAATTACGGTCTCCGAATTTAAGACCTTTCTGGGCCTTTCCCTCCTCATGGGGTTGAATAAAAAGAGTAAGTTGCGGTCATATTGGTCCACTGACCCAATTTACCATTCACCCTTGTTCTCTGCTTCCATGGCCAGGGCACGATACGAGCAGATTTTGCGGTTCATGCACTTCAACGACAATGAACTCTGTCGTCCTCGTGGAGACCCTGCATACGATCGGCTCTACAAAATTCGGCCCCTCGTAAACCACTTCAACCAACGTTTTGCAGACTTGTTTACCCCCCATCAAGTTGTCTGCGTTGATGAGTCCCTGATTAAGTTTTCTGGCCGCTTGTCATTCAAACAGTACCTTCCCAGCAAGCGTGCCAGATACGGGGTCAAGATGTATAAGCTCTGTGACAGGGCCACAGGCTATACATGTAGATTTATGGTTTACGAGGGCAAAGATAGTCACGTAGAGCCGATCAACTGCCCTGACTACATAGGAAGCGCTGGCAAGATAGTGTGGGACTTGGTGTCACCCTTATTCGGAAAGGGGTACCACTTGTACGTGGACAATTATTATACGAGCGTGCCACTTTTTAGTCACTTGTTTGATCAGCAGATTGGAGCATGTGGCACCGTGCGACCTAATCGCCGGGGCTTTCCCCAGCGGCTTGTAGATTCCCGTCTTAGGCTGGGGGAGAGAGCCTGCTTGAAGTATAATAATTTGCTCGCTATGAAGTGGAGGGATAAGAAGAATGTTTTCGTTCTCACCTCCCTTCATGCAGACACGACGACCCAAATTTCTACGGCGACTGGTGTTGTGGAGAAACCCCTCTGTGTCCACGAATACAACCTTAATATGGGAGGGGTGGACCTCAACGACCAGTTGTTGGCGCCGTACTTAGTTGCCCGTAAGGCCAGACGCTGGTACAAAAAAGTGTCTGTATACTTATTTCAATTGGCTTTGCTGAATGCTCATGTGCTATACAGAGCTTCAGGACAGACTGGATCCTTCCTTAAATTCCAGGAAGAGATCGTCAGAGCCCTTCTGTTTCCAGACGGTGCTCTACCTCACCTTCCCCAACCAAATGCAGTAAGCCGGCTGCATGAGCGGCATTTTCTTTATGCCATCCCGAGTACCCCTACCCAACGAGCCCCCCAAAAAAGATGTCGTGTCTGTAGCAAGCGCGGATTTAGGCGTGACACCCGGTCTTATTGTCCCTCCTGTCCTGGCAATCCTGGTCTTTGCATGGGTGAATGCTTTGAACGCTACCATACATTAGTTGAGTATTAGCGTAGGGTTCAGCACTGCACAGACTAGGCACACTAACACAGGGTCTCCCAAGATGCCATTGCATTTTGAGAGACCCAAACCTGGAACAAGTTACAAAAGTTAAAAGTTACTAAAAAAAAGTGTAAAAAAAAAATAAAAAAAAAATAAAAAAAAATAAAAACAAAAAAATATATAAAATAAAAAAACCAAAAATAGTTGTTGTTTTATTGTTCTCTCTCTCTCTATTCTCTCTCTATTGTTCTTCTCTTTTTTACTCTATTCTATTCTGCAATGTTTTATTGTTATTATGTTTTACCATGTTTCCTTTTCAGATTTTTCATACTTTACCGTTTACTTTGTTTTGTTGGTAACCATTTTATTGTTTTCAGGTACACCATTCAGTTGCAGCGCGGATTTATTTATCTTGACAGCAACAGCGTTTGCTCCCACGATATCTAAAGCCGTGACTCCAGCGCTGTCGGAGGTGATTTCACCACCACAGTTACATACTTCAGCATATATGCCGAAGCGTGGGGGCAGCAGTGGGTGGAGGAGCAATTTGCTCCTGCCTTTTGCGGGAGGATGCCCCCATGCTTCGGCATATATATATATTTTAGGCACAGGTTGCGTTAAATGTTTTATTTTTTACTATGGTTTTTTTTTGTATTTGCTTTGCAGGTATGGTAAGTCTTACTGTTATACTGTAATGTTACTTTGTTTTATTGTTAACCATCATTTGCTTAGCAGGTACGCCATTCAGTTGCAGCGCGGAATTATTTATCTTGACAGCAACAGCGTTTGCTCCCACGATATATAAAGCCGTGACTCCAGCGCTGTCGGAGGTGATTTCACCACCACAGTTACATACTTCAGCATATATGCCGAAGCGTGGGGGCAGCAGTGGGTGGAGGAGCAATTTGCTCCTGCCTTTTGCGGGAGGATGCCCCCATGCTTCGGCATATATATATTTTAGGCACAGGTTGCGTTAAATGTTTTATTTTTTACTATGTTTTTTTTTTGTATTTGCTTTGCAGGTATGGTAAGTCTTACTGTTATACTGTAATGTTACTTTGTTTTATTGTTAACCATCATTTGCTTAGCAGGTACGCCATTCAGTTGCAGCGCGGATTTATTTATCTTGACAGCAACAGCGTTTGCTCCCACGATATATAAAGCCGTGACTCCAGCGCTGTCGGAGGTGATTTCACCACCACAGTTACATACTTCAGCATATATGCCGAAGCGTGGGGGCAGCAGTGGGTGGAGGAGCAATTTGCTCCTGCCTTTTGCGGGAGGATGCCCCCATGCTTCGGCATATATAAATGGTGCATGTATGCCCATCATTAGAAGTGGGTGGATGAAGGGAGGTATTCTAATGGTGGGCATACCCACCGATCAATATCTTTTTTTCGTTCAGCCCACAGGCTGCATGAAAAAAAAGTTTACAATATATGCCTAACAAGGACCAGCAACGTACTGGTATGTTGCTGGACTTTGAGTGGTTATACCAGAATGATGCCTGCAGGTTTAGGTATCATCTTGGTATCATTCTTTTCAGCCAGCGGTCGGCTTTCATGTAAAAGCAATCCTAGTGGCTAATTAGCCTCTAGACTGCTTTTGCAAGCAGTGGGAGGGAATGCCCCCCCCCCCCACCGTCTTCCATGTTTTTCTCTGGCTTTCCTGTCCCAACAGGGAACCTGAAAATGCAGCCGGTCATTCAGCCAGCTGACCATAGAGCTGATCAGAGACCAGAATGGCTCCAAACATCTCTATGGCCTAAGAAACCGGAAGCTACGAGCATTTTATGACTTAGATTTCGCCGAATGTAAACAGCGCCATTGGGAAATTGGGAAAGCATTTTATCACACCAATCTTGGTGTGATCAGATGCTTTGAGGGCAGAGGAGAGATCTAGGGTCTAATAGAGCCCAATTTTTTAAAAAAAGAGTACCTGTCACTACCTATTGCTATCATAGGGGATATTTACATTCCCTGAGATAACAATAAAATTAATTTTAAAAAAATAAAAATGAAAGGAACAGTTTAAAAATAAGATAAAAAAGCAAAAAAATAATAAAGAAAAAAAAAAAAAAAAAAAAAAAAGCACCCCTGTCCCCCCCTGCTCTCGCGCAAAGGCGAACGCAAGCGCCGGTCTGGCGTCAAATGTAAACAGCAATTGCACCATGCATGTGAGGTATCACCGCGAAGGACAGAACAAGGGCAGTAATTTTAGCAGTAGACCTCCTCTGTAAATCTAAAGTGGTAACCTGTAAAGGCTTTTAAAGGCTTTTAAAAATGTATTTATTTTGTCGCCGCTGCGCGTTTGTGCGCAATTTTAAAGCATGTCATGTTTGGTATCCATGTACTCGGCCTAAGATCATCTTTTTTATTTCATCAAACATTTGGGCAATATAGTGTGTTTTAGTGCATTAAAATTTAAAAAAGTGTGTTTTTTCCCCAAAAAATGCGTTTGAAAAATCGCTGCGCAAATACTGTGTGAAAAAAAAATATGAAACACCCACCATTTTAATCTGTAGGGCATTTGCTTTAAAAAAAATATATAATGTTTGGGGGTTCAAAGTAATTTTCTTGCAAAAAAAAATTATTGTTTCATGTAATCAAAAAGTGTCAGAAAGGGCTTTGTCTTCAAGTGGTTAGAAGAGTGGGTGATGTGTGACATAAGCTTCTAAATGTTGTGCATAAAATGCCAGGACAGTTCAAACCCCCCCCAAATGACCCCATTTTGGAAAGTAGACACCCCAAGCTATTTGCTGAGAGGCATGTCGAGTCCATGGAATATTTTATATTGTGACACAAGCTGCGGGAAAGAGACAAATATTTTTTTTTTTTTTTTTGCACAAAGATG
This sequence comes from Aquarana catesbeiana, assembly GCF_042186555.1. Classification (NCBI taxonomy): domain Eukaryota; kingdom Metazoa; phylum Chordata; class Amphibia; order Anura; family Ranidae; genus Aquarana; species Aquarana catesbeiana. Next base: position 941,495,989 of record NC_133324.1, read on the forward strand.
TCACTAAATGATATATTGCTCAAACATGCCATGGGAATATGTGAAATTACACCCCAAAATACATTCTGTTGCTTCTCCTGAGTATGGGGATACCACATGTGTGGGACTTTTTGGGAGCCTAGCCGCGCACGGGACCCCGAAAAACAAGCCCCGCCTTCAGGCTTTCTAAGGGCGTAAATTTTTGATTTCACTCTTCACTGCCTAGCACAGTTTCGGAGGCCATGGAATGCCCAGATAGCACAACCCCCCCCCCAAATGACCCCATTTTGGAAAATAGACACCCCAAGCTATTTGCTGAGAGGTATAGTGAGTATTTTGCAGACCTCACTTTTTGTCACAAACTTTCGAAAATTGAAAAAAGAAAAAAAAAATACATTTTTTTTGTCTTTCTTCATTTTCAAAAACAAATGAGAGCTGCAAAATACTCACCATGCCTCTCAGCAAATAGCTTGGGGTGTCTACTTTCCAAAATGGGGTCATTTGGGGGGGTTTTGTGCCATCTTGGCATTTTATGGCCTTCAAAACTGTTATAGGAAGTGAGGAGTGAAATCAAAAATTTATGCCCTTAGAAATCCTGAAGGCGGTGCTTGGTTTTCGGGGCCCCGTACGCGGCTAGGCTCCCAAAAAGTCCTAAACATGTGGTATCCCCATACTCAGGAGAAGCAGCAGAATGTATTTTGGGGTGTAATTCCACATATGCCCATGGCATGTTTGAGCAATATATCATTTAGTGACAACTTTGTGCAAAAAAAAAAAAAAAAAAAAAAAAAAGTGTTACTTTCCCGCAACTTGTGTCAAAATATAAAATATTCCATGGACTCAACATGCCTCTCAGCAAATAGTTTGGGGTGTCTACTTTCCAAAATGGGGTCATTTGGGGGGGGTTTGTGCCATCTTGGCATTTTATGGCCTTCAAAACTGTGATAGGTAGTGAGGAGTCAAATCACAACATTACGCCCTTAGAAATCCTGAAGGCGGTGCTTGGTTTTCGGGGCCCCGTATGCGGCTAGGCTCCCAAAAAGTCCCACACATGTGGTATCCCCATACTCAGGAGAAGCAGCTAAATGTATTTTGGGGTGCAATTCCACATATGCCCATGGCCTGTGTGAGAAATATATCATTTAGTGACAACTTTGTGCAAAAAAAAAAAAATTGTCACTTTCCCGCAACTTGTGTCAAAAAATAAAATATTCCATGGACTCAACATGCCTCTCAGCAATTACCTTGGGGTGTCTACTTTCCAAAATGGGGTCATTTGGGGGGGTTTTGTGCCATCTTGGCATTTTATGGCCTTCAAAACTGTGATAGGAAGTGAGGAGTGAAATCAAAAATTTATGCCCTTAGAAATCCTGAAGGCGGTGCTTGGTTTTCGGGGCCCCGTACGCGGATAGGCTCCCAAAAAGTCCTAAACATGTGGTATCCCCATACTCAGGAGAAGCAGCAGAATGTATTTTGGGGTGTAATTCCACATATGCCCATGGCATGTTTGAGCAATATATCATTTAGTGACAACTTTGTGCAAAAAAAAAAAAAAAAAAAGTGTTACTTTCCCGCAACTTGTGTCAAAATATAAAATATTCCATGGACTCAACATGCCTCTCAGCAAATAGTTTGGGGTGTCTACTTTCCAAAATGGGGTCATTTGGGGGGGTTTTGTGCCATCTTGGCATTTTATGGCCTTCAAAACTGTGATAGGTAGTGAGGAGTCAAATCACAACATTACGCCCTTAGAAATCCTGAAGGCGGTGCTTGGTTTTCGGGGCCCCGTATGCGGCTAGGCTCCCAAAAAGTCCCACACATGTGGTATCCCCATACTCAGGAGAAGCAGCTGAATGTATTTTGGGGTGCAATTCCACATAGGCCCATGGCCTGTGTGAGCAATATATCATTTAGTGACAACTTTTTGTAAATATTTTTTTTTTTTTGTCATTATTCAATCACTTGGGACAAAAAAAATAAATATTCAATGGGTTCAACATGCCTCTCAGCAATTTCCTTGGGGTGTCTACTTTCCAAAATGGGGTCATTTGGGGGGGTTTTGTACTGCCCTGCCATTTTAGCACCTCATGAAATGACATAGGCAGTCATAAACTAAAAGCTGTGTAAATTCCAGAAAATGTACCCTAGTTTGTAGACGCTATAACTTTTGCGCAAACCAATGAATATACGCTTATTAACTTTTTTTTTACCAAAGACATGTGGCCGAATAAATTTTGGCCTAAATGTATGACTAAAATTGAGTTTATTGGATTTTTTTTATAACAAAAAGTAGAAAATATCATTTTTTTTCAAAATTTTCGGTCTTTTTCCGTTTATAGCGCAAAAAATAAAAACGGCAGAGGTGATCAAATGCCATAAAAAGAAAGCTCTATTTGTGGGAAGAAAAGGACGCAAATTTCGTTTGGGTACAGCATTGCATGACCGCGCAATTAAAAGTTAAAGTGATGCAGTGCCAAATTGGAAAAAGACCTCTGGTCCTTAGGCAGCATAATGGTCCGGGGCTCAAGTGGTTAAACACCCCGAAACGCGTCGGGCTTGAAAAGAGTTTTCTGGTTTCTTTTCACCATTGCCTATTGCTTGATTGTTTAATGTGTTTACTAAGTAGTACTGCTTTGTTACTGATGATATCCACTTTGTTTTTAATATTTGTATTTTCCAATTGAATAAAATATATATTCTTTTATGATGTATTATAGTTTCTATTTCTAATTTTCTCTGTTATGCAAGTGCCGGGAAAGTCCACCTAGGGGAACCTTTTCTTGTGTTTATGTACTATTGGACGTGGCACGGCTTTCCTCCTAAACAAGTTGGTCTTCCTTTCTTTGTTATTGGGTGGGTCAGTCTGCGATGGGGGTCTGTGATTGGTGGGGTCAGTATGTAAATTGGGGGATCAGTCTGTGATAGGGGTCTGTGATTTCTGGGAGTCAGTCTGTTATGGGGGGTCTGTGATGGGGATCTGTGATGGGTCAGGTCAGTCTGTGATGGGGGTCTGTAATGGGGGATCAGTCTGTGATGGGTCAGTCTGTAATGGGGGGGTCTGTGATTTGGGGGTCAGTCTGTGATGGTGGGGGTCTGTGATGGGGGTCTGTGATGGGTCAGGTCAGTCTGTGATGGTGTGGGTCTGTGATGAGAGGGTCAGTCTGTGATGGATCAGTCTGTAATGGGGGGTCAGTCTGTAATGGGGGGTCAGTCTGTGATGGTGGGGGTCTGTGATTTGGTGGTCTGTGATGGATCAAGTCAGTCTGTGATCGGGGTCTGTGATCGGGGTCTGTGATGGGGGGTCAGTCTGTGATGGGTCAGTCTGTAATGGGGGTCTGTGATGGGGGGTTGTGATGAGGCAGCCTGTAATATAAAATAGGGGGGAGATGTGATGTGAAGGGAGGGACAGAGGACACTGATGTAAAAGGGGGTCTGTGATTTCTGCACTAGCAAAACACAGGTCTCTGCAAGGGCAATGGAAAACAATTGTTTTCTATGTATCCTGTTCACACTGCAACAGCGCCCCTGAGTGCTGAGCAGTACGGTGTAAAATGCATATTGCTTCTATGCATTGCAACTGAGCTGCGGTGCATAAAAATGAATGAACTGTATTTTGACATTTCAATAAAGCTGAAGGAAAAAAAGCACAAAGTGTGATGTGTGTGAGCCTTAAAGGTGTGTGCATGTATGTGTGTATGTGTGTGTGTGTGTGTGTGGGGGGGGGGCGCTGTGATGTGCATGGGAGGCTGCGATGTGGAGGATAACATGTGGAGTCAAAGCACCAATATGACACTCGGATCTCCGCTGGAAGAAAATTTTTACAACCGGACCCCCATGAATTTTAATTCAGTACCCCTGATATAAATGTAGAACGGATAATGGCCAGTGAAGATGGGGGGTTTGAGTGGCCGGCCGGGGGGAGACCTTTCATCTGCACTGCCAATCACCTCACTTCATAGTGCGCAACCCGGCTCAGTCTCAGCACCGCTGCATTGTTGAAAGGCAGCGAATGGCTGTGCAGCAATGCCGATTCCTGAAATTCCAGCCAATGAGGCTGTAGCAATGTTCCTGCATGATGTTATCCCTCCCACTTCAATTGTTCACTGGTTTTTGTGCGTGTTTACAAAATTAAAGTGGCCGATCTGGATGAAGTCAAGGGCCAAATAAGTCAAGGGCCAAATTTGAAATACATTTCTACAATATAATTGAAGGACGGGGTTCGGGACTTTAAATAAGGAATGCATGAACGGACCCAGGGATAAAACAATGTAATACGGATGTGTTTATTAATATAAAACACCCAGCAGAGCGTGCATTTGAAAATACATACATAGTAGTAGGCATACATAATAGTAGACACGTATAACAAAGCATGATGCAGAAAACCATAAAACACAGTAAAGCGACTACTCAATCGCATTGCTATACAATCCTTTCACGAGTGAAAACATTAAAACTAGGGTGAGTCCTAGAGTAAAATCATGTTACATCTGTATGTGACCGACGCGTTTCATGGCGTACCAGCCAATCTTCAGGGGCGGATGCATAATTGAGTAAAATCTGCAAAAGGACATAAACTCGTGAAAGGATTGTATAGCAATGCGATTGAGTAGTCGCTTTACTGTGTTTTATGGTTTTCTGCATAATGCTTTGTTATATGTGTCTACTATTATGTATGCCTACTACTATGTATGTATTTTCAAATGCATGCTCTGCTGGGTGTTTTATATTAATAAACACATCCGTATTACATTGTTTTATCCCTGGGTCCGTTCATGCATTCCTCATTTAAAGTCCCGAACCCCGTCCTTCAATTCAAGTAATAGGGATGGAGATTATGTTCTCATAAATCTCATTTAAAGTCCGCCACCCTTTTTCAATGTCTCGCCTTTAGGGATGGAGGATGCATGATGGCCCCAGGGTTATGTTGCGACTCTTTTTTCAAGTTGCTGCAATCCAATCAGCTGTGACTCATACCCCATGGTACTGTGTTCTTACGCATTAGGGCAATCCTTTTTCTTTATTTTTATTTTTTATTATATTTTTATTATTTATGTTTTATGCCACCCTTTACTTTATCTCATTTGATTTATTACAGCAGGTGCTGTGGTGTGTGCTGAGTGACCACGGGGCTGCTCTTTTCTGCATTTCCGGGAGCTGCGATGCTCTCAGGTGCCATCGCATCTCCTCCTGTGATCACTCAGTATTGGGTGCGGGGAGATGGGCGGGTTTTTCCTCAGCGCATCGGCGTCACGCATCCGCCCGACACACCAGACGCCTCCAGTGTCGGAATGTCGGGACGAGTCATGTGAATCTGGCTATCCAATGGGGGGCCTCGCCTGGCTTCAAGAGAGCCGCTCTGGCCACCTCTTGGTCCAGACGTGCCTCCCATATGATATGCCAGCGTGATACTAGTTGGGCTTACTGGACTAACACTGGGAACACTCATCCCAGCCATCCCTTGCAGTTTACTCCTACGCTTTCTGACACATCCCCACTGCTGGGTTGTATATCTCCTTGGGGCAATCCAGGTACACATACATTGTTTGTTCATGTTCCTATTGGGATTGGGGGTGTTTTGGTCCACTTCCAATCTATCTATTGGGTTATTTATGATTTCTATTACTTATTTAGATTGGAGCCCCTGCAGTTTTCACCTATCAGGTGGACATCCACCCACCTGGAATTATGTACATGGTTGTTGTTTTTCACTGGCCCCACTTCAGCTCCCAGTGTGCAGACCATTCGGTGGCCCACGTGTTCCGACTCGCACGCACATTGTCACACTCTGCAACTTAGTAAGTTGTTTGGAGCTGGTTTATTTATTTTTAATCTCTATTTGTAGTTTCATTTAGCTATTGGGTGACATGACCATAATTATATGCTACATTTATGTCCTTTTGCAGATTTTACTCAATTATGCATCCGCCCCTGAAGATTGGCTGGTACGCCATGAATCGCGTCGGTCACATACAGATGCAACATGATTTTACTCTAGGACTCACCCTGGTTTTAATGTTTTCACTCGTGAAAGGATTGTATAGCAATGCGATTGAGTAGTCGCTTTACTGTGTTTTATGGTTTTCTGCATCATGCTTTGTTATATGTGTCTACTATTATGTATGCCTACTACTATGTATGTATTTTCAAATGCACACTCTGCTGGGTGTTTTATATTAATAAAACACATCCATATTACATTGTTTTATCCCTGGGTCCGTTCATGCATTCCTCATTTAAAGTCCCGAACCCCATCCTTCAATTCAAGTAATAGGGATGGAGATTATGTTCTCATAAATCTCATTTAAAGTCCCTCACCCTTTTTCAATGTCTCCCCTTTCTACAATATAAGGGCATTAGTATATTTTATTTTATTCTCGCACAATGCACTGATGAAAATCCAGCTGCTAGCTGTAAGGCAAGGATCATTTTTTAACTCAGAAACTTTGGCACAGATGCTCATTGTGTTTGTATTTTCCTTCCTGCAGACAGTGAAAACTGCATGAAATGTCCTGATGATGAATGGCCAAATGAGAAGAAGGATCGATGTGTTCCCAAATTGGTGGAATTTCTTTCCTACACTGATGATACAATTGTTCCAGTATTTTCATCTGTCTCCATCCTCTGTTGTCTTCTGACTGGTTTAATATTGGGGATATTTATACATTACCAGGACACCCCCATTGTTAAAGCTAATAACCGGAACCTGAGCTATCTTCTCCTGGTCTCCATCATGCTGAGCTTCCTCTGTGTCTTCTTGTTCCTCGGACGTCCAGTAGATGTAACCTGCATGCTGCGTGTGACCTCTTTTGGTGTCATCTTCTCAGTTGCTATCTCTTCTCTACTTGCCAAAAGTATCATGGTGTGTATTGCTTTTAAAGCCACCAAACCTGGGAGTCCCTGGAGGAAGTGGATGGGAGCCAAGCTGCCCAATTTTATCATTTGCATGTTTTCACTGCTTCAAGTAATAATCTGTGTTTCTTGGTTATCCATTTCTCCTCCATTCCAGGATAAAGACACTCACTCTTACCAGGGAAAGATCATCATTCAGTGTAATGAGGGTTCAGTTATCGGCTTCTACTCTGTCCTGGGATATATGGGGCTTCTGGCAGCTGTGAGTTTCATTATAGCTTTTTTAGCCAAAACATTGCCAGACCGTTTTAATGAGGCCAAGTACATAACCTTCAGCATGCTGGTGTTCTGCAGTGTCTGGATTGCCATGATTCCGGCTTATCTGAGCACTAAAGGGAAAGACATGGTGTCTGTGGAGATTTTTGCTATATTGGCATCAAGTGTTGTACTTCTTGGCTGTATATTTTTCCCAAAATGCTACATAATTCTGTTCAAGCCTGACCTGAATACAAAAACAGGTTTGCTTGAAAATAAAGGATAATTATTATTTTTTTTATGTATGATGACCCTTGGTAATAAAAATATTTTCTATAATATATGGAGCTAACATTATAGTTATATCTATATCATTGTATTTTACAAATGTATTAGGAAGAGAATGAATACTGTTAAAGTTTAGTTATTATTACTTACTCTTCCAATGGGCAGTTAGTAGAATTTTTTGCTTTCTTGAAGAGCTTTGGACACCACTGGTATCCAACACTGTGGATTTGTTGCAGACCTTGTCCCCTCCTTGATGTAATGGCTCCTACCACTGGCCTACTACAGAACAAAGTAATCACTTAGCAGGGAGGAACCACTGTGATCAGAGGGCAGCATAGTTTCCAAATTATTCTAAAGTAGGATACCAGCGCCACCCATATCTTCAAGAGAGAAGATTTCACTCACTGCATTCCAGAACCTTTCATTAAACTTATTCTTTTATAAACTGTTTGTAAAGTATTTTTGACAGGGTTGCTTCAAATATATTGCATGTAGATGGCTATATTAACAAGTACATTTTGCTTGGTGCATTGTAAAATATTTCTCTAATACTAATTAAACTTGATGAGAGCATGTTTAAAGTAAGTTCACATTATAATTGATACGTTTACTTCATTTTAAATAATATTTTCTTTATGGGATAAAAACACATTTTCTCCTTATATAAATTTCCTTAAAAGCTGCTGCTATAAGGGAATATTCATTTTCTCCATACAATCCAAGAAGGAAGTTTGTATATAACAATTTGGTACCAACACAAAAAAAATAGGTTCCAGGTACTCACTGTCAATTATAGACTTATTTTCAAGACAGCATATAACATCAACATTCCATTAACAAAGGACCTCAACATATTTTGAACTAAATGTGCCCATTCATTAATAGAGATGAGATTTGGGTTACATACGAGTTCGACCCAAACCCAGCCTGTTGGCTGTTCAGCAAATGGATAAACAAAATGGGCAGATTTGGCCACATTGCCCACCTGCCCAAATCTCCAACTGATCAAGTCAGTAAGCAATCACTTAGAGGCAGAATCACTACCGCCACTAAATGACAAATCCGAGCAAGCTTGTAAAAATCTGTTTCATCATTAACCATATATGGACATAACCATATTAGGTCAATGACATCATCCAGGTTCCCTGGCACTGCACTTACATTCCAGCTGCACAGAGGAGCTGTCATTTGCAATGGGAGTAGGGGGGGGGGGAATCAATTCATTGTCTATGATGTAAATGTAGATCTACATCTCTGGACAACATGACTGTCATTGTGGGACATCATTTTTTAAAGGAAGGTTTTATATTAAAAGAAATAACCTGACACCATCCCTATTACAATGTGAAATCTAAGAGGTCTATGAGATCTAATCAGTCTGCACCTGTCTATGTATTGTATGATCATATCAGACATTTTTATGTCTTATATTGTTTTTAATGCTCTTTAACCACTTCCAGACCAGCCGCCGCGGTTTTACTGCGGCTGGTTGGCTCCCCTGGGCAAAACGACGTTACCTTATGTCGCTTTGCCTTTTGGCCACTAGAGGGACGCGCGCTCTGCTGGAGGCACGCCGCCGGAGCCGATGTGAGTGCCCGGTGGGCACCGTGATCGCTCATGACAGAGCGAGAACCGGGATCTGTGTGTGTGTAAACAGATCCTGGTTCTCCCAGGGGAGAGGAGACTTATCGTGTGCTCATACTGTTTATGAACACCGATCTGTCATCTCTCCTAGTCAGCCCCATCCCCCCACAGTTAGAACACACACCTAGGGAACACTGTTAACCCCTTGATTGCCCCCTAGTGTTAACCCCTTCACTGCCGGTGACATTTATACAGTAATCAGTGCATTTTTATAGCACTGATTGCTGTATAATTGTCACTGGTCCCAAAAATGTGTGAAAAGTGTCCAATGTGTCCGCCACAAAATCGTGGTCCCGATAAAAATCGCTGATTACCGCCATTACTAGAAAAATAAATAACAATAATAAAAATGCTAAAAATCTATCCCCTATTTTGTAGACGCTAGAACTTTTGCGCAAAGCAATCAATATACGCTTATCACAATTTTTTTTTACCAAAAATATGTAGAAGAATACATATCGGCCTAAACTGAGGATTTTTTTTTTTTTTTTTTTTAAATTGGGATATTTATTATAGCAAAAATACCACCAAAAGAAAGCTCTATCTGTGGGGAAAAAAAAGGATGCCAATTTTGTTTGGGTACAGCGTCGCATGACCGCGCAATTGTAAGTTAACCACCTCAATACAGGACATTTTCACCCCCTTCCTGCCCAGGCCATTTTTCAGTTTTCAGCGCTGTCACACTTTGAATGACAATTGCGCGGTTATGTTACACTGCACCCTAATGAAATTTTTATAATTTTTCCCCACAAATAGAGCTTTCTTTTGGTGGTATTTGATCACCTCTGTGGTTTTTATTTATCGCGCTATAAACAAAAGAAGAGGGACAATTTTGAAAAAACACAATATTTTTTACTTTTTGCTATAATAAATATCCATTTTTTTTTTTTAACAAATTTTTTCCTCAGTTTAGGCCGATATGTATTCTTCTACATATTTTTGGTAAAAAAAAAATCGCGATAAGCGTATATTGATTTGTTTGCGCAAAAGTTATAGCGTCTACAATATAGGGGATAGATTTATAGCATTTTTATTTATTTATTTATTTTTTAATAGTAATGGCGGCGATCTGCGATTTTTATTGTGACTGCGATATTGCAGTGGACATATCGAACACTTTTGACACATTTTTGGGACCATTCACATTTATACAGCGATCCGTGCTATAAAAATGCATTGATTACTGTGTAAATGTGACTGGCAGGGAAGGGGTTAACACTAGGGGGCAATCGAGGGGTTAATGTATGACCTAGGGAGGTGATTCTAACTGTGGTAGGAGGGGACTCACTAGGGGAGGAGACCGATCGGTGTCCCTATGTACAAGGGACACACCATCGGTCTCCTCCCATCTGACAGGACGTGGATCTGTGTGTCTACACACACAGATCCATGGTCCTGCTCTGTTATCCGGCAATCGCGGGTGCCCAGCGGACATTGCGGCCGCCGGGCACGCGCACCGGGTCCCGAGCGAAGCAGCGGGCATGCGCGCGCGCCGCCTAGTGGCTCGGGAGGGCGATCACGTCATATGACGTCCGCCCAGAACAAGAGATGCCTCGTCCCGCCGTCATATGACGGTGGGCGGTGGCTTAGTGGTTAAAGTAACGCAGTGCTCAATCGCAAAAAAATGGTCTGGTTATTGAGTAGCCAAATCTTCCGGGGCTGAAATTGTTAAATAAATTTATATATATTTTTTTCTACCCTTGTCGTGGTATCTTTGCACCTTTAAAATTCCAAACCCTATTACAACGTTATGAACAGAGGGGAAAAAGAAACCCCAAGTCTCCAACAAGGGAGCCTGGAGTAGAAGATGTTTGATTGTCACACAATACCCAAAATAGAAATGATGGTTAAAAAGAAACAATAAATGTTTATTATTATATATAAGAGAGAAGAGCCGGCAACTCCAAAGTCCTTGTTGCAAAAATGTATTGGCTACATATGAGCATTAAAAAGCAAACAGCTGACGCGTTTCGGCGTGAGCCTTAGTGATAGCAAGTTTACAATGAGATAATAAAAATATTTATAGGGAAACAGATACAAAACGTCACCCTCTTCTGAGGCACAAAGAGGGCTAATTGCCTCATTATCTCTCAGGAGTGTACCCTATGTATGAGAGTACTCCCAGGAGGGAGGGGGGAAGGGAAAGCACTGGGTCCTAAAGGAATAATGTTAATAGGTAGTGCAATCAGCATGATTACTTAACAAAACAAAAAAAATATTATTACAAAGTGTTTGATAAAACATTCAATACATGCACATATATAAGGGTAAACGATATAACATGAATTAGGTAAATTAGTACATGTCTGAGGAAAAATGTATGTGCAGAGATGTTTGAGCACAGTGAAAAACTATACCGATGAAAAAAAAAAAAAATCTTTATTATTACTTAAAATACAAATGTCCTTATTAAAAATTGATCTGTATTATAAATATATAGATATCCAAAATATTGAGCCTAATGGACCAACACATTTCGCATAAGTCAAGTGCTTCTTCAGGATCCACAAGATCTCTATATCAAAAATATGGGTGCAATATCTACAATGAAAAAACAATAATTACAAGATTGTAATTTTTTTTATATTTTTTTATATTACAATTTTACCTGAAAATTATACTATGGAGAGGTCCAAAGCCACAATTAGAAAAAAAAAACCTTTCCTTCGCCATATTTACAAATTACCTGATGAGAAATAGGAATAGACAATACACTCTTGGGGGGGGGGGACAACATAGAAATAAACCAGACGTGTCATCTCACCTAAAAAGCACCAAATATACATCAGCCAGCCGGTGTAAAAAGGATTATCCAGGTTGTATATCAGCCAGAGAAACAAAGTATATTATTTTACAGATGTTTCACCCCTAGCCTCTTAAAGATGGATGTCCAAGGAAATCTACCACATTCCTCAGTATTAAATCAAAACAGGGACCCAAGTTTCCATATGATGAGTTGTAATATAAAGTGCTCCCTTAAGATCAAAGGTAGACACAAATGTTCACAAAGGACGTCATTCCATCAAGCATACAGAGACCCATCCACACTTGGTTTGATAACCTGAATCCCAAAGTATAATCTTCCACTCTACACAAAAATCAGGCCAACATAAGAAAAGCAAAATCAATTGCAGAACAGTATGCGTGGTAATCAAAGCTCTTTATAAAGAAGGGAAATGGAATGCCCAGCTGGGTCATGTGTCCCCCGTCCCCGCAGTAATCGGAGGCACTGAGTGGAACGCTCCTCCACACTCCAAACGTCCCACCCATGAACTTCCAAGAACCGATTGATGCGCGGAAACTGGAAGTCGCACATCCGCCACAGATAGATGATGCACATGACGAAACAAACTGATCAAGAAGAGCGTGCATTAACTAAAAATAACCAAACTTCACAACAAACAGCAGGTTGGCGCCGACCACCAACCCCAAGTGCCAAACATGACATATAACTTCCTACAAAGAGCCACATAAGAGGTCTCAGAAGACAGAGGGATCCAAACCACAGCCCCTGGGGCGTGCACACGGGAATATCCATGACGCATAATGGATCACGGTAAATGGCCTCTGACAGCGGCCGTTTACCATGTGATCGCTCTGTCAAATGACAGAGTGATCACTTGTAAACAAACCGGCGTCATGTCCGGTTCCTCTCTCCCCTCTCTGTACTGATCAGTACAGTGTGAGCGGAGAGGGTAGAGATCGGTTGCAGCAGCGCTGTGGGCTGTGCGCTGCTCTGTGCCCATTGCAGCCTCATCCATCCATCCATGCTCAGCCATCCCTCTGTCATACTCATTCCTCCATCCGTGCTCAGCAATACTCATCCATCCATCCATGCTCAGCCATCCCTCTGTCATATTCATCCATCCATCTATGCTCATCCAGCCATACTTAGCAATACTCATCCATCCATTCTCAGCCATCCCTCTGTCATACTCATCCATCCATCCATCCATGCTCATCCATCCATACTCAGCAATACTCATTCATCCATCCATGCTCAGCCATCCCATCAATACTCAGCCATTCCCAGCCATAATCAGCCATACTGAGCCATACACAGCCATACCCAACTGTACCCAGCCATACTCAGCCATCCTATCCATACTCAGCCATACTCATCCATACGCAGCCATACTCATTCATGCTCAGTCATCCCATCCATACTCAGCCATACTCAGCCATCCACATTCATGGCTCAACCATGCTCAGCTATCCCCATCCATGGCTCATCCATCCCCATTCATGTTCATCCATGCCACATCAGTTCTCATCCATACCACTACAGTGCCTCGCAAAAGTGTAATTGGTAGTCAAATTAGATTTGAGAAATGTATGCCCCTAGAACACCTGATGCTGCTCCCTGCATGTTGGGCCTCTGTATGTGGCCAGACTGTAGAAAAGTCTCCCACATGTGGTATCACCATACTCAGGAGGAGTAGGAGAATGTATTTTGGGGTGTAATTTTTCGTATGTCCATGCTATGTGTTAGAAATATTGTATAAATGGACAACTTTGTGTAAAAAAAAAATGTGTTTTCATTTTTTTACACATTTTCCAAAAACTTGTAAAAAAAAAAAAAACATATTCAAAAGACTTGAAAACATCCGGTTCCGGCGCCGTATGTGAGGGAGAGGGAGACCGGTGGCTCCCCTCAGACCGCAGAGAAATCAGCATACTAAACCTCGAGGCAGCTCTCAATCCACCGGAAAACCCTCACTCACCCTCCCAGCATTGCTGTGGATGGTACGGTACCTCACACATCTGTGACCTCTCTCGAGGGACACTTCTCCTTCTCCCTTAGGAGCTCCAGGGAAACCTAAGATGGCGACCACAGCACGTCTCTCATCTCCCTCAAAGAGCAAACACCATTCACAAAACCCAGGTAACCTCGGTGAAGGAGAGACTTCCTATGAGGACATGGAAGATAGTGGGATCGGAATCCAATTAGACACATAGCAAAAAGGAGGGGGCGCCCACAGAGGGCGTGTGGGACTTTAAATGAGGTTACATCCAAGATGTACCTCCATCCCATATTTGGGTACAGAGAAAGGACATTGGGACTTTAAATGAAGCGGTGGACTGGTTAGGGTAAAAAAAAAAAAAAATTTTTTTTTTTTTTTGCAATTGAACAAGTCATTTTGCATATGTGTATTGAGTAATAGATATCATAAATAAGGTAGCATGTACATACCACATATCATAACCAAGTAGCATACATAAACAATAATGACACATAGCAATACATGATTAAAATCAAAACAAAATAGTGTATATGAACACAAGAGGCTGAGAAGCCCATAACAAATCATATCATGAGTAAAACATTGAAGTGTCATATGAAAGGTATGTCAGATAGGGATCCTATTAGCACATATAGCTACATCCTTGATGCCCGACATGTTTCGTGTGAAAACACTTCCTCAGGGGCGGATGCTAAAGGGTATCTGAAACAATAGAATATAGACTAATCAGATGATTAACTTAATACAACCAGAAGAGACAAAGCGGGTACTATACTATACTATTACTATAACTCCAGGAAGTACTGGGCACTATGGCAAATAATAGAGCCCATTTTAGCCAAATGGAAACAAAACGGCGAATTTGCGCATGAAAATCAGTGATATAAGCGGGGAACAAATGTTTGTAAATTCTAAATTGCCGCTAATTAGCGCTTCCACGTATATACAAATGCCAATTCTTATCAAGTTGTTATATAGCACTGTACTGTAGCCATGATCCATGTATGTGAAAGAAACATTTTTATCAGAGATGTGCTCTAGTTCTTGTGCATCTATTGATTTATATTGCAATTAGTATTCCTAGTTTTTTTTTTTTTCCTTCTTTTGCTAAGAAATGCAGTTCTGAATGATTATTACATAGTAATGTCTGCTATTCTGTAAAGTTACATGTATTAATCATTTAGGTTACCTATTTGTTGTATGTTGTTTTTTTCATGTTTTTGATTTATTATTTATTAATTTAGTTGACTATAAAGCAGTAATTATTTATGTTCATTCTTTAATAATACTACACTATTATGCAGGTCTTGTACTTAGCACAATGGCTTAGTGGTCTGCTTGGATATCTCCACACCACTCATGGTATGAGTTCAAACAACAGCCAACCTACCATCCACCAGCTGTGTTTGTTTTTTCAGTGCACAAGTGAATTAAAATAAACAAACAAATAAATGTAAACTGCCCTTTAGCTAGTGTGTGGTGTTTGGAATGTCACATCATATTATAATTGAATACTTACATACCATTGCATGCATTTAAAGAGTTAATACAATAAAAACTTTCACATTAAAGTGCATTGGCTACTTGGCAATCACTTATTTTCAGTAAATATACATATACATATATTTGTGTTGCTTTGGCTAATTGGTTAACTGGCATTCTCCTTTTCCCACCAATGCAATATTTTAGGATTTTTCTGTGGGATTTGAACCCATGAGGCTTTCAATACCTGAATGTTTGAAGGTAGAGGTGCTAACTGCTAGCCTATTGGGCCGAGCACAATTATACATACAAAATACTTTTACTAGTGTTTGATGTGTTATATACTATACAATAAAGTTTATCAAATGTAAACTGCTTGTTAGCTAGTGTGTGGTGTTTGGAGATTTACACCATAATATTAGTGAATACTTACATACCATTGCAAGCATTTGAAGAGTTAATACAATAATATCAACCACATTAAAGTGTATTGGCTACTTGGCATTCACTGTATGCTGCTTTGGCCAACTGGCTAACAGTAATTCTCCTTTTCTCCACCAATAGTAATCTTTTAGGATTCTTCTGTGGGATTTGAACCCATGAGTCTTTCAATGCCTGAATTTTTGAAGGTAGATGTGCTAACTGCTAGCCTATTGGGCTGAGCACAATTATATATACAAAATACTTTTACTAGTGTTTGATGGTTTATATACCATACAATAAAGTTTATCAAATGTAAACTGCTTGTTAGCTAGTGTATGGTGTTTTGGAGATTCACACCATAATATTAGTGAAGACTTTTTTATTTTTATTTAAGGTACTTCTATAGTGCCGTCAATTTACGCAGTGCTTTACATATACATTATACACTCACATGAGCCCCTACCCTCAAGGAGCTTACAATCTAAGGTCCCTAACTCACATTCATATACTAGGGCCAATTTAGACAGAAGCCAATTAACCTACCAGCATGTCTTTGGAGTGTGGGAGGAAACCGGAGTACCCGGAGGAAACCCACGCAGGCACAGGGAGAACATGCAAACTCCAGGCAGGTAGTCTTGTGGTGTGGTTGGGAATACGAACCAGCGACCCTTTTTACTGCTAGGTAGGGATGCACCAGAACATGTGAACAGGAAAAAAGTTTGTTCGAGCACGCGAACACCGTTAAAGTCTATGGGGGTCATTTACTATAGCGCCAGGAAGTAATAAATTGGTATGTAGTGGTTAAGTACAGCGCTGCGCTAAAGAAAGTAAACAGCAGCCAACACACCTGTAGACTCAGGGTTAAACTAACATTAAAAGATTCAAAAAGTGTGGCGCTATAAACTCCATACATAAAAGAATAATTAAAATAAATCTGAAGAATGAACACTCTAAAATATTGAGTGATTATAAAGCAAACATTTCAGTGTGAACCAAAAAGTGCTTATGTGAAGGGAATGTGATTAGTAAACAAAACTTAAATGCATTAATTAAATCCAATAATAAGTGAAAAAAACATCACAAAATAATATTATATATAAAGTCCATGTCATAATAAGTGATAAAACTGTGATGATAGTGCATAAATGATGATGGACAGGTGTTTCCTGAGCATACGGAAGGGTTGTTTAGACCAAGCAACCTGGTAGGTGAATGGACCACGCGGAGACCAAACGTGCACAAAGGATTGGAATCAGTGCCAGAACCATCACCAGGAATCATAGAGGCTTACCAGAAATATTGGCCTGAAATAGCATATGCCAAAACAGGTCAAAAAGGCTTGATGACCGACAGGTCTGAATATAACAGCTGGTCAGATGTCGTCGTCACACAGAGAAGGGGGAAAAGAAATCAGCACTGCTTCCTCTTCACTGGGTACACCATAGGCCAATAGTATGTGTGGCATGTGAGGGAAAAACACTCACATAGCGTGATAACGTTTTTAAACTTGGATTTATTTAAAAAATGAATAAAAACAGACTCACATTTTTTGAAGAAGAAAACAGCATGTAAATCGTATAGCGGTAGTCATGAGAGGTCCACCCGACATGTTTCAACTAAACAGTCATCATCTGGGGTGTGGACCCCCTCATCCCACCGCTCTTTATATAAACAAATAATGACCCCCACTGGAAGTGTCTGAAACCTGAAGTGCTTCGGATAGCCATCACTTCCGGTTCAAAGGGGCATACATAACAAATATACTAGTAATTCCTACATAGCTAAAAGGGGCTGTATATATGGATACCCATAATGTATTTGAAGCCCCATTTATGATAAAAACTAGCTTAAACAGTTTGGCATTGGTCCGGTTGCTCAATCCGGAAACCAAGCCTCACTATCAATACCTAGTATATAGTGGGTGGGAGCACAGCGCCGCCGCAGCGCTCCACACCGAATGCCAAGCCTCGTTCGCGTGATGCGCGATGACGTCACGCGCAAACTGTAATAGCATGGTGGGTGGAAGGGCGGCGCCGCCGCCGCGCTCCACACCCCATACCAAGCCTCACTCTCACATTGCGCAATGACGTCATGCGCAAACCGCGATGGCAACGGCGATACGCTCAGGCTTCATCTGCCAAGCCTCCCTGCCAATCAGCTTACAGCCCCAGTTTGATGTTTGCTTTATAATCACTCAATATTTTAGAGTGTTCATTCTTCACATTTATTTTAATTATTCTTTATGTATGGCGTTTATAGCGCCACACTTTTTGAATCTTTTATAGCGCCAGGAAGAACTGGGCACTATGGCAAATAATAGCTCCCATTTTAGCCAAATAAAATTTCAACAGGCGAATGTGCGAATGAAAAATTTGCGCTATTAGTGAAAATCACATGTTGGTAAATTCTAAGCTGACGCTAATTAGCACTTCCGCGTATATGCAAATGGCAATTCCTACCAAGTTGTTATATAGTACTGCACTGTAACCATGATCCATGTATGTGAAAAACGGAAAATTTATATCAAATACTTACCGTAATTTTCCTTTCCTGATAGGCTCCATGGCAGCATACGTGTGGGTTGACCCCGCCTCCATAACTACCCAATAGGACCCCTCCCTATAAATTTCAGCTGTGGGCTCTCAGCCGTGTTTCGTAACTAGCCTACTCCAAGCATTGGGAGGGACTCCTGCTGCCATGGAGCCTATCAGGAAAGGAAAATTACGGTAAGTATTTGATATAAATTTTCCGTTTTCCTGACAGGCTCCATGGCAGCATACGTGTGGGAAATAACTTGCCAAACACACCCGGGTGGGCACAATGCTGAGCAAGAAAATACATTTATTTAACACTGTCCACTGACAGCACTTTCAAACCAAAATTAATGGATGACAAAGTGGCTGGTTCAACGCAATAGTGGGAAACAAACGTATTGATAGATGACCAAGAAGCCGCTCTACATATGACTTCGGGTGCGACATGAAGAGAAGCCGCCCACAAGGTTGAAATACTCCGAGTTGAGTGTGCAGTCACTGCCTCTGGAGGAGCCAAGCCCTTCGCTTTATAAGCCCTTTGAATGGTCTGTACTATCCAAGCAGAGATGGATCTGATTGAGACCCGTTTTCCTCTATTTTTTCCCTGTAGAAGAATGAAAAGAAAATCCGTCTGTCTAAACGATTTTGTAGCTTCCAAGTATTGACTCAAAGTATGTCCCACATCAAGGGGATGGACATCTTGACCTTCTGTTGTGCTAAAGGTAGGCAACACAATTTCCTGATTTTCGTGAAAAATAGATGTAACTTTAGGGTTTGAGCCCAACATGGGAATTAATACTGCTCTATCCGGAAAAAAGGTCAGGAAAGACTCTTTGGAACCTAAGTTCCTGATTTCAGACACTCTTTTGGCTGAAGTTACTGCCACCAGGAAGACGGTCTTGAGTGTGAGGTCATTAACTGATAGAGGATTTTCAGGATCTGTTCCAAGCGTGGAAAGAAAATCTAGAACAAGGGGAAGATCCCATTCAGGGAATCTTGGTTTCCTTTGAGGTCTTAGCCTGATAGCACCCTTGAAGAATTAGCGAACCAGGTCGTGGTTAGCCCATGAAATTCCTGTAAATGCCGAGATGGCTGATATTTGCATACAAAGGGAACTTACTGCTAGAGGCAAATCCAACCCTGTTTGCAGAAAGCTGAGGATATTCTGGACTTTTGGAGAACCACAAGGATTAGGTCTAGAGGCCATGTGCTCTGTGAACTTGGACCAGATACATTCATACACTCTATTAGTGCTCTTCCGTCTGGCATTCAGAAGCGTCAGGATGGCTTCTTCTGGACAACCTAAGGCTTCAAGCCTTCCCCTCTCAAAAACCAAACCCTGAGATGTAGATGAGCAGGGCATGGATGCAGGATAGAACCTTGGGACAGAAGATCCGCCCTGAGAGGCAGAGGGATTGACTCCCGATAACTGAGGAGAGTTAAGAGGGGAAACCATGGCCTGTTGGGCCAAAACGGTATCACTGCCATGACTTCCACTTCCTCTGTTCTGAGCCTGCGGAGAAACTGGAGTATCACAGGTACCGGAGGGAAGGCATACGCCTTGTTGAACCTCCACCGATCCGTGAGGGCATCTATCCCATATGCTTGGGGATCCCGGAACCTCGAGTAATACTTGGTGAGTTTGTAATTGCATGGGGATGCAAACAGGTCCACTTCTGGGGACACTCCCAGTGTCAGGAGCCACTTGAACACCTCTTTGTGCAGGGACCACTCGTTGTTGTCCATTTGAACACGGGACAGAAAGTCCGCCTGAACATTCTGGACCCCCGGAATGTAGACTGCCGAAATGTTGGACAGATTCTTCTGAGCCCAGTTCATGATTGGCTCCACCTCCCGTAGGAGGGACCAGCTGCGAGTCCCACCTTGTTTCCTTATATAGGCCACAGCGGTTGTATTGTCCAATCGGAGCATCACTGAGGAGTTCTTTATCAGATGGTAGAAGGATCTGAGCGCCTGAAAGGCCACTCGAAGTTCCAGAATGTTGGATACAGTCTTCTGAGATGGCGAGTTCCATCTGCCCTGAGCCACTTCTGACAGGCAATGAGCACCCCAGCCCCGATTGCTGGCATCTGAGGTCACTGTGACCCATGTGATGGGGAGAATCGAATGGCAATTGTGGAGATTTTTCCCTTGGAGCCACCAAAGAAGAGACTCTCTCATGGATGGAGTGAGGAGGATGCGCTGATTCTTGCTGGGAGAATCCCACTGTTGGAGAAACCCTTTCTGGAATGGGCGAGTGTGCCATTGAGCCCACTTCACCATGGGAATGGTGGCTGCCATTGTGCCAATCACCTTCAGACATTGAAGAGCGGATAGGTGAGATGAAGCAAGAGTTGAACGGATCCTGTCCCGGATCACCACAATCTTCTCCTCGGGTAGCGAGATGGTGCCTTCTAGTGTGTTGAAATGGGCACCTAGAAATATGAAAGACTGAGATGGAATCAGGTAACTTTTCTCCTTTAGAAGCTGACCCCTGTCCTGGGCTAGAAGGAGGAGGTCGTCTAGATAGTGGTGAAGGCGAACTCCTTTGACTCGGAGCAGAGCAACAACAGCCAGCAGAACCTTGGAAAACACCCGAGGTGATGTCGTGAGACCAAATGGAAGGCAGGTAAACTGTAAGTGTTGATCGCCTACAGCAAAGCGAAGAAACTTTTGGAAGTCTGCCACTGGGACTTGAAAGTAGGCGTCTTTCAAGTCTATGAACACCAACCAGTCTCCTAGATGAACCGATTGTTGAATCGTTAATAGTGACTCCATCTTGAATTTTTCCTTTCGGATAAACCGGTTGAGATGAGTCAGGTCTATAACAGGCCTCCATGTGCCGTTCTTCTTCTGCACCAGAAACAGAGGGGAATACATGCCTTCTCCTCGTTCGCCATCTGGAACAGGAATGGCTGCGTTTTGAGTTAATAAAGAGCTTATGTAAGCTAAAAGAACTTGTCTCTTCTCCCCTGAACTTGGAAGATTTGTTGGTATGAATCTAATGCTGGCCATACACTATACAGAAAATCGGCCGAACCCATTTTCGAAAAACGAACGTTCGACCGTGACCGCAAACGATCGTGCCATCATATAATGACCGATAAATTGTTCAGTGGACATGAATAAATAATTTTTTGTTCGTTTTTTACATATACCTAGTGCAGACAGTTCGGACGGGAAACACATTAACCTTGCAATTTATCGTACGTTCGGCAGAAATTTTCCAAACTTCCCGTTCGTTTTTTTCCCACAAAAACGTCACAAACGATTATCGATTTGTGCCCATTAACTTGCCGAAAAACGAACGAAGTGTCTATACGAACGATTTTTCGGCCGATTTTTCGTATAGTGTATGGCCAGCATTAGTCTGGGAGTGCTGTTGAAGACCCAGGTGTGGCCTGAGGACACTGTTTTGACCGTCCAGAAATCCCGAATTGAGGCCGCCCAAACATGTCTGAAGTGGAGCAGACGAGCCCCCACCTGACATGTTTGAGCAGGCCCAATTTCAAAAGGACTTAGTGGAGTCCTGGTTACTAGTAGAAGCCCCTTTTGTGGGCTTTTTAAAAGAGGACTGCCTGGATTTCCAGGATCTAGAAAATTCCCGACCAGGCCTATAACTACGTGCTTCCCTTGCACAGTCGGTGTTCTGCGATCTTGAAAAGGTGCGTTTTTGGTTCTGTAAACACCTGTCTTGAGGGAGGAACCCCGATTTACCACCCGTAGCCTGGGTAATGGCGCTATCAAGCTTGTTGCCGAAGAGGGATGAACCCTCAAATGCAATACGGCACCAAGCCTGCTTAGAGGCTGGATCCGCCAACCAGGGTCGCAGCCACAAGGCCCGATGGACGGTGACCGATGACAACATCACCAGCCACTAGGCGAATAATGTCAATAGAGACCTCCCCCAGAAAGGCAGAGGCAAGCCTGATTTCCTGAATAGGGGAGCTCTTAGCCACTTCTTCAGAGATACCTCTAAGAGAATCATTCACATTGTCTGACCATGCCTCTAAAGCTACTTTGTCTTTGGTCAGACCTAGAAGGGCTAAGGAAAGAAGGAAGACAGGAATAGAGAAAGAGAAAGGCACAAAGTCAGAATAATGCCCTACACTCCGCTCTCTTCCCCCCAGCAGGCAATAAAGAAAAATACTTTCAAATCCTACCTGCTGCGAGAGGACTGGCCACCAGGAGGCAGTGAAGAGTCCATGGCTGATGCTGGGAATCACTGCAGGTGAACACAGAGTACATCAGATATACCAGAAAGCAAAACAGCAAGCACAGACCCATCTGTACTGCACTTACCTGGGGAAGGCTCTGCAGGTGCTCAGGGAAGTCGCCGCTATGCCCACGATCATTCCCGAGCTCTGCAAGCCTCCCCAGGCTTTTAAAATTGGCGCCGCGTGATGTCACGGCCGCGCCAAGCCCACGGTCCTCATGCCCATGCGCGAAACCAGGCCTCGCTTTCATTCCGGGACTGCGCAGAACGCAGACGGAACCCGGAAGTAGAGGGAGCGGCGGCTGGAACACACAGGGAACCAGCCGCTGCATAGGCAATTTCACAAAGGGGACATAGAGAGAAAAACAAACAACAACAAATATACACACTGCTGCCATGAAGGCGATACATGCTCACCACCACCTACGATCGACTTGGCCGGAACGACCATACACACACCGGGCTTTTTGGCAGATAATGGACACCTGCATACTGCTAGGTGATCGGCCTGTGCGCGCTTTTCATTCCAAATGACTCCAGCTCTTTAGCGCTTACTCTGCAATACGCTCCATACCCTGCTAACAGTCAAGGCTTATTGGAGGGATGAGACATCACATCGGTCGGCCGATACGATTGCAGGACATCGTCTTCAGGTAGGAGAACCAACATAAGGCCCTACAGAGAAGGACAAAAAAGGAACACGGCTGAGCACCCACAGCTGAAATTTATAGGGAGGGGTCCTATTGGGTAGTTATGGAGGCGGGGTCAACCCACACATATGCTGCCATGGAGCCTGTCAGGAAAGAAACATTTTTATGTGAGATGTGCTCTACCTCGTGTGCATCTATTGATGTATGTTGCAATTAGTATTCCTAGTTTTTTCCTTCTTTTGCTAACTAATGCAGTTATGAATGATTATTACATAGTAATGTCTGCTATTCTGTAAAGTTACATGTATTAAACATTTAGGTTACCTATTTGTTGTACATTGTCTTTTATTTTTTAATTTAGGTGACTATAAAGCGGTAATTATTTATATTCATTCTTTATACATATTACACTATTATGCAGGTCTCATACTTAGCACAATGGCTTAGTAGTCTGCTCAGATGTCTCCACAGCACTCATGGTACAAGTTCAAATACCAGCCAACCTACCATCCCCCAGCTGTGTTTATTTTTTCAGTGCACAACAGAATTAAAATGAACAAACAAAAAAATGTAATCTGCCCATTAGTTAGTGTGTGGTGTTTGGAATTTCACACCATAATATTATTGAATACTTACATATCATTGCATGCATTTGAAGAGTTAATATAATAGAATCAGCCAAATTTAAAGTGCATTGGCTAATTGGCATTCACCTATTTTCAGCATATGCTGCTTTGGCTAATTGGCTAATAGTCATTTGCTTTTTTCACCAATTCAATCTTTTAGTATTTCTCTGTGGGATTTGAACCCATGAGTTCTTCAAGGTAGAAGTGCTGACTGCTAGCCTATTGAGTGTAGCACAGTCATACATAGAAAAAACAGAAAATACATAGAAAATACATTCACTAGTGTTTGATGTTTCTTCTCTCTGAGCTGTCTCTCCTGCTGCCAACATCTTCTCCCGCTGATGTGTTCTTCAGTGCAGCCGGTTACCCACTAATAAAAAAAAAGCTGCTCATCTTGTGGCAGTCTTCTGTGGCCATCTGATAATGTCACCCGGAGAGTCCGCTCCATGGCTATGTAAGAGACGCCATACAGCGGGTGACAACACAGCGGAGGAAGACCACCATGGAAGAAGAGCAGCTTTTTTTTATTAGCTGGTAACCAGCGGTGCGGAAGAACACAGCAGATGGAGAAGATGGCGTCGGCAGGAGAGACGGCTCTGGGAGAATACAGCTCGGGGAGAAGATGGAGGAGGGAGAGACAGCGTCTGGAAAAGATGGCTCAAGACAGCTCGGAGCTATTTTACAATAAAGGACTTGTCAAAAACCGGCTATTGATTTTTTTACATTTCACTGCTTTTTTTGGTGAATGGGTAGGGGTAAAATGTACCCCATACCTATTCACATAGGGGGCAGGATCTGGGAGCCCCCTTTTTAAAGGGGGCTTCCAGATTCTGATAAACCCCCTGCCTGCAACCGACAACCACCAACCAGGGTTGTCGGGAAGAGGCCCTTGTCCCCATCAACATGGGGAAAAGGTGCTTTGGGGCATGTGGCCTGGTAAGGTTCAGAAGGGGAGGGTGCTCACTCGTCCCCCCCTATCCTGACCTCCAGGCTGCATGCTCGGATAAGGGTCTGGTATGGATTTTGGGGGCCCCACATCAAATTTATTTTATATTTTGGTGTGGGGTTCCCCTTAAAGTCCATACCGAAGGGCCTGGTATGTACTGGGGGGACCCTACCACATTTTTTTCCTTGAATTTTGGAATTCCATACCATAATATTATTGAATAAGTACATACCATTGCATGCATTTGAAGAGTTAAAACATGGAATAAAGCAAGCTGATGTGCTTTGGCTAATTATGAGTACAATGCACACTTCCAGGAGGTGATGCTGTCAGTAGGATTTGAATTCATGGCTTGAACTTTTGGGGGCAGCAGGGTATACCGCTATGCTACAGAGCTGAGCACTTACCTATAGAGAAAATACATTTACTAATGTTTGATTCTATACAATAATGTTTTACATTTCAGGCATTAATATTATAGTAACAACCATGCTCATGCCGATGTGGCATTGGCTAATAGGCATGTGCCTCTTTTCAGCATATGCTGCTGAGTACAATGCAAGCTTTCAGTAGGTGATACCATCTGTGTGATTTTCAGCCATTTGAGCACAATTATATTGAGAACATATGTTTACTAGTGTTTGATGGTGGGACTACTTTATATTCTAAGTATAAAATAGTACTCAGCACAGTGACTTAGGCACCTTTCACACTTGTGCGACCTGAAAGTTGCGAGATTTTAATGCGACTGTGTAATCTTGAGGTCTATGGACACAGGAGTCGCAGGGAAAGTCACGCAACTTTCCCACGATTTTGCATCAGCAATTTTGCCGCAATTTCAGGGAATGCCTGTGTAAACTTGAGGTCTATGGACCTCAACTCGCATCAAAGTCAGACCAAAGTAGTACAGGGACCACGTTGAAGTCAGTGTTACTTGAAGTCGCACAGATATGAATGGTATACCTTGAAAATCATGGGGTATGACTTGTCATATGACTCTGATGTCCAAAGTTGCACAAGTGTGACTCAGCCCGATTTTGTCAGCGATTTCAGAGACATCAGTACACTTTCCTGCACATATGTCTAGTGAAATCACATAGGTCCCAACTGTTCTCCTTTAAGAAGGTGTCCTATGCCTACCTACTTTTGCTAATAGGTGTCCCTTATACCCATCTCAAAAAGTTGGGAGGTAAGAAATTGCCCCCTGAATTCGCCAAAAGTAGTGCAGGAACTACTTTTGGGAATCGTTGTGGCGTCGCACCAATTCGGACAGTTCAATTGCCATCAATAGGCGCCGATTTGGCCTACAATTTGACATGTCTATTCAGACCTATGTGAACATGGGTGAATTTGCATAGATATTGGAGCTGCACGGTTCTGGCCAAAATGAGAATCACAATTTTTTTGCTTAGAATAAAAAGATCACGATTCTCGCGACATAAAATCTTTCACATTATCCCACAAGAAATTGGGCTAACTTTTTTTTTTTAATCATTAAAGTAATTTTTTCCAAAAAAAATTGCATTTGAAAGGCGCAAATACAGTGTGACAAAATATTGTAACAACCACCATTTTAATCTCTAGGGTCTCTACTAAAAAAAATATATAATGTTGGGGGGTTTTAAGTAATTTTCTAGCAAAAAAAAAAAAAAAAGATTTTAACCTGAAACCAACAAATGTCAGAAAAATGTTTAGTGTTTAAGTAGTTAAACTTTCCTCACTTACACAGTATTCTATTTAATTGACAAATTGTTACAAGGTTTCTAGTCAAGTTCACTGATAAAGAATGTTCTAATTCTTGGCAGACTTCCTGGTTTTTCGGCTGTGGCTTCAGAAGAGCAGAGAGATTTCTTTGCATAGCAAGAATCGTGAAACGCTTTTTTCAAGATCGTAAAGGGGAAAAAAAATCACGACGACGATTAATCGTGCAGCTCTAATAAATATGCATGGAAATCAAGGGGGACAACTTTTCATGTGACTCTGAGGTCCAAAGCTCCATGAAAAGTCACCCAAGTGTGAAAGTAACCTAATGCGATTAATTGATAACACCTTTGAATAAGGCCCCATTTGCACTTGTGCGACCTTAAAATTGCACAGCTTTGTCATGACTTGAAGCAATGTCTGTGTAATCTTGTGGTGTATGGACCTCAAATTACATCAAAGTCAAACCAAGGTAGTGCAGGGATGAATTTGCTACACTTTCAGGATGCACAAGTGACAAAAGGGCCAAATTCAAAGGTGTTATCCTTGAATCTTATTCACACTGCTGCGACCTGAAAGTCACACTATTTTGCTGCCACTTTGCCGCTGCAACTTGGCCCCAACTTCTGGGAATGCCTGTGTAATATTGTACCCGATATACCTCAAGTCACATGAAAGTAGTACAGGGACTACTTTGAAGTTGGTGCGACTTAAAGTAGCACAGATATGAATAGTTATCATTGAGAATCATGGGGTACAACTTGTCATGCAACTCAGAGGTCCAAATTTGCTGGAAAATTCACCCAGCTGTGAAACAAGTCATATATATTTTAATAAAAGGAGCTCTCATTTATACTTGCATAGTCCTTAGTGATTTACATCAGCAGAACAAATGCAGGAAGTGATGTGTGCACATGGGACGGACGTAAATGTGTGGTGATGCCAAACAAATCAATGAACCCCACCCACACCAAATCTAACTATGACATCCACCCCGCATTGATTAAGTACAAGTACATATCCTACACTTACCCGGCCAATAAGCAGCACCTCCTCTCTGCTAAAGAGACCTCGCCATGTCCACCTAGATCAGGGGTCTCAAACTGGTGGCCCTCCAGCTGTTGCAAAACTACAAGTCCCATAATGGCTCTGTCTGTGGGAGTCATGCTTGTAACTGTCAACCTTGCAATGCCTCATGGGACTTGTAGTTTCTCAACAGCTGGAGGGCCGCCAGTTTGAGACCCCTGACCTAGATGGAGATCCTGACCAGCACAAGAACTTCCGGGTGCATACAATGACTAATTTCCAGGTCAGAAGGTGAAACCACACTTTTGATTGCAGCTGCGAATATTTGATCTCAACCATGATTAGTATTTTTTATTTTCAGATATGCAAATCTGTATTTCTACATATATTTGAAGGTAAACTTAAGGGAGTTTGATAAGAAATGGTGTCCCTGGGTTAGCAGCAGGTGAATTACAAAGGCAAAAGGCTCAGTTTGAGCCCTGGTTCACACTGACAGCGGGAGGAAAGCGTTCAGCTGAACTCCCACAATTTCATTCCTGCATGTCAGTCCCGACTGTGGGGGGCAACATCAGAGACATCAGTGCAGGTTTCTGCACCAATATCAATACAAATCGCACCAATTAGAACAGTGCAATTGCCACAGATTTGACATGTCAAATCACACCAATGTAAACCAGAGCTGACACATTCAAACACTGCCTATCCACCAGCTGAATTCATTACCTGCAATTCTCCACAGATGTTAATGATAAAGGTGAAATCTTTATATATAACTTGCAGTTGTGCAGAAGCCTAGGTTTACATTGGAGCGATTGGTCATGCGATTTGAGAGATCAAATGGCATGACTATTGGCAATGGCACTGTTCCAATCGATGCAACATTTTTTGTAGCACCGCATCAATTTGCTAAAGTAGTTCCTGCACTACTTTTACTGATTTCAGGTGCGACTTCAATAGACATTTGTATAAGAAGCCACCTGAAATCACGCTACTTCAAGTGAAGTAGCACAATTTCAAAGTAGCATGTGAACCAGGGCAAAGAGATTAATTTTTTGGTGCACAAATACATATTGAAATAAAATATAAAAGAGATATTGCACTTTCCCAAAACCACCACCCACAAAAACTAAAGAAAAAGAAAAGTAGAAGAAAAAAACAACACACACCCCAAAAGCTCAATGTACTTTTATTTTACCAGCAAAAAATAAATTTACATTTACTAGCTTCAAAAAAATTTGGACAGGATATATGGTGCTACATTTAGCAACGGCATTTTAAGGGCCCTGCTCATAGGAGCTTACAATCTAAAATTAGACAAAACCTTAGAGTGGACATAGCTTTAATTTCTGTGTATAACGGGCAACACATCACATTATTATCTGCAAGATTATAGAAACATACTTAACAGTCATTCTTACAAAGCATTCCAACATAATATTGCAAAAGACTTATTCAAAACACCCACCACCAGCCCACAATCCACACATACATACATTGGTGACCATGTTCTGCTGGAAGCTGCATTTCTGTGTACACGATTAAACGAGATCAAAAATAGTAGGTCAGCAGATGCTTCCAAACGATGTTTGCATGATCAGACAGGAACAATACACACACAACATTGACAGCATGGCCACATAAACCCACTTTTGATTGAAAAAATGCACAAGAATTTCATCAAATCTCCCAATAGCATTCCTTCTCCATCACAACAAAAAACCTGACCTTCTCAGGCCAAATGAACCCCCCTACTGCAGGCCTTTATATAAGAGAGGTTGTATTGTTAGCACACTGACACACCCAATAGAAGTACACGCCCACCAGTATCTTTCAATCTGTCTCTTCATGTATGTCTAAAGTGATTGCACCTGATGGGCAGGAACACATAATACTATTCACAACTGTGTTAGCCTTGGCTATGTGCATCAAATCTCCAACTACAGGCCAAAGATCAAAGTCCATTTGCATCCACATAAACAAAGCAACAGTTTTCTAAGCATATGTACCTGTGCAGTGTAAACCAGCCCTAAGTCCATAGCCATGCTCAGTATCACAAGCAATATACAGTATATTGGCGTAAGTATTGGGACGCCTGCCTTTAAACACACATGGACTGTAATGGCATCCCAGTATTAGTATTGGGTTCAAATCTCATTTGGCCCACCCTTTGCAGCTATAACAGCTTCAACTCTTCTTGTCCACAATGTTTAGGAGTGTGTCTATGGGAATGTTTGACCATTCTTCCAAGTGCATTTGTGAGGTCAGGCACTGATGTTGGACGAGAAGGCCTGACCTACAGTCTCCTCTCTAATTTATCCCCAAGGTGTTCTGTTGTGTTGAGGTCAGGACTCTGTGCAGGCCAGTCAAGTTCCTCCACCCCAAAATCACTCATCCATGTCTTTATGGACTTTGCTTTGTGCACTGGTCCAAATGATTTGGTGGAGGGGGATTATGGTGCGGGGTTGTTTTTCAGGGGTTGGGCTTGGCCTCTTAGTTTCAGATAAGGGAACTCTTAAGGCGTCACATACCAAGACATTTTGGACAATTTCATGCTCCCAACTTTGTGGGGGCAGTTTGGAGAAAGCCCCTTCCTGTTCCAACATGACTGCACACCAGTGCACAAAGCAAGGTCCATAAAGACATGGCTGAGCAAGTTTGGGGTGGAGAAACTTGACTAGCCTGCACAGAGTCCTGGCCTCAACCCGATAGAACACCCTTTGGCTGAATTAGAGTAGAGACTGCGAGCCAGGCCTTCTCATCCAACATCAGTGCCTGGCCTCACAAATGCACTTTCTGGAAGAATGATGAAACATTCCCATAGGCACACTAAACCTTGTGGACAGCCTTCCCAGAAGCTGTTCTAGCTGCAAAGGGTGGACCAAATCAAATTTTAACCCTACGGACTAAGGCTCGATTCACACCTATGCATGTTGCTTTTGGGCGTTTTTGGAGGTTTTTTTTTCATTTTTGCCGCTTTTTTTTTTTTTTTTTTTACAGTTTTTTTTTTTCCTACACATAACTACTACATTTAGACATAATTATATGACCTGGGAGATGAGACAACTTCTGTACATGAAGTAACATGGTTGGGATTTGAACCCAGACCCTCAGGGATACTAAGCAGAAGTTCTAACCTCTAAGCCACGGAGCTGCCACGTGTGAGACCCTCCTACACATAACTACACATAACTACACATAAATACTGCATTTCTATGGACATACAGGTGATGGAATTACATTACTCAAGAGTTATTCTTCTTGATTTATTCTGTGATATTTGGTGTTTTTTTTTGTGGGTGAGAGTAGAATATTACCCTTAAATTTTTGGGAATTACATTTTGATTTCTGATGTTGGTACACATATCACATTTTTTGGGCTCAAATTATGAATATTTGGAAAT
Organism: Aquarana catesbeiana; assembly: GCF_042186555.1. Taxonomy (NCBI): domain Eukaryota; kingdom Metazoa; phylum Chordata; class Amphibia; order Anura; family Ranidae; genus Aquarana; species Aquarana catesbeiana. The sequence goes on from NC_133324.1 coordinate 941,526,757, forward strand.
AATAAAAAGCACAAAAAATTGTGATTCATTTTAAATTTCCATCAGCAATGGTATTGTTTGTGGATTATAAAGACTCCTGTGTGAGTTTGGGGTAAAGATTGTTGTGAGATGGAGAGTAACAAGTGAAAGTGACAGAGAAAAATATATTTTACCAAAACATCAAAACATTCCACATTGTAGCATTCTTAAAATCAAAATATTTTAAGTAGAAGCAACAATGTTGCAAAGGAAAATTTATTTCACAGAAAGATACATTTCATCTCAACATTAAAAGGTTTTTTGTGAAAGTTAGAATTGTTCCATTAGAATCAATGACTGAAACTTCATTTGGACTAAATTAGAGCAGATTTTAACTCCCAAAAAATGCTCTCTAATTAGCTCTCATTTTGGTATTTACTATAGCTCCAGGTAAAAAAGACACTTGAGTTAAAATGAGAGTTATTTTCAGGTCTGAGCATGCTCAGTTGTGTTGGCACCTAGTTGTCCAAAACGGGGAATTTTTCACTTTTCAGACTTTTAAAGATATTTCAGTGTAGAAATCACTTTTTCACACAGTTTAAAAACAGATAATCTTTAAATAATAAACCGCATATTTCAGTACCATTTAGGCAATTATATCATGCTCTAAACATTATTTCCATGTGCAATTCTCTAGGTTTTAGCAGAGTAAGGGTTTGGGCGCTATTTAGTTTCAGGGAGCTATAGTAAATTTGACTTTGGGAGTATTTTCTCACCAGCGCTATAGTGAATACCTATTAGCGCGAATTCGCGCTAAATTGACGCGAATTAGCGCTAATTTGCGGCAATTTGCGCGAATTAGCGCCGTAGCGCTATAGTAAATGACCCCCTATTTGTTTACATGAAAAAATATTTTTTTTTTGCAAGAAAATTACTTTGAACCCCCAAACATTATATATTTTTTTAAAGCAAAGGCCCTACAGATTAAAATGGTGGGTATTTCATTTTTTTCACACAGTATTTGCGCAGCGATTTTCAAACGCATTTTTTGGGGAAAAAAATACACTTTCTTTAATTCTAATGCACTAAAACACACTATATTGCCCAAATGTTTGATGAAATAAAAAAGAGGATCCTAAGCCGAGTACATGGATACCAAACATGACATGCTTTAAAATTTCGCACAAACGTACAGTGGTGACAAACTACATACATTTTTAAAAGCCTTTAAAAACTTTAGATTTACAGAGGAGGTCTACTGCTAAAATTACTGCCCTTGATCTGACCTTCGTGGTGATACCTCACATGCATGGTGCAATTGCTGTTTACATTTGACGCCAGACCAACTTGGTCACAGATCGCCATAAACGGCCAATCACAGCGGCCGTTTACAGCATGATCGGAGCTTCCAATGAGAGATGATCTCATATGTAAACATATGAGATCATCTCTCATCGCTGCTCTCCCTCCTCACACAGAGACAGCATGTGAGGAGGGAGAGCGAACCGCTGCAGCGGTGAGTCAGAAAAAAAAAAAACTGAAAAAAAGTCAAGTCAGTGTCATCTGTCCCTACTGTCATCCCTCCCCACTGTCATCTGTCCCCAGTGCCATCCCTCCCCACTGTCATCTGTCCCCAGTGCCATCCCTCCCCACTGCCATCCGTCCCCAGTGCCATCCGTCCAATGTGCCATCCGTCCCCAGTGCCATCTGCCCAATGTGCCATCCCTCCCCAGTGCCATCCTTCCCTAGTGCCATCCGTCCCCAGTGCCATCTGTCATCAGTGCCACATATTAGTGCCATCTGTCATCAGTGCCACCTGTCAGTGTCACGTGTCATCAGTGCCACATATCAGTGGCATCTGTCATCAGTGTCAAGGGTCATCAGTGTCACGTGTCATCAGTGCCACGTATTAGTGCATCTGTCATCAGTGCCAGGTATTAGTACCATCTGTCATCAGTGCCACGTATTAGTGCCATCTGTCATCAGTGCCACATGTCATCAGTGCCACGTATTAGTGCCATCTGTCATCAGTGCCATCTGTCATCAGTGCCACGTGTCATTAGTGCCACATATTAGTGCCATCTGTCATCAGTGTCACGTGTCATCAGTGCCACGTATTAGTGCCATCTCTCAGTGCCACGTATTAGTGCCAAATGTCATCAGTGCCACATATTAGTGCCATCTGTCATCAGTGTCATCAGTGCCACATATTAGTGCCATCTGTCATCAGTGCCATGTCAGTGTCATCAGTGCCACATATCAGTGCCATCTGTCATCAGTGCCACGCCAGTGTCATCAGTGCCACGTATCAGTGCCATCTGTCATCAGTGTCACGTGTCATTGTCCTGGTGCTCCAGGGCCTTCAAAAGTGTAATAGGTAGTCAACAAGTTAGATGTGTATTTTATGCTCATAGAACACCTGATGATGCTCCCTGCATGTTGGGCCTCTGTATGTGGCTAGGCTGTGAAAATGTCCCACACACGTGGTATCGTAATACTCAGGAGGAGTAGCAGAATGTATTTTAGGGCGTTATTTGTGGTATACACATGCCATGTGAGAGAAATAACCTATTACAATGACAATTTTGTGGGGAAAAAAAAATCTTTATTTTGCAAAGAATTGTGGGAAAAATTGACAACATCAAAAACCTCACCATGCATCTTACTAAATACCTTGGAATGTCTTCTTTCAAAAAAGGGGTCATTTGGGGGGTATTTGTATTTTCCTGACTTGTTCGGGTCGCAAGAAATGAGTTAGGCCGTCAGTACATCAGGTGTGATCAATTTTTTATGATTTGCACCATAGCTTGTAGACTCTCTAACTTTCACAAAGACCAAATAATATCCATTAATTTGGGTTATTTTTACCAAAGATATGTAGCAGTATACATTGTGGCCAAAAATTATGAAGAAAAATTAATAATTTGCAAAATTTTATCACAGATACTAAGAAAAATGCGCTTTTTTCAAAATTTTCGGTCTTTTTTCATTTATAGCGCAAAAAATAAAAAACTCAGAGGTGATCAAATACCACCAAAAGAAAGCTCTATTTGTATGAAAAAAAGGACAAAAAATTCATTTTGGTACAGTATTACATGACTGAGTAATTGTCATTCAAAGTGTGAGAGCGCTGAAAGCTGAAAATTGGTCTGGGCAGGAGGGGATTTTAAGTGCCCAGTAAGCAAGTGGTTAAAAATCCCCTTAGGCGGGGGGGCAGAAGGCGGAGCCTAGCGGAGCAGACATGCATTGTTAGAGCTCCACACCGCTGAGGAGAGAAGAGAAGGACAAAGCAGAGCCTGCAGGCTCAAAAGGTATCCATTTGAACCTTTTTGCCCCAGGGAACAAACTGTGAAAGTTTGGGCAGGAAAGATGGTACTGGGAGGAAACCGTGGCAGAAATAAAAATCACCTCACAAAGAGCTCACAGGCACTCACTGCAGCTGAAGCAGCTCCAGTCACCTCACAAGATACAGCATCAGGGCGCTCTCACAGACAGAAAATGTCACAGCAAGACTCTCCATTTGAGTCAGATACAGAACAAATCCTCTCACAAACTTCTCCACAAGCCTCCTCAGTATCCCCAGTAATATTATTACAATTTGAAAAGATGCTTCATAAGGCTTTAAAACAAACCTCAGACCAAATAACAAAAAGCCTAACCAAAGAAATAAGAGAGCTGGGAAACCGCACCGCAGCCTTAGAAATAAAAATGGATGAAATTGAAATTACAACCCAAGAAAATATAACAGAATTGGAACAATTAAAAAAAGAGAATTTAATACTTCAAACTAAGCTCGAAGATTACGAAAATAGAGCCAGACGTTCAAACTTGCGCATAAGGGGAATACCTGAAACTGTGACAGACCTGCAATCTACTATTACTGCTCTATTACAAGAACTAAAGCCAGATATCCCTATTGAACGTTTAGAACTGGACAGAGTACACAGAGCCCTCACAGCCAAAAAGAAAGATGGACCCCCACGTGATATAATCACAAAATTTCATTATTACAGAACGAAAGAACAAATACTAATTGCTGCAAGAGAAAAAAAGGAACTTAATTTTCAAGGACACAATTATCAAATTTTTGCTGACCTATCCCAACTTACTATTACTAAAAGACGATCCATGAAACCCCAACTAATGGAACTGCAACGCCACAACTTTATGTATCAATGGGGCTTCCCCTTTTCAGTCAGATTTAACTACCAAGGTACAATTTACAGAAGCAGATCAGCAGATGAACTACAACAAACCCTTTTAAAATTAAATCTGACAGAACCCACAAGCAGCAACACTCCCACACGCAGAAGAATGGCATCATCTTCACCTTCAGGCAGCACCCAGAAAATTTCAGAACAAAATGGGAATCATCATTCTCACAAAAGAGGCCGTTATGCCACATCATCCATGGACCAAGAAGATTCAATGGACTGACATCCTAATTCCTGATATCTCTTCATTTATTATACTAAGAGATGGTTCTCTATAAAAAAACTATATTTATAACTGAATGTAACTGCATTCTGATGGTCACACACTGTGTGGGATCATGTTACATTCCAGTTATATTTCTTATTACTTCTGATTCATATAGCCTTAGAATATATCAGTGAAATAAGGAAATTCTTGTTCAGTTATATATTATCAGGTAATAACAATAGATTTATTACTTTTTAGGACAAATATGTTCAATAATCCAGAAGTAATGGAAGCTTTTTCTTTCTTTTCTTAAAACAAATATATTATTACCTAACTAGTTCCTAGAACTATGTTTTTGTTTATTCTAATCTGAAGCAATACAACCTCAATTTTATGAGTTAACATATCTAAACAGTTACATATGAAGAAAATATGTAATTGTTTACTCTAAAAGGGTTAAAATCCCAAAATAATTCAAACTATCTTCATCAATACCAAAGTTATTAACAGTACCTTTCTAACTGAATTATTTAGCCTAGGGCAAGACTAACCATATACAACCACCCTGGAATAAATAATTTCAACAAAAACTATATTCTGCACTCCAATTAATGAAACATCATTTTGATGTCTTTTGACATAGCACTTCTCTCCTGTAAGCGGAAGATCCGTGTACCCCCATTAGCCCTCCTCATTCTCCCAACCATATTATGTGGGAGTGTGACGAAGGCACTTATTCCCCTGAGAGAGATATTTATTCTCTTTCACGGGTAAATTGTGATTACTTGCAAAAAATAATTTATACAATGTATCATCTAATCTCATATGTTTTTTGTTTACTCTTTACTCCAGAATTCACTGGTTTCTTTTCTATCTACTCATCTCTTCAGTCCACACAGGTTGATCTGCGCAGTCAGCTCTGCATAACAAAAAGTAAGTCAAAACTATTTTATCTATTGCCATGGCACCACTGAATATACTTTCCCTGAATGTTCAGGGAATAAATGTCCCTCAAAAAAGGACCAAAGCCTTCCATACTTTCCATAACAAGAAGGCTCACATAGTATGCCTCCAAGAAACACACTTCACCAAAGATTCTACTCCAAAATATATTTCTCCTTTTTATCAACAAATTTACACGGCTTCTGCCTGTACCAAGCAAAGGGGAACTCTAATTGCATTTCACCGATCCACACCATTCACCTTATCATCAGAAATTAAAGACCCAGAAGGTAGATACCTGATACTCATGGGTTACGTAATGGATACAGCAATCACGGTGATTTCCTACTACGCTCCTAACAAACAACCTACACCATTCCTCTCACATAAATTACAAGTGATTAATACACACAAAATAGGAACAGTGATAATGTGTGGGGATTCGAAATTATTGCATCAGATATAATTCCGATTCCGTGGTCTGACCATAATGCAGTATACACTACTATAGCCTCAGCCATACCAAAGCGCATGACCCAACGTGGTACTTACCGGACATAATGCTCAAACACCCACTACATCAGATGGCCATTGAACAAGCTTTAAAGGAATACATATCAATTAATAATACAACAGACATCTCCCCAATAACACTGTGGAAGCTCATAAGCCTGTCTTGCGTGGTACAATACAAAGACAAATGGCACTATTTAAACGGGAACGCAAAAATCTAGCAAAAAAACTAGAACTCAATTTTAATGCAGCTTACATATCATTTCAAGATAATCCATCTCAGAGTACAAAATCTCATCTGGAAAAATCTAGATTGGAATACGATCTATTTCTCACTGAGTCAGTTGATAAATCCCTCAAACGCTACAAACACAATTTCTACATGAATACAAACAAACCAGGTACATATTTGGCTCGGGCATTAAATTCGACTAACAAATCTTTCAAACCAATACGTTTGAAATTATCAAAAAATGTTTACACTTGTAATCCAGTTAAAATAGTCCATAAATTTCACTCACATCTCGCAACTTTATACAAGACAAACAATAAATTTAATCCTACAGAGGCTGAATCCTTCTTCTCAAAAATAACCTTACCTGAGTTATCTCAGAATGAAAAAAGCAGTTTGGATGAGCCTATAACTATAGATGAAGTTGCTAACGCCATAAAAGACCCAAAACTTAACAAAAGACCAGGCCCAGACGGCTACTCGGCTTTATACTATAAAACATTCTCAGAAATACTCTCTCCCATTCTCACTGAAACTTTTAACAAACTTCTAGATGGACATTCTTTTCGGCAAGAAACACTAATGGCAATTGTTTGCATGATCCCAAAACCCCTTTCTGATGATACTTCCTGTGTGAATTATCGGCCTATCTCTCTGTTAAACCTCGATATTAAATTATTAGCAAAAATAATAGCAAAACGCCTCAATAGCATTATAGGAAAATTAATACATAGAGATCAAGTAGGCTTCATGCCAAATAGACAGGCAGGCGATTATATACGCAGGGCAGTGTTATTGGCACATATTGCTAAAAAACGGAAAATCCCTTTATGTTTTCTATCTCTCGATATTAGGAGGGCATTTGACACAGTATCCTGGCAATATATGCAATATTCATTACAAAAATGGGGTTTTGGACCCCACTTTTTAACATGGATCAAAGCATTATATAATAAACCCAAAGCCTATATAAAATATGCTGGATACAAATCTGAAGCCTTTAATATCGAAAGAGGTACCCGACAGGGTTGCCCATTATCTCCCTTATTATTTGCCCTTATACTCGAACCCATGGCCCAATACATCAGAACAAACCAAACTATAACTGGCATTGAAGTAGGAGGTATTACACACAAATTATGTATATTTGCAGACGATATATTACTTTTTCTATCATCACCACAGGTCTCTGGTCCTAACTTAATACCAGCTCTTGATGGGTTTGCAGCCCTATCCGGCCTTATGATTAATCCTAAGAAATGCCTAGTGCTTAATATTTCACTCACAAACATGGAATTGATCCCGGCTAGGGCTGCACTTCCATTCACATGGGCAGAAAAATCAATCCCATATCTTGGAATTCATTTAACAGCATCTCATTCTGACTTATTCTCAACCAATTATCCTCCTGTATTAAGACAGATCACAAAACAATGGTCACAACTTCCTTTATCCTGGATAGGGAAGATTAATGCAATCAAAATGACTATTCTACCTAAATTGCTTTATCTATTCAGAGTCCTCCCTATTCCAATTCCTTCCTATTTTTTAAGAATAGTACAAAAAAGAGCAACTTTGTTTCTATGGGACTCTTCTAAACCACGTATACCTATACACACACTACATCTTCCCAAAAATAAAGGAGGCCTGGGATACCCTAATTTTACTAACTACTACAGAGCAGCACATTTGGCCAGTCTGTCCAAATACCATGCAAAACAGGAAATCCCATTATGGGTATTTATAGAGGCTTCAGAAAATGACCCTCTATTAATATCAAACTTATTATGGCTTGATCCTAAAGACCGCTTTAAAATTCATAATCCCATAACTAAACACTTCTTATCTCTCTGGGATAAACTAAAAACCAAATATCAGTTACAATCTCCACACAATCCTCTCCTTTCTTTTATCAGAAATCCGGCCTTTTATCCGGCATGGATCTACCCAAATTCTTTTAAAGCTTGGACAACATCAGGCATCCAGACACTAAATGACTTCATAGCATCTAAATCATTCCTTTCATTCCCATCGCTTAGAGAAAAATATGATCTACCAAACTCTGAGATATTTAGATATCTCCAAATCAAAAATTTCTATACACCATTCCTAAAGGGGGATACACCATTATCCCAATTATCCATTTTTGAATCAATCTGTACAAAAGATCCATTTGCTAAAGGTACAATTTCATCACTTTATAATCAATTATATGGAGTAGCAAATCTTAATAGACCCTCTTACGTTCAGAGGTGGGAGGAGGACCTGGGACGAACTTTAGAAGACACGGACTGGTCTAACATATGGCTCACATCTAAGTCATCTTCACCCAACATCTTAGCACTGGAGACAAATTATAAAGTCCTAACTCGCTGGTACCTTGTACCCGCTAGAGTGGCAAAATATTCACCTAATACCTCAGCTCTTTGTTTTCGAGGATGCCCAGAAATAGGCACATATTTACACATATGGTGGACGTGCCCAGTAATCCAAACCTTCTGGAAGGAAGTCTTCGTGATTGCATCTAAAATATTTAAAAAAATAATACAACCAGATCCATATTTAACTTTACTTAATCTAAAACCGGAATGGTTAACACTCTCTCAATTCAAACTTATGATCCAACTAATAACAGCTGCAAAACAAACAGTGGCCAAGGCATGGAAATCTCCTACATTGGTACTAGCAGAAACTATTCACAGAATGAATAATACAATGTCCCATGCTAAGATGGTAGCCATCGATCAAAATCAAATTCCAAAATTTGAAAAACTTTGGCATCCTTGGATAAAACAACAGTTCCTGTCAAACTTCAATGACTCTGTCCTGTTGCCATGGTAACAGATTAAATGACTTACAGAGACACCCATTCTAAGGCTTCAAAGAGAACTAAAAAGAATAATAAACTGACGAGCGGGACAACCTTGTGGACCATACCTCTACCTTTCAACCCTTTTTCTTCTTTTTCTTTCCTTTTCTCCACCTTACGATTAAAGCTCATTATCAGAATTTATTTGACCTATATACACTCTACTTGTAAACAATATGTATAGTAGGTATAAATCATTTAAATACCTACAAAAGTAACTAAGGAAATGATATATATCTTTAATTTAGGTTTACGTGAACCCAATGTTTAATATTTGAAATTTCATGATATTTACCTATATAAACCCTACTGTAAAACAATGAGCTTACTTTATAGATCCTTGTAAATTTACTTTATGTATCTTTATAACATTGTATACTCAATAAACTTCTTTTGACAAGAAAAAATCCCCTTAGGCGACACGTTAAAATTTTTACTAGTTACATGTTTTGAGTTACTGAGGAGGTCTAGGGCTATAATTAGAAATTGTGTGATTTGAACACCGTTTACATATGTGGGCGTGACTTACATATGCGTTTCTGCGTGCAAGCAAATAGGGACCAGGGCACTTAAACTTTTTTTTTCTTTTTATTGTTAATTTTACTTTTATTTTTCTAGTTTGACACATTTTTTTTATCATTCTTATTCCTAATACAAGGAATGTAAATATTCCTTGTAATAGGAATAAGCATGACAGATCCTCTTTATGGTGAGATGTGGGGTCAATAAGTCCCCATATCTCACCTCTAGGCTGGGAGGACTGAAATAAAAAAAATAAAAAACTATCTTGGCTTCCCAGCCGACGCAGCACCATTTTTTCTAATGCAGAGGCCGGGCATGATGTCATAACATCGCACCCAGCCTCTGGGGACCATCTGGTCCAACAGAAATCTCTATCGTCAACATCCAGCCCCAGCGGTTCCCCTTCTTCGACTCACCGATGGCAGGGGTGAGTCGGTAGAAGCACCGGAGGGCGGCGGGAGGGGGGATGTCCCCTCTCACGCCCGTAAGAATGATCAAGCAGCTGAACAGCTGCTATGATCATTCTTATGATTTAGGGAATTGCTGGCTGAAAAAGAAGATATGTGAATGATGTCTGTAGCTGCACCCATCATTTAGATATCACCGCTCAAACCCGACGACGTCATATGACGTGCGGGGAGCCGGAAATGGTTAATGAGGACCAATCCCGATGCAATATCCCTTAGTGTATCCTCTGTGTTGAAATAGCCTCCAATGTTGGCTCCAGAGCTCCAGGGTTAAGAAGAAGAAAACCCTAATGGGTTTTACTTCCTCTTTATTCCCCTGCAAAGGCACTTACCTGCAAACAAAGCCTGCGATGTCCCTGCTGGTAGAAGAATCCATCTTCGTCTCTCTTCCTTCCAGGGCCGAAGGCATGCGCATGGAAGCCACCAGTCACGGCACACGCTGGGGAAGAAACGGCATGGAGGGCCATTTCTTCACTGCGCATGCACCGATGACATAATCTGAGCACTACAAGGCAAATATTTCCAAAACGGTGCACGTTTAGGAGATATTTTCAGTACATATAGGTAAGCCTTATTATAGGCTTACCTACAGTGCCTTGCAAAAGTATTCACCCCCCCCCTCTTGGCTTTTTACCTATTTTGTTACATTACAGCCGTTAGTTCAATTTTTTTTAATCTGAATTATATGTGATGGATTAGAACACAGTAGTCTAAATTGGTGAAGTAAAATCTGAAAAATATATAAATAAAACTATTTTTCAGAAATAAAAAACTGATAATTGGCATGTGCATATGTATTCACCCCCTTTGTTATGAAGCCCATAAAAAGCTCTGGTGCAACCAATTACCTTCAGAAGTCAAATAATTAGTGAAATGATGTCCACCTGTGTGCAATCTAAGTGTCACATGATCTGTCATTACATATACACACCTTTCTGAAAGGCCCCAGAGGCTGCAACACCTAAGCAAGAGGCACCACTAACCAAACACTGCCATGAAGACCAAGGAACTCTCCAAACAAGTAAGGGACAATGTTGTTGAGAAGTACAAGTCAGGGTTAGGTTATAAAAAAATATCCAAATATTTGATGATCCCTAGGAGCACCATCAAATCTATCATAACCAAATGGAAAGAACATGACACAACAGCAAACCTGCCAAGAGACGACCACACACCAAAACTCATTGATCGGGCAAGGAGGACATTGGGACTGGGAAACTAGTGAGAGTTGAGGGAAAGATGGATGGTGCTAAATACAGGGATATTCTTGAGCAAAACCTGTACCACTCTGTGTGTGATTTGAGGCTAGGACAGAGGTTCATCTTCCAGCAGGACAATGACCCCAAACACACTGCTAAAGCAACACTTGGTGGTTTAAGGGGAAACATGTAAATGTGTTGGAATGGCTAAGTCAAAGCCCAGACCCCAATCCAATAGAAAATCTGTGGTCAGACTTAAAGATTACTGTTAACAAGCGCAAATCATCCAACTTGAAGGAGCTGGAGCAGTTTTGCAAGGAGGAATGGACAAAATCCCAGTGGTAATATGTAGCAAGCTCATAGAGACTTATCCAAAGCGACTTGGAGCTGTGATAACCGCAAAAGGTGGCTCTACAAAGTATTGACTTTAGGGGGGCGAATAGTTATGCAAATTGACTTTTTCTGTTATTTTGTACTATTTGTTGTTAGCTTCACAATAAAAAAAAAAAAACCTTCAAAGTCGTGGCAATATTCTGTAAATTAAATGATGCATATCCTCAAACAATCCATGTTAATTCCAGGTTGCGAGGCAACAAAACACGAAAAATGCCAAGGGGGTGAATACTTTTGCAAGGCACTATATATATATCTATAGATATATATATCTATATATATCTATAGATATATATATATCTATAGATATATATATCTATATGGATATATATATATCTATAGATGTACCAGTCTGGCTGGTTTAATTATTACCGTACTTGTTTTCCCTTATTCTATGTGCTATTATTTTACCATGCTTTGATACACAGGTTATGCCCTGTTCCATTGTCAATCACTTGCGGTCACTGCTTTTGATTGTATTACATTGTGCCTTATGGTATAAATATCCCCCTCCCTAACCAGCCTTATCACTTCGAATAAGCACAATCAGGGTAAAGTGAGCCTAAGTAATATGGCTAAGCATTGGGACTGTTAGGACTTGTGCACATGGTATGAAAATCAGAAGGGAAAAGTCTGAAGATGAGCTGTCTGTGGATTTTTGGATTGTTGGATTGACTTTTTCATCAGACAAAAGCTGGATGTGCAGGCTATAATTTTTTTGTCGGATGTGAACTCAACATCTGATTTTCGAATGGTCAGTACAGAAATCATCACACAAAAGTCGAAAGTACAAACACACATGCTCGGAATTTAATCAACAAGCCAGAAGAGTTCGGTCTTGTAAACTACTGTTCGTAAACTAGAATTAACATTTGTGATGCGGCGATTGATGAAGTGTCAAAATTCTCATCTTCTTTAAGGGGATAATAATGAAGCTGCTTTGCATGTAGTTATGTCAAACATATTTTAAAAGGCATTTGTATTGTAGGATCTGAAAATCACGAATCAATACTCACCAAACTTCTACTAACATGAAATTAGCAGAAGGGGCCCAAAGGGTGGCGCTTGAGAAATGAACTTCTTCCTTATACTCTCATAGTACGTCACTATGTTTGTGCTTGTCAAACGACAATTTGCGGATAGTTAGTATGCTAGACAAAATCCTGCACACGTTCTTTTGACAAAAATCAGATGCTCAGTCGTCCAACAATCAAACCTAATGAAGGCATATTTTAACTTGCTGTCTATCATTTTAGCTATACACCACTGTAAAAATGTGTATCCATTTTAGAATAATATGTATATGTGACATCTATGGAAAGTTAAGTTTCAATTTCTTGTTAATGGCCTGACTTCTTTTAAATGACGTGTAAGTCCTTTCCTGTTAGCCTTTTCCTGTTGTTAGTTTCTATATGAGTTATTAATATTCTATTTTTGCTTGTTTTAAAACATCCTGTATGCCTGTATCTTTACCATATATTAATGAAAGGGTTGGACTTTTGTTGTGATGTCATTCTCATTATATAAGGGGAAACACGGAAATAAACCGGCAGACCATTTTGAGAACTGCATGTATTGACTGCGTGTCATAACTTCTTATCAAAGTGGTCTCCAGGCCTGATTGGGTTTGAAGGAACACTCTAGGCAGGATATCATACGAGGGTTCATTTGCTCCTAAAACATCCCAACACCCCATTAGTTGGTGTCAGAAGTGGGATGGTCATCATTATCTAAGTCCGGTGAGTCTGATTTAATTATTATTATTTCTCTTACCGTGACATTTAGTTTAAAAAAACATTTCCCTACATGGAATTAACAGAAGGTGTAATGTTAAAAACATTTATGTAAATGTATGAACCTCGGTAGAAGTCCGTTCGGGTGAAGGCAGTGTAAGGAACTCTGAGATAGTTCCAAAGGAACTCTGAGATAGTTCCAAGGGGTTCTGAGAAGCCCAAAGTAATAAAGTACAGTACTGTAAGAAGTTTGATAAAGATATCTGATAGAGTGTGCCAGAAAAACCCAACCTCTTTGCTTAACTTTTCTATTGCTTAGAAGATAAAATAATATATAAAATAAGATAATTTTTTTTTTTTTTTTTTTGTTTACAAAAGTTTTATTTGGAAGTTTAGATGAACAGACGTTAGTTATAAAATGACATCAAAATATTGCATTAATGGGATTGGTTGTATACAATGAAGGAGGTTATTTAACATCGTATAACAGATGAGGTCATATACAATGAACGAATGTTGATATATATAAAAAAGGAAAAGAAAAAAAAGGTAAGACATGACATAGCATTCACATAGGGTAGTGAGAGAAGATAATAATATTATGTTAAAGACAGTTAGGTTGGGTTCCAATAGGCCCATTTCTTTTGGTGAATATGGATAGTATCATTAAGGGTGTGATAAATCCACTCAGATAGTCTGAGGAGTTCCATTCTATTTATTACTTGTTGCCAGGACAAATTGTTGGATTTCCAATTATAGGCGGTCATCCAGTGTATGGAACTGCATAGGGAGTGGAACAGTCTCATACAGGGGGTAGGTATGCCCGGTACATTAGCATACAGCAAGCATATCTGAGGGAAAAGGGAGATTTTTTGTCTCAAGGAGTGTTCTATTAAATCAGATGCTTTGTGCCATATACTGTTTATATGGCTGCAGCTCCAAAAAATGTGTAAGAGGGTACCAGAATCCGAGCATCCCCTAAAACAATTGGGGGAGACGGATGGGTAGAAAGTGTGAAGTTTTGAAGGGGTAAGGTACCATCTAGAAAAAATCTTAATTGGAGTTTCTCTAAAAGTGATAGCTCTATTACATTTGCGTAGATTTATTGACATGGAGTGCCAATCCTCAACATCAATCGAGACATCCATATCCTCCTCCCATTTGAGCATCTGAGTGGACTTATCTGGTATTCCAACACAATTAATATAACTATACAACCTGGATATAAGGCCTCTATCTCTAGAGGATAAAATACATATGTGTTCAAAGGTTGTGTATGAGGGGTGTGTTTTTAGTGCAAAATATTTAGCATAGAAGGATTTGATTTGCTGGTATCTTGGGAGTTCATAAGCAGGTAGATTGTGTGTGGCTTGAAGATCGGGGAATGAGATAAATTCCCATTTTTGCTGAAGAGATCTCAGTGTAATTAAATTTTTGTCAATCCAGGTAGAGTAAGATTGTCTGTTATTATAGGCACATATGAATCTAGGATCACCTAAAAAGGAGGCTAAAGGTGGTGTGTCTGAGGAGAGTTTAAAAGTGTCTTTATATTTAGTCCATAACTGATAAAATTGAGCTATTATAATGTTTTGTTTCATAAGTCTGCTATATGAGATAGAGTTGGACCATAGAATTCCCTGTAAATGGAGTGGGAGGATTGAGATGGATTCAAACAACTTCCATGGGGTGTTTATCGAGGGAGTGAACCATTGGGTAAGTTGTGTAAGTCTTGTGGCTAGGTAATAAAGCCATAAATTTGGAAGGCCCAAGCCACCCATAGTATGTGGTCTATGCATTAAAGCATAACTGCATCTTGGTTTTTTATCTGCCCATATGAATTTATTGATTTCTCTTTGAAGAGAAGTCAGTTTAGATTTGGGAACATTGATAGGCAGGGCACGAAAATAGTACAGGAGTTTAGGAAGAATCGTCATCTTGATAGCACATATTCTACCAAGGAAGGAAATATGAAAGGAAGACCATGATTTTAGGAGGGATGTGATGTGTGAGAACAATGGGATATAATTAGATTTATACAGCAGGTTGTAAGATGAGGAGATTGTGACACCTAGGTATTTGAATGAGTTGGAACACCAATCAAATGGGAAATTTTGTAATAATAGGGATTGGAGATTTTGGGAGTAATTAATTGGTAAAGCAGAACATTTATTGGAATTGATTTTGAGGCCTGAGATGGATTGGAAAGATTTAAGTTCTTTTAGGAGGGATGGAATAGAAGTGAGGGGGTCTGTGAGGAATAGAAGAGCATCATCTGCATATAGGCTGAGTTTGAATTCTCTATCACCCTTAGTGTAACCTTTTATATCGATACTATTCCTAATCTTGTGAGCTAAGGGTTCAATTGCCAAAGCAAACAATAGAGGTGAAAGGGGGCAGCCCTGTCTGGTGCCTCTACTGAGGGGGAAAAAATCAGAGTTGTGTCCTGGGAGTCTAATTCTAGTTTGAGGGTTGTGGTATAGTGCGTTGAAACCTTGTAAGAATTTTTCTGAAATTCCATATTTGGGTAATAGATAATTTAGATATGACCAGCTAACGCTGTCAAACGCCTTATGAATATCTAGACTGAGAAGGCATACTTTGTGGGAGGTTAGGTTGGCATCTTGGATAATATTAGTGACTAGTCTAGTATTATCAACTATCTGTCGGCCGGGGATAAAACCGGTTTGGTCTATATGTATTAAATTAGTAATGACTGCTGCTAGTCTGTCTGAAAGCAATCTACCAAAAATTTTTAGATCATTATTAAGGACTGATATAGGTCGGTAGTTTTGGGGTAGAGAGTGGTCTTTAAGTGGTTTGGGGATAAGGGAAAGATTTGCAAGAAGCATTTCATCTGGAAAATGATTACCATTGAGAATATGGTTAAAGAGTTTGGATAGATATGGGGATAGGAGGGAGGAATATTTTTTATAGTATGAAGATGAGAAACCATCTGGGCCAGGGGCAGTAGATGTTTTAAGAGATTTAATAATTTTGCTTATTTTTGCTTCTCTACATGGTGCATTAAGGGATTCTATTTGAAGAGCATTAAGAGTAGGTAGTTGAATGTTGTCTAGCCATGATTTAGAATGTTGATCAAGAGATGGTTGTGGGCTACAAAGTAGGTCTTTGTAGAAAGAGGAAAAGATTTCCAGCACACCTTGCGGATGAGTGATCATGTTTCCAGAGTGATCTCTAAGCTTATATGTATGAGGGGGTTTATGATCATGGTTGAGTTTCTTGGCAAACATGGCAGAGGGGGAGTTACTGTGTAGTAAGAATTTAGCTTTTGAGAATCTCAAGGATTTTTCTGTGTTTGCTGATAATATTTGATCTAGAGCTTTGCGTTTATCATGAATTTGTTTTGTGATTTCTTTGGTGGAGTTTTGTTGTAACTTGTTATAGAGAAGGTTTAAATCTTTGGTAAGATTTTTTATGTTTGTGAGTTTTTCTCTATTTCTTTTGGATGCTATGCTGATTAAATGGCCTCTTAGAACTGCTTTGTGAGCTGTCCAGAGGGTTGTGGGGGAGATATCATCAATAGCGTTTTCAGTGAAATAGTTTTCAATATGTGAAGAGATAGTTTGTGTTATTAAAGGGTCAGTTAGAATAGAATCGTTTAGTCGCCAATTGTAGGGGGAAGGAGAGAGACCTATGTGTGATGTTTCAAAGTAGGTAATGTCATGGTCAGACCAGGGGCAGGGATGGATTAGGGCGTTGGAAGAATTAGCCAATAATATCGGGGTACAAAAGATATAATCCAGTCTAGCATAGACATCGTGGGGGTAAGAATAGTGTGTATAGGCCCTAAGCCCTACATTATGGGATCTCCATGAGTCTATAAGTTGAAAATTATTTAAATAACCGTTTATAGATTTGGAGAATGCTTTAGAGGAGGGGGAGGTTTTACTTCTGTCTAGGGATGGGTGTGCAGTTAGGTTAAAATCGCCACCTAGAATTATATGAGGTGAGTTGTATTGGTCAAGCTTATCAAAGAAATTTGTGAAAAAGGTAGATTGAGATTCGTTTGGAGCATAAACTGAAGCTAATGTTATTGCTTTATTATCAACAAAACCTTTGATGATAATATATCTACTGTCGACATCTTTATATATGTTTTGCATGTCAAGGATAATGGTGTTGCGTATAAATATGGCTACACCTCTAGTTTTATTGTGGAAGGTGGTGTAATAAAATTGATTGTATGTCTTGTCAAAATAATTGGGATGGTTATTGGATGAAAAGTGGGTTTCCTGCATAAGGATAATATCTACTCCCAATCTTTTATAATGTTGGAAGGCTTTTTTACGTTTGTGAGGTGAGTTAAAGCCCTGGACGTTATGTGATATTACTCTAAGCACCATTATATGTGAGTGGGGTAATCAGCTTATGAAGAGAATCCATCTTAAGCATGAAATATGCTATATATAAAAATATTTTTGGTGTGTGTTTGGTAAACGTAATATTGCTTTTCCTGGAGTAGAAGGGAGAAAAGCAATGTGTGTCTACGAGGAATACTATGTATAGTAGAACATACCATGAGGGTAATGTGCCAAAATAAGAGCAATTATACCAACATTCAGATCTTTGTGGTCGAAAGATGTAATGAAAACTTCAATTTTTTAACAAAATAATGTTTTTTGCCTTAAGGGCAATAAAGTTGTGAAAAAACAAAGTATAAAATAGTAACAAAGGGACAAGAAACATCCTGTCACTAATAAATGAATTAACTTCAAGAGGACAATACAGTCCTATTCCTGCGGGTGCCACCAGGCGCGACAACAAAAATCAGTGGTGCCGCTACTGATAACACAAGCAGGGTGGGGGACAATCCAGAGGCGGCGGATGTCACAGGCCTTATTATTGAGATAATTTAAAGTTTTAAATACAAAACCATATAATGTAACCAGGGGGGGAGATGAAGGATGCAAAGAATGGGGGGGGGGAGAGGGGGAGGAAGGGGGGGAGGGGAAGGGGAAGGGAGGGGGGAGGGGGGAAGGGGTAAGGTACCAGATGGGAGGCGATATTGTCACATCCTGTCGCGAAGATATGTATGAGAGAAATTAATAAACTTATAGCTCTAAACGAGGGAGGAGGTTTAAAGTGAAAGTCAGTTTAGACAAATAAAATGAAGAGAAAAAAAAAAAAAATTTTTTTCCTTTTTTTTTCCTTTCTACTTTCCTTCCCCCTCTTCCCTTTTTTTCCCCCCCTCCTTCCCCCTCCTTTTTTAAAATCATAGAAAGTCCCTCTCTTGTCTTCCTTTTTCTTCTTCATTCTTTTATCTCAAAATCGGAGGGGGATATATGTTGCTGGGGATTTCTCGACTACGTCCGGGGGGAAAAAGAAAAAAATAGATAAAAAATTTTCCTGAGGGAGGAGGAAGGGTCTTGGGATTCCGATTCTAGAGGAAAAACAATTTAAGATGCCAATTGGATAAGAACAAACTTGATGGCAGTCAATTGGACCATGTTGTGTGAGCATGAAGATCCATTTTCAAAATGGAAAAAAGAAATAAAGAAAAAATAAGTCACTTCCCTCTGTCTACCTTACGGGGGGAAAGAAATTCCTATACAACAGAAGATTGAAAATATGTTGTATGTGGTCATGAGGGGTCCTCTTGAAATGGTTGACGCCATCTTCTTTGGTTGTTTGCGATTCGTCTGGAGGAAGGAGTGGACCAGATTGGGGAAGGTCCAGGAGATGATGGGAATCTGTTGGGTGGTTCTGGGTCTAGAAGGCCCAACTTTACAAGCAATTCTTTGCCTTCAATTATATTGTAGACTGTGTATGTGGATCCATTGTATGGGATAGTGAGCTTGAATGGAAAGCCCCATCTATATTTTATTCTTGCTGCTTGTAAGATGCTAGTGACGTCCTTCATCCTGCGTCTTCTATCCAGTATAGCAGGGGAGATATCTGGGTATATCTGCAGCTTTTTACTATCAAGAGAGATGTCAGGAGTGTTTCTTGCAGCACGTATGATGTCCTCTTTGATCAGGAAGTCTTTCATGCACATGACAATATCTCTGGGTGGCTTGTCTGGGGTGGGTTTGGGGCGCAATGCCCTGTGGATCCTATCACAAACAAAAGCTGATAAAGGTTTATCTGGTAGAAGGTTATGAAATATTTTAGAAACTGTAGGCATAAGATCCGTGACCGACTCTGGAACGCCGCGTAATCTGATGTTATGGCGCCTATTTCGGTTATCAAGATCTTCAACCTGGGCTTGCATAAATGCAAAGCTGTCTGCTAATGTTTCATAATCTTTCCTTAGATCATTATGGGCAAGCGACAGTTCATCATGTTTTGTTTCTAGTATGTCGGTACGAGTGCCAATGCTAGCAATCTCTTGTGACAGGGCTGTAGTGGATTTATGGACCTCACTTTCAATCTTGTCCACTAACTTTTCAAAAATGGTAGTCAGACTAGCATCTAAGTCAGCTTTGGAGAGGGGAGATGTGTACTCACTGATCCCAGCGTTAGATGAAAGACTGGATGGGATGGATGCAAATTTCCTTGAGGCCGCCTGTGAGCTGGCGCCGGCGCCATCTTGAGACATTCTCCTGTGCTTTCTGTCTGCAGCGTCCAGCAGAAAGTTAGTTAAGTGGTGTTTGGAGCGTTTAAAATGTCCCGAATCTCTTCCAGGCATGGACCGCTGTGTCCTCTAGCAGTTGGTGTCACTTTCGCCTGGGAATGAGCGATGTAGCCCTGGTGTTTTAGGCCCGTGATAACCGGGACCGACGGAGCTGTGATCACCCACGTCCGTTCCGCATCGCGCCGCGCATGCGCCCCTTCAAAATAAGATAATTTGTACGTGTATTGTGTGGATTTTGTCAGACGCTGCGAGGTGAGGTGGCGTCCACCATTGTATTATTATGGGTCAGCTTTCAGGGAAGAAGATTCCCCCTCCAGATGCAGGAGAGACATGGAAATGTTATGTAGCCAGAATATGTGGAACTGATTATGTGTATATTAACCCATGGATAGATAATCTGGCGGGATGGACTGAAACCATGAGGAGTAGTAACCCGTTTCCCGGACAGGGCGAAAATGATACTTTTCACATGGATATGATTAAAGGCCTCTGCTTGGGAGATAGGGAAGCCTTCCCATATTATACGGGAGACCCCCCAATGGGATAAGGTTATTGTATGCCCCCTACTAGAGAGTGGATAAGAAAATAAGAAAGAAATGTCCAAATCCAAAGGACAAGGAAGCCCCGGGGTTACATGATTGTGAGAAGAGACTTAAATCAGGTTTCCCATCCCTAGTTCCATGTGCACTAGCTCTTGCGCCCTGCCACGCTCCTGTGCCCCGCCACCTCCACCTTCTGTACCGCAGCCAAACAGGGGATCACCTAAACAAATATATCCCTCATTCTCAAAAGAGGATATGGAGTTTTTGGCTGCATTTGCAGCAGTCCGTCCATTTGAGAATAGAGTGCCACCCGCAGATGCACCTGCTCTCCCTGCACCCGTTCCACAGCAGGGTGCAGTGGTGGATCAGGCACTGCCTGTGGTCCTACAAAAACCACAGGTTGCTGTCCCAATAGATCAGCCACCACCTATAGTTTCACAAATACAACAGCCAACTGGTGCTGCTTCCTCCAATATGGATGAGGAATTACCCAAGGCTGAAAAGACACCTGCGGAGGAACATAAACCAAAGATGCCCCGCGGACACCATAGAGAAGATCCTGCCCAAACTAGGAGTATAACGCAGAAGTTAAAACAAGCTGCCGAGGGTCAGAGTACAAAACACGCAGTTTTAAAACAGGCAGCTGACAGAGAGCAGCCAGAGAAAGAAGAAGAAGTAACTACGCAGTTAGTTATGCAGAATTTTCCTTTCATGACTGTGGGTGATGTTCTGGTAATAAAGTCTATTGATATTGAGGATATTAATCGTATTATCAAACATTGCCCCAAACCTTCCACATCAGCTTTGGGGGCGATAACTTATTTAAAGAAAGCTTGTAAGGGTAGAAATTATACACAGGAAGATATAAGGATTATTATAGACAGTTTGGTGGGAACTACCTCCCCTTGGGATTGGACTAAAGTGCCCGCCATAAATGTCCTAGAGGCACCCACCACCAAGGCAGAGGCTTATTCATTAAACACTGTTGAAGGAAGGAACCTTATGTGGGAAGATCTAGAGAAGGAAATTAAAAGGGTTTTCATTAATAAGTCATCACTCCCTACTGCAGTAGCTTGCAAACAAAAATCATCAGAGTCAGTGTTGGAATTTTGGAAAAGATTTCAGGAAGTCTGAACACAAGATGCCGGACTTAACACTCAAGATGAAATGCACAGTCTTCTAATACAGACTTATCTTAGCAACCTGACCCCTAAATATGCACTCACTGTGAGACAGCAGATTTCAGACTGGGCTACAAAGAGTATGACTGATTTTCAAAAAACATTGACTGAAAAAGATGCAGCGGGATGTTTTGACATCCCAAACAAACACCAGTACCGACACATTATCAGGATAATTTCTCAGGAAATCAAAGGGGAAACTTTTACAAGAAAAGGGGACAGAACAGAGGGTGTTATAGAGGTGGATATAGGGGAAGAGGACGGCCACAAAGAGGGGACTTCCAGCAAAGGCAACCTAAGACAGGGTGTTTTAACTGCGGAGACCCCGGACATTGGAAAGCTCAATGCCCCTGGCATGACCAGGAATGTATAAATTCAGGGCCACCCGCTGCCCCCACTCCCCCGCAGGCATCAACCCCAGTACAGCAGCAACATGGTGTTAAGTATCCCATTTCTTGGAAACAACAGCAGTCACAATGAAGCTGCCCGGAAGGTAGTATCCCGGCATTTCCACTTGTCTCTCATTCTTCTCATGAACAGCCTATAGTTTCATTGCTTGTAGACGGGCATGAGGTACCATTCTTGCCCGATAGTGGAGCGACATGTAGTACCAATAGCAAGGATTTTTATAGGGGAGAGATCGTGGATGCTGAGCCTTCAATGGGAATAAATGGGATACTCACCAAAATTTTTAAAACACCCCCACTTTCACTGAGCACCCGTACTGGTGCTGATTGTGATCTTCAACATTGTTTCAGAATTGTTCCTGATTGTCCCGTGAGTCTCTTGGGAAGGGATTTGCTGGGAAAATGAGGTATTACAATGAAAATTACTGCAAAAGGAGGGTTGTATGTAAAATCTGACAAGGTTCATCTTTTTACATTGCTCTCACACCCAGAAGAGGAAGATGTCAAATTGAGTGAGTAGGGAGTATGGGCAGTGAATCCTCTTGATGTAGGGTTCATTTCCTGTACGCCCTATAAAGCCACTTTGAAACCAGGAGCTTTACCTGTGTATCATAAACATTACCCCATATCCAGAGAAAAAGAAGAGGGTATAGAGCCCATTGTGGAGGATTTCTTGAAGAAAGGTATTTTAAAATTAATCATCTCTCCTTAAAACACTCCTATCAACCCTGTTAAAAAGCCGGATTCCAGTTACAGGTTTGTACAGGACCTTAGGGCCATAAACAACTTAGTGGTACCAATTGCTCCAATAGTGCCTGATGTGCCATCATTGCTCACCTCCATACCATCCGATGCTGAGTATTTTTCTGTAATTGACCTCTGAAATGCATTTTTTTCAATTCCTGTGGATGAGGAGACACAGCCACTCTTTACATTCCGATTTAAAAATCGGACGTTGACCTGGTGTAGGTTGCCCCAGGACTATATAGACTCACATGTTGTCTATTCTATTGTCCTCCAAACCACTCTTAGAGCTTGGACACCTGAGCATGGTTCAGTCTTGCTGCAGTACGCGGATGATCTGCTACTCTGCAGCTTGACAAGGGAGGCCGCCATGGAGAATGGGAGAAATCTTTTGAAATGTCTTTTTGAAAGTGGTCATAAAGTGTCAAAGAAAAAGTTGCAATGGTGTCAGAAAACATTTGAATATCTAGGGTTTGTTCTCACAAAAGAAGAAAGAAGAGTCAGTCATAAAAGAGCTACGGCTCTGATGGGTCTGCCCCGCCCACTCAACAGGAAGGACATGCTCAACTTCCTAGGTATGATTGGTTACTGCCGCCAATGGATACCTGACTGCTCTTACTGTGACAATCTCCTGAGACAGGCCACAGGTTCAGATATGCCGGACTGAGTTAAATGGACAGATGAAATGTGTAATGCTTTTGTGTATTTGAAAAATGCTATGGTAACAGCCCCAGGACTCGGCCTTCCCAATTATAATGTGATGTTTTATTTGTATGCCGGGGAAAACTGTACAATGATGGCAGGTGTCCTCGCTCAGGAGCATGGAGGCCCTGTTGCTTTTTTCTCAAAGGTGGTACCGGTACCAGTTCAGGGCATGCCCGCATGTTTCAGAGCTTTAGCATCTTGTGCTATGGTGGTCGAGATGGCTGCAACTTTCACTTTGGGCCATGATACTACCTTGTATACTACTCATAATGTGTCCACATTACTGGGGAATATACATATGCAACACATGTCCGCCCAAAGGTTGAGCGGCTATGAGGTGATACTGTTGTCAAATCCAAAATTGCATATTAAATATGCTTCCCCTAATGCAGGCCCAGCTCCAATTTTAAATGCCCTGCTAGGATTTAAAGGAGAGCAGGATGAGGTGGTGCCACAACATGACTGCACCAACCTCATTCACCAAGACACATCTCCCAGACCTGACTTGTCCCCTACTGCTTTGTCAAATGTGAAAAATGTGTATGTGGATGAATCTTGTTCTAGGCCGAATGATCACACATATCATGCAGGATATGCGGTTGTGCAACTTCCAGATGTCATACTTGAGGCCAAATCTATCCCATATCAATCAGCACAAGCTGCAGAATTGATCGCATTTACCAGGGCATGCCAAATATTTGAAGGTCAAGATGTGAACATTTACACTGACTGCAAATATGGGTCTGGCGTGGTATATGACTTCGGTGTCATATGGAGTAGGCGGGGTTTCATTGCAGCTGATGGAAAAAGCATCTCTCATTCCTCTCTAGTTGTGTCATTGTTAAAAGCCATTCAGTTGCCTAGAACTCTTGCCATAATACATTGCAGAGCACATACAGGCCAACAAACAGAGGTAGCTAGAGGAAATGCCCTAGCTGATTCAGCAGCCAGACAAGAAGCTCTCTGAATTACCTTGTTTTGACCATGTACTGTCTGACCTACAAGATTAAGCCTCAGAAGTCAACATGAGAGATTGGGAAAAAGTAGGTGCACAAATAGATCCAAAAACAGGACATTTGTGGAAAGAGGGGAAGGTATGTATACCAATGGCAAGTGCATCACTTTTTATTGCCCAGTATCATGGAATAGGTCACAGAGGCTGGAAGGCAACTTGTGAATTACTAGGCAAGGATTTTTACATTTCAGGTCTCCCCTGGTTGACAAGGGATTATGGGGCTGATTTACAAACATGTTGGCGCATTTGCGTGTGCAGGAATAGTTATTGCGACATGGCGCATACTTAAACAAATAGAAACCAGCTGGTGACTTGCGCCGGATGCGCGGAATCGTTGCACACATGGGAGCAGACACATTCTTAAATACAGAACAGACATCGGGCATTTGCTCATTGTATTGCTGATCATGTTAATGAGCTTTTCCTTATCACATGGAGAATATTGCTTCCAGTTTTATTCCATTCATTAATTTCTTTTTGAAACAACTCAATAATCATTCTAGAGATCTTCCTCCTATCAACAACTGTGCAGATATTCCCTGGACTTGGATGTGAAATATCATAATTGTCAAAATGTAATTGTGTGCATTTTATGGTGATAATCTATAATCATTGGTGGACCTGAAACTTCCATGAAAACATCTTCAATACATGTCTGTGTATTATGCATTCTGGACAATTCATTTCCCCATACACTGTGCAATGTGATTGGATGATATATAAATCTACTCATCTATCTGAGCAATTATTTCCCCATACACTGTGCAATCTGATTGGATGACATTTAAATCATTTGTCTGAGCAATTCTTTCCCCATACACTGTGCAATGTGTAAAGGGTTAATACCCAAAAAGAGAAAGCAGCTTGTGTCTGGTGGTGTAGCTGATTAGTAACTCCTATTCAGAATGTGTCAGCACAATACCAGATGCAGTTCCGTGCGGTTTTTTCTGCACTGAGGCCCCATTCACACTAGCGCGTTTTTTGATGCATTTTGCATTTTGCAGAAATGCACGGGAATTTTTTAACATGGGTTCCTATGGAACATGTTCACATCAATGCTTTTTTGTATCTCAGCGTTTTTGGAAAGGGTCGGGGACTTTTTTTCATGCAAAAAGCAGCGTTTTGCATGTAATGGTTTTCAATGGACAAGCATCAAAAACGCAAGTGCTGCGTTTTTGCAGCGTTTTTGATGCGTTTTTGATGCGTTTTTGGTGCGTTTTTGCCGTTTTTTTTTTTTTTATTATTTTTTTTTTTTTTTGTAATTTTTTTTTAAGACTGTAAAAAAAAAATGAAAAAAAAAAAAAAAAAAAAAAAAAAAAAACGCAAAACGCAAATCGCGGCAAAAACGCCGCAAAAACGCCGCAAAAACGCGGCAAAAACGCGGCTCAAAAACGTGGCAAGCATGAAAAAAAAACCTCCAAAAACGCTCAAAAGCAACATGCATAGGTGTGAATCCAGCCTTAGGCTGGATTCACACCTATGCATTTTTAGTGCTTTTTGCATTTTGCAGATTTGCACTACAGAACATGTTCCATAGGAAACAATGTTAAATGGACTGTACTGCAAATCAGCAAAATGCAAAAAGCACTAAAACTGCATAGGTGAGATTCAGCCTCAGGGCCAGTTCACACCAGATGCAGTTCCATGCTGTTCCATTTTTTCTGCACCAATACAGTCAGTTCCGGTCAGTTTCTGCACCAGAAACTAACTGCATGGTGTGAACTAGAGCCATTGGAATACATGGAAAACACTGTGCATGCATTTTTAGTGCAGAACAAAGTGCACGGAACTGCGTCTGGTGTGAACTAGCACTAAGGCTCGATTCACACTTATGCATGTTGCTTTTGAGCGTTTTTGGAGGTTTTTTTTTCATGCTTGCCACGTTTTTGAGCAGCGTTTTTGCGGCGTTTTTGCGGCGTTTTTGCCGCAATTTGCGTTTTGCGTTTTTTTTTTTTAGAGTTTTTTTTTACAGTCTTAAAAAAAAAAAAAAAAAAAAAAACGGCAAAAACGCATCAAAAACGCACCAAAAACGCATCAAAAACGGTGCACTTGCGTTTTTGATGCTTGTCCACTGAATTCTATTACATGCAAAACGCTGCATTTTGCGTGAAAAAAAGTCCCTGACCCTTTCCAAAAATGCAGAGAAACAAAAAGGCATTGATGTGAACATGTTCCATAGGAACCCATGTTAAAAAATTCCCGTGCATTTCTGCAAAATGCAAAATGCATCAAAAAACGCGCTAGTGTGAATGGAGCCTTAAAATGCATGCAGTGTTTTCCATGTATTCCAATGGCTCTAGTTCACACCATGCAGTCAGTTTCTAGTCAGTTCCGGTGCAGAAAAAAAGTGCTCGGAACTGCATCTGGTGTGAATTGGCCCTCAGAACTTTAGTGCTTAAAGAAACCAAAGGTATAGAGACAAAATTCTCCGATTACACCAACTTGAATCAGAATATCACAATCACTTCCTACAATTCCAAATAGGGATGACCTGAACACCCCCCTGTTTGGTTCGCACCAGAACATGCGAACAGGAAAAAAGTTTGCTCGAACACGCGAACACCGTTAAAGTCTATGGGACACGAACATGAATAATCAAAAGTGCTAATTTTAAAGGCTTATATGCAAGTTATTGTCATAAAAAGTGTTTGGGGACCCGGGTCCTGCCCCAGGGGACATGGATCAATGCAAAAAAAGTTTTAAAAACGGCCGTTTTTTCAGGAGCAGTGATTTTAATAATGCTTAAAGTCAAACAATAAAAGTGTAATACTCTTTAAATTTCATACCTGGGGGGTGTCTATAGTGTGCCTGTAAAGGGGCGCATGTTTCCCGTGTTTAGAACAGTCTGACAGCAAAATTACATTTCGAAGGAAAAAAACCCATTTAAAACTACCCGCGGCTATTGCATTGCCGACAATACACATAGAAGTTCATTGATAAAAACGGCATGGGAATTCCCCACAGGGAAACCCCGAACCAAAATTAAAAAAAAAATGACGTGGGGGTCCTCCTAAATTCCATACCAGGCCCTTCAGGTCTGGTATGGATATTAAGGGGAACCCCGGCCAAAATTAAAAAAAAAAAAAATGACGTGGGATTCCCCCTAAATTCCATACCAGGCCCTTCAGGTCTGGTATGGATATTAAGGGGAACCCCGGCCAAAATTAAAAAAAAAAAAATGACGTGGGATTCCCCCTAAATTCCATACCAGACCCTTCAGGTCTGGTATGGATTTTAAGGGGAACCCCGCGCCAAAAAAAAAAAAAAAAAACGACGTGGGGTCCCCCCAAAAATCCATACCAGACCCTTATCCGAGCACGCAACCTGGCAGGCCGCAGGAAAAGAGGGGGGGACAAGAGTGCGCCCCCCCCGAACCGTACCAGGCCACATGCCCTCAACATTGGGAGGGTGCTTTGGGGTAGCCCCCCAAAACACCTTGTCCCCATGTTGATGAGGACAAGGGGCTCATCCCAACAACCCTGGCCGGTGGTTGTGGGGGTCTGCGGGCGGGGGCTTATTGGAATCTGGAAGCCCCCTTTAACAAGGGGACCCACAGATCCCAGCCCCCCCCTGTGTGAAATGGTAAGGAGGTACTTACCCCTACCATTTCACTAAAAAACTCAAAAATGTTAAAAATGACAAGAGAGTTTTTGACAATTCCTTTATTTAAATGCTTCTTCTTTCTTCTATCTTCCTTCATCTTCTTCTGTTTCTTCCTCCGGCGTTCTCGTCCAGCATCTCCTCCGCGGCGTCTTCTATCTTCTTCTCCTAGGGCCGCTCCACACCCATGGCATGGGGGGAGGCTCCCGCTCTTCTCTTCATCTTCTTCTTCATCCTCTTCTCTTCTTCCTTCTTCTCTTCTTCATTTTCTTCTCTGGGCCGCTCCACATCCATGCTGGCATGGAGGGAGGCTCCCGCTGTGTGACGGCGTCTCCTCATCTGACGGTTCTTAAATAACGGGGGCGGGGCCACCCGGTGACCCCGCCCCCCTCTGACGCATGGTGACTTGACGGGACTTCCCTGTGACGTCACGGGGAATGCCACAGGGAAGTCCCGTCATGTCCCATGCATCAGAGGGGGCGGGGTCACCGGGTGGCCCCGCCCCCCGTTATTTAAGAACCGTCAGATGAGGAGACGCCGTCACACAGCGGGAGCCTCCCTCCATGCCAGCAAGGGTGCGGAGTGGCCCGGAGATGAAAATGAAGAAGAGAAGAAGAGAAGAAGGAAGAAGAGAAGAGGATGAAGAAGAAGATGAAGAGAAGAGCGGGAGCCTCCCCCCATGCCATGGGTGCGGAGCGGCCCGAGGAGAAGAAGATAGAAGACGCCGCGGAGGAGATGCTGGACGAGAACGCCGGAGGAAGAACCAGAAGAGCCAGAAGAACCAGAAGAAGATGAAGGAAGATAGAAGAAAGAAGCATTTAAATAAAGGAATTGTCAAAAACTGTCTCTTGTCATTTTTAACATTTTTGACAGTTTTTTAGTGAAATGGTAGGGGTAAGTACCCCCTTACCATTTCACACAGGGGAGGTGGTGGGATCTGGGGGTCCCCTTGTTAAAGGGGGCTTTCAGATTCCGATAAGCCCCCCGCCCGCAGACCCCCACAACCACCGGCCAGGGTTGTGGGGATGAGGCCCTTGTCCTCATCAACATGTGGACAAGGTGTTTTGGGGGGCTACCCCAAAGCACCCTCCCAATGTTGAGGGCATGGGGCCTGGTACGGTTCAGGAGGGGGGGCGCACTCTCGTCCCCCCCTCTTTTCCTGCGGCATGCCAGGTTGCGTGCTCGGATAAGGGTCTGGTATGGATTTTTGGGGGGACCCCACGCCGTTTTTTTTTTTTTTTTTTTTTTTGATGCGGGGAACCCCACGTCATTTTTTTTTTTAATATTGGCCGGGGTTCCCCTTAATATCCATACCAGACCTGAAGGGCCTGGTATGGAATTTAGGGGGACTCCCACGTCATTTTTTTTTAAATTTTGGTTCGGGGTTTCCCTGTGGGGAATTCCCATGCCGTTTTTATCAATGAACTTCTATGTGTATTGTCGGCAATGCAATAGCCGCGGGTAGTTTTAAATGGGTTTTTTTCCTTCGAAATGTCATTTTGCTGTCAGACTGTTCTAAACACGGGAAACATGCGCCCCTTTACAGGCATACTATAGACACCCCCCAGGTACGAAATTTAAAGGGATATTACACTTTTATTGTTTGACTTTAAGCATTATTAAAATCACTGCTCCTGAAAAAACGTCCGTTTTTAAAACTTTTCTTTGCATTGATCCTTGTCCCCTGGGGCAGGACCCGGGTCCCCAAACACTTTTTATGACAATAACTTGCATATAAGCCTTTAAAATTAGCACTTTTGATTTCTCCCATAGACTTTTAAAGGGTGTTCTGCGGCATTCGAATTTGCCGCGAACACCCCAAATTGTTCGCTCGGAATTCGGCGAACTTGCGAACAGCCAATGTTCGAGTCGAACATGAGTTCGACTCAAACTCAAAGCTCATCCCTAATTCCAAACTAGCCCAACTGAAGCTCATAAAATAATGCTAGAAAAGACTAAACTTGAACTAGCCCTACTCCTGGCTGAAGCGGCTAAGACTATCCACAGATCTAATCATACGATTTATACCAAAGCAAACAAACCAGACACATACCTGGCCTTACGCCTTCACAGACCAGACCGTGTCCGTGTCCCTATCAGACTCAGACTGACTAAAGATAACGTAACTAGTAATCCGATTAAAATTCTCTCCGAATTTCGTAAACAATTAGCAAATCTGTATGAGCCCAAATCAGCGTTTTCGCTGAATCAGGCGGAAAAACTCCTCTGTAATCTTCCAATTCCTACGTTATCCAATGCTAGTCGTGAACTAATGGAGAGCACGATCACTACGGAGGAAGTCTTTTCAGCCATCAAGTCGCTCAAACCCCATAAACGCCCAGGCCCGGACGGCCTCCCGAGCCTTTATTATAAAAATTTGCAACTGAATTAGCCCCCCTTCTTACCAACTCCTTTAACGCTATACTTAAACAGCACTCCTTCGGCAGAGACACATTGACAGCACTTATATCGATGATCCCGAAACCAAACACGGACGCCACCTTATGGTCCAACTATAGGCCAATTTCACTTTTAAATGTGGACATCAAGATCCTGGCCAAAATTTTAGCCCTAAGCCTTGATCCCATTATAGGGGGATTGATCCATAAAGACCAAGTAGGTTTCATACCTAAATGGCAAGCGAGTGATAACATTCGCAGAGTAATCCTCCTACAACACTTAGCCCGCTCACGTAAAATCCCGATGCACTTCCTTTCCCTATCCGGAAAGCTTTTGACACAGTCTCTTGGCCCTATTCATTTTATATTCTCCAACTTTGGGGCTTCGGCCCACACTTTCTGGGGTGGATCAATGCACTATACAATCATCAACAGGCGTACGTACATTATTCAGGATTCCGTTCAGATCCCTTTCCAATTCTACGAGGAACCAGGCAGGGCTGTCCTTTATCCCCCATATTGTTTGCGCTCGCGATCGAACCCTTAGCTGCACTGATAAGGAATAACTCTGATATCCGAGGCTTGGAGATTGCTTCAACCTCGCATAAACTGTGTCTCTTTGCTGATGATGCTCTCATGTTCATCACATCTCCCCATACTACCCTCCCAATCCTACTGCACACCCTGGATAGGTTTGCTCGGGTCTCGGGGCTAGAAATCAACCAAACCAAATTGAGGGCTCTCAGTGTGTCTTTGCCGCAAGCTGATATAGATATGCTACGCCAAAATTTTCCTTTTCACTGGTCCACCACATCTATTCCCTATTTAGGGATTAAACTGAGGAGCGATCCATCCCACTTGTTCCAATACAATTATCTCCCAATGCTAACCCAACTAACTTCTCTTCTTAATCTTTGGTTACCCTTATGTGTCTCCTGGCTCGGACGCATTGCAGCTGTTAAAATGTCCTTACTACCGAAATTGTTATATTTATATAGAGTACTCCCTGTCACGGTCCCTCCTTATTATCATAGGTTCATACAAAATAAAGTCTTTAAATACATCTGGGGCCCCACAAGACCCAGAGTGACTAGATCCGTTCTTCTCCGTAACAAGCTCAATGGAGGCCTTGGTATTCCAAATTTTCTACATTATTATCATTCTGCAAGGCTGGCTCAGACTACTCTCTATCACTCGAAACACGAAATACCACTCTGGGTCAGCCTTGAAGCTATTGACTCATTTCCGATTACTATAACTAATTTGCTATGGCTTTCCCCAGCATCACGAGGCCCCATAACCAATCCACTCACACAACACACACTCAAACTCTGGGATAAATTGAAGATACCCTTCAAACTGATCTCCCCACACTCCTCCCTCTTGTCTTTCCTAGGTCACCCTCAATTTTATTCAGCCTACACTGAACCAACATCATTTCAGTCCTGGGTGCAGGCGGGCCTGACTCGCATATTTGATCTAGTTAACAGTGATACTATTAAATCCTTCGCCAGTATCCAAGCACAAGCGCAGCTCCCCAGTAGAGAATGTTTCCGTTATCTCCAAACTGCTCACTTTGCCCAAACAACAATAAAATCTTTCTCTGGGCTGGATACTTTGACAGAGTATGAAGCCATGTGCGATTCGGACCCACATGCCCCAGGAATTATCTCCCGACTCTATGCCCATCTCACTACACCACCCTCGAGCCCCCCCCACTTACGCGCAACGAAGGTTAAAAGACTTAGAAATTAATATTGAAGCGGAGGACTGAGTGACTATCTGGACCAACACAAAAAACTCATCCCAAAACATTATTACCTCAGAGGCAAACTACAAAGTGTTGATGCGATGGTATCTAGTCCCGGCCAGAATTGCTAAATTTTTACCTGAATTTTCCCCAAACTGTTTTAGGGGATGCGGTGACAGAGGTACACACTTGCACATCTGGTGGACATGCCCACTGGTGCAGCGCTTTTGGGAAACTATATTCCAAATGGCATCTACCCTCCACCAAGTCACCCTAAAACCCAACCCAGCGACAGCTCTGTTCAATCTCATTCCACAAGATTACACAAGAGCACAGCTTCGCCTCCTCCTTCAGCTATTCACTGCAGCTAAGCAAACGATTGCTAAGGCATGGAAAACACCCACACTCAGTATAGCTGAAATGAAAAATAGGATCACCCAAGCAATGGTACATAGCAAGATCGAAGCGAAAATTCTAGATAAAGTCTCTCAGCACGCCAAAATCTGGCAACCATGGATTGAGCACTTCCTGCCAGCTGGTGTTGACGAACACCTATTGGGATTCTGAATCTGTTTCTACCTAAACCTAAGATCTCGACACCACACCTCTGCCCATGCGGCTCGGCCGACCCACGTCCCCTCTTGCTCCTCTTCTTTCAATCTGCTCTTACCCCCCCTCCCCCTCTTTCTTCTTTCTCTCTCCTTTCTTCTTCTATTAATACTATTACTATACTATACTATAGTATTTTTTGGCTTGGAAATTAATTAGAACCCTCAAACATTATATATATTTTTAGCAGAGTACAATGGATATCATTGCAATCATTTTTTCACATTGAGGCGTTTTGCAGGTGCTAAAAATAGTGCCTGCAAAGTGCCCTGAAAGAGCGGCTCCATTCACTCCAATATGAAAACCTCGAGGGCTTTCACACTGGAGACACAGCAGCGGCTGTTTCAGGGCGCTTTGCAAGCACTATTTTTAGCGCCTGTAAAATGCCTCAGTGTGAAAGGGGTCTTTATGTATAATCTGTGGCATGTAAACTCCCCCTCAATGTAAACCCAAGATAACAAAAAAACAGGGAAAGTCTTTGGGGTTGATTTACTAAAGGTAAAGCCACTTTGCACTACAAGTGGAGTTGGTGGAGATCTGAGGGGGCCATGCAAGGAAAATAAAAAACAGCATCTTTGCTTCTACATGATTGGATGA
Organism: Aquarana catesbeiana; assembly: GCF_042186555.1. NCBI lineage: Eukaryota > Metazoa > Chordata > Amphibia > Anura > Ranidae > Aquarana > Aquarana catesbeiana. The sequence continues at coordinate 941,560,151 of NC_133324.1, forward strand.
TAAAATCACCAGTGCTTCCCCTCAGATTTTCAGCGACTACACTTGTATTGCAGAGTGGATTTGCCTTTAATAAACCCCAAAATACCTAATAATTTGGGGTGTACACAACAAAGTGCTAGAGTGCAATTTGCCTAATGGGGACACTAGTTAGAGTGACCTGTGTGTCCCCAAAGAAAGGCATTGGTAGAGTTTTACCCTCACTTCCTGTTTAGCTATGTGACAGGAAGTGAAGCCAATTTTAAGAAAAGGGACACAAAGCCCAACCTAAAAAAGACAAGCAGGGGTTCTAACACTCGCTTGTTTTCCCTCAAATGCCCAAAATTAGAATAGGATTGTCTGGCGCTCGATTTTAGTTCAGTGCTCTAAATCAGTGCTTCTCAACCCTGTCCTCAAGTACCCACAACAGGCCATGTTTGCAGGTTTTCCTTCATCTTGCACAGGTGCTTTAAATCAGTCAATGGCTTTGTATTTTGGACAGCTAGTTTAGCCAAGATAAAATTCCCTAAACATGTCCTGTCGGGGGTACTTGAGAACTGAGGCTGAGAACCACTGCACTAAAGTGGAAAATGTAATACTTACCTCTCTGTAATATCTTTCCTGATGCCTATCCATGGCAGCATATACACAATCCATACATATGCTACCATGAAGACACCAGGAGAGTAACTTAGACAAAGGACACATTTTTGAGATTTTCCATGCCAATCAGCCTAGTTAAAGCGGGAGTCCCGCAAATTTTTTTTTTAAGTCAGCAGCTGCAAATACTGGAGCTGCTGACTTTTAAAATAAGGACAATCACCTGTCCCGGGGTCCAGCGATGTCGGCACCCGAGACCGAACCGTCCCTCGGTCCTCGGGTGCTGCCACTGCCATTCTCAGTGAGGGAATCAAAGTGAAGCGTTGCGGCTTCACTTCCCGGTTCCCTACTGCGCATGCACGAGTCGCACTGCACATTCGCAATGGTCCCCGCTGTCTCTGGGACCTGTGTGTGTCCCAGCAGACAGCACGGGGGGTAGGGACAGGAGGGGGAATAGACTCCCGTGGAGTCTACGCCGGAAGTAGGTGCAAATACCTGTCTTATACAGGTATCTGCATCCCCCTCCCCCCTGAATGGTGCCAAATGTGTCACTGGAGGGGTCGGGTTCCGAAAAGCGGAGGTTCAATTTTTGTGTGAACCTCCGCTTTAAATGTAAGATTCTGCCTCGCTCTCTGTGGCGTGACGTATCCACTGGGCATGCGCAGTTCGTCGTATGCATTTTTCGACGAGAGACAAGCCACGGGAGCGCGCGGAAAGAGAAAACTGACGTAAGAGAAAACTCCACAGGGAACACTGACGTAAGGAAGAACTCTGCAGGGAACACTGACGTAAGGAAGAACCCCGTTGGCTTAATAATGTCAGCTGCAACACCGCATCCAGCCCAGCCCCCAACACATCCCTAGGCTGCTCTAGAGAAAGGGGGCAAGCGCCATGCTTAAGCAGTGTATTTGTCAGGGAAGCTTGGATTGACACAGCGGTGCCAGCGGGAGGGCCAAGGTCTGTGCTTCCAGAGGGGGGCGGGGCCCTGAATAGCTATGTATGTGTAAGTGACCTACACTGCAGTTTAAGAAAGCCCATCAGAGATCCCGTTCCCAAGAGCTTGCAATCTATTAAAATGACATACAGTTTATCTCTGTTTACTTTTTGTTCTTTTGACAAGTGTGCTTTAGATAGAGCATGTCAAGCCGTAGCTGTGCTCCCTGGGGATATGCTGATCGCCCATCCGTGCTGCTGCTGGAGGGAGCCCAGGTGACCATAAATGAGAGCCCTACAGACTTGGTCATGGTGAGTGACCAAGTCACCAAGTGGTATATCCCCCATACCATCCCATACCCCACTCCATCTCCCCTGAGGACTTAGGACCTCTAGGCAACTCACCTGGGGACTGGGTCCCTCTAGGTCACTCACCTGTGGACAGGGACACCCATTTTCCCTGGGGACTGAGACCCCCTTCTCCCATGGGGACTGGGACACCTTCTCACCTGGGGACAGGGACCCCTTTTCACCCGGGGACTGGGATCCTATCTCACCTGGGGACAGGACCACCATCTCCCCTGAGGACAGGGAACCCACCTCCACTAAGAACAGGAACCTGATCACCCTGTGTGTGCCAAACTCACCTCCCTGCCCCTGTGTGTGCCAACCTCACCGTCCTGCCAGATCACCCTGTGTGTGTCAACCTCTGTCTAAGACAGGTATTTGCACCTACTTTCGGCATAGACTCCTACGGGAGTCTAAGCCCCCTTCCGTCCCCTCCCCCCGTGCAGTCTGCTGGGACACACACAGGTCCCAGAGGCAGCGGGGACCAGTAAGGAAGCGCAGCGCGACTGGCGCATGCGCAGTAGGGAACCAGGAAGTGAAGCCGCAATGCTTCACTTCCTGATTCCCTTACAGAGAATGGCGGTGGCAGCACCCGAGGACCGAGGGACGATTCAGTCTCGGGTGCCGACATCGCTGGACCCTGGGACAGGTGAGTGTCCTTATTTTAAAAGTCAGCGGCTGCAGTATTTGTAGCTGCTGACTTTTTAAAAAATTTTCGCGGGACTCCCTCTTTAAGATTCTCTCCCTCCACACACTCCCCGTGGCTTGCCTCCCGTCAGGAAAATGCATATGACGAACTGTGCATGTGCAGTCGATACGTCACACCAGCTGTTCGGGAAATCAGCTGGAGTGATGTGACGTACTGCGCATGAGGGTCGGTCTACCCGGATCTTGTGTCTAACATCCGCCGGTACCGACCTGCCAAATTTGGGGTCTCTAGCTCAAAGTATGGGGGAGATATGGACTTCCAAAGGGGAACGACCCATGGTGCCCACCAAGGTCGAGGGGGCAGCGAGATCGGAACCAGTCCCTTGGTGCCCCATGGCCGGTCTGAACTTTTCGCTTTACCGGTCCATATCTCTGGAACCGTAGGTCACAGGAACTTCAAACTTGGTAGTTGGGGGTTCATAGAGGCCCCCTAGCTGCAGGCCAAATTTGAGGTCTCTGGAACGAAAGGTGCCCGAAATGACTTTTCTGAAAACGACCATGCATGCTTTGTGTCGACCTAACTTTCAAACTCAAGCATTTTTTGGGCTCCAGGAAAGTCATCTTCTGAACCGTTTGAGCTAGGAGTCCAATTTTTGGATATGTTGTAGATCTAGATCCCATGAGTCGGCACACCAAATTTGGGGTTCCGGAGATAGGAGTCCTCAAAGTCTCCCCAAAGGAATTTGGGGTTCCGGAGATAGGAGTCCTCAAAGTCATCCCACCGGTAGAGGCCAGAACCTAAGTCCGAATTTTCTGGGTAGCAGAACTGGTTTTACCGCCCTAGGGGTGCCATTTTTGGAGATGGTTACGGGCCAACCATATTGTCTAGGAACCCCAAATTTGGATCACATGTAGTGCATCATCTCCCCTAGAAGTGTGCCAAGATTGGTGTTCCTAACCCCAACATCTGAGGAAATATGAGCCCCCCAAGTTGACAGAGTTTCCCATAGACTTCAATGTTAAACGTGCGGTTTCTAACGGTTGACCCTTTGGGGTGCCACCGGCCCGCCAAACGTTCCCTGGACCCCAAACTTGGCCAGCGAGTACCTGAAGAGCATCCCCATAGCCTCCCCATGTCGCTGTATTTTTAAGACCCATAGAACTGGAGAGCACTACGTACATCTTTGCCGGTGTTTTGTGAGGGGTGCACTGGTCCCCGAAAGTGGAGGGGGGTGCCATTCTGTAGAAAAGGCCTGAAATATTCACCGTAGGGTCTAGGAACCCCAAATTTGAATCACAAGTAGTGCATCGTCTTCCCTACAAGTGTGCCAAGTTTGGTGTTCCCCATCCAAATTGTGGCGGATTTCACTTATCGCTCAACCATTCGACGACCGAAAAAGCTAGCGAAGCCAAACTTGCACCCCTTTTTCCCAGATATCACAGCTACACCTCATAAAAATGTGGAGGTTCGGGACCTTTTACCAGGGGTTTACCGGGGCCAAAATGTTGACCGTCTTCACGGTACCGGTGCTCCCTGACCATGGGTCATAAAATTACAAAACTTGGGGGTAAAATAGAAGCGCTCTATGGGTACCCCCACACCGAACCGGGGTCCGGTACCACAAACGGAACCCTCCGGTAACCAGAAAATGGCACTTTAAAATGGTGTAGCTCAGACGCGGTTTACCGGGGAAGGCTCCGGTAGGTCATATTTGAATATATAAGGCCTTTTATAGATAATGGCACCCCCCTCGACTTTCGAGGACCTGTGGACCCCTCACAAAACACCGGCAAAGACGTGCGTGGCACTCTCTGGTTCTTTGGGTCTTAAAAATACATCGACACTGGGAGGCTTTGGGGATGCTCTTCCGGTACTCACTGGCCAAGTTTGAGGTCCAGGGAACATTTGGCAGACCGGTGGAACCTCAAAAGGTCAACCGGTAGAAACCACACGTTTAACATTGGAGTCTATGGGAAACTCAGTCAAATTGGGGGGCTGATATTTCCTTGGCTGTTTGGGCTAGGAACACCAAGCTTGGCACACTTGTAGGGAAGACGATGCACTACTTGTGATTCAAATTTGGGGTTCCTAGACCATACGCTTGGCCCGTAACCGTCTCCCAAAGACAGCACACCTCGCTTCACTTTGCCGCCTAGGGGAAAAACTGCCGATATTGGGGCAAGTTTGAGCTCCGGTTTCCGGGGACTCACTGAGACAAATCACACTAAACTTGGCACACTTATAGGGGGGTGGCATGGCTACATGTGGAAGAAATTTCCGGTCCAGAGAACTAAAGGAAGGCCGGTACCGACTCCCCAAAGTAGGCCATTCTCTAACATGGGAGTCTATGGGAAAACCAGGCCAAATTGTGGTGGATTTGACTTATCGCTGAACCATTCGACGACCAAATGGGCTAGCGACACCAAACCTGCACCCCTTTTCCCCAGATATCACAGCTACACCTCATAAAAGTTTGGAGGTTCGGTAACCCTTTACCGTGGCCACAATGTTGACCGTCTTCACGATACCGGTGCTCCCTGACCATGGGTCACAAAATTACAAAACTTAGGGGTAATGTAGAAGCACTCTATGGGTACCCCCACACCAAACCGGGGCCTGATACCCCAACCAGAACTTTCCGGTAACCGGAAAATGGCACTTTGAAACAGTGTAGCCAGGGTCCGGTTAACCATAGAATGCTCAGGGGGGTCTCATTATAATATGTCAAGCCTATTCCACCGTATGGCACCCCCGTTGACTTTCAGGGACTGGTGGCCCCCTCACACAACACCGGCAAAGACGTGCGTGGCGCTCTCTGGTTCTGTGGGTTGTAAAAATACACTGAAACTGGGAGGCTGTGGGGATGCTCTTCAGGTACTCACTGGCCAAGTTTGGGGTCAAGGGAACGTTTGCCGGGCCAGTGGCACCCCAAAAGGTCAACCGGTAGAAACCGCACGTTTAACATTGGAGTCTATGGGAAACTCGGTCAATTGGGGGGCTGATATTTCCTCAGATGTTGGGGTTAGGAACACCAATCTTGGCACACTTCTAGGGGAAACGATGCACTACATGTGATTTAAATTTTGGGTTCCTAGACCCTACGGATGGCCCGTAACTGTCTCTCAAATACGGCACTCCTAGGGTGGTAAAACTGGTTCTGCTACCCAGAAAATTCGGACTTAGGTTCTGGCCTCTAGCAGTCTGATGACTTTGAGGACTTCTATCTCCGGAACCCCAAATTTGGTGTGCCGACTCATGGGATCTAGATCTACAACATATGCAAAAATTGGACTCCTAGCTCAAACGGTTCGGAAGATGACTTTCCTGGAGCCCAAAAAATGCTTGAGTTTGAAAGTTAGGTCGACACAAAGCATGCATGGTCGTTTATATATATACAATATCGTTTTACATACATAGCTATTCAGGGCCCCGCCCCCCTCTGGAAGCACAGACCTTGGCCCTCCCGCTGGCACCGCTGTGTCAATCCAAGCTTCCCTGACAAATACACTGCTTATGCATGGCGCTTGCCCCCTTTCTCTAGAGCAGCCTAGGGGTGTGTTGGGGGCGGGGCTGGATGCGGTGTTGCCGCTGACGTTATTAAGCCAGCGGAGTTCTTCCTTACGTCAGTGTTCCTTGCAGAGTTCTTCCTTACGTCAGTGTTCACTGTGGAGTTCTCTCTTACGTCAGCGTTCTCTTTCCGCACGTTCCTGTGGCTTGCCTCTCGTCGAAAAATGCATATGATGAACTGCGCATGCCCAGTGGATACGTCACGCCACAGAGAGCGAGGCAGAATCTTACATTTAAAGAGGAGGCTCACACAAAAATTGAACCTCCGCTTTTCGGAACCCGACCCCTCCGGTGACACATTTGGCACCATTCAGGGAGGAGGGGGGTGCAGATACCTGTCTAAGACAGGTATTTGCACCTACTTCCGGCGTAGACTCCACGGGAGTCTACGCCCCCTCCCGTCCCTACCCCCCGTGCTGTCTGCTGGGACACACACAGGTCCCAGAGACAGCGGGGATCAGTAAGGAAGCGCAGCGCGACTGGTGCATGCGCAGTAGGGAACCAGGAAGTGAAGCCGCAACGCTTCACTTCCTGATTCCCTTACAGAGAATGGCAGTGGCAGCACCCGAGGATCGAGGGACGATTCAGTCTCGGGTGCCGACATCGCTGGACCCTGGGACAGGTGAGTGTCCTTATTTTAAAAGTCAGCAGCTGCAGGATTTGTAGCTGCTGACTTTTAAAAAAATTTTCGCGGGACTCCCTCTTTAAGATTCTCTCCCTCCACACGCTCCCCGTGGCTTGCCTCCCGTCGGAAAATGCATATGACGAACTGTGCATGTGCAGTCGATACGTCACGCCAGCTGATCGGTAAATCAGCTGGAGTGATGTGACGTTCTGCGCATGCGCAGTACGTAGGAGGCATTTTTTGACAGGAGGCAATAATCGACGTTACACCGGTGTAGTGTTGATTATTGCCTCCCGTTGAAAAATGCATACTACGTGTCCCCTCTTTCCTGGGATGGGCTCAATCGGAGAGAAACTTCCACACGGTTGCTCGCAGGAGTGTCGGTCTACCCGGATCTTGTGTCTAAAATCCACCGGTACCGACCTGCCAAATTTGGGGTCTCTAGCTCAAAGTATGGGGGAGATATGAGAGAGTCTTCCAAATGGGACTGACCCATTGTGCCCACCAAGGCCGAGGGGGCAGCGAGATCGGAACCGGTCCCTTGGTGCCCCATGGCCGGTCTAAACTTTTCGCTTTACCGGTCCATATCTCCGGAACCGTAGGTCACAGGAACTTCAAACTCGGTAGTTGGGGGTTCATAGAGGCCCCCTAGCTGCAGGCCAAATTTGAGGTCTCTGGAACAAAAGGTGCCCGAAATGACTTTTCTGAAATCCACCATGCATGCTTTGTGTCGACCTAACTTTCAAACTCAAGCATTTTTTTGGCTCCAGGAAAGTCATCTTCTGAACCGTTTGAGCTAGGAGTTCAATTTTTGGATATGTTGTAGATCTAGATCTCATGAGCCAGCACACCAAATTTGGGGTTCCGGAGATATGAGCCCTCAAAGTCATCCGACTGGTAGACGCCAGAACCTAAACTAAATTTTCTGAGTAGCAGAACCGGTTTTACCGCCCTAGGGGTGCCGTCTTTGGGAGATGGTTACGGGCCAACCTTAGGGTCTAGGAACCCCAATGTGGACCACATGTAGTGCATCGACTCCCCTACAAGTGTGCCAAGTTTGGTGTTCCTAACCCCAACAGCCGAGGAAATATCAGCCCCCCAAGTTGACTGAGTTTCCCATAGACTACAATGTTAAGCGTGCGGTTTCTACCGGTTGACCTTTTGGGGTGCCCCCGACCACCAAACGTTCCCTGGACCCCAAACTTGGCCAGTGAGTACCTGAAAAGCATCCCCACAGCCTCCCGGTGTCTGTGTATTTTTTTAAGACCCATAGAACCGGAGAGCGCCACGCACGTCTTTGCTGGTGTTTTGTGAGGGGTCCACTGGTCCTCAAAAGTGGATGCCATTCTGTAGAAAAGGCCTGAAATATTCAAATGAGACCTAACGGAGCCTTCCCCGGTGAACCGGGTCCGAGCTACACCATTTCAAAGTGCCATTTTCCGGTAAACGGAGGGTTCCGGTTGGGGTACCGGACCCCGGTTTGGTGTGGGAGGTACCCATAGAGTGTCTCTACATCACCCCCAAGCTTTGTAATTTTGTAACCCATGGTCAGGGAGCACCGGTACCGTGAATACGGTCAACATTGTGGCCCCGGTAAATCCCCGGTAAAAGGTCCCCGAACCTCCACATTTTTTTGAGGTGTAGCTGTGATATCTGGGAAAAAGGGGTGCAAGTTTGGTGTTGCTAGGCCATTTGGTCGTCGAATGGTTGAGCGATAAGTGAAATCCGTCACAATTTTGCCTGGTTTCCCCATAGACTCCCATGTTAAGTGAGGGGCCAACTTTGGGGAGTCAGTACTGGCCTTCCTTCGGTTCCCTGGACCCGAAATTTATTGCACGTGTAGTCATGGCTCTCCCCTATAAGTGTGCCAAATTTGGTGGGATTTGACACAGTGGGTCCCCAGAAACCGGAGATCAAATTCGCCCGTTTTTTCCCCCAGGCGGAAAAATGAAGCGAGTGGCCCATTTTGGGGAGTCGGTACCGGCTGCCCTTTGGTTTCTTGGACCCGACATTTCTTCCACCTGCAGCCATAGGTCTTCCTTATAAGGGTGCCAAGTTTGGTGGGTTTTCATGGAGTGGGTCCCTGGATACAGGAGCTCAAAATATCTCCCAAGCCTCTCCTACACTCCTATACTGTTTTCTTTCTGCCAGCGGAAAAATCAATTAAGCGGCTCATTTTCGGGAGTCGGTACCGGCTGTCGTTCGGTTCTATGGACCCAAAATTTCTACCACATGCAGCCAGCAGTGTTCCCTAAAAGTGTGCCAAGTTTGGTGGGTTTTCACCGAGTGGGTTACCGGCAATCGGAGCTCAAAGTATCTCCTCTAGCCTCTCCTACACTGTGCCTCTCCACTGTGTTCTGTGACTCCCGTCGGAAAATGCATCCGACGAACTGCGCATGTGCAGTCTTACGTCATGCCAGCTGATAGGGGAATCAGCTGGTGTGACGTAGTGGATGCATTATTCGACGGGAGGCACTAATCGACAAAACACCGCCCCCCCCCCACACACACAATCTTGCCTCTTTTCAGGGCAAGGTAAAGATTGCTATCTGTGAGCTTTATATAACATAGGTTTGTGTGCTAATGAGGCAATTGAAAACACATGCACAGTCCATGAAACACACAAAATGCAGGTTCACCCAATGTAGAGAGAACTTCAAAGTGGGTACACCTGTTAAAGATATCCTTAAATTACTAACCCAAAAAACACACTGTCTGAGCATGCCCAGAAACATCCAAGTGCTGTTCACACACACAAAAAAAAAACTAAAGTCCCTGAGCATGCCCAGACCAACCCAAATGCAGCTAGCACCAAATAAGCCACCCCCCTGTCCAAAATTAAACACATCATCCAGCATGTCCTTAATTAGATCCCTTTCACACTGAGGCGTTTTTGCGGCATTTTAGCACTAAAAATAGCGCTATTAAAACGCTCATAAAATGCTCCCCATGCATCTCAATGGACCCTTTCACACTGAGGCGTTGTGCTGGCGGGGCATTGAGAAAAGTCCTGCAAGCAGCATTTTTGGAGCAGCTTTTGGGCATTGAAAAAAGCGCTTCAAAAACGCCCCTCTCCATTGAAATGAATTGAAAGCGCTGTAAAAACGCCTGAATAGCGCCTATAATCTACCCTGAGCTGTAGAAAAGTCACATGATCTCACAAAAAAGTAAACATGCAAGCAGAAAAGAGAGCATCTACATGTAGGGAGGTGGGGTTGTTGTTTGACGCCCATGCTTCAATAACGCTTGAAAAAGGCTGTTAAAATGCCCACAGCGGTGCAGTAATTTTACCGCTAGCGCCCCAAAAACACTGTACAAACACGGTAAAAATGCGGTAAAAACACTAAGGCATTTTAGGGCATTTTTGAAGCGCCTCAGTGTGAAGGGGCTCTTAAGGTTAAGAAAAAAGAAGGTGGAAAAAAGTACTGGACTGCATCAAAAACGCACCAAAAACGTATCATAAATGCACTAGATCACATCAAAAAATGCACATGCATCTGGACTGCGTTTCTATGGAGTGAACTAGCCCTAAAGCTAATAACTTGGGGGGCGGCTTACTCTGCCTGTAAAGTGGTGCATCTGTAGCATGTATCCAAAATGCTGCTTCAAAGATGTACGGCTTTAGAGAAAACATCCAAATCGACATTGCAGCTGCAAGATTTTAACACAAAACTAAAAATAGCCTGCCCCCCAATACATACAAGGCCATTTGGGGCTGTAAAGACTTAAAATGAGAACCCCCATGTGAAAAATATCACCCCAAAATCTAAAAATATTGTGCCCCTCCTCACACACTAACAAACCCCTAGCCAAACACACAGCAAGCCAGCCCATGAAAGGGGGGGGGGGGTGCTTAGGGGCAGGAGGGGCTCTGGCACCCCAAAAGTCAACCACCTTGTCCCCATATTCAGGGGGACAAGAGCCTCTTCCACAAAACCCTAGGCTGGGGTTGTGGGGGGCTGCAGACAGGGGGGCTTTACGGAATGTAGAAAGCCCCTTTAAAGTATTGGGTACAAGGTGGTTTGTGGTTGGTATTGGGCTGAGCCCAACATGCCCCAAAGGCAGCCAACTATGTTGAGTGCATGGGGCCTTGTATGGTTCGGGAGGGAGTTGGGCGATCGCTCTTCTCGCCCCTTTCCTAGCTGGTTCTGTTGTTTGCTCTGAAAAAGGATGTGGTTTGGATTGGTGAAGGCAGCTCACAGCCTTTGGAGATTGGAGAATGGAGTGTGGACTTCCCCTTTAAAAGCAAAAACTAGCCCAAGGAAATCATATGTATTAGAGGGGGAAGGTTAAATGCCCTTTTAGGAGGAGCTAGAGGAGCGAGAGTCTTTTTACATAAAGTTTAGAGGTGCGCCCGTTCAATCCACGCAAATGCATTTACGTTGCTTGACATTTACTAAGATTTTGGCCACGCAGAGAACCAACGCAAATGCCGCTTGCGCATGCGGAGTGCTTGAATTGACCTCACACAGTTCTAAACGTACTTGCAGGCACAGCAAACTTGTTCAGAAAAAGTTACTTTCTCATTCTATTTTGGGCATATTTGTTACTTGGGCAGTTATTACTATACTTCCTCACATCACCCCCATGATATTGGCACTTCCAGCTTCTTTTAATTTTGAGTTGAAGATGTCCTGTGCCATGTCCATAGTGGCATAATCGCCTCCTCCCATGCGCAGAGATTACTGTAGTAAATGGGGAATAGCGCTGTGTTACTGGCGCAAACGTTTTATAAATACCAAAACGTACGTTGCGCCTCAGCGTGCGCCTCAACTCATGACGCAAACAGTTCGTAAATCAGCCCCCCGTGTATGGGGAAATGAATTGCTCAGACAAATGAGTAGATTTATACATTATCCAATCAGATTGCACAGTGTATGGGGAAATGAATTGTCCAGAATGCACAATACACAGACATGTATTGAAAAGATGTTTTCATGGAAGTTTCGGCTCCACCAATGATTATAGACTATCACCATAAAATGCACAATTACAAGTCCAGAGAACATCCGCACAGTTGTTGATAGGAGGAAGATCTCTAGAATGAATATTGAGTTGTTTCAAAAAGAAGTGAATGAATGGAATAAAACTGGAAGCAATATTCTCCATGTGATAAGGAAAAGCTCATTAACATGAATAGAACTACAATGAGCAAGTGCCCGATGTATAAGCAGTTGTGCACGCTGGAGAACGCAGATGCGCCTGTGTGCAACACACATATTTAACAAGCTAAAGCGCGTGCGCCCTGTCAGGCGAGGATGAAATGGTGAGCTTTGACAATGCGCATGTGCAGTTGAGTAAGCTGAAAGAAGGGTGTAAAAAGGCTTGATTAGTTGTAAGACAGATCTACATGTTCTGGACAGAATTTGTGCATTTAAACAATATTATATACATACTTTTTAGCCTGGTAACAGAAGATGGTAAACTGTAGTAAAGTTATCCACAGTATTCAGACAAAAATGTAGAAGATTACATTGGCTGCGCTTGCTAATGGTAGGCGCAATAGCGCTTTCTATGTAAATATGGTTTGGTGCATATAAGTGCACCATAATTTTTGATAAATGTCTTTAGTCCCGTTTTTTGTGCAATTGCTCCAATTTCTCCACTGCACCACAGGCGCGGGTCTTTAGTAAATCACCCCCTTTGCTACAATGTAAAGTAGTGAGTGTACAGCTTGTATAACAGTGTAAATTTGCTGTCCCCTCAAAATAACTCAACCCACAGCCACTAATGTCTAAACCGCTGGCAACAAAAGTGAGTACACCCCTAAGTGAAAATGTCCAAATTGGGCCCAATTAGCCATTTTCCCTTAATGCTACAAGGTCTCAGGTGTGAATGGGGAGCAGTTGTGTTAAATTTGGTGTTATCGCTCTCACTCTCTCATACTGGTCACTGGAAGTTCAACATGGCAACTCGGCTATAAGAAGATTGCCAAGAAACTGAGCTGCAGCACGGTGGCCAAGACCATACAGTGGTTTAACAGAACAGGTTCCACTCAGAACAGGCTTCGCCATGGTTGACCAAAGAAGTTGAGTGTACATGCTCAGCGTCATATCCAGAGGTTGTCTTTGGGAAATAGACATATGAGTGCTGCCAGCATTGCTGCAGAGGTTAAAGGAGTGGGATGGTCAGCCTGTCAGTGCTCAGACTATATGCCGCACGCTGCATCAAATTGGTCTGCATGGCTGTCGTCCCAGAAGGAAGCCTCTTCTAAAGATGATGCACAAGAAAGCCCGCAAACAGTTTGCTGAAGACAAGCAGACGAAGGACATGAATTACTGGAACCATGTCATGTGGTCTGATGAGACTAAGATAAATGTATTTAGTTCAGATGGTGTCAAGCGTGTGTGTACTTTACATTGTAGCAAAGTGTCATTTCTTCAGTGTTGTCACATGAAAAGATAGAAGAAAATATTTATAAAGATGTGAGGGGTGTACTTACTTTTGTGAGATACTATGTGTGTGTGTATATATATATATATATATATATATATATATATATATATATATATATATATATATATATATATATATATATATTGTATGGATAAATTAACCTTTTATCTTATCTTAAGGCAAAGTATGATAAAGTTATTGCTGAACAAACATCTCCACAGCAGAAATGTAAGAACTGCTCTGGTCCATAGGGGGTGTAAAGATGTGAGAGACAAAATTGTTAAGGATCATTGTGTGTTTATGCTAATAAATAATATTATTTTATATGTATTGCTAAAAAAAAGAATTAAATAAAATAAAGCAGATTTAAAATGATGCATTTATGGAAAGTTCAGCAAGTAAAACAGCTCAAAGTAGAAGGAGAATAAAGAAACATATTCAGTACAATGAGAAATTGAAATACATAAAAAGAGAGAGGAGAGAAGAGATGATTACATTGTCACTAACTTACTGTGGGAATGTCACTAATTAATGTTCAGCATCATGTCACAGAATTATGTACACAGTCTGACTGTGATATTCAGAATGGCAGAGATTGTTTTATTTTCTATGTATGTGAAGATTAAAACCTTATCTTCCTCTAATTCCTATAAAAGCTGGCTCTTCTGGATTTTTCTGAGGATGACATTTTTTATATATAAGACTCAGTGCTCAGAACCGATCTTTAAGGTCCAGTTTGGAATCAGAGAATTAGGGATGGATTTCTATCAGGAGGGTGATCTTATCATTGGAGGAGTGTTCACAATATCCACAACTACTATACATGACACATTTTTAGAAAACAATACCAGGATACTTTTATGTCAACCGTAAGTTGCATTTTACAGTATAGTTTACATTTTTCTTTGTCCTTCGTTCTATTTTTTTTTTGTTTTGTTAGTATGTAATTGATGACATTCTCATTTTCTAATCCAGTGATTAGAAATGAAAGGGATTCTGTGAAAATGTAAAAATAGGAGTTGCCTTTAAAGACGTGTTTAGAAACCTGTATTGTGGAAGTATTGGACTGTCATTGGTGACCTCTCCTTCTACAAATATTAGTTTCCTGGCCTAAATGCTGATCCTCCATTTTCAGTTATTCATTGATCACAAACCTGGGACAATATGAGGCTCAAGAATTGTGACTTTCCTAATTTGAAGGCTTGTCTCTGTCTCCTTCCACAGAAAGGTTTTCCCAGTTCGGCACCACAGAATTTTTTTTTCATTTTTTGCACACATGTAAAAAGCTTCATTTTGGCAATAAAATCACTTAAAGTGATTGTAAAGTCTTGTTTTTTTCTAGTTATAAATAACAAACATGTTATACTTACCTTCCCTGTACAGTGGTTTTGCACAGAGCAGCCGTGTCCTCCTCTTCTGGGGTCCCTCTTCGATGCTACTGGCCCCTCCCTCCTGTTGGGCGCAGCTTGCTATTGGAGCACCCGAGCCGAATCACAGCTCCGTGTGTCCATTCAGACACGGCGCTGCGGCCTGGCCCTGCCCCTTTCTCTTCTCATTGGCTGACTTTGATTGACAGCGATGGGAGCCAATTGCGCTGCGCTGCTGTCTCAGCCAATGAGGAGGGGAGTCCTGGGCAGCTGAGACACTACTGCAACATCCCTGGATAGAGATGGGGCTCAGGTAATTATTAGAAGGGCTGAGGGGGGCTGCTACAAACAGAATGCTTTTTATCTTAAGGCATAGAATCACTTAGGATAAAAAAACCTTCCGACCTTCACAAAAACGTTCAACCCCCAGAACATTATATATTTTCTGAAAGCAGAGGCCATGTAAAATAAAAAGATGAACAATAATAACAAGTACTAGTGCGCAAACCACAAACCTAAGACCAGTAATCAGAGCAAAAAAGGATGTAAATGATATAGCTGCCACCATAAGGGTGTTCCCACACCAATAAAGGAGATCTGGCAAAATAATAAATTAATCAAATCAATTATAAGTGTACAACAACTAGGTATATAAGGAAATTCAGGACCAGAAAATCCAATAAATACTTATGTCTAAAAATAATCTTCCATCACATTGGGTAACTAGGGATCAAGGTGAATCAAAGTTACTTCAATAAATGGATCACAGAATAAACTAATCCCAGAGACGACCAATGAATGGAGTCTCACAGCAGGAGAGTAAACTAGATCCGGGAGAAAGAATCCTAATTAAAATGAATCCTAAACACTCATCAAATAAAAATGCCTTCCCATAATAAATGACACAATTGTGTGAATAAATGAGCAGATAACACAATCCAAGCTAATAAATAACCACAATAAATATTAAATATAGTGTAAAACGGTAAAGTGCAGATAATACAAATTGTGTAATAATAATAATTAAAAATAAAAAACATGCAACACTTCACAAAGTGCAAAAAAGATTAATATATAAATAAATAAATTATGGAAAAGCCAATAACTGTGCTTCAAATGGTGAAAAAACTGCGTAAAAAGGTGAAAGTCCCATAGACAATGCAATCCAGATTGTGACAATTAAATTGAGTGAAAAATAGTTCATCCAAGATTCCCAGTGTCAGCACTCAATCATATGTGTAGATAAAGTGAATCCAGGTGTAGTTCCCCCAGCCTCTCACCTCAGGGCTGAACGATAACAGCCTTAAAAATCAATACTAGTAATCCCATCTATTCTACGGTCCCCTTAACGGTAGTTCCCTTCCACTTACATCCACTTACATAGCAGTAAATGCAAGCAAGCATAGCATCTGATGGTAACACAGCTGCCTCCCGAACCCGGTGTCTTGTCGAATACTGTCCCCCATCGGATAGTGTCCGCCCTGTACTGCGCAGGCGCAGTACGGAGGACAAACGAGACGCCGAAAGTCTACGAAGTTCAACAGCTGATCATCAGCTGTACACGGCGCCTGCGCATTTATTCTGCCCTGTGTCCAGGTTCATTCCCCACTATCCAAGTGGACATAGAGTTAGAATAAATAGATGCAAGGCCATGCCCGAAGCGTGGCGAGTGAAGCGAGCCCGCTAGGGGCCCTCTTACAAAGCCTTCACTATTGAGTGCCCAAGCGCCGTGTACAGCTGATGGTCAGCTGATCAAGTTCGGACACTTTCGGCGTCTCCTTGTCCTCCGTACTGCGCAAGCGCTGCGCCTGCGCAGTATGGGGCGGACACTATCCGATACGAGAACACTTCTCGACAGAACACCGGCCGTGATCGGAAAGCTAAACCAAGTGACCCGCCTCTCTTCCTTGACGCGTTGCGTGACCATCACATCACTTTATCAAAGGATACCCTTTTATCAGATGCTATGCTTGCATTCACTGCTATGTAAGTGGATATCTTTATTAAATGTGATTGTTTTAAACTACTACACTATGGAGTGTGTCCTCCCCTTTTTTTACATTGTCTGACTGGGCATTCTGAGATCGGAGGATTTAGACAGATAAACCCAAAGGGATCTTCCGTTAAGGGGACCGTAGAACAGATGGGATTACTAGTATTGATTTTTAAGGCTGTTATCGTTCAGCCCTGAGGTGAGAGGCTGGGGGAACTACACCTGGATTCACTTTATCTACACATATGATTGAGTGCTGACACTGGGAATCTTGGATGAACTATTTTTCACTCAATTTAATTGTCACAATCTGGATTGCATTGTCTATGGGACTTTCACCTTTTTTACGCAGTTTTTTCACCATTTGAAGCACAGTTATTGGCTTTTCCATAATTTATTTATTTATATATTAATCTTTTTTGCACTTTGTGAAGTGTTGCATGTTTTTTATTTTTAATGATTATTATTACACAATTTGTATTATCTGCACTTTACCGTTTTACACTATATTTAATATTTATTGTGGTTATTTATTAGCTTGGATTGTGTTATCTGCTCATTTATTCACACAATTGTGTCATTTATTATGGGAAGGCATTTTTATTTGATGAGTGTTTAGGATTAATTCTAATTAGGATTCTTTCTCCCGGATCTAGTTTACTCTCCTGCTGTGAGACTCCATTCATTGGTCGTCTCTGGGATTAGTTTATTCTGTGATCCATTTATTGAAGTAACTTTGATTCACCTTGATCCCTAGTTACCCAATGTGATGGAAGATTATTTTTAGACATAAGTATTTATTGGATTTTCTGATCTTGAATTTCCTTATATACCTAGTTGTTGTACACTTATAATTGATTTGATTAAGCGCCACTTTAATTATTATTTTGCCAAAATAAAAAGATGATAGTTGCGTGTGTCTGTGATATTGCAAAAAACAATAGTACCCAAAAATGGTCATAGATGATGTTTGAAAAGCCTTTACAGCTCATCAGTTTAGAATTAACTAGAAGCTCTTGTGCTAGAATTATTGTGCTCCCTCGGATGTTCACAGTGATACCTCACACATATCTGGTGTAACCGTGGTTTATGTAGCCGTGCGCACCCTGGATGTGCGTTTGCGCATGTATGCAGGCAACAGACATTACAGCAATTTTGTTTTATTTTTTAACACATTTTATTATACTATTTAAAAAACTATTTTTCTTTCATTTATTTATATTTTTATTTATTTATGGTTGTATTTTTCCTTGATTGCCATAACAAAGGGTTATTTATCCCCCATGTGATAGCATTGGGCAGGTGACAGGTACTCTTTATGGAGACATTAGGGGTTCAATATCTCCCCCTGTCCTTCACACCATCAGAACATCTTGCTTAGATCACTAAGAAACTCACAAAAAATCTTAGTTTTAATATACTGTAAATTAGTATAAAATATATCAAATGTAATGGCTATAACCTTTAAAGTAAAACAAAAAGAGCCTTGGATGTATCAATCATCTTTGACTCTGCCTACATCATATTAATGCACAAAAAACACACATTTGATGTTCAATAAAGATTTATTGGGTGCTGCAAAATATTTTTTAGTATACTTATGATTTATAAATATACGTCAGTGACGTAGAATACAGCGGTTAGCTGCCGTAATCCTGGTATATTCTTAAATGGCAGACGGTCCTCTTTCTGATAAAAGTTGTCTCCGCAAGATCTCCGGAGCCATCGGTAGTGAGGGAAAGATGGTCCCCACTCCATAACATTGGATGACGCAAGCGACATCAAACATCACTTCCGCCCAATGCTCTTAAAGGGAAGATTTTTTTTTTTTTTAAACTTTTTTTTTCAATTGCATTTACGTGTAAATATGAGATCTGAGGTCTGTTTGACCCCAGATCTCACATTTAAGAGGCCCTGTCATGCTTTTTTTCTATTACAAGGGATGTTTACATTCCTTGTAATAGGAATAAAAGTGACCCAAAAATTATTTTTTAAAAGGACAGTGTAAAAATAAGAAGTAAAATAAATAATAATACATTTTTTTTTCAATGCGCCCTGTCCCACCGAGCTCGCGCGCAGAAGCGAACGCATATATAAGTCGCGCCAGCATACGAAAACAGTATTCAAACCACACATGTGAGGTATTGCCACGATCATTAGAGCAAGAGCAATAAATTTAGCACTAGACCTCCTCTGTAACGCAAAACTGGTAACCTGTAGAAATTTGTAAGCATCGCCTATGGAGATTTTGAAGGGTCTAAGTTTGTCACCATTCCACGAGCGGGTGCAATTTTGAATCATGACACGTTGGGTATCAATTTACTCGGCATAAAATTATCTTACACAATATTATTTTTTAATTAAAAAATGTGACATAAAGTATTGCAACAACCACCATTTTATTCTCTAGGATGTCTGAAAAAATATATAATGTTTGGGGGTTCTAAGTAATTTTCTAGCAAAAAAATTATTTTAACTTTATTATTTAACTATTTTAAACACCAAGTTTGAAAAATAGGCTTGGTCCTTAAGTGGTTAAACTTTTTTTTCTAGTCATGTGACTGGCACAGCGCCAATCAGGGTTGCTCAGACACA
Source organism: Aquarana catesbeiana (assembly GCF_042186555.1). Classification (NCBI taxonomy): domain Eukaryota; kingdom Metazoa; phylum Chordata; class Amphibia; order Anura; family Ranidae; genus Aquarana; species Aquarana catesbeiana. The sequence continues at coordinate 941,579,200 of NC_133324.1, forward strand.
GACTCATACTGTGGAGAACATACATCAGCAGAGTAATGGAAGCCTCTCCCAAGGATCTTTCCCTGCAGATGCCAAAGAACAAAGAAAGATCATGTGACCATCACAAACAAACAAGGGCAATGCACATCACAAACAAACAAACATTTGATTGTTTGTTTGTGATGTGTGTTGCCCTTCCATGTGCACCTTGCTGTAAATTCTATGGATTGGGGTGATTGCCACTTGTCATGTGACCACATAACAGTGCTGCAGAAATAAGGTACTTCAAGGATTTAAAAAAAATAATAAAATACAGTGGCATGATATAGATGATTTATGGAAATTAATTATTGCAATAAGCACTTCTCTGACTTTCAGAGTGTAAGTATTGGCATTGTGAAGTTGATCCTTGATTTAATAGCTAGACAGTCCCTGACCTGGAACATTGATAAAGGATGGCAGACTTTCCAGACTTCACTGGCTGCTTGCCTGTTCCAGGTCAGGAACACACAGGAGGTCATTTACTATAGTGCCACAGCGCTAATTAGCACTAATTGCCGCAAACTAATGCTAATTAGCGCTAATCGTGCTAATTAGCGCTAAAACGGTATTCACTATAGCGCTGGTGAGAAAATACTCCAAAATCGAATTTACTATAGTTCCCTAAAACTAAATAGCTCCCCAACCCTTAGCCCCCGTTCACACCTATGCGAATTAGATGCGGCTTACACCGCATCCAATTCGCAGGACATTTTAAAATACATTCATATGAATGCATCTGGTTCACATATGTGCGTTGCATTCGCACATCGCATTGCACAAAAAATGTGTGCATTTTCTGGGCATTGCGGTGCGAATTACAAGCCTAATATCTTCTATGGGAACACATCTGATTCGCAGATGCATTGCGTTCTGAACATGGATTTTCTCCTTCTCCTCACTACACCCCCCCCCATCTTCCTGCTCACTGATTCGCAGCTAAAACGCAGAGGAACCTCTGAACAACTGATTTTTATCTTCCCAGTGAAACCTGAGCTTCAATTCGCACCACACATGTGTGAACCCAGGCTAACTCTGCTAAAACCTGGAGTAGTGCACCTGTAAATATTGTTTAGAGGATGATATAATTGCCTAAATAGTACTGAAATATGCGGTATATTGTGTGTGTATTGTTCCTGTCTGACCATGCAAACATGGTTTGGGAGCATGTGCTGACCTTCTACTCTTTGATCTCATTGCTTAATCATGTACACAGAAATGCAGCTTCCAGCAGAACATGGTCACCATTGTATGTATGTGTGTGGATTTGTGGGGTGGTGGCGGGCGTTATATTTAGAACATGTGGCTTTTTTAATACTATTTTGGAATGCTTTGTAAGAATAATGACTGTTAAGTATGTTTTTATATAATCTTGCATATAAAAAAGCTGTGTCCACTCTAAGGTTTAGACAAATTTTAGATTGTAAGCTCCTATGAGCAGGGCCCTTAAAACCCAATTGCTAACTGTTTTGCTAAATGTAGCACCATATATCCTGTTGACATTTTTTTGAAGCTAGTAAATGAATTACAGAATTTTGTTTCTGCTGGAAAAATAAAAGTACATTATTGAGCTTGTTTGTTGTGTGTTTGTGGGTTTTTTTTTTTGTTTCTTTCTTCTTTTTAATTAGTTTTGGGGGTGGTGGTTTTGTGGAAGTGTAAGATCTTTTATATCTTAGGCTGCTTTTACACTGGAGGCACTTTACAGGAGCTATAGCGCTAAAAATAGCGTGTGCATAGTGCCTGTAAAGAGCCTCTCCTCTCACTCCGGTGTGAACTGACCTTGACCCTAGGATTACACCTATGCATTTTTTAGTGAGTTTTGCAGTTTTCAGAAACACTCTACAGTCCATTTAACATATACATACTATTGTACTAGTTCACATCCATGTGTTGTGTTTGTTAGGATATGTTTTTTTTTTATTAAACAGACATAAGATACATGGGACATAACATTACAATGTATTGTAAAATAGTTCTGAGTGGTCTCCCCTGAGCCGTGTCTCCCGCTGTCATCTTCTCCTAGTTCTGTCTTTCTGGACGCCATCTTTCCCACCACCGCCTACTTCTCCCGCTGCCGTGTTCTTCCTAATCGCCGTGTTCTTCCTCCCCCGCCATCTTTATCATTTGTGTTGTCCCTGCTGTCTGGCGTCTCTTACACAGCCATGGGGCATGACCATCCATTCACGTCACACAGAAAGCCCACCCCTTTTTTCCAGAAAATAAAGGGGCGGGCTCTGCGTGTCACGTTAACGGATGGCCATGCCCCATGGCTGTGTAAGAGACACCAGACAGCGTGGACAACACAACAGAGGAAGACAGTGGGGGAGGAAGAACATGGCAGTGGGAGAAGTAGGCGGTGACAGCACCAGGAGAAGATGATGGTGGGAGTAACAGCCCGGGGGAGAAGACCACTCAGAGCTAATTTACAATAAAGGAATTGTAAAAAAACGGCTATTGTTTTTTGTCACATTTCACTGCTTTTTTTTGGTGAATGGGTAGGGGTACAATGTACCCGATACCCATTCAAATGGGGGGGGGGCAGATCTGGGGGCCCCCTTATTAAAGGGGACTTCCAGATTGTGATAAGCCCCCCGCCCGCAGACCCCCACAACCACCAGGCAAGGGTTGTGGGGACAAGGTGTTTTAGGGGGACCTCAAAGCACCCTCCCCATGTTGAGAGCATGTGGCCTTGTACTGTTCAGGAGGGGGGCGCTCTCTCGCCCCCTCTTTTCCTGCAGCCTGCCACGTTGCGTACTTGGATAAGGGTCTGGTATGGATTTTGGGGGGACCCCCACGCCATTTTATTTTTCAAATTTTGGCGTAGCGTTCCCCTTAATATCCATACCAGACCTGAAGAGCCTGACATGGATTTTGGGGGACCCCCACACAGTTTTCTTTTTAATGCAAGGTCCCCATTAATATCCATAGCAGACCTGAAGGGCCTGGTATGGATTTTGGGGGGACCCCTACGCAATTTTTATTTATTTTGATGCAAGGTTCCTCTTAATATTCATACCAGACCTAAAGGACCAAGGGTAGGACTCAGGGCCTCATACAATTTTTATGGCAATAACTTGCATATAAGCCTTTAAAATGAGCACTTGTGATTTTTCATGTTCATGTCCCATAGACTTTAACGATGTTCTCACATTGGGGCGTTGGGCTCATCCCTACCCAATGGCACATGAGCATGGTTGGTACCATAATATTAATGTTTCAAATGCAAAACATTATTGTATACAATGAAAAGAATCAAACAATAGTATTTTCTATATATTATTGTGCTCAGCACCATAGCATTATGCCCTGCTATCTTCAAAGGTTCAAGCCATGGGTTTGAATCCCACCAATGGTATCACCTCCTGAAAATGTACATTGTACTCAGCAGCATAATTAGCGAATGCACATCAATTTGGTTTATTCCATCATTTTAACTCTTCAAATGCATGCAATGGTATGTAATTATTCAAAAATATTATGGTGTGGATTTAAAAAAATCAGCTATTCAAAAATCAAGGAAAAAAACGGTGTAGGGTCCCCCCCCCCTCCAGTGCATACCAGGTCCCTTCAGATCTGGTATGGACTTTAAGGGGAATTCCATGCTAAAATGTAAAAAAAATGGCGTAGGGGTCCCCCCCAAGGTCCATACCAGAAGGGTCTGGTATGGATATTAAGGGGAACCCTGCACCAAAATTTGAAAAAAATGGCATACGGGTCCCCCCAAAATTCATACCAGACAATTATCTGAGCACGCAACCTGGCAGGCCGCAGGAAAAGAGGGGGGACAAGAGCGCGGCCCTCCCCATCCTGAACCGTACCAGGCCACATACCCATAACGTGGGGAGGGTGCTTTGGAGTAGCCCCCCAAAGCACCTTGTCCCCATGTTGATGGGGAGAAGGGCCTCATCCCCACAACCCTTGACCGGTGGTTGTGGGGGTCTGCGAGTGGGGGGGCTTATCGGAATCTGGAAGCCCCCTTTAACAAGAGGGCCCCCAGATCCCGCCCCCCATGTGAATGGTTATCGGGTACATTGTACCCCTACTTATTCACCAAAAAAAGCAGTGAAATGTGACAAAAGACAATAGCTGGTTTTTGATAATTCCTTTATTTAACTACTTGACCACTGGGCACTTAAACCCCCTTAATAACCAAACCAATTTTCAGCTTTTGGTGCTCTCACATTTTTAATGCAATTACTCAGTCATGCAACACTGTACCTATATGAAATTTTTGTCCTTTTTTTCACACAAACAGAGCTTTCTTTTGGTAGTATTCAATCAACGCTGGGTTCTTTATTTTTTGCACTATAAAAGAAAACAGACCGAAAATTCTGTAAAAAAATGCGTTTTTCTTTGTTTCTGTTATAAAATTTAGCAAATTAGTAATTTTTCTTCATATATTTTGGCCAAAATTTATACCGCTACATATCTTTTGTAAAAATAACCCAAATCAGTGTATATTATTTGGTCTTTGTGAAAGTTATAGAGTCCAAAAGCTATGGTGCCAATATCTGAAAATTGATCACACCTGAAGTACTGACGGCCTATCTAATTTCTTGAGACCCTAACATGCCAGAAAAGTACAAATACCCCCAAATGACCCCTTTTTGGAAAGAAGACATTCCAAGGTATTTAGAAAGATGCATGATGAGTTTTTTGAAGTTGTCATTTTTTCCCACAATTCTTTGCAAAATCAAGATTTTTTTTTCTTTTTTACAAAATTATCATATTAGCAGGTTATTTCTCACACACAGCATATGCATACCACAACTTACACCCCAAAACACATTCTGCTATTACTCCCGAGTACGGCGATACCACATGTGTGAGACCTTTACACAGCGTGGCCACATACAGAGGCCCAACATGCACGGAGCACCTTCAGGCGTTCTGGAGTGCCCAGGCCAATCCTGACATTTCTCTCCTACATGTAAAAATCATCATTTATTTGCTAGAAAATTACATAGAACCCCAAAACATTATATATGTTTTTTTTAGCAAAGACCCTAGAGAATACAGTGGAGGTCATTGCAACTTTTTATCTCACACGGTATTTGCGCTGCAATTTTTTTTAACGTGTTTGTGCTTTAAAGAAAACAAAACAGTAAAGCTAGTCCAATGTTTTTGCATAATGTGAAAGATGAAGTTATGCCAAGTAAATAGATACCTCACCCTTCAAAATTGCACACTCTCGTGGAATGGCGCCAAACTTTGCTACTTAAAAATCCCCATAGGCGACGCTTTAAAATTTTTTACTGGTTACATGTTTTGAGTTACAGAGGAGGTCTAGGGCCAAAATTATTGCTCTCGCTCTACCGATCGCAGCTATACCTCACATGTGTGGTTTGAACACCATTTTCATATGTGGGCGGGACTTACGTATGCGTTCGCTTCTGCATGTGAGCACATGGGGACACGGGGATTTATTTATTTTTTTTATTGTTCATTTTACTTTATTTATTTTAGTTTGATGCTTTTGTCCAAAAAATAAATTTTTTGATCACTTTTATTCCTATTACAAGGAATGTAAACATCCCTTGTAATAGGAATATGGCATGACAGGTCCTCTTTACAGTGAGATATGGGGTCAATAAGACCCCACATCTTCCCTCTAGGCTGGGAAGCCTGAAATTAAAAAAAAAAAACAATCCTGGCTTTGATCGTAGCGGTGAGTCGGTAGAAGCACCTGAAGGCGGCGGGAGGGGGGGACATCCCCTCTCGCCTCCTGTAAGAATGATCAAGCAGTGGAACAGCCACTATGATCATTCTTATGGTGTAGGGAATCGCCGGCTGACAAAGCTGATATCTGAATGATGCCTGTAGCTGCAGGAATCATTCAGATATGCTCGCAGAAAGTCAAGGATGTCGTATGACGGCCGGTGGTTAAAACATTTTTTTTTAACACAAAGTTGTCTATTTATACAATATTTCTAACACATAACATGTACATACCAAAAATGACACCCCAAAATAGATTCTCCTACTCCTCCTGAGTACGGCGATACCACATGTTTGAGACTGCCACAGCCTGGCCACATACAGAGGGCGAGTACAGCCGAGTATGGCTGAGCATGGCAGAGTATGGCTGAGCATGGCTGGGTATGGCTGGGTATGGCAAAGTATGGCTGGGTATCACTGAGTATTGCAGAGTATGGCTGGGTATTGCAGAGTATGGCTGGGTATGGCAGAGTATGGCTGGCTTTTGCAGAGCATGGCAGGGTATGGCAGATTATTGCGGGGTATTGCGGGGTATTGCAGGGTATTGCAGAGTATTGCAGAGTATTGTGGGATATTACAGGGTATTTCAGGGTATTTCAGGGTATTGCAGGGTATTGCGGAGTATTGCGGGGTATTGCGGGGTGTTGCGTGGTATTGCAGGGTATTGCAGAGTATTGCAGGGTATTGCAGAGTATTGTGTGGTATTGCAGAGTATTGCAGAGTATTGCGGGGTATTGCAGAGTATTGTGGGTTATTGCAGAGTATTGCAGGATATTGCAGAGTATTGCAGGGTATTGCTGGGTATTGCAGAGTATTGCAGGGTATTGCAGAGTATTGCAGGGTATTGCAGAGTATTGCATGGCATTGCAGAGTAGTGCAGGGTATTGCTGAGCATGGAGGGACGGAGGCGCAACCAGCGAATCCGGGGACCCCTAAGTCAGTGGAAGGGCCCCACCTTCAGCCTGAAGTCTGGACGATTTTCAACTCCCTACTGGGCAGACCGCTAAACTCGCCTATTGATATGGAGTGCTGCCACAGAATGCATAGATCCAGAAGCCAGGACACTGACCCTCCCCAGGATATAGTCTGTTGCCTGGTGACCTTCCAACTAAAAGAAGTTATTGCTTGCAACCACAGTCACCTACTCCATGATGGCTCTGAAATTTAGATCTATCAGGATCTGTCTGCCATTATGCTCCAGCATTGAAGGATATTGTGTCCCCTGCTTAACATCTTGTGGGATTGGAGCATTGTATATTGCTGGAAATTCTGCCTTTTGGCAACAGTTGCTGGACGCACAGCTCTCCTGCAAAGGCTGGCAGACCTGCAGCCCTTTTGTGACACCTTGGGCCTTCCAACACTGGCCAACACCTTCCTTACTGGATTGGTACAGCTCCTTTCTCCAACCCCAGCCTTGGATCCCCACTCAGCCTGATTCCACTCCTCATTCTCAGCAACACAGGCCGCGTCACCTTAGATCCCCTTCTGCCTCTTCTGTGAGAGATTTGAACAGGGTGCCTCTGGATCACAGCCCAAAGCATTCAACTTCAGCCTCGCAAAGACAGATGCTTCACTGAGTGCCTCTTGGAAGATTGTGTGAGCTTATTCTGACGCTATTTGTTTCCAGTTTGTTGACTATACAGTCTGTGGCTTTCCCATAGATGGGTGGGCTGCCTTGCTTTCCTGTAGAGTGTATTGTTGCCCTGAGGAGATTTGTCCCTTGCTTGCTATGCAAAGGATTAACTTTGGAGTGTTCTCTGCCTCTCTACTGCCCTCTTGTGTGGTAGGCTTTGTTATAGCTACGGGAAAACGACATCAGAGATCTAGTCTCGTTTGGCTATATATCTTTTGTCCACAGGGACTGAACTTGCCTGTTTATTTGCTTTGTTGAATCCCCTAACTTGAACTGCTTTTGACCTGTTTTTGCCACTTTCTTTAGGGATCATCCATGCTATGGATGTTTATGCTGGCTCTCTGCTAATTCCTACTACTGCTTAATAATGTCACTGTTATGGCCATCTAGCTATACAAACATTGTTTTGATATGCTCTCATGTTTTATATATACACTATGCCTTTTGTTTTCCCTTGTATGTTTGAGCGGGGGCTGTCCCACTGAGGATACTTCACAGGGAGCTGTGTGGGTCTGAGCGGACCTCAAGGGGGTGTAGCTGGTTATGATGGCCCTGGATCTTGGAGTAAGGGAGGCCTTTGCCTGGCCCCTATGCATACAGTGGAGTTGCCAAGGGGGTGCTTCTAGGCTGCAAGTATTCTCTACAGTTGCACTTATGCACTCACCTCCCTGGGACAATGTAATTCCTTGCTTTTTATTCCCAGGAAGGAGCTTGCATTTGCCTTTGGAGAGCCTTCTTCACTGTCTGGTGGGGTTTTTCTTATCGGGTGATTTTGAGCAGTGTTTATTCTTTGTGCCTTTTATGATGGTTGTGCATGGGTCTCCTAACTGCCTTTGCATTGACTTGATGACGTGATTTGATCCCTACGATCCAGGGGCTAGTTCTTCTCTGCCTACGCTACTACTTTCACTTGCTAGGTGCCTTTTCACCTCTTGCCTCCCCCCCTGTTCCCCCTCTACTGCTTTGCCTCTGTACTGGAATCCCTGGTACCACTTATTGTCCCAGACAACCGTCTGTAGATCCACTTAATCTTCCTCCTATTCATGTTTATTTATTTTACAAATCAGCTACTAGTTGGTTGCATTAGCTGTACTATGTCTTACTTTAATTACTTTAATTACTTTACAATAGGAATGTCTCCTTTATGTGGCAACCTTACTGTGGAATACAGTAGAAAGAGGATACTGGATGCGATTTTGGTTTTCCCTATGCGTAGTCTCCGCTTAGTTAAAGTGGTTGTTAATTCACTATAATATGATCTTGCCATCTTCTCTGTTATATAACACTATGTGCCCCTGTGTCTGTGCTGTATAAAAAAGATGCAGATTATACGGTATATCAGAGCGGCTCCCAGCACTCACTTGACTCCTAGGCTCTTTCCGTGGAGGAGGGGATGAGAGAAGAGAGATCTGAGGAGTCGCGTGCGTACCGGGAGCCTCTCTGATATACGGTATAATCTGCATCTTTTTTATACAGCACAGGCACAGAAGAACATAGTGTTATATAACAGAGGGGATGGCATGATCAAAGTATAGATTAGATTGCATCAGGAGGGGAGGTTAGTGAAGTGGACAGAGCAGACAGGCAGGGAGAGGAGGGGGGAGGAGGACAGAGGAGGATACAGGAGAGGAGGGAGCAGGGCTGTGAATGATGGAGGCACGTAAATTGACCGCAGTGTCAGGGCTCAGCAGCCATGATATACCATGGTTAGTTTACAGGGGGGAGGGTATAGCCAGGCAGGATAAGCCAGGTAGTTTAGGTGATACAGGGGGCCAAGTTAATAACATGCTTTAACCACTTCAGCCCCGGAAGGATTTAGCCCCTTCCTGACCAGAGCAATTTTTACAATTTGCCACTGCGTCGCTTTAACTGCTAATTGCGCGGTCATGCAATGCTGTACCCAAACGAAATTGATGTCCTTTTCTTCCCACAAATAGAGCTTTCTTTTGATGGTATTTGATCACTTCTGCGGTTTTTATTTTTTGCGCTATAAATGGAAAAAGACGGAAAATTTTGAAAAGAAATGATATTTTCTAGTTTTTTTTATAAAAAAAAACCAATAAACTCAATTTTAGTCATACATTTAGGCCAAAATGTATTCGGCCACATGTCTTTGGTAAAAAAAAATTTCAATAAGTGTATATTTATTGGTTTGCGCAAAAGTTATATCGTCTACAAACTAGGGTACATTTTCTGGAATTTACACAGCTTTTAGTTTATGACTGCCTATGTCATTTCTTGAGGTGCTAAAATGGCAGGGCAATACAAAACCCCCCCAAATGACCCCATTTTGGAAAGTAGACACCCCAAGGAAATTGCTGAGAGGCATGTTGAGCCCATTGAATATTTATTTTTTTTATCCCAAGTGATTGAATAATGACAAAAAAAATAAAAAATTACAAAAAGTTGTCACTAAATGATATATTGCTCACACAGGCCATGGGCATATGTGGAATTGCACCCCAAAATACATTCAGCTGCTTCTCCTGAGTATGGGGATACCACATGTGTGGGAATTTTTGGGAGCCTAGCCGCGTACGGGGCCCCAAAAACCAATTACTGCCTTCAGGATTTGTAAGGGCATACATTTTTGATTTCACTCCTCACTACCCTGTTTCCCCGAAAATAAGACCTAGCGTGATTGTCGGTGATGGCTGCAATATAAGCCCTACCCCCCAAGTAAGCCCTAGTTAAAGTCCTTGTAGGTTTTATTTTCAGGGTATGGCTTATTTTCAGGGAAACAGAGTAGGGCTTATTTGGGGGGTAGGGCTTATATTGCAGCCATCACTGACAATCACGCTAGGTCTTATTTTCGGGGAAACAGGGTACCTATCACAGTTTTGAAGGCCATAAAATGCCCAGATGGCACAAACCCCCCCCCCAAATGACCCCATTTTGGAAAGTAGACACCCCAAGCTATTTGCTGAGAGGCATGTTGAGTCCATGGAATATTTTATATTTTGACACAAGTTGCGGGAAAGTGACAATTTTTTTTTTTTGCACAAAGTTGTCACTAAATGATATATTACTCACACAGGCCATGGGCATATGTGGAATTGCACCCCAAAATACATTTAGCTGCTGCTCCTGAGTATAGGGATACCACATGTGTGGGACTTTTTGGGAGCCTAGCCGCGTACGGGGCCCCGAAAACCAAGCACCGCCTTCATGATTTCTAAGGGCGTAAAGTTTTGATTTCACTCCTCACTACCTATCACAGTTTTTAAGGCCATAAAATGCCCAGATGGCAAACCCCCCCCCCAAATGACCCCATTTTGGAAAGTAGACACCCCAAGCTATTTGCTGAGAGGCATGTTGAGTCCATGGAATATTTTATATTTTGACACAAGTTGCGGGAAAGTGACAAATTTTTTTTTTTTTTTTGCACAAAATTGTCACTAAATGATATATTGCTCAAACATGCCATGGGCATATGTGGAATTACACCCCAAAATACATTCTACTGCTGCTCCTGAGTACGGGGATACCACATGTGTGGGACTTTTTTTTCTTAGCCTAGCAGCATACGGGGCCCCGAAACCAAGCACCGCCTTCAGGATTTCTAAGGGCGTACATTTGTGATTTCACTCCTCACTACCTATGACAGTTTTGAAGGCCGTAAAATGCCAAGATAGCACAAACCCCCCCCAAATGACCCCATTTTGGAAAGTAGACACCCCAAGCTATTTGCTGAGAGGCATGGTGAGTATTTTGCAGCTCTCATTTGTTTTTGAAAATGAAGAAAGGCAAGAAAACATTTTTTTTTTCTTTTTTCAATTTTTAAAACTTTGTGACAAAAAGTGAGGTCTGCAAAATACTCACTATGCCTCTCAGCAAATAGCCTGGGGTGTCTACTTTCCAAAATAGGGTCATTTGGGGGGGGGTGCCACCTGGGCATTCCATGGCCTCCAAAACTGTGATAGGCAGTGAAGAGTGAAATCAAAAATTTACGCCCTTAGAAAACCTGAAGGCGATGCTTGGTTTTCGGGGTCCCGTACGCGGCTAGGCTCCCAAAAAGGATCACACATGTGGTATCCTCGTACTCAGGAGAAGCAACAGAATGTATTTTGGGGTGTAATTTCACATATTCCCATGGCATGTTTGAGCAATATATCATTTAGTGACAACTTTGTTCAAAAAAAAAATTGTCTTATTCCCGCAACTTGTGTCACAATATAAAATATTCCATGGACTCGACATGCCTCTCAGCAAATAGCTTGGGGTGTCTACTTTCCAAAATGGGGTCATTTGGGGGGTTTTGAACTGTCCTGGCATTTTATGCACAACATTTAGAATCTTAAGTCACACATCACCCACTCTTCTAACCACTTGAAGGCAAAGCCCTTTCTGACACTTTTTGTTTACATGAAAAAAAAAATTTTTTTGCAAGAAAATGACTTTGAACTCCCAAACATTATATATATATTTTTAAAGCAAATGCCCTACAGATTAAAATGGTGGGTGTTTCATTTTTTTTTTCACACCGTATTTGCACAGCGATTTTTCAAACGCATTTTTTGGGGAAAAAACACACTTTTTGAAATTTTAATGCACTAAAACACACTATATTGCCCAAATGTTTGATACAATAAAAAAGATGATCTTAGGCCGAGTACATGGATACCAAACATGACATGCTTTAAAATTGCGCACAAACGTGCAGTGGCGACAAACTAAATACATTTTTAAAAACTTTTAAAAGCCTTTACAGGTTACCACTTTAGATTTACAGAGGAGGTCTACTGCTAAAATTACTGCCCTCGATCTGACCTTCGCGGTGATACCTCACATGCATGGTGCAATTGCTGTTTACATTTGACGCCAGCCCGACGCTTGCGTTCGCCTTTGTGTGAGAGCAGGGGGAGACAGGGGTGCTTTTTTTTTTTTTTTCTTTATTATTTTTTTGCTTTTTTTATCTTATTTTTAAACTGTTCCGTTCATTTTTTAATTTTTTTAATAATTTTTATTGGTATCTCAGTGAATGTAAATATCCCCTATGATAGCAATAGGTAGTGACAGGTACTCTTTTTTGAAAAAAATTGTGGTCTATTAGAACCTAGATCTCTCCTCTGCCCTCAAAGCATCTGACCACACCAAGATCGGTGTGATAAAATGCTTTCCCAATTTCCCAATGGCACTGTTTACATCCGGCGAAATCTAAGTCATGAAATGCTCATAGCTTCTGGTTTCTTAGACCATAGAGATGACTGGAGCCATTCTGGTCTCTGATCAGCTCTATGGTCAGCTGGCCGAATCACCGGCTGCATTCTCAGGTTCCCTGTTGGGACAGGAGAGCCAGAGAAAAACATGGAAGCCGGTGGGGGGGCATTCCCTCCCACTGCTTGTAAAAGCAGTCTAGAGGCTAATTAGCCACTAGGATTGCTTTTACATGAAAGCTGACCGCTGGCTGAAAAGAATGATACCAAGATGATACCTAAACCTGCAGACATCATTCTGGTATAACCACTCAAAGTCCAGCAACATACCAGTACGCTGCTGGTCCTTGTTGGGCATATATTGTAAACTTTTTTTTCATGTAGCCTGTGGGCTGAACGAAAAAAAGATATTGATCGGTGGGTATGCCCACCATTAGAATACCTCCCTTCATCTATCCACTTCTAATGATGGGTATACATGCACCGTTTATATATGCCGAAGCATGGGGGCATCCTCCCGCAAAAGGCAGGAGCAAATCGCTCCTCCACCCACTGCTGCCCCCATGCTTCGGCATATATGCTGAAGTATGTAACTGTGGTGGTGAAATCACCTCCGACAGCGCTGGAGTCACGGCTTTATGTATCGTGGGAGCAAACGCTGTTGCTGTCAAGATAAATAAATCGGCGCTGCAACTGAATGGCGTACCTGCTAAGCAAATGATGGTTAACAATAAAACAAAGTAACATTACAGTATAACAGTAAGACGTACCATACCTGCAAAGCAAATACAAAAAAATAGTAAAAAATAAAACATTTAAACGCAACCTGTGCCTAAAATATATATATGCCGAAGCATGGGGGCATCCTCCCGCAAAAGGCAGGAGCAAATCGCTCCTCCACCCACTGCTGCCCCCACGCTTCGGCATATATGCTGAAGTATGTAACTGTGGTGGTGAAATCACCTCCGACAGCGCTGGAGTCACGGCTTCATGTATCGTGGGAGCAAACGCTGTTGCTGTCAAGATAAATAAATCCGCGCTGCGGCTGAATGGCGTACCTGCTAAGCAAATGATGGTTAACAATAAAACAAAGTAACATTACAGTATAACAGTAAGACTTACCATACCTGCAAAGCAAATACAAAAAAAATAGTAAAAAATAAAACATTTAAACGCAACCTGTGCCTAAAATATATATATGCCAAAGCATGGGGGCATCCTCCCGCAAAAGGCAGGAGCAAATTGCTCCTCCACCCACTGCTGCCCCCACGCTTCGGCATATATGCTGAAGTATGTAACTGTGGTGGTGAAATCACCTCCGACAGCGCTGGAGTCACGGCTTTATGTATCGTGGGAGCAAACGCTGTTGCTGTCAAGATAAATAAATCCACTCTGCAGCTGAATGGCGTACCTGAAAACAAAAAAATGGTTATCAAACATGATAAAAACATAACAACGGTAAAACATTGCAGAATGGAATACAGTAAAAAAGAGCAGAACAATAGAGAGAGAATAGAGAGAGAGAACAATAAAACAACAACTATTTTTGGTTTTTATTATTTTATATTTTTTTTGTGTTTTTTTTTTTTTACTTTTTTTTGTAACTTTAACTTTTGTAACTGGTACCAGGTTTGGGTCTCTCAAAATGCGATGGCATCTTGGGAGACCCTGTGAAAGTGTGTCCTAGTCTGTGCAGTGCTGTACCCTACGCTAATACTCAACTAGTGTATGGTAGCATTCAAAACATTCACCAATGCAAAGACCAGGATTGTCAGGACAGAAGTGACAATAATACCGGGTGTCACGCCTAAATCCGCGCTTGCTGCAGACACGACATCTTTTTTTGGGGGCTCGTTGGGTAGGGGTACTCGGGAGGACATAAAGAAAATGCCTCTCATGCAGCCGACTTACTGCATTTGGTTGGGGATGGTGAGGTGGAGCACCGTCTGGAAACAGAAGGGCTCTGACGATCTCTCCCTGGAATTTAAGGAAGGATCCAGTCCATCCTGAAGCTCTGTATAGCACATAAGCGTTCAGCAAAGCCAATTGAAATAAATAAACAGACACTTTTTTGTACCAGCGTCTGGCCTTATGGGCAACTAGGTACGGCGCCAACAACTGGTCGTAGAGGTCCACCCCTCCCATATTTTGGTTATATTCGTGGACACAGAGGGGTTTCTCCACAACACCAGTTGCCGTAGTAATTTGGACCGTCGTGTCTGCATGAAGGGAGGTAAGAACGAAAACATTCTTATTGTCCCTCCACTTCATAGCGAGCAAATTATTACACTGCAAGCAGGCTCTCTCCCCCAGCCTAAGATGGGAATCTACAAGCCGCTGGGGAAAGCCCCGGCGATTAGGTCGCACGGTGCCACATGCTCCAATCTGATGATCAAAAAGGTGACTAAAAAGTTGCACGCTCGTGTAATAATTGTCCACGTACAAGTGGTACCCCTTTCCGAATAGGGGTGACACCAAGTCCCACACTATCTTGCCAGCGCTTCCTATGTAGTCAGGGCAGTTTGTCAGCTCTACGTGACTATTTGCCCTCGTAAACCATAAAACTACATGTAGAGCCTGTGGCCCTGTCACAGAGCTTATACATCTTGACCCCATATCTGGCATGCTTGCTGGGAAGGTACTGTTTAAATGACAAGCGGCCAGAAAATTTAATCAGGGACTCATCAACGCAGACAACTTGATGGGGAGTAAACAAGTCTGCAAAACGTTGGTTGAAGTGGTTTACGAGGGGCCAAATTTTGTAGAGCCGATCGTATTCAGGGTCTCCCCGAGGACGACAGATTTCATTGTCATTGAAGTGCACGAACCGCAAAATCTGCTCGTATCGTGCCCTGCTCATGGAGGCAGAGAACACGGGCATATGGTAAATTAGGTCAGTGGACCAATATGACCACAACTCACTCTTTTTATTTATGCCCATGTTGAGGGAAAGGCCCAGAAATTCTTAAATTCGGAGACCGTAATTGGTCTCCAATCTCTGGCAAGGGAGGACTGGGGAATAGTGGCGATGTGTTGACCAGCGTATAAATTGCTTTGGTCCACAATAGATCTATAGAGATCTTCGGTGAAAAACAGCGAATAAAAATCCAGTGGCGTAAAATCAACTGTTTCCACCTGAATTCCGGGTTGGCCAGTGAATGAGGGAAGTACGGGTGCTGCAGAAGTGGTGGGTACCCAATTCAGATTGGCGAATGCAGCAGGAAGGGCACTATGGGCACGACGGGCCTGTGTTCGTCTTCTTGGTGGCAGCGGGACACTACTTGAGCTTGCCACCTCACCAGCTTGAACTGCACTTATGGGACTCACCACGTCACCAAGTGTTACTGCAGTGCTGGATGTACGACCAGGGTGTACTAGGCTGCTGGTGCTTGCCAGTTCACCAGAAGGAATAGCGGCACTAGTACTTCTCTGCTCCATACGAGAGCCCTTTCAGAAGAAGAAGATTGGGGTCTGGTACGCTTGACCTTAGCAGGGACCACAACTCTGTTGTCAGAGCTATCTGTCATGGAGCCGCTGTCGTCTACAGGATCATATACAGGATTGTCTATAGGATCGTATTCTGAGCCTGAATCTGACAGATGAGTGACTTCCTCTTCACTATCTGTCATGCTCAGAAACGTGTAGGACTCTTCACTAGTGTACCTTCGATTTTCCATTTTGGGCTCTAAATTTAGGGGTACACTAGTGAGACTCACAGGCAAAAAAGCTCCTGACTGTTAGCGACTGATTCAAAACGCTACCAAAAAACTGTTAGCAAACGCAGGGATCAGGCCTGACTCTGTGAACGCTGCAGTTATGTGTGCTTAGTGTTTTGTAAGTGTCAGTGATCGATCGATACTGCACTTGGGTAGGCTGGGCTGGGCCGAGGGGCAAAACGCAGGTACTAGCAGGTATCTGGGCTGATCCCGCTAACACTGTGTTTTTGGGAACCCTAAACTGCTGGGGACGCTAGTATAGATCTGATCGAATCAGATATCGATCCGTTCAGATACTACAGCACTAAGGGAGGTGTATGCTGTGTGCGTGGGTGTTAGCGGTAATGGCGCTAACCTGACGCTGCCTGGGGCAACGCAGACCTTATCTGACCCTAAAAACGTAACTTATATCACCGCCGGGCAATTAGGGGGTTAAACCTTTATAAGGTGATAAACGGTGGGTGCCCTAAAACTATAAAAAACAAACTAACTAACCAGCGTCACCCATAACACTTATATGGTGATCGCTGGTGAAAGGGTTAACTAGGGGGCAATCAGGGGGTTAAAACCTTTAGTAGGTAGTATATGGGGATCCCTGTCGCTATAAAAAACTGACGGCGAACCTATATACTTACCTCCCTAACTAGCGTCACCTGTGTCACTAAAACAGCGATCAGAAAAACTATCGCTTAGCGACACTGGCGACGGGGGTGATCAAGGGGTTAACCTTTATTAGGGGGGGTTAGGGGGGTACCCTAGACCTAAATGGGGGTACCTCAGACCTAAAGGGGGCTAACCTAACTGCCCTGACACTTTTAACTGTCACAAACTGACACAATGCATAAAAAAAAACCCTGCTATTGGTGTCTCTGTGACAGGGGGTACAGGGGGGTGATCGGGGGGTGATTGGGGGGTGATGGGGGGTGATGGGGGGTGATGGGGGGGTGAAAAGTGTGCCTAGTGAAAGTGTAGTGTTGGTGCACTTACTTGTTGTCTTCTCTCCTCGGCAGTGGAACGAAAAGACCGTCTTGAGGAGGGATGACATCACTTCCTCTCCCTCTGTTTACATTACAGAGGGAGAGGAAGGATTTTCATTCGCCGGGAGCGATCGTGAGGGGGTGGCCACGAATGGATGGCCTCACCTCTTATCGCCCGCGAACAAATGCCGGCCGCCTCTGGCACCGGGGGGGTCCGATCGGACCCCCCGCTCGCGGGTAGGCAATCACGTACCAGGTACGTGATTTTGCCTGCCCGTGCCATTCTGCCACAGTATATCTGCGTGAGGCGGTCAGCAAGTGGTTAAGGGAACATGATTCGTTTTTTTTTCTTAGGTTAACAAACACTTTAATACTTGTTCTGTATATATTCTTTTCATTGGAACTGTATGTTTTGTTTATCTGGTTCCCATGAGGGTTTTTCTATGGGTTGTTTTTAGTACATGAGAATGTAACTAAACTCCAATGGTTTTCAACATACCTTCTTGCTTTGTGTTAAGGGGTCTCCTGAATCACTCATTGATTTAGTCTTGAACCCACAGACACATGGTAACTAAGTTGAAAATCCTCTCTTATAATATCCGTGGGCTGCATTTGCCTCAAAAATTTAGTAAAGCGTGGCAAGAACGCCGCCATCTTGCCCTGCACATTGTGTTGTTTCATGAGACCCACTTCAGTGGTCCAATCTACACCTAAGCAATTTTTATTCATAAGACCTGTCACTTTGTTCAGTTATCACAACTCACCGAGTATGATAACAGGGCACTGTCAAAGGCAATATTTTTATAATAGTCAATATTTATGCCCCTAATACTCGTTACATTAACTTTTTTGTCTAGTACCCTGAGGAGGTTGACTGAGTTCCAGCAAGGTCTCTTAATTTTTTGGGGGGATTTTCATTTACCTCCAGACCCCCTATTGGATACATCCTCTGGGAAAACTTCCTTTTTTTAAATGCTCTCAAAGACTTTAAGAAAATGCTTGCTACCCTGTATCTGGTGGATTGCTGAAGAGCTAAACACTCCTCCAATAAAGACTACAGCTATTATTCTAGTGTACATGATTCCTACTTTAGACTAGACCTTATTTTTGTTGATCAGTATTACCTGCATAGCGTCTAGGACAGGGATCTCAAACTGGCGGCCCTTCAGCTGTTGCAAAACTACAAGTCCCATCATGCCTCTGCCTGTGGGAGTCATGCTTGTAACTGTCAGCCTTGCAATGCCTCATGGGACTTGTAGTTTTGCAAGAGCTGGAGGGCCGTCAGCTTGAGACCCTGGTCCAGGACATGTCTATTGATCACATTACCATATCTGACCATGCCCCGGTCTCTGTCACTTTTTCACTTACTGATATTGCAAAAACTGGACCTGGCTGCTCAATGAAAACCTTTTAGACAATAGTACCGACCTAGCAAAACTGGAATCCACCTTTAACTCTTATTTAGAATTGAACACCATCAGCAAGGTCTCCATGCAGGGTGTATGGGAGGGACATAAGGCAAGTATCTGAGGAGTAAAGAAAAAAGAAAAGAAAACAAGTCCTGAATCAAAAATCAACGGTGAAAAATGATTTTTCAAACCGTAATGCCACTTACCAAAGTATGGTACTGTTGCCGTAGCCAAACAAACTATGCATACAAAAGAAAACCCTGGTATTGCTACCAGGATCAAAAAGCGGCTACTTCCTCAACAGAGGGTCTTAGTCAAGATTTTGATTCTATAAAAATACAAAATGTAATAATTCCACTAGGGGCGCAATTTACATGAATTCATGGTGCGACTTTAAATATTGAAGCAGCTTCATTCACAGTACTTTAAAGGTTTTTTCCGAAAAGAAAAAAACCCTGAAAAGATGATTCTATAAAAACAGTCAAAAAACGTGGAAACACACACACACGACAATACACATATACAATAAAAAAACAAACACAAAAAGTCTGGACACCAGCATACCATTCACAGAGAAACTAACATGCGATTAAATTGCATTAAAGTGAAAATGCATATGAAAAAATGAATAAAGAAAATTCTCCCATTCAAATAAAAAAATTATTTATAGTTTCACCGTAAATGACCCCCCGGGGGATCTCAATCATGATATGATAACTTTCAATCAAAAACTTGCAGGTTGGTTTAAAAATGAATAATGTTTCTATTACTAGATGACCTATGGTCAAATCTTGTCGCTAATTTGTTGACATGTTGTATTCTTAAGTTGTGGATCATTACACTTTTTGAAAAGTTGACTTAACAGATACACTCCGATATGTTATCCAGACCAACACTGGAATTTGCAATGAGGTCCCTACGTGTTGATAAATGCCTTATAAATAATGTATAAATCAGGGTCGTATGCCCAAATCCACAGCAAATAACCCAACAAAAATGCAATGAACATCCAAAAACAGCTTCAGTGCACAAAATGAACGACTTTTCTCCAAGATGAATAATTTGAGCAATAATTGGCAATCAGGATGTTTCTTCAAAAGTCAGTCTTTTCCAAGAAGCACAATCTGGTATTTTGAGGAGAAAGGCACGCCCTTACATTACCACCCTGTTGAATTCAATAGTCGTTATATCCCGTTCGATCCTTGTACGGACTGGAATTATATCACATTGATGTTTATTTAGGCTCATAAGAGCTCCGCAATGGAAAAACCTGTCCTTCAAAGCAAGGTCAACTGGGTCCGCGATACTCGCGGCACTCTCCGTGCGAGATGTATGGGTAGGGTGGATGCTTAGCAGACATCTCCTATCCCACGGTTCAGTTTGAATGGGGCATATCGTAGGCTGGCGTCACTTCGTCTGGACTAGGTGGGGCTAGGGACTGTCAGCCCCTTTTATCAGCAAGTCCAATTTCCAACAGCACTGCCCTAAATCTTCTAAAGGGGATACACACATGTCGTTTTCCAGTTTTCTGAATGAAGTAATCCACACATAACCCGAGCAAAGTTATTACTCCTGCAAGTTGCCATTTCTTTCCAATTCAATGCGTCATCATATCATCTCACTTTGGATTTTCCACCAAACCTTCCTATGTATTTAAAACTGCATTAAAAAGAGAACCTAGCTGAGTACAATGACTCACATGTTCTGTCAATGCGTTTACCACAATACTTCTTAGGACCACATTGATCCAAACAATGAAACAGACACGAGTGTGGAATAAACAACAACAAAGGGAGGGAGGATCAAGAAGACGAAAAAGCAGAAGAACAAAGGAAAGAAGAGGTAGGAGCAGTAAGGGCTATTAATTAAATTCACCACATATGAAGATAATAAATAATGCAAAAGGAATATTAGCTTAGGAGGAGAAAATTTGAATTTAAATTATTTACCAAAACCAAAGGAGAATAGAGAGACAAGAGGGAATGAAAAGAGGGAGAGAGAAGAGAGGGGAAGAAAAGGAGAACACGAAAAGATGAGACGCAGGGAGATAGGGGGGAGGAGGAAAGGGGAGAGGAGAGGGAGTGAGAAAGGGGGGGAGAAAGGGGAGGGGGGAGAGGGATCAAAATAGGGAGGAGGGGGGAAGGTGGGAGAGAAAAAAAAGGGAAGCAAGGAAGGGAGGAGGTTAAGAAGGGGGAGGGGTAAATGTTGGCAGGTGGGGGAAAAAGGGGAATGAAGGGAAAAGAGAAGAGGGGGCGAGGGAGAGGAGAAGGAGGGAAGGGGTGGGCCTGGTGGAGGAGATCAAGTTTCAAGGAAAACCTGGAGATTCAGTTCAGTGTTAAGTCCTTGAGAGGCAAGGGACCCCAACCGATAAATTCACCACTTCTTCTGGAGAAGGATGCGGTTGAAGTCCCCTCTCCTCGATGGTAGTTTAGGCACATAAATGCCTTTAACCCTCAGGCATTCAGGTTTTCCTTGATGACATAAGGCAAAATGTTTAGCCAATGGTTTCTCTTGAACCTACTCTGGATCTCTCTCCTTTTCCCCCTTAATTTCCCACAAATGCTCACCAATCCGAATTTTGAGAGGTCTTTTGGTCTTACCGATATAGATTTTTGGACAGGGGCAGGTAAGCATGTAAATTACTCTACTCGTAGAGCAATTGTTGAGACCAAAAGACCCCTCAAAATTGGATTGGTGAGCATTTGCGGGAAATTAAGGGGGAAAAGGAGATCCAGAGAAGATTCAAGAGAAACCATTGGCTAAACATTTTGCCTTATGTCATCAAGGAAAACCTGACGGCCTGAGGGTTAAAGGCGTTTTTGTGCTTAAACTACCATCGAGGAGAGGGGACTTCAACCGCATCCTTCTCCAGAAGGAGAAGTGGTGGATTTATCGGTTGGGGTCCCTTGCCCCTCAAGGACTTAACACTGAACTGAATCTCCAGATTTTCCTTGAAACTTGATCTTCTTCACCAGGCCCCCCTTCCCTCCTTCTCCTCTCCCTCTCCCCCTCTTCCCTTTTCCCTTCACTCCCCCTTCTTAACCTCCTCCCTTCCTTGTTCACCTTTTTTTTTTCTTTCCCTCCCACCTCTCCCCCCATTTTCATCCCTCTCCCCCCTCCCCTTTTTCCCCCCTCCTTTTTCCCTCCCCCTTCTCTCCCCTTCCCTCCCCCCTATCTGCCTGCGTCTCATCTTTTCGTGTTCTCCTTTTCTTCTCCTCTCTTCTCTCTCCCTCCTTTTTCATTCCCTCTTGTCTCTCTACTCTCCTTTGGTTTTTGTAAATAATTTAAATTCAAATTTTCTCCTCCTAAACTAATATTCCTTTTGCATTATTTATTATCTTCATATGTGGGCTTATTATTAGCCCTTACTGCTCCTACCTCTTCTTTCTTTTGTTCTTCTGCTTTTTTGTCTTCTTGATCCTCCCTCCCTTTGTGTTTATTCCACACTCGTGTCTGTTTCATTGTTTGGATCAATGTGGTACTAAGAAGTATTGTGGTAAATGCATTGACAGAACATGTGAGTCATTGTACTCAGCTAGGTTCTCTTTTTAATGCAGTTTTAAATACATAGGAAGGTTTGGTGGAAAATCCAAAGTGAGATGGTATGATGACGCATTGAATTGGAAAGAAATGGCAACTTGCAGGAGTAATAACTTTGTTCAGGTTACGTGTGGATTACTTCATTCAGAAAACTGGAAAACGACATGTGTGTATCCCCTTTAGAAGATATAGGGCGGTGCTGTTGGAACTTGGACTTGCTGATAAAAGGGACTGACAGCCCCTAGCCCCACCTAGTCCAGATGAAGCTACGCTACCTTTTTAGCGAAACGCGTTGACGTCACAGCAGTCACATGACGCCAGCCTACGATATGCCCCATTCAAACTGAACCGTGGGATAGGAGATGTCTGCTCAGCATTCACCCTAACCATACATCTCTCACGGCGAGTGCCGCAAGTTTTGCGGACCCAGCGACCTTGCTCTGAAGGACAGGTTTTTCCGTTATGGGGCTCTTATGAGCCTAAAGAAACATCAATGTGATATAATTCCAGTCCGTGCAAGGATCGAAAGGGATATAACGACTATTGAATTCAACAGGGTGGTAATGTATGGGTGTGCCTTTTCCTTGAAATACCAGATTGTGCTTGTTGGAAAAGACTGACTTTTGAAGAAACATCCTGTTTGCCAATGAGAAGTTTGCTCAGATTATTCATCTTGGAGAAAAGTCGGTCATTTTGTGCACTGAAGCTGTTTTTGGATGTTCATTGCATTTTTGTTGGGTTATTTGCTGTGGATTTGGGCATACAACCCTGATTTATACATTCTTTATAAGGCATTTATCAACCAGTTGGGACCTCATTGCAGATTCCAGTGTTGGTCTGGATAACATATCGGAGTGTATCTCTAAATGACCAATATCTCAAATGGGACTACACAGTGTCTAATTGAGTGATGTTAAGTCAACTATTCAAAAAGTGTAATGATCCACAATTTAAGGATACAACATCCCAACAAATTAGCAACAAGATTTGACCATAGGTCATCTAGTGATAGAAACATTATTAATTTTTAAACCAACCTGCAATTTTCTGATTCAAGGTTATCATATCATGATCGAGATCCCCGGGGGTCATTCACAGTGAAACTGTAAATATATTTTTTATTTGAATGGGAGAATTTTCTTCACTCATTTTTTCATATGCATTTTCGCATTAATGCAATTTAATCGCATGGCAGTTTCTCTGTGAATGGTATGCTAGTGTCCGGACTTTTTGTGTTTGTTTTTTAATTGTATATGTGTATTGTCGTGTGTGTGTGTTTACACATTTTTTGACTGTTTTTATAGAATCATCTTTTTAATGGGTTTTTTCTTTTCGGCAAAAAACCTTTAAAAGTACTGTGAATGAAGCTGCTTCAATATTTATAGTCGCACCATAAAATCATGTAAATTGTGCCCCTAGTGGAATTAATACATTTTGTATCTTTATAGAATCAAGTATCCGAGGAGTAATGATAGCACATGGTTCTAGAATTATAAAGCTGAAATTACAGGAAATTGATGGTCTCCTGAAGGAAATAAAACATAATTGAGCATAGACACTAAACCATCCCAAACTACAGGAGTTATGGTCTAGGCTCTCCAATTGTCTTGATCAAAAAGTCAGAAATAAGCTAAGGTACTACGCTCATAAATGTTTTTGAGTATGGAAACAAATGCCGCCTTTTAGCACACACGTTGCAGAAAAGTTTGCACCATATGCATAGGCTGATGATACACAACAACTCCATCACGGACACCACTCACATCGCTCAGGAGTTTTAGTCTTTTTATTAGTCTCTGTTCCACCCAAAAATGGAAATGTAGCTGCTGAATTTTATATGGGTGGAATTCCACTTTTTCCACTCCCCTCTGCATCCTCAGTGAACATCAAAAACGTACCCTCATACAACGTTACCTACAGGAAGTTGATTATCTTAGTCTATCCCAAGAGATTGTTCAAGATATGGAATGCCCATTCACCTCTCTAGAACTGGCTTCCATGATTTCAGAACTTCCCAAAGGAAAAAGCCTGGGCCCTGATGGTTTCTCTGACACTTATTATAAGAAACTGTCACACCTTCTGCTGGAACCCATCTGCAACAATTTTATTATTATATTTGTTGACAGCTCCTTCCCCAGAAAAAGCTTTAGCCACTTGACCTCCGGAAGGTTTTACCCCTTCCTGACCAGAGCATTTTTTGCTATTTGGCACTGTACTACATTAAGTGGTAATTGCGTGGTCATGTAACGCTTTACCCAAACTTATTACAAAACGATGTCCTTTTTGATTTTGGTCGTATTTGATCACCACTAGGATTTTTATTTTTTGTGATATAAATCAAAAAAGACCAAGAAAAAGCAAAACAATACTTTCTACTTTTTGTTATAAAAAAATATCCAATAAACTCAAGTGTTGTCATACAGTTAGGCCAAAATATATTCAACTACATGTATTACCTCCTCTTTTACTTTCTGACTGTCTATCACATTTCTTGAGGTGCTAAAATGCCAGGGCAGTACAACCCCCCCCCCCCCCCCCAAATTACACCTTTTTTGAAAGTAGACACTCCAAGGAATTTGCTGAGGCATGCTGAGCCCATGGAGTATTTTATTTTTTGTCACAAGTTTTTTTAAAATGACAACAGAAAAAAATGTTTTTTATCTTTTACACAAAGTTGTCACCTAAATTATATGTTGCTCACATATGCCATGGGTATATGTGTAATTGCACCCCAAAATACATTCTGCTGATTCTCTTGAGTATGGGGATATCACATGTGTGAGAGTGTTTTGGATCCATCTGTGTACAAGTGCCAAACACCTAATCACCGCCTTCAGGATTTCAAAGGGTGTAGTTTGCTCATTTCACTTCCTCACTACCTATCACAGATTTGGAGGCCCTGAAATGCCAATATAGCGCAAACCCCCCCAAAATTACTGCTTTTTGTAAAGTAGACAACCCAAGCCATTTGCTGAGAGGCATGTTGAGCCCATGGAATAATATATCTTTTGCCTCAAGTTTCTGGAAAATGTCAAAAAAAAAAATTTTTCTACACAAAGTTGTCAGTTAAATGATATATTGCTGAGACATGCCATGGGTATATGTGGAATTACACCATATAATACATTCTTCTGCTTTTCCTGAGTATGGGGATACCACATGTGTGAGAGTTTTATGGACCCTAGTGTAAATTGGCTGTCCCCTCAAAATGACTCAACACACAGCCATTAATGTCCAAACCACTGGCAACAAAAGTGAGTACACCCCTAAATGAAAATGTCCAAATTTGGCCCAATTAGCCATTTTCCCTCCCCGGTGTCATGTGACTTGTTAGTATTACAAGGTCTCAGGTGTGAATAGGGAGCAGGTATGTTAAATTTGGTGTTATCACAGAGCACCTCATTCAAAGAACTCTCTGAGGATCTGAAAAAAAGAATTGTTGCTCTACATTGCTCTAGGCTATAAGAAGATTGCCAAGACCCTGAAACTGAGCTGCAGTACGGTGACCAAGACCATACAGCAGTTTAACAGGACACGTTCCACTCAGAACAGGCCTTGCCATGGTTGCCATGGTTGTACGTGCTCAGCGTCATATCCAGAAGTTGTCTTTGGGAAATAGACGTTTGAGTGCTGACAGCATTACTGCTGAGTTTGAGGGGTAGGGGGGGGTCAGCCTGTCAGTGCTCAGACCATCTGCCGCACACTGCATCAATTGGTCTGCATGGCTGTCGTCCCAGAAGGAAGCCTCTTCTAAAGATAATGCAGAAGAAAGCCAGCAAAGAGTTGCTGAATACAAGCAGACTAAGGACATGGATTACTGGAACCATGTCCTGTGGTCTGATGAGACTAAGATAAAACTATTTGGTTCAGATGGTGTCAAGCGTGTGTGGCGGCAACCAGGAGAGGAGTACAAAGACAAGTGTGTCTTGCTTACAGTCATTCCAACATGATAATGATCCCAAACACACCTCCAAGACGACCACTGCCTTGCTAAAGAAGCTGAGGGTAAAGGTGATGGACTGGCCAAGCATGTCTCCAGAACTAAATCCTATTGAGCATCTGTGGGGTATATTCAAACGAAATGTGGAGGAGCGCAAGGTCTCTAGCATCCACCAGCTCCGTGATGTTGTCATGGAGGAGTGGAAGAGGACTCCAGTGGCAACCTGTAAACTCTGGTGAACGCCATGCCCAAGAGGGTTAAGGCAGTGCTGTAAAATAATAATGGCCACCAGTGGCGGCCTGTCCATAGGGGCACTCGGGCGCTGCCCCTTCAATCTGTAAAAAAATTAAATTTAAAAAAATGGTCACTTTAAGAGTGACCGGGTGCCAGACATGCGGCGGTCTATGGGAAGCTTCCCAGCCTGCAATCAGATGATTGCAGGCTGGGAAGCTGATTTGCCCACGTTTAGGGAGTGTCTGGGGTGCAAGAGATGTGCCCACAAACACTCCCCCATTCTCCAATGTCCAGTAAATTGCCATTGCAGGTCCTGTTCTTTTCATTTATTGGCCTGAGACCGGAGGATGGTGGGTGGTGCTTTTCGTGGCACCATGTCACTTCCGGTCTCCCGGCTCACTGTGTTTGGTGTGAGATGAGTGGAGGAGTGGACAGAGATGGAGCTGGGCGCGTGGTGTGACTGTGTGGAATGAAGAAGCAGCCAGGCCTGATTGACTCGGACTCCTGAGCTTTGCTGGCGCAGCTTCTGGTATGTAAACCACAGTGGTCTCTCTCTCTCTCTCTATGGCCGCATCACACAAGCTAAGGCTCTGCTCCACACACACTAATCACTGGAAGCCTGGCTGGACCCTTCATTCATCCTTCCCTGCACTTCTCTGCAGTGCTCTGCCCCTCCCCCCAATCTGCACAATTACCCCCCATCTGTACAATTACCCCCCCGTCAGCACAATTACAACCCCCGTCTCCCCAATTACATCCCCGTCTGCACAATTACCCCTTCGTCTGCACAATTACCCCCGTCTGCACAATTACACCCCCTGTCTGCACAATTACCCCCGTCTGCACAATTACACCCCCTGTCTGCACAATTACCCCCGTCTGCACAATTACCCCCTCTCTGCACCATTACCCCCCAGATAATTGTGCAGGGGGGTAATTGTGCAGATGGGGGGGTGGTAATTGTGGAGATGGGGGTTGTAATTGTGCAAATGGGGGTAATTGTGCAGATGGGCGTGGTAATTGCGCAGACTGGGGGGTGGTAATTGTGCAGATGGGGGGTGGTAATTGTGCAGACTGGGGGTTGGTAATTGTGCAGACTGGGGGGGTGGTAATTGTGCAGACGGGGTGTTGTAATTGTGCAGACTGGGGGTGGTAATTGTGCAGACTGGGGGGTGGTAATTGTGCAGAAGGTGGTAATTGTGCAGACTGGAGGGGGTAATTGTGCAAGATTTGTGAGAAATGCTATATACCAGGCTTTGTGCGAAATCCTATATACCAGGCTTTGTGAGAAATGCTTTATACCAGGCTTTGTGAGACATGCTATATACCAGGCTTTGTGTGAAATGCTATATACCAGGCTTTGTTCGCAAAGGCTTAATATCAGGCTTTGTGCGAAATGCTATATACCAGGCTTTGTAAGAAATGCTATATACCAGGATTTGTGAGAAATGCTATATACCAGGATTTGTGAGAAATGCTATATACCAGGCTTTGTGAGAAATGCTATATACCAGGCTTTGAGCGAAATGTTACATACCATGCTTTGTGCAAAATGCTATATACCAGGCTTTGTGAGACATGCTATATACCAGGCTTTGTGAGACATGCTATATACCAGGCTTTGTGCAAAATGCTATATACCAGGATTTGTGAGATATGCTATATACCAGGCTTTGAGGTCTGATGGGGCAGGAATTGGAGCTGATCTGAGGGGTGAAGGGACAGGAATTGGATTGATGGTACAGTGGCTGCATTTGATGGCACAGTGGCTGCGATTGATGACACAGTAGTGGCAATTGATGGGCACAGTGGCTGCATTTAATGGCACTGTGGCAGCAATTGATGGGCACAGTGGCTGCATTGGATGGTACAGTGGCTGCAATTGATGTTTTTTTTTCAGAATTTTTCAGTTTGTGTCCCCCAAAAAATTTTGAGCACCAGCCGCCACTGGTGGCCACTAGGGACGAGCTTTGAGCTCGCCGAACAGCGAACAATTTGGGGTGTTTGCAGCTAATTTGAAAGCCACGGAACACCCTTTATGTAACAGGTGACCCCCCTCCCTCTCTGACGTCACGGGAATACCACAGGGAAGTCCCCGTCAAGTCCCCGTGCATCAGAGGGGGGCAGGGTCACCGGATGGCCCCGCCCACCATTATTTAAGAACCGTCAGAAGACGAGAAGTGTCACACAGTGGGATCCTCCCATAATGGATGCGGAGCAGCCCGAGAAGAAGAAGGGAAGAAGACGCGGCGGAGGAAGATGCCGGACGAGAGCACCGGAGGAAGAACCAGAAGAACCAGAAGAAGAAGAAGATGGAGGAAGAAACCAAAGAAAGATAGAAGATAGAAGGAAGAAGACAGAAGAAAGAAGAAACATTTAAATAAAGGAATTGTCAAAAACTGTCTCTTGTCCTTTTTAACATTTTTGACACTTTTTTTGTGAAATGGTAGGGGTAAAAGTACCCCCTTACCATTTCACATAGGGAGGAGGGCCGGGATCTGGGGGTCCCCTTGTTAAAGGGGGCTTCCAGATTCCGATAAGCCCCTTGCCCGCAGACCCCCACAACCTCCGGGCAAGGGTTGTGGGGATGAGGCCCTTGTCCCCATCAACATGGGTACAAGGTGCTTTGGGGGGCTACCCCAAAGCACCCTCCCAATGTTGAGGGCATGTGGCCTGGTACGGTTCAGGAGGGGGGGCGCTCTCTCGTCCCCCCTCTTTTCTTCTGCCAGGTTGCGTGCTCAATTAAGGGTCTGGTAAGGGTTCCCCTTAAAATCCTGAAGGGTCTGGTATAGATTTTGAGGGGGACCCCACACCATTTTTCTTCTTAATTTTGGCCGGGGTTCCCCTTAATAAAAATGAATTTCGGGAGTAACTAAAATAAATGTATTTTTCAGACGAAAATGAAATTCCGAAACGAAATATTTCAGTGTGCACATTTCTACTTTTTATTTTTAATAAAAAACAAGTGTGATTTTACTGTACTTCTGTCTCAGTCTGGTTCATGGTTTCTGACAATCTCAAGTACATCACTAAAGAGCTAGCTGAAGACAAAACGGTTTCTTTCTTCTGTCTACAACATCCCCCCCCCCCCCCCCAATAAGGGATTAATGCAGTTAGTGCCATAACAACAAGAATCTTCACCCAGGACTCTATTTGCTAATTGAGTGGGTTCAAGTACCTAAGGGTTTAATAATCTCATTAATTTAAGAACAGTGTTGTAACTTCCTGTCTTATCTGATCTGTGGTGTTGAGGCACAGGAGGGAGCGGTATAAGAAAGGTCATTCCTTTGCCTTCTTCCTGCCTGTTCACATAGGTTTCCAACTAAACAGAGTATTGTGTGAGTAGTCTTTATATCCTGCAATCAGTTACTGTTTCTGTTCTACTGTCTCATATTACTGTTATCACTTGTTCTAGTGAAACTTTTTCTAGGGCTAAGCTTATGTTACTGTAATCTAATGTTTCTAACTTTTCAGTAAACAAGAGTCAACTATTTCACTTAAATTGTGTATGTGTCTCTAATTATCCTGATTATCACCAAAAATGTCTGAATCCAGGGTGTCAGAGGTGTCGGAGGACTTGCAAGGTTGGGTCAACCAGTGGGGTACAGATACAGTAAGCATCCCTTACGGGGGTAGCACTACATAGTATTTAGTCTGTAGGAAAGTTATAGAGTCTGCAAACTATGGTATATATATATATATATATACAGTATTTGAAAGTTGACCAATCCTGATGTACTGTTGTGGCAGTGATCAGGGGGACCAACGGGAGACAGTATATGTACAGCATATATTTTTTTAAATTTTCCAACTTTTTTCTTTTTTTCCTTTTTTTTTTTTACACAATGTGACTACTGTGATAGCTGTGATTTGCCACAGCTATTACATGGTACAGATGCACTATGATTGGTCCTGTCTGTACCATATGACCAATAAGATTATTCACAGAGATCATCACAATAGTACACAATGAATGGCTATAAATGAAAGCCAATCATTGTGGGCAACTTACATGTGATTGGTCACAGCAATCACATGGTAGTGCGGCTGCTAGAGCATGCTGGAGGCGATCGCTTGGAAGACGTTATATGACATCCACCCAGAATAGCAGTGCTGTCGCTTGGCCATTTTTTTTACAATAGGTTGGGTGGGAGGTAATTAATGTTTAGGATTCATCTGAGTGTCCAAACAGCACATGTTCGATCTGAACGTAGGTTCCCAATTCATCCCTAGTGGAGGAAAAGTTTGTATTTGAGGCTGGTGGACTTTAATGGTACCATAACAATTAAGATACACGTTTATAAAAAGAGTTTTATTGAACTGACATCAACAAATTTAAAACATACAAATTTAACAGAGCAACTCTGAACATAAGAGGTGCAACTGAAATGGATGGTAATACCAGTTCACCAAATCTTAACTATGCTGACATGCTCGACATGTTTTGCGGAAATTTACTGCTTCTTCAGGAGCTTTCGTTTACATAATAATGTATTAAAGGAACAGAGATAGTGTATAGTACTATAGGATAGAAAGAGAAAAATACTCTTATCATAATAAACAGGCTATAACATAAAATAAAAAAATGACAACATAATCACAAAGTAATGGTGAGCACAATATCCCTCCCCAAAGGTGATCATGGCCCTTACCCGAAGCAGCAACATGAGTCGCGGTCCAAAAGAGTAGGCCCGCTCCGGAGAGCATGGAGGCCCCCGCAGACAAAAGAGGGATGCAGCAAAGAAATCTGCCCAAACAATATAGTAAACATGATTTTGGATGCTGGAGTACTTTCTAATGCCCCGTACACACGGTCGGACTTTGTTCGGACATTCCGACAACAAAATCCTAGGATTTTTTCCGACGGATGTTGGCTCAAACTTGTCTTGCATACACACGGTCACACAAAGTTGTCAGAAAATCCGATCATTCTGAATGTGGTGACGTAAAACACGTACGTCGGGACTATAAACGGGGCAGTAGCCAATAGCTTTTGTCTCTCAATTTATTTTGAGCATGCGTGGCACTTTGTGCATCGGATTTGTGTACACACGATTGGAATTTCCGACAACGGATTTTGTTGTCGGAAAATTATATAGCCTGCTCTCAAACTTTGTGTGTCGGAAAATCCGATGGAAAATGTGTGATGGAGCCTACACACGGTCGGAATTTCCGACAACAAGGTCCTATCACACATTTTCCGTCGGAAAATACGACCGTGTGTACAGGGCATTAGTGTATTTCCTATTGCTATCTCAATGTACATCATAAATAGTAAACATACCAGTATATATAGCTTGGATTGACATACGAAGATTATTTCAGTCCTATGGTCCTCACAGATCATGTATCATAACGAGCAGGTATACCGAGATATATAGCTAACATAGGTATATGGAAATCACTTCAGACTCACAGCTATCGCCAGGTATAAGGAAAAAAAGGGATATATGTACCCCAATCTATAAAGCATACCTAGTGTAATAATACTCCTTTATAAAGAAAGGAGTATATAGAGCACCTGTGGGACTACTCTTTTGGACCGTGACTTACGTTACTGCTCCGGGTAAGGGTCATGATCACCTTTGGGGAGGGATATTGTGCTCACCATTACTTTGTGATTATGTTGTCATTTTTTGTGATGTTATATCCTGTTTATTATGATTAATGTATTTTTCTTTTTCTATTCTATAATACTATACACTATCTCTGTTCCTTTAATACGTTATTATGCAAACAAAAACTCCTGAAGAAGCAGTGAATTTCCAAGAAACACGTTGATCATGTCAGCATAATTAAGATTTGGTGAACTGGTATTACCATCTATTTCAGTTGCACCTCTTATGTTTAGATAGACAGAGTTGCTCCCTTAAATTTGTATGTTTTAAGTTTGTTGATGTCAATTCAATAAAACTCTACTTGTTTTATATACGTGTATCTTAATTGTTACGGTACCATTAACGTCCACCAGCCTCAAACACAAGCTTTTCCATCGGGGACATATCCCCCAGATCAAGACACATCATATCCCTGTGTCAATACGCGTGGGGGAGGGGACAGGATGGTGTAGGAGTCAGCAGCTGGTCTGTTTGGAGTGAAGGACACACAATCTCAACATTTTTATGCTTGTCACAGAGTGGTTTACTGGAACACCTGTATCATGTGAGTACCCCGCATGGGGGCTTTTTTTCGAATAAATATACAGTGGGGACGGAAACTATTCAGACCCCCTTAAATGTTTCACTCTTTGTTATATTGCAGCCATTTGCTAAAATCATTTAAGTTCATTTTTTTTCCTCATTAATGTACACACAACACCCCATATTGACAGAAAAACACAGAAATGTTGACATTTTTGCAGATTTATTAAAAAAGTAAAACTGAAATATCACATGGTCCTAAGTATTCAGACCCTTTGCTGTGACACTCATATATTTAACTCAGGTGCTGTCCATTTCTTCTGATCATCCTTGAGATGGTTCTACACCTTTATTTGAGTCCAGCTGTGTTTGATTATACTGATTGGACTTGATTAGGAAAGCCACACACCTGTCTATATAAGACCTTACAGCTCACAGTGCATGTCAGAGCAAATGAGAATCATGAGGTCAAAGGAACTGTCTGAAGAGCTCAGAGACAGAATTGTGGCAAGGTACAGATCTGGCCAAGGTTACAAAAACATTTCTTCTGCTCTTAGGGTCCTAAGAGCACAGTGGCCTTCATAATCCCTAAATGGAAGACGTTTGGGATGACCAGAACCCTTCCTAGAGCTGGCTGTCTGGACAAACTGAGCTAGCGGGGAGAAGAGTCTTGGTGAGAGAGGTAAAGAAGAACCCAAAGATCACTGTGGCTGAGCTCCAGAGATGCAGTCAGGAGATGGGAGAAAGTTGTGGAAAGTTAACCATCACTGTAGCCCTCCACCAGTCAGGGCTTTATCACAGAGTGGCCTGACGGAAGCCTCTTCTCAGTGCAAGACACATGAAAGCCCGCATGGAGTTTGCTAAAAAAACACCTGAAGGACTCCAAGATGGTGAGAAATAAGATTCTCTGGTCTGATGAGACCAAGATAGAACTTTTTGGCCTTAATTCTAAGCGGTATGTGTGGAGAAAACCAGGCACTGCTCAGCACCTGTCCAGTACAGTTCCAACAGTGAAGCATAGTGGTGGCAGCATCATGCTGTGGGGGTGTTTTTCAGCTGCAAGGACAGGACGACTGGTTGCAATCGAGGTAAAGAAGAATGCGGCCAAGTACAGGGATATCCTGGACGAAAACCTTCTCCAGAGTGCTCAGGACCTCAGACTGGGCCGAAGGTTTACCTTTCAACAAGACAATGACCCTAAGCACACAGCTAAAATAACGAAGGAGTGGCTTCACAACAACTCCGTGACTGTTCTTGAATGGCCCAGCCAGAGCCCTGACTTAAACCCAATTGAGCATCTCTGGAGAGACCTAAAAATGGCTGTCCACCAACGTTTACCATCCAACCTGACAGAACTGGAGAGGATCTGCAAGGAGGAATGGCAGAGGATCCCCAAATCCAGGTGTGAAAAACTTGTTGCATCTTTCCCAAAAAGAATCATGGCTGTATTAGATCAAAAGGGTGCTTCTACTAAATACTGAGCAAAGGGTCTGAATACTTAGGACCATGTGATATTTCAGTTTTTCTTTTTTAATAAATCTGCAAAAATGTCAGCAAGTCTGTGTTTTTCTGTCAATATGGGGTGCTGTGTGTACATTAATAAGGAAAAAAATTAACTTAAATGATTTTAGCAAATGGCTGCAATATAACGAAGAGTGAAAAATTTAAAGGGGTCTGAATACTTTCTGTCCCCACTGTATATATTTTTGTAAATGGTATCACACTATCCAGTCCTCATTTCTCATATACATGTGGAGACTACGCCATTTTACAGCATAGGACAGTGATAGCGAACCTTGGCACCCCTTGGAACTACATTTCCTATGGTGCTCAACTGCATGCTTTGGAAATGTAGTTCCAAAACATCTGGGGTGCCAAGGTTCACCATCACTGGCATAGGATATCACAGATCCATCTACACAGAACCCAGAGTTGGTTCACTGGCGTGTTTAGATCAAGCTTACTGTAATTGCGAGGTCACATGTTCCGAGGTGAGCATACTCACACAGGGGAGGAGCACAAGAGTGATGTCACTTGAACACATGTGGATTATCACTACAGCGGTGGAGGAATTGTGGATGAAATTTTCACAAGCACTACAGCACTTTATCATCACAGCAAGATTTAAAGCATATTATATGGACTTTAATGCAATTTTTGTTTAATATGCTAATTGATTATGTCACATAGCACTTTGGCACTCTATTTTATATTGATTTGATCGATTTATGTCTCATTATTGATTTTTTTGGCACTATATTTAGCACAGTTAATTTATTTATTTATTTATTTTTTGGTATTGCATATTGACACTAGCTTAGCGCAGTATTTTCGTATTTAGATTGTTTAGCATGGATGTATGGGACGTGATCAATACCAGCAGCTGATTATCTAGTCTCAGATTTATTATATTTTGGTAGCTCGCAAGATTTTCAGTTTATACATCAGTACATTACAGTCCCAACCTGCCCTGTGGATTAATATTGAAGAGGCTGGGACTGTATTGTACTCGTCTGGCACAGGAGAGTACTACACCTGCACTCAAAAGTGAAGAAATAGTCCGCTTGTCTTGGGAAAGTCTTTTTTAAATGTTATTTGCCACAGCCTGCAGATCGCGGTGCCCAGAGTCACCACTCTGTCTCCACCCACCCCCCTTCTTTCCCTGCTGAATTGGCCGGGCTGTGGGGCCAGACCTGGAAAGTATCCCCGCACAGCAGCCAAAGCAGCCTGAGGGAGCTCCAGAGATAGATGGGGCCCGGGCGGCTGGTTTGTTTAGGAAACACAGGCCCCCTACATGTGTATGGGCTGTCCCCCTCTGATGGCGGCCCTGGCTCCACTGCAAACAAAGACAGCTTTTCAGGTGTCATCAACAAATTCACACTGCTTTTACTTCTGTTGAGCCCATACAAGATACTAAATGCAAGGCCTTAACAAAATAAAAACAAATAAAATAGAGCTGAAACAACACAGAAACACTACAAGCAAAATGTTACTAAACCCAGGACCCTGAATTTACTATATCTGGTCTCCCACGGTACGCAGAACATGGAAATGCTATTATTTTAGTAAATATAAACTGCTTAATTACTTTTCTAATCTTATGACTTCTATCAGTCTCTGGTTAAAGCTTATAGGAGCAGTTTTCAATCTCCTCTGATTGTCCTATGAGGCTGCAGGACCCCTGACACTCTGTTTGGACAGTGATGATTGGCTCTGTGCTGATCACCTGCACCCTCCCAAGAAAAAAAAACCTCTCTAGCAATACACACCAAACTGAGCATGTGCAGAGTGACTCCAAAGGCTCTCTCCTATCAGGATATATATTTGGGGACAGTGAAAAAAGGAGGATCAGAGATGACAGGATCAAACAGCCTTTTTACACAATGCAAAGGATTAACCCCTTAGGTTCCACGGTGACAACAAGCATGCATTACTGCATATACAGACTGATTTTACTTTAACTCCAACACATCTACAAAGGACTAATGCCCCGTACACACGGTCGGACTTTGTTCGGACATTCCGACAACAAAAACCTAGGATTTTTTCCGATGGATGTTGGCTCAAACTTGTCTTGCATACACACGGTCACACAAAGTTGTCGGAAATCCGATCGTTCTAAACGCGGTGACGTAAAACACGTACGTCGGGACTATAAACGGGGCAGTGGCCAATAGCTTTCATCTCTTTATTTATTCTGAGCATGCGTGGCACTTTGTCAGTCGGATTTGTGTACACACGATCGGAATTTCCGACAAGGGATTTTGTTGTCGGAAAATTTTATCTCCTGCTGTCCAACTTTGTGTGTCGGAAAATCCGATGGAAAATGTCCGATGGAGCCCACACACGGTCGGAATTTCCGACAACGCGCTCCGATCGGACATTTTCCATCGGAAAATCCGACCGTGTGTACGGGGCATTATAGTGTGTGGAACTCATCACCTGCCAAAGCATTGGCCAGTGGTCATTGACAGCTATTTGTAATGCATTATGGGATGTTTGGCAGAGTGATTCTTACTGAATGTCCCAAAAGCTGTGATTTTGTCTGAACAGCCAAAAGTTGGTTTGAACTAAACTCTTGACTCATCCCTTCTGGAAAGCAATGAATTAGATTTCCACTCCCTTTTCTTATATTAGTAGCTCTTTTCTCTCACTTTGGTGTTGTTTTTTGCTAAGCATCTATCTGGATCAAGTGGCCTCTGAGTTTCACCTTGTAAACTTCCCATAGAAAAGCAATGATGAATCAAATGCAAATGATTAACCACTTCAGCCCCGGGAGGATTTACCCCCTTCCTGACCAGAGCATTTTTTGCGATATGGCACTGCATTGATTTAGCTGACAATTGCGCGGTCGGGCGATGTTGCACCCAAACAAAATTTGATGGCCTTTTTTTCCACATAAATAGAGCTTTCTTTTGGTGGCATTTGATCACCTCTGCGGTTTTTATTTTTTGCGCTATAAACAAAAAAAGGCCGTCAGTTTTGAAAAAAGGCTGTTTTTTTTACTTTTTGCTATAATAAATATCCCCCAAAAATTATATAAAAAAATGAATGTCTTCCACAGTTTAGGCCGATATGTTTTCTTCTACATATTTATGGTAAAAAAATTGCAATAAGTGTATATTGATTGGTTAGCGCAAAAGTTATAGCGTCTACAAAATAGGGGATAGATTTATGGTATTTTTATTATTAATTTTTTTTTCACTATTAATGGTGGCAATCTGCAATTTTTATTAGGACTGCGACATTATGGCGGACAGATTGGACACTTTTGACACTATTTTGGGTCCTTTGACATTTATACAGCGATCAGAGCTACAAATAGCCACTGATTACTGTATAAATGACACTGGCAGGGAAGGTGTTAAACACTAGGGGGCAATCAAGGGGTTGTGTTCCCTGGATGTGTTCCAACTGTAGGGGGGATGGGCTCACTACAACATGACAGAGATCACTGCTCCCAATGAAAGGTAGCAGCAGATCTCTTTCGTGTTGCTAGGAAGTAGGGATGAGCTTCGAGTTCGAGTCAAACTCATGTTCGACTCGAACATCGGCTGTTCGCAAGTTCGCCGAACAGCGAACAATTTGGAGTGCCAAATTCGAATGCCGCGGAACACCCTTTAAAAGTCTATGGGAGAAATCAAAAGTGCTAATTTTAAAGGCTTATATGCAAGTTATTGTCATAAAAAGTGTTTGGGGACCTGGGTCCTGCCCCAGGGGACATGGATCAATGCAAAAAAAAGTTTAAAAAACGGCCGTTTTTCGGGAGCAGTGATTTTAATAATGCTTAAAGTCAAACAATAAAAGTGTAATATCCCTTTAAATTTCGTAGCTGGGGGTGTCTATAGTATGCCTGTAAAGGGGCGCATGTTTCCCGTGTTTAGAACAGTCTGACAGCAAAATGACATTTCAAAGGAAAAAAAGTCATTTAAAACTACTCGCGGCTATTGCATTGCCGGTCCGACAATACACATAAAAGTTCATTGATAAAAACGGCATGGGGGTGTTCGGCTCATCCCTACTAAGAAGAACAGAGAAATGCCTTGTTTACATAGTCATCTCCCCATTCTGCCTCTCCTCACCGTAATCGCGGGACGCCGGCGAACATCGAGCTTGCGGGACCCGCGGGCATGCTCCCGCACGTGCGCCCGCTAGATGGCAAATTCAAAGGGACGTACAGGTATGCCCTTTTGCCTGCCCGTGCCATTCTACTGATGTAAATCGGCATGCGGCAGTCGGCAAGTGGTTAAAGAGGATGTGACCAGGAATTTATTCAATCTCCATTTAAAAGAAGGCTTGTCATGCAGGGACAGCTTCTATGCAGAAGAAGGGGGTTCTCATCAGGCCAGGGTCTGGAAAAGATGTCCACTTTAGAAACTAAAGATAATTGTTGGGGTAGCACAAAGATGTGGTCTATCTGATAGAAGTTTGAATGAGGGGGGGTGAACTTCCTGCCAGGTATCTGTTTTTATTATTATTTGTTTGTCTGTCTTCATAACAAAATGTATTAATTAATTAATATAGGTTGACTTTGTTCTTCAAAGCAAATCCAGACTGTCAAACTTGACTGAATTGATTTGCCCAATCTTCAAGTGTGAGTCGGAATTGATTTTTAAATGTTTGTTCATTGCTTATTGAACATGAATATTTATTGCTGAATTTAAATTCAATCTCTAATATTTAAAAGTGTAAGACCACATTTAGATGAGTTATGCTTTTCCCATGAAGACATTTTGCAACTTCTACTTCTTCCAAAGGAAAGTTAGTATCTTGCTAATTTCAATGGCACAAGGACAGGTAAGTACCTGTCTTGTCAGGGGTGCAGAAGAGGCCCATTGAAGGTTACTAAATGTAAGATCAAAATAATTGAAATGGTAATTTCTTTTTTTATCTTTAAATAATCTTTATTAGCATTTCTTAAATTACATACCTTCCAACAAACATATTAAAACAATCTCAACTTCAGGTAATCATAGTGCACTAGAAAAAAGGTCATATATACCCCATCCGTTCCTACCATGATCCCATTACACCTCCTTATTCTATCCACCGGTTGAGGTTTGGTACCGTGTGTTAAGGCAACATATAATTATTTTCCCCTACTCCCCTCCCACCCTGATCCAGATCCTGCCTCAATGGTAATGGTAATTTCTAAATATACCCTCCTCTGCCATAAATATTTTTGCCTTTACAGTCCAGGAGAACAATCACCTATAAATGTTTTGGCTTTTATTTCTGCTATCCACAATGTTAACCAGAATCTAGACATTTTGCCCAATATTACACTGGGATTTCATGTGCTTGATTCATGTTTACATCCATGTTTGGCTGTAAAGGATGTTCTAAGCATTTTATCTGGGCTACAGAAGGCAGTCCCTAATTACTCATGTTCTGGAGAAGCTGAACTGGTGGGTTTTATTGGAGATCATTACTCAGTTACAACAATTCCAATGGCACAAATACTAGGAATTTATGGATATACACAGGTACGTCTTTCATCTTTGCCCTCAAGACCATCAAGTGCAAAATTCAAATATAACATAGCTACAATGAAACAAAAAAAAATGTTTCTTAATTCAAATATATTATTGTGAAGAATAATTTTTTGTGCATGGAACTCCTTCCAGCTCCATATAAATGTTTATCTTATGTAGCACACCCTCTAAGGAGCTACAGAAGAACTGGATCCCTCACTCCTGCACAGCCAGGCACACCAAACCCCAACAGGCACTCCAGAGTCAGAGAATGGTCTGTGACCCTGTTTTTGTTATTTATTGAGTGTTAATAAGTTGGATAGGGATGGGAGGTCATGGGATGTCCACTTGACTTCAGCAACAAATATTAGGCAGCAGCTTCAGGGACATCTTCCTATACACAGTCTATATACAGTCTCCTTGACTCTTTCTGCACACACTAGATAGCTGGCTCCAGCTGAATCACTGTCGGAAGATATGACAAGGTCTCAGTCAGTTTTTTAGCAATGGCTCACAAGGGTGGAATGACAACTCTTTGGGCCCCCGGGCAATAGGAGTTTATGGGGCCCCCTGTATCCAAGCTGTTATGTATTAGTGTGTTATACTGCTCTCCATCCAGTAGGGGGAAGCATTGTAAATATGTTCTTTTTATTGTTCTGGTAGAGCAATGTACTTTAGAGTCCTGTGAATGCCTGTCCATGTCGATGGTTCAAATACATTTTAAAATACACAAAACTGGTGATGAGGATGGGATTTCAGTGAATGGACACTGCAAAAGTACAGGTAATCCGCTTGAGTGAAGAATCAGAACTTGTGTTTTAGAGACACATCTTTAAATATCTCCAGCATGGCTTCGCTGGGACACATGGAGGAATTTGATGTGGTTAATTCATCCTCATGGGACTTGTATGCTGACAGGTTAGAGCTTTCCTGGAAGCTGTGCAGAAAAGAGCTGTGTTACTGAGTTTTATTGGATCTAAGATTTTTTTTTCAAATAACAGTTTTATTAGTTATCTCAGCAGGTAAAAGAACATAGACAGAACACACTATGTTCCAGACAGTGCTAGAGATAGCCGGTAAAGACATTGTGGCAGTAATTGGTGCAGGATCATTGCTAAATCATACTATGAGTTAGATAATAATTGAAATTTGCCATTGGCTAGGTGAGAGCCTATGGAATGTGAGAGAGAACATAAAAGAAAAGATAGAATGGAGAGAAGGAATATAGAGAGTTAGAAATGTAAGATAAGAAAGAAGAGATGGGAAAGTAAGGTAGTATCTCAACCATCGGTTTAAGGCGGGTCCTCTCGTCGATGCTACTCCACCCAGACCTTATCGTGCATTTCCAACTTATCCTTTATTCTAGGTGTCATTTTTCCATTAGCTCCACATCTTTTATTCTGACATACAGAGCTTCTTGGGAGTGTGGGGAGCGCCGATTCCAGTTGAGGGCGACCAGACATCGTGCAGCTGTCAGAACATGTCGTAGTAGCTTCTTGGATGGTTTGGCAATTTGTAATGGTGACACACCAAGTAGGAAAAATGTTGGCGTCATGGGGACCTGTAGCCCAAAGAGGCAGGACAACAAGCGCTGTGTCTGCGTCCAGAAGGGCACTATTA
Source organism: Aquarana catesbeiana (assembly GCF_042186555.1). Taxonomy (NCBI): domain Eukaryota; kingdom Metazoa; phylum Chordata; class Amphibia; order Anura; family Ranidae; genus Aquarana; species Aquarana catesbeiana. Next base: position 941,620,275 of record NC_133324.1, read on the forward strand.
TGGGACAACTCCAGTAAATATGGTAGAGGCAGGGTCATCTTTAATATTGATTGGACCCTGGACAAAAATTTTCTTGGGCCCCACCCTCCATGCAGTTTCCCTCTCCACCTGCTCTGAGACATACAATAAATAGCAGCTAGACTCAAAATGTGTTTACTGAATCAGATCAGGCAGCGATTGCAATTGGTTGCCAGAGGTTACAATGTATCATCACCATGCACTGACTGGTTGCTAGAGGTTACAGCACACATTGTGGCTCACTGATTAGTTGCTAGAAGTTACAGCACATGGTTTCTGCTTGTTGATTGGGTGCTAGAGATTACTGTACATCAATACTGCTCACTGATTGGTTACTAGAGGTTACTGCACATCATCTCCTGACTGCCTGCACACCATGGATTGGGGAGGTGAAGGACCCAAATAATAGACAGAAAACTCCTAGGGATCCTAGGACTCCTGGGATCAGTGGCAGTGCTGGGGGGAGGTGTGATCAATGGCAATGCTGATAAAGACTACCAATATAAGGAATTTCAACATTGGCCACCAAAGTAATAGGGGTTTACACTGACCACTAATGTAATAAAAGCATTCACAGTAACCACCAATGTAAGGAGGAATTACATTTTACACTGACCAGTAGGGATGGGCCGAACACCCCCCCCCCCCCGTTCGGTTCACACCGTTAAAGTCTATGGGACACGAACATGAAAAATCACAAGTGCTAATTTTAAAGGCTTATATGCATGGTATTGTCTTAAAAAGTGTTTGGGGACCTGGGTCCTGCCCCAGGGGACATGTATCAATGCAAAAAAAAGTTTTAAAAACAGACGTTTTTTTCGAGAGCAGTGATTTTAATAACGCTTAAAGTGAAACAATAATAGGGCGTACACACGGTCGGACTTTGTTCGGACATTCCGACAACAAAATCCTAGGATTTTTTCCGATGGATGTTGGCTCAAACTTGTCTTGCATACACACGGTCACACAAAGTTGTCGGAAAATCCGATCGTTTTAAACACGGTGACGTAAAACACGTACGTCGGGACTATAAACGGGGCAGTGGCCAATAGCTTTCATCTCTTTATTTATTCTGAGCATGCGTGGCACTTTGTCCGTCGGATTTGTGTACACACGATCGGAATTTCCGACAACGGATTTTGTTGTCGGAAAATTTTATCTCCTGCTCTCCAACTTTGTGTGTCGGAAAATCTGATGGAAAATGTCCGATGGAGCCCACACATGGTCGGAATTTCCGACAACACGATCCGATCGGACATTTTCCATCGGAAAATCCGACCGTGTGTACGGGGCATAAAAGTGTAATATTCCTTTAAATTTTGTACCTGGGGGTGTCTATAGTATGCCTGTAAAGTGGTGCATGTTTCCCGTGTTTACAACAGTCCGAGTGCAAAATGACATTTCTGAAGGAAAAAAAGTAATTTAAAAGTGCCAGCGCTATAATGAATTGTCGGTCCGGCATTACACATAAAAGTTCATTGAAAAAAATGGCATGAGATTTCCCCATAGGGGAACCCCGAACCAATAAAACAAAATGCATAGGGGTCCCCCCAAATTCCATGCCAGGCCCTTCAGGTCTGGTATGGGTATTAAGGGGAACCCCCCGCCACATTCTTTAAAAAAAAATGGCGAGGGGGCCCCCCTCAAAATCAATACCAGACCCTTCAGGTCTGGTTTGCATTCTAAGGGGAACCCCGCGCCAAAATTAAAAAAAATAAATGGCGTGGAGTAGCCCCCCAAAGCACCTTGTCCCCATGTTGATGGGGAGAAGGGCCTCATCCCCACAACCCTTGCCAGGTGGTTGTGGGGGTCTGCGGGTGGGGGGATTATCGGAATCTGGAAGAACCCTTTAACAAAGAGAACCCCCGGATCCTTCCCCCCTGTGTGAATTGGTAATGGGGTACAAATACCATTTCACAAAAAAGTGTCAAAAATGTTAAAAAAGACAATAGTAAACAGGTGACCCCGCCCCCCTCTGACACCATGGGGAAAGCCATAGGTAAGTCCCCGTGCATCAGAGGGGGGCAGGGTCACCGGGTGAACTGTAACCTGAACAGAAGCGTCACACAGTGGAAAACCCAATGAGGTGGATTGTATGGAGGATGAAGCGGAGAAGAAGAAGCCGGAGGAAGAAGCCGGATAAGAAGACCAGAGGAAGAAGTGGAGGAAGATAGAGGAAGAAGTGGGGGAAGAACAAGATGGAGGAGGCAGAAGAACACCAAGGGAAGACCAGAAGAAAGAAGATGGAAGAAGAAGCGGGGAAAGAAGAAGACATTAATAAAGGAATTGTCAAAATCCGTCTATTGTCTTTTTTAACATTTTTGACACTTTTTTTGTGAAATGGTAGGGGTACAAATAGCAATTCATACGGGGGGCAGGATCTGGGGGTCCCCTTGTTAAAGGGAGCTTCCAGATTCCGATAAGCCCCCCAGCCCACAGACCCCCACAACCACTGGGCAAGGGTTGTGGGGATGAGGCCCTTCTCCCCATCAACATGGGGACCAAGTGCTTTGGGGGGCTACCCAAAAGCACCCTCCCAATGTTGAGGGCATGTGGCCTTGTACGGTTCAGGAGGGGGGGCGCTCTCTTGCCCCCTTATTTCCTGTGGCCTGCCAGGTTGCATGCTCGGATAAGGGTCTGGTATGGATTTTTGGGGGGACCCCATGCCATTTTTTTTTTTAAATTTTGGCTCGGGGCTCGCCTTAAAATCCATAGCAGACCTGAAGGGCCTGGTATGGGTTTTGAGGGGGACCCCCATGTCATTATAGCCGCTAGCGCTAGTACTTTTAAATTACTTTTTTTCCTTTAGAAATGTAATTTTGCACTTGGACTGTTCTAAATACAGGAAACATGTGCCACTTTACAGGCATACTATAGACACCCCCCAGGTACGAAGTTTAAAGGAATATTGCACTTTTATTTTTTCACTTTAAGCATGATTAAAATCACTGCTCCTGAAAAAACGGCCGTTTTTAAAACTTTTTTTTGCATTGATCCATGTCCCCTGGTGCAGGACCCAGGTCCCCAAACACTTTTTATGACAATAACTTGCATATAAGCCTTTAAAATTAGCACTTTTGATTTCTCCCATAGACTTTTAAAGGGTGTTCCGCGGCATTCGAATTTGCCGCGAACACCCCAAATTGTTCGCTGTTCGGTGAACTTGCGAACAGCTGATGTTCGAGTCGAACATGAGTTCGACTCGAACTCGAAGCTCATCCCTACTTCCTAGCAACACAACAGAGATCTACTGCTACCTGTCATCTTTTTAAAACTTTTTTTTGCATTGATACATGTCCCCTGGGGCAGGACCCAGGTCCCCAAACACTTTTTATGACAATAACTTGCATATTAACCTTTAAAATTAGCACTTTTGATTTCTCCCATAGACTTTTAAAGGGTCTTCGAATTTGCCGCAAACACCCCAAATTGTTCGCTATTCAGCGAACGGGAGAACAGCCAATGTTCGACCCGAACTCATGTTCGACCCGAGCATAAAGCCCATCCCTACTGACCACCAATGTAAGTGGGACATTCACACTGGCCACTAGTGTGAATGAAAGGATTCTACACCAAGCACCAATGTAATGAGAGGATTTACACTGACCACCAATGTAACTGAGACGTTTAGCCTGCGTTCACATTTGTGTGTGTTGGGAACGCATGCAAAATCGCTTTCCTGATGCCACAGAAACGTGCTGCCCTTAATTGTTAATAACACCCTCACGCATCTGCTGACATGTGCCTTGGCACTGTGTGATTTTGAAAAAGGGTTTGGGACCTTCTCCCGCATTTGTAGCACATAGAGCAGCCCACTGAAATGAATGGGCTGCCCTACACGTGACCTACATCTTTATCCACCCTGTCAGTACACCTTTGCATCCTAAAACCCCTGCTAACCTCTGCACCCCAAACCTCTCCAACCCCCCTCCCCTTTAACTCTACCTGACTTCTCTGCTCATCTTTGCACCCACCTTCTTTACCTCCGTACATCCCCTCCTTGCTCACCTGTGCACCACAAACTGTAATTCCAGTTGTAGGCAGGACTTTCAAGCATGCCCCTTTACCTTCCCAGTGGGCAGCATTCAGTATAGGTGATGGTGGTTATGACCTCAGGGGGCATGATATACATATGAATACCGCCTCTATTTACATAAAAATGCTGCCGGTCTGCCACTATTTACATATGAATGCAGCCGCTATTTACATATGAATGCCGCTATTTACATATAAACACAGGGTCTGCAGGTGAGTCATCTGTACACAAAAGGGCAGAGCTTGGCAGCATTAGTAACAGAACTTCACACTGAGATATCAGGACACAGCATGGGATTAAAATTTCAAGGGATGAAGGAATTTAAACTGGGATAGTTGGCAAGTATGAGGCAGATGATTCGGGCCCCAGAACAACAGGGCCCAGGGCAGCTGCCCTTTTACCCTGCCCTAAAAACTGCCCTGGGTAGAGGGTACCTTTGTCCCCCTGACAGCGTCAGCACCGACCAGAGCTCAAGGGGTAGATAACATGGAGTACGTCTGGCGCCAGGTACCAAAAGTAAAGAATTTTATAAGCGGTCTCTTTGTAGAGCGTACAGAAGGAGCTTTTAGCCGCCTGGGACAAGATCGTCTGCCATGCCATCTCAAGGATTTCTTCTCTCAATATCTTTTTCCAGCGGAGCATGTAGGCATGTGTACCCTGATTCAGTATAGAGTAGGTATTAAGTAACAAGTATATGTCGGAGATCAGACCCCGGCATGCAGATCCCTCTAATATTAAGCTCTTGAAGGGGGATGGCGCTGAGAATTGGAGATTTGGGGAAAAGGATTGAGCTTATGCGTATTGGCAGATATTCATAAAACACCTGGCGAAGCATGTCATATTTTTCCTGGAGTTCAGTGAATGTTAGTGTCAGGGCTGGGCTCAGCCCTTCCTTCTCAAAGCTGGCCACTCAGCTGTTGGCTTTTTGTCAGCTCCTATCATCCACAGTGACTCACCTGTTGATATGATATCCTGCTCATCAGTCCTGCCTACTTAAGCCAGATGATCTCTGCCTTCGCCTTGGTCACATCTCTAGAGATGCTCTCCTGTGTTCCTGTTAAAGACTTCCTTGGCTGACATTCCTTCTGGCTCCAGATCCTGCTTGCTGTTCTTCTACGCTCATCACTGGCTCCCTGACGTTTTGACTTATCTGACTATCCGTTTCGGTTCCTGAACTCTGGCTATGTTTTGACTACGTTTACCCTGTTTGCCATTTTTTATTATTATTAAACAAGTGGGATTTAAATGTAGTTCTGTCTGATTCATGGTTTCTGACAGTTAGTAATTTGCGTGATCTAGGGTCTACCAAGTGGCCAAAGTGGAATAAGTTCTGCGTTGCCCAGGGTGAAGACATCTGGTGAGTGAAACCAGCAGGCATCTTGGGGTTGCAGAGGAAAGAGGTTAGCAGTGACTTTTCTGAACTGAGCTCGTATGTGCAGGACATTTTGCGCCAGATCGATCTGAGTTGAGACATAGACCCCAAAAGCCTACCAGGGTCCACCTCCGTGTTTGCACTCCAGAGTAAACTATTTGGGTTGGGTGTATAGGCGTGAGCCATATCTTTTCAATCTCTGTCCATTTATTATAGGATCATTGAGGGAACCAGGAGATCAAGGCGTGCAATTGAGTCACTTGATAATATTTTACCAGGTCAGGGAACGCCAGCCCCCCATCGGAGCGGGACGCCATCAAGACCGAACAGGGTATCCTGTGCCTCCTGTAGTTCCAGACAAAGCGTATCAAATCTGCTTGAAGCTTTCTTAGTTGTACATAAAGCACAGGGATAGGCAGTGCCTGGACAAGATACAAGAGTTTAGGGAGAATGTTCATCTTCACAGAGGCCACTCTCCCCAGGAGGGAAATGTCTTCCATTTTTGCAGTAAATCTCTTATGGAGCGAAACAGTGGCGGGAAGTTCGCTTGGTAGAAGGTGGCAAAGGTTGGGGTAATATGAACCCATAGATATTTCAGGGCTGAGGTCTTCCAGTTATACCGAAGCACTGCTGCAGATGGTGCACTTTGGATGCCAGGATGTTAATTGAAAGTGCCTCCGATTTGGTCGCATTTATTTTATAGCCTGAGAGGAACCTATAGGTTTCGAGTTCAGCATGCAAGTTGGGTTAGGGAGATCCCAGGTTGGGTCAGGGTGAGTATGACATCATCCGTGAATAGTGATAGTTTAAACTCCTTCCCTCTGACTGGGATACCCCAAATGTCTGGGTTTCTGCAGATAGATTCAGCCAAGGGTTCAAAACAGAGTGCAAACAATAGCGGTGAGAGTGGGCACCCCTGGCAGATCCCATTAGCAATCGGGAATGAGGGAGACAGAGCAAAAGGAGTTTTTACTTGAGATGTAGGGTTGGTGTAGAGGTGTAGATGGCCCGCAGAAAGGGTCAGTGGAAACCCATGTGGCGTAATGTGGCAAACAGGATAGGCCAGCCCAGGCAGTCGAAGGCCTTTTCCACATCCAGACTGAGGACTAAGGATTCCAGGCCATCCCTGTTTGCCACATCTATTAAGTCAATAACCCTTCTTGTGTTGTCAACTGCCTGATGGAGAGGGACAGAGCCCACCTGATCTTTATGTATTAAAGAGGGTAATATCACGTTCAGGCTTATTGAGAGAAGTTTGGTAAAGATTTTCAGGTCAGAGTTTAAGAGTGCTATAGGCCTATAGCTAGCACATAAAGAGGGGTCTTGTCCGGTTTCAGTATTACAGTGAGGAATGATCTTTGCATGTCTGAGGGAATGGGGGTTTGTTGAAGGAAGGCATTAAAGAGTTTATACATATGTGGCAGGAGTAGGGTAAGAAAGGATTTATAATACTCATAGGGGAGACCATCTGGACCTGGGGATTTACGCGTAGGTTGAGTGTTGATGGCTGACATGAGTTCTGCTTCCGTGATGGGTGCGTTGAGGGAGAGGAGGTCCGAGGCCTGAAGTCAGGAGATTCCACTCCGTTCTAGATTGTGGTTCATGCGGTCAGTTAGTTTGGGGGAAGGGGAGCCATGAGGGATCTCAGGGTTGTTGTATAGAGCGGTGTAGAACTCCTCAAAGGAGTGGACAATGTCCTGGGGGTGAGATAGGAGGCTGCCAAATCTGTTTTTAATTTGATGTGGGGTAGTCGTGTGAGAGCGTTCAGGCAATTTCTGAGCTAGTAGAGAGTAAGCTTTGTTACCCTAATCATAGTACAGTTGTTTTAGTCTAGTCAGGGCCTTTTCTACTTGGCCTAGTGCCAAGTCTTTAAGAGTCATACAGAGACGGATGATTTTTTTGAGTAGGGGTAGGGATGGGGAGGTTTGTAGTTGAAGTTCTAGGGCCCTAAGTTCCCTCTCAGCTTGCGATTTGGTGGCCCTCATGTATTTTTTCATAGCCGAAGCAAGCGCAATGCAGCGACCACAGAGAACTGCCTTATGGGCTTCCCAGAGAAAGGAAGAGGATATGTCTGGGGTGTTGTTCTCGATGAAGTAGAGTTTCAGTGTGTGGATTCTAATTCCATTTTGGAGGGGAGGTGTTGTAGGAGGAAGATATTCAGCTGCCAGTGACATGACTTGCGGTTAGGGGCACCTAAGTCCAGTGTCAGCAGGATGGGGGCATTATCCAACCAGGAGATTGGGAGAATCTGTGCAGCTCGGGTAATGCAGAGCATGGCATTGTTAACAAAGAGGTAGTTAACCACTTGAGCCCCGGACCATTATGCTGCCTAAGGACCAGAGGGCTTTTTCCAATTTGGCACTGCGTCGCTTTAACTGCTAATTGCGCGGTCATGCAATGCTGTACCCAAACGAAATTTGCGTCCTTTTCTTCCCACAAATAGAGCTTTCTTTTGATGGTATTTGATCACCTCTGCGGTTTTTATTTTTTGCGCTATAAACGGAAAAAGACCGAAAATTTTGAAAAAAAATGATATTTTCTACTTTTTGTTATAAAAAAAATCCAATAAACTAAATTTTAGTCATACATTTAGGCCAAAATGTATTCGGCCACATGTCTTTGGTAAAAAAAATGTCAATAAGCGTATATTTATTGGTTTACGCAAAAGTTATAGCGTCTACAAACTAGGGTACATTTTCTGTAATTTACACAGCTTTTAGTTTATGACTGCCTATGTCATTTCTTGAGGTGCTAAAATGGCAGGGCAGTACAAAACCCCCCCAAGTGACCCCATTTTGGAAAGTAGACACCCCAAGGAAATTGCTGAGAGGCATGTTGAACCCATTGAATATTTATTTTTTTTGTCCCAAGTGATTGAATAATGACAAAAAAAAAAAAAAAATATTTACAAAAAGTTGTCACTAAATGATATATTGCTCACACAGGCCATGGGCCTATGTGGAATTGCACCCCAAAATACATTCAGCTGCTTCTCCTGAGTATGGGGATACCACATGTGTGGGACTTTTTGGGAGCCTAGCCGCGTACGGGGCCCCGAAAACCAATCACCACCTTCAGGATTTCTAAGGGTGTAAATTTTTGATTTTACTCCTCACTACCTATCACAGTTTCGGAGGCCATGGAATGCCCAGGTGGCACAAAACCCCCCAAAATGACCCCATTTTGGAAAGTAGACACCCCAAGCTATTTGCTGAGAGGCATATTGAGTCCATGGAATATTTTATATTTTGACACAAGTTGTGGGAAAGTGACACTTTTTTTTTTTTTTTTTTTTTTTTTGCATAAAGTTGTCACTAAATGATATATTGCTCACACAGGCCATGGGCATATGTGGAATTGCACCCCAAAATACATTTAGCTGCTTCTCCTGAGTATGGGGATACCACATGTGTGGGACTTTTTGGGAGCCTAGCCGCGTACGGGACCCCGAAAACCAATCACCGCCTTCAGGATTTCTAAGGGTGAAAATTTTTGATTTCACTCTTCACTGTCTATCACAGTTTCGGAGGCCATGGAATGCCCAGGTGGCACAAACCCCCCCCAAATGACCCCATTTTGGAAAGTAGACACCCCAAGCTATTTGCTGAGAGGCATGGTGAGTATTTTGCAGCTCTCATTTGTTTTTGAAAATGAAGAAAGACAAGAAAAAACATTTTTTTTTTTCTTTTTTCAATTTTCAAAACTTTGTGACAAAAAGTGAGGTCTGCAAAATACTCACTATACCTCTCAGCAAATAGCTTGGGGTGTCTACTTTCCAAAATGGGGTCATTTGGGGGGGGTTTGTGCCACCTGGGCTTTCCATGGCCTCCGAAACTGTGATAGGCAGTGAAGAGTGAAATCAAAAATTCACGCCCTTAGAAAGCCTGAAGGCGGTGCTTGGTTTTTGGGGTCCCGTACGCGGCTAGGCTCCCAAAAAGTCTCACACATGTGGTATCCCCGTACTCAGGAGAAGCAGCAGAATGTATTTTGGGGTGTAATTTCACATATTCCCATGGCATGTTTGAGCAATATAACATTTAGTGACAACTTTGTGCAAAAAAAAAAAAAAAAATGTGTCTCTTTCCCGCAACTTGTGTCGCAATATAAAATATTCCATGGACTCGACATGCCTCTCAGCAAATAGCTTGGGGTGTCTACTTTCCAAAATGGGGTCATTTGGGGGGGTTTTGAACTGTCCTGGCATTTTATGCACAACATTTAGAAGCTTATGTCACACATCACCCACTCTTCTAACCACTTGAAGACAAAGCCCTTTCTGACACTTATTGTTTACATGAAAAAGTTATTTTTTTTTTGCAAAAAAATTACTTTGAACCCCCAAACATTATATATTTTTTTAAAGCAAATGCCCTACAGATTAAAATGGTGGGTGTTTCATTTTTTTTTTTCACACAGTATTTGCGCAGCGATTTTTCAAACGCATTTTTTGGGGAAAAAACACACTTTTTTAAATTTTAATGCACTAAAACACACTATATTGCCCAAATGTTTGATGAAATAAAAAAGATGATCTTAGGCCGAGTACATGGATACCAAACATGACATGCTTTAAAATTGCGCACAAACGTGCAGTGGCAACAAAATAAATACATTTTTAAAAGCCTTTAAAAGCCTTTACAGGTTACCACTTTAGATCTACAGAGGAGGTCTACTGCAAAAATTACTGCCCTCGATCTGACCTTCGCGGTGATACCTCACATGCATGGTGCAATTGCTGTTTACGTTTGACGACAGACCGCCGATTGCGTTCGCCTTAGCGCGAGAGCAGGGGGCGACAGGGGTGCTTTTTTTTTTTTTTTTTTTCTTTATTATTTTTCTGCGTTTTTTATCTTATTTTTAAACTGTTCCTTTCATATTTTTTTTTTTAATCATTTTTATTGTTATCTCGGGGAATGTAAATATCCCCTATGATAGCAATAGGTAGTGACAGGTACTCTTTTTTGAAAAAATTGGGGTCTATTAGACCCTAGATCTCTCCTCTGCCCTCAAAGCATCTGACCACACCAAGATCGGTGTGATAAAATGCTTCCCCAATTTCCAAATGGCGCTATTTACATCCGGCGAAATCTAAGTCATAAAATGCTCGTAGCTTCCGGTTTCTTAGGCCATAGAGATGTTTGGAGCCACTCTGGTCTCTGATCAGCTCTATGGTCAGCTGGCTGAATCACCGACTGCATTCTCAGGTTCCCTGTTGAGACAGGAGAGCCAGAGAAAAACACGGAAGACGGTGGGGGGGGGGCATTCCCTCCCACGGCTTGTAAAAGCAGTCTAGAGGCTAATTAGCCGCTAGGATTGCTTTTACATGAAAGCCGACCGCTGGCTGAAAAGAATGATACCAAGATGATACCTAAACCTGCAGGCATCATTCTGGTATAACCACTCAAAGTCGTGAATGGCGTACCTGAAGACAAAAAAATGGTTAACAATAAAGCACAGTAAACGGTAAAGTATAAAAAATTGCATACCTGAAAAAGCAAACATGATAAAACATAATAACAATAAAACATTGCAGAATAGAATACAGTAAAAAAGAGCAGAACAATAGAGAGAGAATAGAGAGAGAGAGAACAATAAAACGACAACAATTTTTTTTTATTTTATATATATATTTTTTTTTTTACACTTTTTTTGTAACTAACTTTTGTAACTGTAACCGGTTCCAGGTTCGGGTCTCTCAAAATGCGATGGCATCTTGGGAGACCCTGTGAAAGTGTGTCCTAGTCTGTGCAATGCTGTACCCTACGCTAATACTCAACTAGTGAATGGTAGCGTTCAAAACATTCACCAATGCAAAGACCAGGATTGTCAGGACAGGAGGGACAATAATAGCGGGTGTCATGCCTATATCCGCGCTTCCTGCAGACACAACATCTTTTTTGGGGGGGTTCGTTGGGTAGGGGTACTCGGGAGGACATAAAGAAAATGCCTCTCATGCAGCCGACTGCATTTGATTGGGGATGTGAATGGGGGAAGTACGGGCGCTGCAGAAGTGGTGGGTTCCCAATTAGGATTGGCGAATGCAGCAGGAAGGGCACTATGGGCACGACGGGCCTGTGTTTGTCTTCTTGGTGGCAGCGGGACACTACTTGTGCTTGCCACCTCACCAGCTTGAACTGCACTTATGGGACTGGCCACGTCACCAAGTGTTACTGCAGTGCTGGTTTGACTACGACCAGGGTGTACTAGGCCGCTGGTGCTTGCCAGTTCACCAAAACGCTACCAAAAAAACTGTTAGCGATCGCAGGGATCAAGGCCTGACTCTGCGAACGCTGCAGTTATGCGTTAAGTGTTTTGTAAGTGACAGTGATCGATCGATACTGCACTTGGGTGGGCTGGGTTGGGCCGGGCGGAGGGGCAAAACACAGGTGCTAGCAGGTATCTGGGCTGATCCCGCTAACACTGCGTTTTTGGGAACCCTAAACTGCTGGGGACGCTAGTATAGATCTGATCGGATCAGATATTGATCCGTTCAGATACTATACCACTAAGGGAGGTGTACAGTGCGTGCGTGGGTGTTAGCGGTACTGGCGCTAACCTGACGCTGCCTGGGGCTGGTGCTTGCCAGTTCACCAAAACGCTACCAAAAAAACTGTTAGCGATCGCAGGGATCAGGCCTGACTCTGCGAACGCTGCAGTTATGCGTTTAGTGTTTTGTAAGGGACAGTGATCGATCGATACTGCACTTGGGTGGGCCGGGCGGAGGGGCAAAACGCAGGTGCTAGCAGGTATCTGGGCTGATCCCGCTAACACTGCGTTTGTGGGAACCCTAAACTGCTGGGGACGCTAGTATAGATCTGATCGGATCAGATATTGATCCGATCAGATACTATACCACTAAGGGAGGTGTACGGTGCGTGCGTGGGTGTTAGCGCTACTGGCGCTAACCTGACGCTGCCTGGTGCTTGCTTGCCAGTTCACCAAAATGCTACCAAAAAAACTGTTAGCGATCGCAGGGATCAGGCCTGACTCTGCGAACGCTGCAGTTATGCGTTTAGTGTTTTGTAAGTGACAGCGATCGATCGATACTGCACTTGGGTGGGCCGGGCGGAGGGGCAAAACGCAGGTGCTAGCGGGTATCTGGGCTGATCCCGCTAACACTGCACTGCGTTTTTGGGAACCCTAAACTGCTGGGGACGCTAGTATAGATCTGATCGGATCAGATATTGATCCGATCAGATACTATACCACTAAGGGAGGCGTATGCTGCGTGCGTGGGTGTTAGCGGTACTGGCGCTAATCTGACGCTGCCTGGGGCGACGCATATCACCGCCGGGCGATCAGGGGGCTAAACCTTTATTCGGTAATAAACGGCGGGTGCCCTGACACTATAAAAAATAAACGAACTAACCAGCGTCAACCGTAACGTTTATACGGTGATCAGTGGTGAAAGGGTTAACTAGGGGGCAATCAAGGGGTTAAAACATTTATTAGATAGTATATGGGGTCCCTGACACTATAAAACGCTGACGGCGAACCTAAATATTTACGTCCCTAACTAGCGTCACCAGTGACACTAATACAGCGATCAGAAAAATGATCGCTTAGCAACACTGGTGACAGGGGGTGATCAAGGGGTTAAAACTTTATTAGGGGGGGTTAGGGGGGTACCCTAGACCTAAAGGGGGTAATACTAACTGTCCCAACACTGTAACTGTCACAAACTGACACTATGCAGTAATCAGAAAAAAAAAAAAAAAAAAAAAAAAAAACCTGCTGGTGTCAGTTTGTGACAGGGGGGGGGGGTGATTGGGGGGGGATCGGGGGGCGATCGGGGGGGGGATCGGGGTGTTTTGTATGCCTGGCATGTTCTACTGTGTGTGTAGTGTGTTGTGCACTTACATTGATGTCTTCTCCCCTCGGCGCTGGAACGGAATACCGAGCTGAGGGGAGATGACATCATTTCCTTTGCTGCTGTTTAGCATACAGCAGCAAAGGAATGTTCCCATTGGCCGGCGGGGATCGCGAGGGGGGGGCCACGAACGGATGGCCTCCCCCTCATCTCGGATCGCCGGGGAACAGAACGGGACCACCTCGGGCGGCGGGGGGGGGTCCTATCGGACCCCCCACCCGCAGAAGGCAAATCACGTACATGTACGTGATTTTGCCTGCCCGTGCCGCTTTGCCGACGTAAATCAGCGTTAGGCGGTCCTTAAGTGGTTAATGCGTGAATGCATACAGGGGGGCAGAATAAAACATATACTGTCGATCACCGAGGTGGAGAGCCCACCAGGAGTCAAATAGGGCATAGCGCCTAGTGATGTGGCGAAAGAGTTTTGAGTCTCTAGAGGCGCGAGATTGTGAATCCCTAGGGTTTACCACGTGGCGATCAAGCACCGAGGAGTAGAATAGACTTAAGTTCCCACCTACTATTAAGAATTCATTGGGTGTTCGGAAGAGGTGTGCAAACACTTTAGTTAGAAGGTCAATCTGGGTGCAAAAAGTGACTGTCTGCACCTGCCATTGTCTGCGCAGTTTAATATAGTGTCCCCGCAGGTCAATGAAGGACTCAGGACATGTAAACGGGGATCCATGTTTAGGAGGTAAAGCTACACCGGCCCCATCAGGGCCTGATAGACCTGAGGGTAATGTCTGGAAGCGAACTCGAAGGAGTCCCCCTTGTTAAAGTGGGTCTCCTGAATCAGGATGATATCTGCCCCCGATTGCCTGAACTCCCTAAGTGCCAGATGTCTTTTCCTGTGTGAGTTTAGGCCATGAACTTTTAATGACATAACCTTAACCATGGTGATGGATATATGCAAACAAAAAAACTTATCTGGTCCATCTGGTGGAATGCTGTGGTGCAGAGGCCGGGAGTGTGCCATCTCCAGGAGAGGATTCGGATGGTTGCTAGGAGCATAGGGTGAGCCAGTTGAGGAGAAACAGAGAGAAAAACAGAAACAGGGAAAAAAGAAAGAGGTAGATCAATACTACATACAGTAGGCAAAACAAACAGTGTTAATAAGCTCTGTGCAGCCTGTGGGATACAGGGCTTACTAAGTTCCTATCTGTCCTCCCAGTCAAGAGTAGGAAACAGGCCAGGGCGACACAGAGAACCGCAGTGAAAGTTATCAAAAGTCAACAATAAAATATCAAAGGAACTCTAGGGGGTAAACCAAGGGGTCTCTAGTGATCAGAAGGGTACCAACTCTCAAATATCTATCGAAATGCGCCCAGTAAACAAAATAAAGGTAAAACAGGGGCCTAACGGGGCCGTGTATATGGCTGTAGGGTGGGCCAGGGATGTCAACTAGGAGGAAGTTCGGATCATAGGCGGGTGTGACAGATGGGGAGGCCCTGGTTCAGTCAGCCATTTTTTGGTTTGGCAGCTTTACGGGGAGTGTCCGGACCATGGGAGCATTTAGCTGGGGGGACCTTCTGCCAAGCTGTGGGCAGGAACAGTGGGGTAGCCACCAGGTCCCATTCCTGTAATTGGGGGACTGGGATCCCCAGAGTATCGCAGAAAGCTTCCCGGTCTTCCGGATAGTGTAGCATAGCAGATTGTCCCTGTCGTCTTGCTGTGAGGCTAAAAAAGAATCCCCAGTGGTAGACTATGTCTTCTTCTTGCAGCGAGTGGAGAAGGGGTTGGCGGAGCCTGCACTTTTGCAGGGTGATCCAAGAGAGGTCCGGTATTGCTGTACTGGTGTGTTGTCAAAGACTACTTTGCGCATTAAGCGGGCCTTACGCATAATATCTTCTTTCAGGGTGTAGGAGTGAACTCTGCAAATTACATCACGGGGTTTGGAGGCAGGACCTTTAGGGCGCAGGGCACGGTGTGCTCTATCCATTTCAATGTGTTTGTCCTGGGGTTCTCCCAGAAGGTTGTTGAATAGGGTTTGCAGAGTAATTTGTCTTCTGGGCCCTCTGATTCAGGCAGCCCTCTAACTCAGATATTGTTCCTGCACCCCCAGTTGTCCAGGTCCTCAACATGGTGCTGCATATCTCTCAGCAGTATGCAATGGTCTGCTCCTTGCAGTTGAGTGCAATGCACTGCCAGTTTGGTTTCTTGTATTTCCTCCTCTGCCATCTCCACTCTATCTGTTAAGTGTTTGAAATAAGCATGCAGTGTTTGAATCTCTGCACGACAAGTGGATTTAACATCCTCAAGTTGTTTAAAGTCCTCTTTGGTCAGTATGGCTTGGAGATATGATTGCCAGGAGCGGTGCACCTGATGGTGGGGGTCCACCGCTGCCTGCGGCAGCAAGAACTGAGGAGGAGAGGATGGCAATTGAGGTCACAGGGTAGTGGTGTTCTGGGCCTGAATTTTAGGCCTCATTTGAGGGTCCCATGGGTCACTCCACGCCGTGGTCTGGGACGGAGAGGAGGTCTGCAATATCAGTTCCCTGTATGAGCGGGATTGTCTCTGAGTAAGGAGCCGGGGTCCCTTGAGCGGGATTGTCTCTGTGATTTGGGGGAGGCAGGAGCAGAGGAGAAGGCCTGACATGGCGTGAGTCTCCCCTGGGGCTCTACCTGTGAAAACTCAGAGTCCTGTGTGTACATGGGACCCGGTAGGGGTGGGAAGTCCTCTGAGTCCACTGAAGGAGAGAGTTCAGACCCCCTATGGTCAGGCTGGGGTCTTATGCTGTGCGCAGCAGCTGCGGTAAGGTGTCTGTACACTGTGTGTACGAGGAGGGGGTTAGGCCCAGTGCAACGGGCTTTGTCCCGCGTGGTGCCGCCTTGGAAGCAGGGTGCTTTGGGTGACCTCATTAGGGCCTCACAATGCTCCTTCAATAGCACCCTGTGATATACAGTTGGTAGACTACAACAAACAAGATGTGGAAGTTAAGGGTGCTTGCTTTGTACCAGTGAAATATGGAAATTTCAGAGGATGCTTACGCTTAATAATTACTAAGGAACAAAGAGCAAGTTTGCTGGGTAGAGAGTGGTTTGAACGCCCTGGAATTTCATTATCGAGAGTTGATAATGTATCTCCAGTTACTCTACAGAATGTGATAGAGGACTTTAGTATGGTTTTTGAAGAAGGCCTGGGCATGTATAAAGGCCCTCCTGTTTCTTTCAAATTAGACCCTACAGTAACCCCAATTCATATAAAACCACGCAAAGTTGCATTAGCTCTCAGACCAAAAATTGATGGTGAGGTTACACATTTTGTGGAGCAGGGTATACTTGAACCTGTAACACACCCTAAGTGGTGTACCCCAATAGTTCCAGTATTGAAGCCAAATGGTAAAATAAGAATTTATGCTGACTATAAATGTACAATCAACAAAACACTGCAGGAATACCCCTATCAAATTTCAGCTGTACATGAAATTCTGACTTCGTTAGCAAAAGGAAAAGTATTTGCCAAACTGGATATGGCACAAGCTTCTCAACAATTACCTGGGAATGACGCCGCTGCGGATGCACAAACAATAACACACAAAGGAGCTTTCCAAGCAAAATGTTTGCAGTTTGGAGTTTCTACTGCTCCCGGCATATTCTAGAAATTAATAGAGGACCTCTTATCTGGACTTCCAGGTGCAGTACCTTATTTTGATGATGTTCTTATTGGAGTAGATTGTATTCAGTCTTTGACTTCACAACTACAACTTGTTTTGAAACATTTTCTTGATGCTGGTTTCAAATTTAAAAAAGAAACGTGTGTTTTTGGGCTAAATAGCATGGATTTCCTTAGATACAGTATTGATGAACACGGAATTCATCCAACTCATTCTATTGCCCTGTACACACGGTCCGACATTCCGACGTCAAAATCCGTCGGATTTTGGCCCAAACTTGTCTTGAATACACACAGTCGCACAAAGTTGTCGGAATATCTGATAGTTCAGAACTCGGTGGCATACAACATGTACGATGGGACTATAAAGAGGGCAGTAGCCAATAACTTTTGTCTTGTAATTTATTCAGAGCATGTGTGGCACTTTGCCTGTTGGAATTGTCTACACACGATCGGTATTTAAACGATCGGATTTTGTTGTCGGAAAATTTTAGATCCTGCTCTCAAACTTTGTGTGTCGGAAATTCTGACAGAAAAAGTCCGATGGAGCCCACACACGATCGGATTTTCCAACAACAAGATCCGATCGCACATTTTCCATCGGAAAGTCCGACTGTGTGTACAGGGCATTAGGTTGAAGCTTCCAACAAACAAACAAGAGCTGTATACTTTCCTAGGGTTACTTAATTTTTACCATTCTTTTCTGCCTGACAAAGCCACTATTGCTGAACCCCTGCATCGTTTACTAGATAAAGATGTTCCATGGAAGTGGACTGACGTTCATTCTACAGCTTTCAATGCTACAATAAGCTGTTATCTTCTGACAGTGTACTTGATTTACAAAAAACACTCACTCTTATGCCGCGTACACACGACCAGACTTTCCAGTAGACTAGGTCCGACGGCCTTCCCGACGGACTTCCGATGGACTTTCCGAACAAACAGACCTGCCCACACATGATTGGACTTCCAGTAGAATAGGACCGACTGTCTTCCCGACGGACTTTCGGCGGACTTCCGACGGACTTTCTGAATTAACGGACTTGCCCACACGCGGACAAAAGTCCGTTCATTTTGAACCTGACTCAGGTACAACGGGACTTGACAAGGAAGTCAATCTTGATGCTTTTATCAGCGAGATTGACACCTTGTGAGCCTTGTCGCGGGAGCCAGGCCCTTAGGTCTGGTATGGATTTTAAGGGGAACCCTTTACGCCAAAAAAACGGTGTGGGGGTTCCCCCAAAATCCATACCAGACCCTTATCCGAGCACGCAGCCCGGCCGGTCAGGAAAGGGGGTGGGGACGAGCAAGCGCCCCCCCTCCTGAAATGTACCAGGCCGCATGCCCTCAACATGGGGGGTGGGTGCTTTGGGGAAGGGGGCGCCCTGCGGCCACCTCACCCCAAAGCACCTTGTCCCCATGTTGATGAGGACAAGGGCCTTTTCCCGACAACCCTGGCCGTTGGTTGTCGGGGTCTGCCTGCGGGGGGCTTATCGGAATCCGGGAGCCCCCTTTAATAAGGGGGCCCCCAGATCCTGGCCCCCCACCCTATGTGAATTAGTATGGGGTACATCGTACCCCTACCCATTCACATCGTACCCCTACCCATTCACCTGGGGAAAAAAAGTGTCAATAAAAAAACACACTAGACAGGTTTTTAAAGAAATTAGTTAGGCAGCTCCGGTGGTCTTCCTCCAACTTTGGGGTTCTTCTTCCGACTTCAGGGGTCTCTTCCTACTTCTCTGCTCTCTCCAGCCTCTTCTCCCGCTCTCCGGCCTCTTCTCCCGGTGTTCGGTTCTTCTCCCGATCTCCAGCCTCTTCTCCCGGTGTCCGATTCTTCTCCTGCTCTCCGGTTCTTCTGCTGGGCTCCTCCGCTATCTTCTGCTCTTTTGCCGCTCTCTTGCTAGCGGTGGCCTGGTCTTCTCCGTCATCTTGTTCCCTCTTCTCTTCTTCCGATGTTGAGACGGCGCTCTCTCCCGCTGTAATGCCGTGTGAGCGGTGCGCACCGACTTATATAGGCATGGGGCGTGGTCACCGGGTGATGTCACCCGGTGACCCCGCCCCTTATGACGGCACAGTCCCAGCATGCCCCGGGACTGTGACATCATAAGGGGTGGGGTCAACGGGGTCAAGTCGGTCCGTGGCATTACAGCGGGAGAGAGCATTGTGTCAGCATCGGAAGAAGAGAAGAGGGAACAAGACAACGGAGAAGACCGGGCCACAGCTAGCAAGAGAGTGGCAAAAGAGAATAAGATAGCGGAGGGGCCCGGCAGAAGAACCAGAGAGAGGGAGAAGAACTGGACACCGGGAGAAGAGGCCAGAGAGCAGGAGAAGAACCGGACACCGGGAGAAGAAGCCAGAGAGCGGGAGAAGAGGCTGGAGAGAGCGGAGAAGTCGGAAGAGACCCCCAAAGTCGGAAGAAGACCCCCAGGGGCTGCCTAATAAATTACTTTAAAAACCTGTCTAGTGTGTTTTTTTTTATTGACACTTTTTTCCCCAGGTAAATGGGTAGGGGTACGATGTACCCCATACTCATTCACATAGGGTGGGGGGCCGGGATCTGGTGGCCCCCTTATTAAAGGGGGCTCCCGGATTCCGATAAGCCCCCCGCCCGCAGACCCCGACAACCAACGGCCAGGGTTGTCAGGAAGAGGCCCTTGTCCTCATCAACATGGAGACAGGGTGCTTTGGTGTGGGGGGTCCGCAGGGTGCCCCCCTTCCCCAAAGAACCTACTCCCCATGTTGAGGGCATGCAGCCTGGTACGGTTCAGGGGGGAGGTGCCCGCTCGTCCCCACCCCCTTTCCTGACTGGCCAGGCTGCATGTTCGGATAAGGTATGGATTTTGGGGGGACCCCCATGCCGTTTTTTCGGCGTAGGGGGGTTCCCCATGAAATCCATACCAGACCTAAGGGACAGGTCGCCTTTCACGCTCGCTGCAATAGTAAAATGTGTTTTTCCTATTGCAGCGAGCGCGAGATGTATCGCTCTGGAAACACTCTCGTGGGCAAGTGCTGTAGCTGGTCCGTCGGTCCAGCATACAGACGAGCGGATTTCCGATAGGGACTGGCTCTGGCAGAGTTCCGGTGGGAAGATTTGAAACATGTTTCAAATCTAAAGTCCATCTAACTTTCGACTGAAAATGTCCGTCGGAAGTCCGATGAAGCCCACACATGGTCAGATTGTCAGACAGATTCGTTCCGTCGGACCTTTTCTGTTGAAAAGTCTGACCTTGTGTATGTGGCAGTAGCTGGGATGCTTCTCCATATGGCATTTTAGCTGTATTGAGTCATGTTTTGGAAACTGGTGTTGAGGCTCCTATTGCATTCTTTTCAAGGACCTTGTCTATGACAGAGGAATTATGCCTAAATTGACAAGGAGGCTTTAGCTATTGTGTCTGGGGTAAAAAAGTTTCATGACTATTTGTATAGGCGTAGGTTTACCATTGTAACAGACCATAAGCCATAAGTTCAAACCATTTTTAGTGCACCAACATGAATTGTCTGCCTAAAAAGGTTGCATATCATGGAGAAACAGAGTGGTAATTCCAAAGGCAGGAAAAGCTAAAGTACTGCATGCTCTCCAGGAAGGACATCCTGGAATAGTCCGCAAGAAAGCATTGGCCAGAAGTTATGTTTGGTGGCCTAAAATGGATGAAGTTATTGAGAAGTGGTGTCAGGATCACTTTTGTGTTGGACCTATGCCCAGTCTGATGGTCCTGTGCCAGATGTCCAGCTTGTTATTGAGGGTCTGGGGGGCCCTCTTTAGAGGGGGGTAATGTCAGGATAACTTTTGTGCTCCTGCTACTCATGCCAGCATCCGGGTGTGGGCTGTTGCATTCTCCCTGTTTGTGTCCACCTACAAGGTGATTGATATGGTCAGTCACCTGTTATAAGCAAACCGAACACTCTATCCCTTGCTTGTGATAGAGACAGTATGCCTGCATTGTTCCTGTTCAAGACTCCTGTTTGTCTGCCCTGCTTTGCTAGTCTGGATTTCCCTGTGTATGACCTGGATCGGATATTGGACTATTCCCTGAGCTCAGCCTGCCTTTTTACCTGGACTGTCATAGAACCACGTTATCTGTCTGCTAACTGCAAGTAGTCTGCCTGTTTGCTCTGTTTGCATCTGCCCTGACATGGTGGCCAGGCACTATAGCATTGTGTATAAATCCTGGTGGCAACCAAGAAATGGTAGGATTGTTTGCCTTAAGGGAAAGGGGGCTGCTATAGGTGAAGCACACAGTAGCTAGCTATAGTATCTGACCACCTGCATTGGGGTAGAAGTGACATTTGTGACAAGTGGGTACAGAAATGTGTACCATGTCAATCCACCCATCATGCTCCACCTAATGCCTCAGTACATCCCTGGGAAGTGACTAGATCACCTTGATTACGGTTGCATATAGATTTTGCGGAGCCTTTTCAAGGACAGATGTTTTTTTTTAGTTGTCGATTCCATCTCAAAATGGCTGAAAGTTGTATCAATTACAATCCCCACCTCAGCCACTGTAATAAGAATTTGAAGAAGGCTGTTTGCTACTTATGGGTTTCCAGAAACAATCGTGTCTGATAATGGAACGTAATCTACCTCCTCACGTTTCAAAAGCTTTATGGCAAGCAATCTTATTCGACATGTTACGATTGCACCATTTCACCCGTCATCAAATGGTCAAGCTGAACGAATGGTTCAGACCACCAAAGACTCATTGAAGAGAATTGTTCAAGGAGATTGGAATCAGAGACTTGCAAATTTCCTTCTGCAACAACATGTGACACCATGCTCAAGCACTGGTTGCAGCCCAGCAGAGCTCCTAATGAACCGTTGTCTAAAAAATTGATTTTTTTTTTTTTTTTTTTATGTGGACATCCCACATAGTTATTATTATGGTGCTCTGTGTCCCGTGATGTATGATAAAGAAAAATGGATTTTTAAAACAGCTTACCTGTAAAATCCTTTTCTTTGAGTACATCACGGGACACAGATCACCATAATAATGACTATGTGGGTTATACGCTTACCTTCAGGTGATTGGACACTGGCAACCAATAGTAAGACGGTTCCTCACATATAACCCCTCCTATACAGGAAGTGCCTCAGTTTTGTAGTAAGCAATGACGATCCCCAAAAAAAAAGAGGGGAGGGAACTCTGTGTCCCATGATGTACTCAAAGAAAAGTATTTTACAGGTAAGCTGTTTTAAAAATCCGTTTTTCTTTATCATACATCACGGGACACAGAGCACCATAATAATAACTATGTGGGATGTCCTAAAGCAATGCAACTGAGGGGGGGGAACACATTATCCCTAAGCCCGACGGGCCTAAGATTATAAAGCAGCCTGCAACACGCTGTGGCCAAAGACAGTCTCATTTTGAAATCTCACATCCACATGGTAAAACCTGGTGAACGTATGAGCTGAAGACCAAACGGCTGCTTTGCAAACCTGAGCCATAGACACCTTCTGGCGTACTGCCTATGATGCACTAACCCCTCTAGTGGAGTGTGCTCTCAAATCCCGGGGTGGAACCCTGCACTTTAATCCATACGCCTGGACAATAGTCTGGCGAATCCACCTGGATATAGATGAACTTGTTGCCGGCTGTCCTTTTTTGGGACCCTCAGGCAAGACAAAAAAAACAGTCAGTTTTCCGAAAAGGAGCTAACATTTCCAAGTAAACCTTTATCGCTCTCGCCACATCCAGTGAGTGAAGTGACTTTTCCTCCCTAGTTTTAGGGTTTGGAAAAAAGGAAGGTAAAATGATATCCTGATTCAGATGAAATTTGGACACTACCTTCGGTAAAAAATCCGGACAAGGGCGCATGACCACCCTGTCCTGATGAAGAACCATAAAAGGTTCCTTGCAAGAAAGGGCAGCCAATTCTGACACCCTTCTAGCCGATGTTATAGCCACTAGGAAAACTAATTTCCTGGTCAATAGGACAAACGGAATATGCCTAATAGGTTCAAAGGGCTGACTCTGTAAGGCTGAAAGTACCATGGACATAAAGGCGGTTTAAACGGTGGCATCAGGTGCGTTACTCCTTTAACAAAGGTCCGCACCAAAGAATGGGATGCAATTGGCCTCTGGAAGAAAACAGATAAGGCCAAAATCTGTCCCTTAATTGTCCCTAAAGCGAGCTGCAAGTCTACTCCTGTTTGGAGAAAGGCGAGGACTCTTCCAATCGTATACTTATGAGGGTTCCACTTCCTTTTCTCACACCAAGAAATGTATGACTTCCATACTCTGTAATAGATAGCTCTAGAAACTGATTTTCTAGCATTTATCAAAGTGGACAAGACCGAACCCATAATACCACGGTCTTTTAATATTCTGGTCTCAATAGCCAGGCCATCAAATTCAGTGACCATAAAGAAGGGTGGAATATGGGCCCTTGAGACAACAGGTCTGGGCGACAAGGGAGAACCAATGGTTCCCCTACTGCCAATTTCACAATTTCTGAGTACCATGATCTCCTGGGCCACGCTGGGGCCGCTAAGATCATCGGCTTCCGTTCCTCCCGTATTCTGCATAGTAAGTGCCGCAGAATCTGGATTGGATGAAAGGCATAAATCAGAGAATACTGATCCCAAGGAACCACTAATGCGTCTATCCCGACAGCCAGCGGATCCTTGGTCCTGGATACAAACCTGCCCAGTTTGGTATTGAATCTGGATGCCAACAGATCCACATCTGGGGTCTCCCAGTATTGGCAGATCTGTAGAAACACCTCGGGATGCAGAGACCATTCCCCCTGGTAACAATTTCTGGCGACTCAGGAAGTCCGCCTGCCAATTGTCCACCCTCGGGATAAACACTGCCGACAGAAAAGGCACGTGTTTTTCTGCCCAGGATAGAATATGATCTACCTCTCCTTGGGCTGCCCGACTCCTGGTACCTCCCTCATGGTTGATATATGCCACAACTGTGGAGTTGTCAGACTGGACTCTGACAGGAAGCCCCTGCAACCTGGACGTCCAGAATCGCAGGGCCAGACGTGCTGCCCGAATCTCCAATAGGTTGATGGGCAGAGTCCTCTCTGTCTGGGACCATACTCCCTGAACAGATGCTTCCTCTAGGACTGCTCCCCAGCCAAGAAGACTGGCATCCGTGGTTACCACCTTCCAGGCTACAGGTGGGAAAGACTTCCCCCTTTTCAAGTTGCTGGTTCTTAACCACCAAGAGAGGTTCCATAGAACCTGTGGAGATAGAACCATAGGTTGATTCAGGGTTCAAACTGACTTGTCCCAGGCTTTTAGAATACTGTTCTGGAACACTCTGGAGTGGAACTGTGCATATGGCACTGCCCTGAAAGATGACACCATTTTGCCCAGTAATCTCATGCACAGCCGAACAGAAGGAGCTGGTTCTTTTATCACCTTCTGTACCAGTTCCACTATAGAGGTGACCCTTAGGGGAGGAAGGAACACCTTTTCTTGGATGGTGTCCAGGACTAGACCCAAATACATCAAGGCTTGTGTCGGGCAAAGAGTTGATTTGTCCAGATTTAGTACCCAACCTAGGTGTTGCAAGACGCTCACTGTAGTTGACACATTTAGAATTAGTGCAGGGCGAGAGCATTCCCTTAGCAGTAGATCGTCCAGATATCCTATTATGGACACTCCTTGAAATCTTAGGGAATCCAACACTGGGGCTAGAACCTTTGTGAAGACCCTGGGGGCCGTGGTTAGACCGAAAGGTAACGCCACAAACTGGAAATGACTGCCCTCTACCGCAAAGCATAAAAACCTTTGATGTGGCCCGAAGATCGGTACATGAAGGTATGCATCCTTGATATCTATGGATGCTAAAAAGTCTCCCTTTCTCAGGGACCTTATGACCGAGCGAAACGACTCCATACGGAAGGAGAGGACGTCTACAAAGAAGTTCAGAGCCTTGAGGTCCAAAATGGGCCTTACTTCCCCATTTGGCTTCGGCACAGTAAACAGGTTTGAGTAAAACCCCTTGAATCTTTCTTCGTGCGGGACCTTTATGATTACACCTTGCATCAGCAGATGGTGTAAAGCTAAAAATAACTTCTTTTTCCTGGATCCACCGGGACCCTTGAATGTAGAAAACGGTTCGGGGGAACCTCCCGGAACTCTATTCTGTAACTGTTCTTTACAGTGGAAAAGACTCATCTGTCTTGAACCAGTTCCTCCCAGGCCTCCCCAAACAGCCGAAGCCCACCTGTGAAGGCAGGGGCGCCCCTTCACAAGGTAGACTTGGAACTGGGCTTGGGTGGCTTTTGGGCCCAGGGTTTTTTCTGACCCTGTGGTCTTTTAAACCCAGACGGCTGAGGCCGTCAATACCGCTTAGGAGAAGAGGCACCAGGCCCTGGGGGATTAGGAATTTTATAAGAGGGCTGCTTCCCCTTTTTTTCATAGGAAGCAAAGCGCTCTTACCTCCTGAGATCTTTTGGATGTATTTATCCAGATCATCACCAAACAGGCGCTCTCCATGAAAAGGAAAAGCAGCCAGTAACCTTTTACATGGCGTCTCAGCAGACCAGTTCTTTAGCCACAATACTCGGCGCATATGAACTGATAACAACGCAAAATGAGACATCTGTTGAATTGAGTCTTTTAAAGCGTCAACCGCAAAACATAAGGCATGAGGGATCTCTGATAGCTCTTCAGCAGATTCCCCCTGGCAAGGTATGCTCTTTACTACCTTCTTAAAGCGATCTTTTAGGGATTGACATATCCCAATAGCCGCAATAGCCGGTTGAACTGCTGCACTGGCAACTGAAAAGGAAGCCTTTAATAAGGACTCTAGCTTTTTATCAGCCGGATCCTTGAAAACCTGGGCGTTATCCACTGGACATGTTACATTTTTATTCACAGAAGATATGGCAGCGTCCACCAAGGGTGTGCTCCATTTCTTCCTAAACTTTTCCTCCATAGGGTATAACACTGAAAACCTTTTGGGAGGTAAGTATATCCGGTCAGGATGTTCCCAGTCCGCATAAGTTACCTGCTCCAATAATGGATGCAAGGGAAATGCTTGGGAAATTTGCTTATGTCGCAAAGATCCCAGGGTAGAACAAGAGAGTGCAGACTCCTGAACCGGAGGTAACTTAAACCCAATTCGTACCATCTCCATTAGAGATTGGATAAACATTCTTTGGGAATGGGAGGCTGACATAGGCTCTTCAGAGCCAGAATCCTCATCTGAGGAATCCTCAGCCTCCCCCAGGTCCTTTAAGGCCCATTCCTCCGGATCCTCTGCCCACTCTGGTTCCAAGTCACCTGGGCTCATCTGGCTATAGGAGTCCTGGGGCTCTAGTGACTCACCACTTGGCCCAGGCTCAGGGGAGGGAGATCTATTACGCTTCCTTCCCCCCTGTGTTACAGAAGCAATCATGCCAGTTATCTTGCCTTCCAGGCCTGCTAGGGCAGATGCCAAATCATCCTTAGTAACATAAGCCGAGGCAGGTGCATCAGTATTGGCTACTATGCCTGACAAGTGCAGTGGCTCAGCCAGGTCAGAAGCCGCAGGTCCTTCAGTAAAGACTGAGGCCGCATCAGCATGGGGTTGGTCTCCTGCTATTTGTGGAGGGACCTTTAGCCCTGGGCTTGCCTTGGTCCCTGTTGCTCGTTTTCTGGAAGACATTGCTTACATACGAGAACACCAAGGAGTACTCCCCACAACTACCCCAGACCTTAACCTGTCGCCGCTGTCCAAGACCGTCTGACTCACGTGCCCACATTCGTTCCGCGCACGCCAGGTGCTCCATGCTATATACACTAGCATGGAATCGTACACGCGCCTCGGCGGCCCCCGCCGCCGTACGGCTCATGTGCCGACCTGACGTACACGGCGCCGTGACGTGGACCGTGACGCGCGGCGCGCGTGCACGCTTGCCTGTAACTTTTTTTTTTAAAAAGCACGCCAATCGGCCTCCCCGGACAACGGATCAAAGCCCACTGTGGCAGCTTAATAAAACAGGAGAATACATATATATATATATATATATATATATATATATATATATATATACATATAATGAAGCCCCAATGGAGAGTACTCACCATCCCAAGTAGCAGGGCCTGTCTTGCCAGGCCCAATCTTCCCCCATCACGGCGGGTAGCGCCTCTAAGGACCTTCAGGGACCAGGTCCCCCATACATTGGGGTCCACACACCTGGACCTGTAAAGCACCGTTTGTGGTTTCCTTAGGCAAAGTTGACCAGGAATACCAACTTTAACAAGGGTCCAGCGCCTAAAAAGGACACATTACAAGCAATACCTCATTCTTGAACTGAGGTTCGGGTACCATCCACTTTAGCTTTAGTAAGCCATCCGAATGGATCCGATTATAATGTCCTCAGTGGGACATTTCTTTGAAGAAACTGAAGAGCTTCAACAGCCATGACCATCACCTTCAAGACACTGGCGAAAAAACTGAGGCACTTCCTGTATAGGAGGGGTTATATGGGAGGAACCGTCTTACTATTGGTTGCCAGTGTCCAATCACCTGAAGGTAAGCGTATAACCCACATAGTCATTATTAAGGTGCTCTGTGTCCCGTGATGTATGATAAAGAAAACATGTTTGGATCGTTTACACTCTGATCTGACATCAGAGTTACAAAAAAGCAAGAATTGCATTTTAAAAAGGATACTTATGTTTCTGTGATAGTGTTTGAGCCTGGCAGTGCTGTCTATGTCAAAAACTATGCTTCTGGGCCTCGTTGGATACCGGCAAAGGTGCTTGTGGCTACAGGACGAAGGCACGTTTCTCAGATCTGAGAAAGAAATGGTGAAATTGTACCTGCTGCTGGTTCTAGTGGTACTGGGATTCCAGTGATGCCATATCATGGTGAACCATCGGTTGATACAGGTGCTATTACTCCAGGAAATGTTGTTGCAGAGCCAATTTCTCTCAGTCCCTCTGACACAGCACAAGAAGAATTGCACCCAACTGAGAGTCCCAGGGAACTGTCTCAAACAGTGGTCCTTAGGCGTCCAAGGAGAAATATTCACCCTCCCAGTTATCTCAAAGACTTTGAGGTCTAGGGGGAAGGAGTGTTATGTATTAGTGTGCTATACTACTCTCCAGCCAATAGGGGGAAGCATTGTAAATATTATTCTAGTAGAGCTATGTATTTTAGAGCATCTTTGTGTAGCAATAATTCACGGTGAAGCTGCTGGTTTAAGCGGGCCTGTTACCTTCACTCTGCTTCCCTCTGTTTCACCGGCACCGGGTCTAGGGTTCCGTTGAGTTTACCTCTGGATGACACACGCACCAACACGGGAGTACGTTTTCAAAGCTTTATTAAACACTTGACTTAGGAAATAGCAGGAAAGAGGCGGAAAGGAAACTGCAGAAGAAACTCAAACATCTTCTTGTAGGGTTCTTTTGACAAATGTCCTGGTAGAATTCAGATATTGTATGGAATGCGCTCCCCTCATGGGACACACTCCTTGCTCACCTGGATAGGCCTCTCTCACTAGCCTAGCAGCCAGTACGCAGCACGAATCAAAGTCTCTGCCACAGACTTGCTTGGGAACAAACCCGTACGATCCTCTGCCACAGGATGTACCAGATTTTCTGTAATGAATGTCAGTCACAGTGCCTGAACCTTTAAGCCAACCCGGCAACACTATGCTGTATAGTTACTTTTGGATACGTCCTCCAACCGAGTCACCAGGCCCCTCTCTAGACCAGCATGCTGCGTGATCCCTCCAAGACGGGTCCATCCCAGGATCTCCTCGGTTGTCCAGCTTCGTCACACAGGACCGACAGCTCAGGACCATTCCTCGGCTGCGGTGGTAGACCTCAGTTAAGCCTCTGGACCCACCCCTGCGCCGCAGTATCGCGGGCCTCCGGAACGGAGGACCATGAGGTAGCTCCTTAATGCATACCTGTCAGCCAGGAGGGCCAGCAGGTGGCTGTAAAACGGACCCCAAAAAATGACATCTGTCCCATAAATACCCTCGCCCAGAATGCAGCTCGGAGGACCACCACCGAGTTGTCTCCGGGACAGAAGAGCATCCGTACGCTTCAACACGTTGCCTTTCCAACACTAACCAGTGACAACAGCGACACCCACTGGTCAGCACGGAAACACACACAACGTCAGCCAAGCTGGAACAGAGGCAAACTTAACCTTCCTAACGAACAAGTTACTAAATTTACCTAACATGCGGTAGATTGCAAATCTACCAGCGCTACATTTGGTTTCTGTATATCTGTGTTGGGTAAAGTAAAAGAGTATTGTGAATGCCTGTCCATATCGATAGTAAAAATAAATTTTAAAATACACAAAACACACCCACACTCAAGCCACACCCACATCTCTCTCTTCTCTTTCTCTCTAACTCCCTCTTTATCTCTCTACCTCTTTCTCCTTTTATCTCCCTCTTTCTATATCTCACACTCTCTCTCTTTTTCTCTCTCTTCTTGTCTGTACCTCTCTATTTCTATCTTCCCCTCACCTTTTTCTCTCTCCCTCTATCTCTCTATCTCATCCCTTTTTCTATCTCTCATATTCTTTTCCTCTTTTACTCTGTATCTCTTTCTCTAGTTCTGTCTCCCTCTCTCTCTCTGTTTCAGTAGAAGATGAGATGTAAATGAAGCCGGCAGTGACAGTAGTGGAGTTGTAGTGGCAAGGGAGATTAATGAGTAAACATTGGTATCTGATCCTGGTGGATACTGACAGTAGTGGCTACTGTAGAGTGCAGCGCCCAGCAGATGAGCCATGCTGTGTGACCCCAGGGGTTAGGCTAGGCCTTGGGGTTGTCCCTTAGCTCAGGCACAGCAGAGTCTTTCCCCTGCCACGTAGCATAGTCCCAAATTAGGCAGAGAAAGAAAAGGGCTCCCTCCTCATCATTGGACCCCTCATCTGTGGAGGAGCTGAGCCAGGGGCGGACTGACCATTGAGCCACTCCGGCACTGCCCGAGGGCCCTGGGCCACTAGGGAGCCCCATCAGGGTTGCCAGCCTCAGTAAAACCAGGGACAGTATGTATAAATCTGTGCTTTTTTTACATCTGTCTGTGTATACTGTTTGTACATGTATGTGTATACTGTGTGATTGTATACTGTGTGTGTGTATACTGTGTGGCCGCATAATCTCTGATTGCCTGGGGGCCCCATAATCTTCTATTGCCCGGAGGCCCCATGAGTTATCAGTCCGCCCCTGAGCTGAGCTGTGAATCTCGAGTGTGTACACAGCCAGGGCTGTGTTTTGGCCTAGGCCGACTAGGCCTAGGCCTAGAGCGGCACTTTGTGGGGGGCAGCAAAAAAAGCCACCCCGCCACATGAGAGAAAGCCCCCCCACCGCCTTACCAATTCCCGTCTCCTGCGGCCTCTTCCCACACACAGCCGGCTTGCTGTAGCGACGCAGCTGTGTATGGGCACCGATGTGTATGGGCATGCTTGGCAGAGGGTGGGGGGGCATGCAACTCATGCCCCCCCACCCTCTGCCAAGCATGCCCATACACAGTGGTGCAGCTACAGCAAGGCGGCCGCGGGAGCCGGGAATTGGTAAGATGGGTGGGGGGGCTTTCTCTCATGAGGGGGGCGGCGTGTGACTCACGCCCCCATAAGCCTTATTCTCCACTTACCCACCTCGGCATTGCTTTCCTTGAATCTTCTCCTCGGCACCGGGGCTGGATCTGGCTGTGACGTCAGGAGCAGGAGGAGAGAGAGAGAGGAGTACGATGGAAACCCCCAGGACAGCAGGTAAAAGTATTGAATAAATTATATCAGTGTTATGGGCACAGTGGCGGCATTTGATGGGCACAGTGTTGGTATTTGATGGGCACAGTGGTGGCATTTGATGGAACAATGGCTATATTTGATGGGCACAGTGGCTGCGTTTGATGGCACAGTGGTTGCGTTTGATGGGCACAGTGGCTACAATAGATGGGGCACAGTGGCTGCGTTTCATGGGGCACAGTGGCTGCGTTTGATGGGGCACAGATCACCCCTGCGTCCCTGTCCATGGCTCACCCCTGCGTCCCTGTCCATGGCTCACCCCTGCGTCCCTGTCCACGGCTCACCCCTTCATCCCTGTCCACTGCTCACCTCTGCGTCCCTGTCCATGGCTCACCTCTGCGTCCCTGTCCACGGCTCACCTCTGCATCCTAGTCCACAGCTCACCTCTGCGTCCCAGTCCACAACTCTACTCTGCGTCCCAGTCCACAGCTCTACTATGCGTCCCAGTCCCAACTCAACTCTGCATCCCAGTCCACAGCTCAACTCTTCCTCCCTGTCCACGGCTGACTTCTGCATCCCTTTCTACAGGTCACCTTTGCATCCCCATTCACAGTTCACTTTCAACTCCCCTGTCCACAGCTCAGCTCTGGGTCCCTGTCCACAGCTGACTTCTGCATCCCTTTCCACAAGTCACCTTTGCATCCCCTGTCCACAGCTCATCTTGGCATTCCTGTCCATAGCTTACCTCTGTTTCCCTGTCCACAGCCCACATCTGTGTCCCAGTCTACAGTTCTACTCTGTGTCCTTGTCTGCAGCTCATCTCTGCAATCCTGTCCACAGCTCGCCTCTGCGTCCTAATCCACAGCTCACCTCTACGTCCCAGTACACGGTTCAACACTGCATCCCTGTCCACAGCTGACTTCTGCATCTCTTTCCATAGGTCACCTTTGCATCCCCTGTCCACAGCTCACTTTCATCTTCCCTGTCCACAGCTCACTCTGCGTCCCAGTCCACAGCTCAACTATGCGTCCCAGTCAACAGTTCAATTATGGGTCGCAGTCCACAGCTCACCCCTGCGTCCCAGTCCACAGCTCACCCCTGTGTCCCTGTCCACAGCTCACCTCTGCGTCCCAATCCACAGCTCACCTCTGCGTCCCAGTCCACAGCTCAACTCTGAATTCCTGTCCACAGTTCACCTCTACGTCCCAGTCTACAGTTCAACACTGCACCCCTGTCCACAGATGACTTCTGCATCTCTTTCCAAAGGTCTCCTTTGCATCCCCTGTGCACAGCTCACTTTCACCTTCCCTGTCCACAGCTCACCTCTGCATCCCAGTCCAAAGCTCAACTCTGCCTTCCAATCCACAGCTCAACTCTGCGTCCCATTCTACAGCTTAACTCTGCGTCCCAGTCCACAGCTCAACTCTGCGCCCCAGTCCACAGCTCAACTCTGCGTCTGTCACGTACCTTACAGCGGAGCCTGAAATAATGAGGGTGGTCTCTTGCACGGTTCCGGTCCAAGCACCCCTGGTGGTGGGTACAGGGAGTGCGAGGGCAACGAAAGGGTGCAGGTGCCTGCAGGCAGGAGGCTGGAACTTGGAGATACAGGAACCTCTGCTGAGGAGATGTGGAAACTGATCACCAACTTGTTCAGCGGGAGCCAGATCAGGATCAACTGCAGAATCAGGAACAGGCAGGAGTCGGCAACAGGCTGGCAGCGGGGTACCAAGTCAAAAGGCAAAACCGTAGTCAGAAACAGGCAGACGTTGGGAACAGACAGGCAGCAGGGTACAGAATCAGGAGGCAGAGCCGTAATCATAAGTTCAAGCCAAGGTCAGTATTGCAGGTAGAGGCAGGTTCAGCAGGCAGGGGAGATCCAAGAGAATGGTCAGAAGATAGCCGGGTTTTCAGGAACAAGGTAAATCAGGCAGAGTAACAACAGGAACACAGGAACAAGCTGAAGACAATCCAGCACTGATGCTAGGCAGACTCTCTGTTTATATAGGGTGCTGTGTGCCAGGATTTGCGTCCCTGTCCACAGCTCACCTCTTCATCCCAATCCACAGCTCAACTCTGTGTTCCAGTCCACAGGTCAACTGTGCGTCCCAGTCCACAACTCAACTCTGCGTCCCAGTCCACAGCTCACCTCTGCGTCCCAGTCCACAGCTCACCTCTGCGTCCCAGTCCACAGCTCACCTCTGCGTCCCAGTCCACAGCTCACCTCTGCGTCCCAGTCCACAGCTCACCTCTGCGTCCCAGTCCACAGCTCACCTCTGCGTCCCAGTCCACAGCTCACCTCTGCGTCCCAGTCCACAGCTCAACTCTGCATCCCATTCCACAGCTCAACTCTGCGTATCAGTCCACAGCTCACTTTCACCGCCCCTGTTCATAGTCACCTTTTCATCCCTGTCCACAGCTCACCTCTGTGTCCCAGTCCACAGCTCAACTCTGCGTACTAGTACACAGCTCTCACTTTTGCAACCCCTCTTCCTTTACATCTATCACCTCTACACCTAGCTCTCACCCACCCATAACTGTCACCTCTGCACCTAGAATCATCCTAATACACAGCTGTCACTTTTGCACCCAGCCCCCGACCGTCTACAGTTTAGAGGC
The DNA here is from genome assembly GCF_042186555.1 of Aquarana catesbeiana. NCBI lineage: Eukaryota > Metazoa > Chordata > Amphibia > Anura > Ranidae > Aquarana > Aquarana catesbeiana. The sequence goes on from NC_133324.1 coordinate 941,653,460, forward strand.
AGCTGAGACACCAAACATCATAAAATCATAACATTTTATTAATACAACTTTGTTAAAACAACAGGCATATAACACATCTGCCAAAGGTTAAAAAACAATGCGCATAAACAGTCATACGATCACAGTAATGATCCAATAAAGCACGATGCTTCCAAGCAATGAGTGATTTAGCAAATCCCTTGTATTCTGTGTATCGACACACTTCACTTTCGCTTCCTCGGGACACACAGCAAAAGAGCACAAGGTTCACTATGTAAATACAAGAACATAAATTACGAACATAGAAATACATCATGCACCTAATTTTTATTTTAAATATATATCTAACACAGCATTCACCTTGCCCAAAAATGCAGAACATATGATAGGAACAACACCTCAGGTGTGGTGCCGGGGCATCCAAAGGGGTCTTGCTCTTATCCTATGTTCTGCATTTGCTCTGCCTCTCTCACATAGCAGCAGTGTGCAAGGTAACGTGGCCAACAGGTGGCATTGGCTCCCGGGGCACATGTTCTGGGTGCCGACACTTGCAGGTCCCCTACCCTGTATCTCAGCGGATCTCTGCAGTGAGGTTCATTGGCAAGATGAAGGAGCGTTAAGAGCACTTAGAACCGCACAACATCTTTAGCAACCTAAAGGGCGCCACTGAGATCCGGTGCAGTAAACAACGGAAAAAAAAAATTGTCTGAAAATATTGCAGAAAATCATGCAGTAATCTGTTGAGTCCAATTTACAAATGATACAGGAACTAAAAAAAGTTGTTATATTTAACACCATCCTTTTGGTGGCGGTAACCAGTGTGGTACCAGAAAGAGGGGCTGATTCAACCCACCGAGAGCCTAATTCAACCCACACAAGACCCACAGAAAGGGGCCTGATTCCACCCACAGAAAGGGGTGCAATACTACCCTCAGAGAGGGGTCTAATTCCACCCACAGAGGACCCACAGAAAGTTAAAACTATTCCACCAGCAGTGTACACAAAAAATCGTGGCATTATACATCCTGAGTATACAAGTATATATTTATTTTTATTAAATCAAAAAGGTATGACGTGCTGTGCAAATTAAATGCAAACATCGGCTGAAATTTAGCATCAAGAACTTAAAAAAAAAAAAAAAATATATATATATATATATATATATATATATATATATATATATATATATATATATATATATATATATATATACATACACATATACACATACATACATACACAGTGGGGACGGAAAGTATTCAGACCCCCTTAAATTTTTCACTCTTTGTTATATTGCAGCCATTTGCTAAAATCATTTAAGTTAATTTTTTTTCCTCATTAATGGACACACAGCACCCCATATTGACAGAAAAACACAGAATTGTTGACAGTTTTGCAGATTTATTAAAAAAGAAAAACTGAAATATCACATGGTCCTAAGTATTCAGACCCTTTGCTGTGACACTCATATTTAATTCGGGTGCTGTCCATTTCTTCTGATCATCTGTCATGAACAGGTGTGACCAGATTGTGTGGACTGCAAAGAGGAAACCAAAACGCATGTAAGGTGAATAAGAATAATGTTTATTTAAGATAAGTGATATAAATAAGTAAACACCCCAAATACAAATAGTGCTCAACCAACCAACAGAAACCCACAGCCAACAGATAATATATACAGCCAAAGGGAAGTACCAAAATCAAACATGTTAGCCAGGCCAGGGTCATACACAGGGGATCAGAAACTGAAAAGGGCAGGATAGGAGAGGGGGATAATGGATGGGATCAGGCTTACAAGGGAACTGGAACACAGGAGGGACAGGATCAGGATGGGATCGGGTACAGGTTCAGGTGCAGGTTCAGATACAGGATACAGGTAACAGGTACAGGTCAGGGCGCAAGGAAGTAGGATACCAAGGCAAACATGTGATGGCTTGCCGGGTATTTATGGGACTGCCAGTGATTGTCCTCATGTAACACCTAAGCACAGGGAGTGTTGTCTGCTCCATACTGCCAGGATCCATCCACTGGTGGACGTCAGTACTGCGGCCCAATGATGACATAACACCAGCAGGGAAAGACTCTCCTGACAGTTCCAAACTGCCAGGAAAACCTGCTGGTGGACCTCAGTACTGCACGCAAAATGATAGATCTTACCAGCGGATGGACCCTTTCCTGATAGTACCCCCCCTTAAAGGAGCGGCCTCCGGATGCTCAAACTAGTTTTAATTGTCCATAGTTTATGGCATTGAGCAGAACGGTGGAAGAGAGTACTTCAGGCTGGTCATCAGGCACATCTGGGCAGACAGCGGGCACATCTGGACAGACAGTGGGCACCTCCGGGCAGACAGCTGGGCAGCGGGCTCCCTACTGGCAAGCTGTGTAACAGGCACTGACTCAGAAAGCAGAGTAACGGGCATCGGTTTTACAGACGGGGGGCACCAATATTAAGACAACAGGCGGGAAGGCAGGCACCAAGACATCAGGCTGGAAGGCGGCCACCGAGACATCAGGCTGGAAGGCAGGCACAGAGACATCAGGTTGGAAGGCAGGCACCGAGACATCAGGTTGGAAGGCAGGCACCGAGACATCAGGCTGGAAGGCAGGCACCGAGACATCAGGCTGGAAGGCAGGCACCGAGAAATCAGGCTGAAAGGTAAGCTTCGAGACATCAGACTTGAAGGCAGGCACCACAACAGGCTGGAAGGCAGGCACCGAGACATCAGACTGGAAAGCGGGCACATCAGACAGGAAGGCGGGCACATCAGACTGGAAGGTGGGCACATCAGACTGGAAGGTGGGCACATCAGACTGGAAGGCAGGCACATCAGACTGGAAGGCGGGCACATCAGACTGGAAGGCGGGCACATCAAACTGGAAGGCAGGCACATCAAACTGGAAGGCAGGCACATAAGACTGGAAGGCAGGCACATCAGACTGGACAGCGGGCAACATATAGGGGAAACAGCAATACCAATTCTGTCGGCGGGAGAAATAGAGGAGATGGATAAAGAATTTTCTGTAGTTGAATTGCAAAATGCAATGGATTCACTAGTACCGGGCAAAAGCCCAGGTCCAGACAGTTTTACCCTGCGTTTCTATGGGGCACTTAAGGAATTGTCGATTCCTGATATGAATAGGACCTCCAATTCGGTTTCTGCCTCACGACCCTTTGCCCCACAAGGAATAGAAGCACATATCTTGGTCATTCCAAAGACAGATGTAGCAATGACCCCCGAAGGAGCTGCTGATATTTGATTGGGCCTGTACTCTGCTATTCCACCCCCAATAAATTGGCTCAACCCACTTGACACAGCTGTGGAACAGTTTTAATGTGAAACTAAATAATAAAAAACAATCCTACAATAACAATGTACCAATGGTGTACCTTTACCTGGGTATCCGTTTCTCCACCTGTAGGATAATGGATAACACTTCACACCAATGGATAACACTTCACACCAATTGCAATTAACCAGAATGTGATTCACAATTTGTTAACAATATAAAACTTCATTGGGTGACCCTTGCATGTGTGTCTCCAAGTGAGACTAGTGTTCAGAGTGACAAAGCATTGACACTGGGCACCTTCCCACTTCCAGCATGCTGTAACAAAACACAGTAACGCAGAATTATAAACAAAGCACAATATAGTTGCTAAGGAGCTCCCCCTGCTTTATGATGCAGTCCTTTGTCACTGTGACTGAACACAAGGCCTTGCAATAGAACTTGTAGTCTTTGATCTTCTGTCTTCTGCTAGCTATTATAATGCAGTAATTGTAATCCAAAGGTTTAATAAGCAAAGCAATCGTGTAGAATGGTGATTGAAACTGTTCTTGCTGTATAACACACTTGTAACTGCCTCTGATACTGATGTCTCTGAACAACACAGTATTGGCATCTCAATGAAGTGTAGACTGGAGACCTGCTTGAATTCAATCTATTTGAGTGAGGCCCCTCTGCGGAACTATAGGGTTAGCAATACTGCGGTATGAGTCTAAGTGTGTAAGGTGCGTTAAAGAACGTTGGGCAAGAGAGGCAAGAGACAATACATTGAAGACTTTAACACTGGTAGAATACGTCCAGAGGCGCCCCATTCCATCCTGTCTATAGGCTATAGATGCCGAGAAGGCATTCGACAGGGTGGGATGGTGTTTCTTTGAGGAGACCCTAAAGCAGTGGGGAATAGGTCCTCTACTTCTGGAGAAAATAAAGGCCTTGTATCATAACCCAACAGCTAGAATACGTACAAATGGAGCCCTATCGGATCCGGTGACAATATCAAATGGAACCCAACAGGGCTGTCCCCTATCCTCTTTGTTGTACGTATTAGTAATGGAACATCTGACCACAGCTAATAAAGGTCAGGAAATAGAATACAAAATGTCAGTATATGCAGACGACTTGCTATCGTATATAACTAATCCAGTAGTGACTATACCAAACCTTGTCCAAACCTTATCCAGGAATTTTACCGTTTTGGAATATTGAGTAATTTTAAAGTAAATTATGAGAAATAAGAAGCAGTGAATATTACATTATTGGCCCCATTTCCTTGGGCCACTGTTTGAGTACATTGGAAATGCCTACCTCGGAAACGTTCAGACTTTCGCAAATACGACACTTTCTCCACTCACTTTGTACTGACAAGGCGAACACTCCTAAGGCCATGATGTATGAGCTATGGTCTTCTTCGTCAGCCCCCCACAAAGGTGGGATATCCATTATCTATGCGTCCCTGGCAGATAGGATGGACACCCGGCATACGCTCGATCCTGGGAATCGGACCTGGACATTCAGTGGGATCCTGCTAAATGGTTCCAAGCCTTTAGCAGATCATCTAAAGGTATCTTAAATATGGCCTTGATTGAGGCTAATATTAAAGTCTTTACTAAATGGTACTATGTCCCAGCCAGGCTCTCCAGGATATTCCCAGACTCCTCTCCCCTCTGCTACAGAGGTTGCGGTCATCTGGTGGATATGCCCCCGCATACGGAGTTACTGGAATAAATTCTTTCATATTCTAAGGAGAGTATCTGGGACAGAGGTACCACAGGACCCCACATACATTCTACTGAATTGCAAAATACACAACACCCCTAAAAATACACAAGAACTTATCTTCTTTATGTGTTTGGGAGCCAAAGTTACTCTAGCGAAAGCCTGGAAAACTCCTTCGGTATCCATCTCGGCCACCAAACGGAAGATTTCTTGGATAATGTCACAGGAACAAATAGTGGCTAAACTGCGTGACACGGTCCCACGCTTTGAAGGGATTTGGGCTAGGTATGTCGGTGTCTCACTTTAGTTCAGCGAGACTACCACCTCTTTCCATATACCCCACCTCCCCCCCCCGTCCTCATCTAGCTTCCTCTCTCCTCCTCATCTTTCTTCTCTCCTTTTTCTTTTTATTTTCAATCCTCATCTTCCTTCCGCTTGCTAACAGCTAATAACGGTTTTACCAGGCCAAAACATACACATTTGTTATCTTAGTTTGTCCTAAACTATTCATTTGGCGTCCCAGCCTGGGTGGCGGCCAGTTACTTTCAGGTATCTATCCTGGACAATGTGACTGTCGGCTCCGTCCGGGGGGTTGCTTCGCCTGGGTATCTTCTCGGCGTGAGCGCCTCCCCGGGGGAGCTGGCAGGAGATAGGGAGGCACCTCCTCTGGGAGGAACCCTGAAGCTCTCGCACTCCACAGTGTGCTCCCATTGGGGTGGAGTGATGATCTCGGGGGGCCTTCCTGGGAGGAGTTCCCAGATTAAAATTCTTCTCAGGTTGTCCGTCCTCCTTGTGGGAATTAACAATTTATTGATACATCAGTAAACATACCAGGAATTTTGTTCTACCTTGGTTACATCATCCGTATAAGTGATATGTTATCCCTTCAATGTATTTACCTCTTTTGGCTGCCTTAGTCATTGAGGAGTATTATATTGTATGTTTTGTTCATATTACATTTCCATTGCAAAATTTCAATAAAAACATTGAACGAGAATATTACATTATCAAATAAGACTTTAGACCTTCTCCAAAGAAATTTTTCTTTTAAATGGCAAAAGGTAGCCAATAAATATCTAGGAACACACATTTCTAGAGACTTAACTAAACTTCAAGAACTTAATTATCTTCCGATAATACAAAATATAATAAAGATGCTTCAAAAGTATGACAGAACATTTTTTTTTCCTGGATGGGAAGGATTAATATTGTAAAAATGGACATATTGCCAAAGGTGTTATATATATTTCAGACAATTCCAACATTCTTTTCAACAAATCTATTAGATCAATTGCGTAAAGCTGTAGGGAGATTCATATGGTCACATAAATCACCTCGAATTAGAAGAGATATACTTATTAGAGCAAAGAAAAATGGAGGCTTGGCTTTCCCAAGTTTTGCAATATATCTACGTTCTGTATTTATGTCCAGGATAGTGGATTAGTTCCATAACGCAAAATGTAAGCAATGGGTGAAATTGGAGGAAGATGCCACAGCCATGAAATTGAAATCATTATCATGGATAACCAGGGATTTCCGATCTCCTAAGAGAGAAATGCAATCTTTGGTATCCTCAACACTGAAAGTGAGAGAGAGGAGAGAGACCTGGTCTACCCAGATGGGGCCAATGACACCTTTATTTTGCAATCCTGAATTTCCACCAGCAATGGAAGCTTTGACCTTCTTAAAATGGCACACACACGAGGATGTGAGGGTGGTCCAGTCCTTGGCGGAGAACAGATTCCCTCCGTTGGATTCTTTAGGCCCAGAATGTAGGACCAATTGGATGCAATATCAACAACTTCAAACATATATTCAATCTTTGACAAAAAAAACTTTAATAGATAGACCATTAACAGAATTCAAGCAACTACTACTACAAGAGCAAAGACCAACTCTCGTCTTATCCATAATTAGGGATGAGCCGAACACCCCCCGGTTCGGTTCGCACCAGAACCCGCGAACGGACCGAAAGTTCGCACGAACGTTAGAACCCCATTGACGTCTATGGGACTCGAACGTTCGAAATCAAAAGTGCTCATTTTAAAGGCTAATTTGCATGGTATTGTCCTAAAAAGGGTTTGGGGACCCGGGTCCTACCCCAGGGGACATGTATCAATGCAAAAAAAACTTTTAAAAACCGGACGTTTTTTCGGGAGCAGTGATTTTAATGATGCTTAAAGTAAAAAAAAAAAAAGTGAAATATTCCTTTAAATATCGTACCTGGGGGGTGTCTATAGTATGCCTGTAAAGTGACGTGTGTTTCCCATGTTTAGAACAGTCCCTGCACCAAATGTCATTTTTAAAGGAAAAAATCTCATTCAAAACTGCTTGTGGGTTTAATGTCATGTCGGGTCATGGCAATATGGATGAAAATCAGTGAGACAAACGGCATGGGTACCCCCCAGTCCATTACCAGGCCCTTTGGGTCTTGTATGGATATTAAGGGGAACCCCGCACCCAAATTAAAATAAGGAAAGGTGTGGGGCCACCAGGCCCTATATACTCTGAACAGCAGTATACAGGCGGTGCAAACAAGACAGGGACTGTAGGTTTGTTGTTAAGTAGAATCTGTTTGTAATTTTGAACATTTTTAACGTGTTTAGCTCCAGCCAAAAAATCTTTTCTAAGCTTTTTGGAAAACATAGGGAAGGGTTATCACCCCTGTGACATTTGTTTTGCTGTCTTTCCTCCTCTTCAGAAGATTTCACCTCACTTTTTTGTCCCAATGAAAAATGTTTTTTGAAAATTTGGGTTTTTTTGTGGAACAAGGATTGGAAAGCATCAGTGGAAAGGAGAAATTGTTTTCCCATATTAACTCTTACAGGAGAGAATTTCCCTTCCTAGGGGTAGATTTCATCTCACTTCCTGTTGTCTCCTTCCGTTTGCAAGTAGGAGTCGTTTGTAAGTTAGATGTTTGAAAGTAGGGTCCTGCCCTATATACTCAGCAGAAATTTGGGCCTTAGGTGTTGCTGTGGCCACAACACTGTAAGCCCTCACAGGGCCCTGCTGTGAAATATTAGATCAAGAATTGTAATTACATGCCCCTGTTGAACAGGAGCTGAAAAATTAGGCCTTAGGCACTGGTGCTGGTGCCACAACACTGCAACCCCTCACAGACACTCTAGTTGGAACGCAGGAACGAGCCCTGCTGCAAAGTATTGCATCAAAAATTGTAATTACACGCCCCTGTTAGACAGGGGCAGAAAAATTGGGCCTTAGGCACTGGTGCTGGTGCCACAACACTGCAACCCCTCACAGACACTCTAGTTGGAACGCAGGAACGAGCCCTGCTGCAAAGTATTGCATCAAAAATTGTAATTACACGCCCCTGTTAGACAGGGGCAGAAAAATTGGGCCTTAGGCACTGGTGCTGGTGCCACAACACTGCAACCCCTCACAGACACTCTAGTTGGAATGCAGGAACGAGCCCTGCTGCAAAGTATTACATCAAAAATTGTAATTACACGCCCCTGTTAAACAGGGGCTGAAAAATTGTGCCTTAGGCACTGGTGGTGGTGCCCAGAACCAAAAATGTTCTTACAAGCTATCAGCGTGATGATTGAGGAGGAAGAGGATAATTACTCAGGGATAGTCACTCAGCATCAGCATAGGCAGTCTTTGAAGGGATCTGAGATTTCAAAAAAAATTATTCGGTTACATCAGCATCAGGTGCTTGGTAGCTGGTGGTGATCCAAGACTCATTCATTTTTATGAAGGTCAGCCGATCGACCGAGTCGGTGGACAGACGCACCCTGTGATCGGTTACCACGCCTCCAGCAGCACTGAATGTGCGTTCCGAAAGAACGCTGGATGCAGGACAGGCCAGTAGCTCAATTGCATACTGTGCAAGCTCTGGCCAGTGATCCATCCTCAAGACCCAGTAACCCAGAGGATTTTCGGTGGGAAAGGTGTCCAAGTCTGATCTTGCCCCTAGGTATTCCTGCACCATGTAAAACAGACGCTGGCGATGGTTGCTGGAACCGATCATACCTTGGGGCTGCGGACCAAAAAATTGTCTGAACGCATCGGTCAGACGGCCACCTTCTCCACCGCTCCTTCTTTGACTGACCGAAGCCTCAGCAACACGTTGTCCAGAAACAGGAGTTTGTAACCTCCCAGTCTCTGGGAACGCGTTGCACAGACCTTTCTGCAAGGCCTCCCGAAGATGTTTCATCCTCTGCTCCCTCTGCGATGGCAAGATAAGGTCCGCAACCTTACCCTTGTAACGTGGATCAAGGAGGGTTGCCAGCCAGTATTGGTCCTTCTCCTTGATACCACGAATACGAGGATCCTTACGCAGGCTTTGCAGGATCAGGGAGGCCATGCAGCGTAGGTTTGCTGAGGCATTCGGTCCGGAGTCCTCTGGGTCACTAAGAACGACATGGTCCGCAGCCACCTCCTCCCAGCCACGTACAAGTCCATGTGTTTCTTGGGACTGATCCCTTAAAGACTGCTGCTGATGCTGAGTGCCAGGCTCCACCTCCATACTGACACAATCTTCCTCCTCCTCCTCCTCCTCTTCCTCCTCGTCCTCTTCCTGTGTGATCGGCGGGCACGCAGGAACACTGTCTGGATAAAGGGGGCCTTGAGAGCTAAGGAAGTCCTCCTCTTCCTGCCTCTGTTCTGCCTCAAGTGCCCTGTCCATTATTCCACGCAGCGTGGGCTCCAACAGGTGGACAAGGGGGACAGTGTCACTGATGCATGCACTGTCACTGCTCACCATCCTCGTGGCCTCCTCGAATGGTGACAGGACAGTGCATGCATCCCTGATCATGCCCCACTGGCGTGGGGAAAAAAAACCAAGCTCCCCTGACCCTGTCCTGGTGCCATAGTCGCACAGGTACTCATTGATGGCCCTCTGCTGCGTGTGCAGCCGCTGCAGCATGGCCAACGTTGAGTTCCACCTGGTGGGCATGTCACAGATTAGGCGGTTCTTGGGCAGGTTAAACTCCTTTTGGAGGTCCGTCAGCCGAGCACTGGCATTATATGACCGGCGGAAATGCACACAGACTTTCCTGGCCTGCCTCAGGACATCCTGTAAGCCCGGGTACCTGCCCAAGAACCGCTGCACCACCAAGTTAAGGACGTGAGCCAAACAGGGCACATGGGTCATTTGTCCCTGTCGGAGGGCAGAGAGGAGGTTGGTGCCATTGTCGCAAACCACCATTCCTGCCTTAAGTTGGCGTGGCGTCAACCACCTCTGAACCTGCCCCTGCAGAGCTGACAGAACCTCTGCCCCAGTGTGGCTCCTGTCCCCCAAGCACACCAGCTCAAGCACCGTCAATGTGCTGCCCTTAGGCTGGCCCCTGGAGGGCATCCTGCCTCGTTGGTGATGTGCTGCCGCCTCCTCCTCCTCCTCCTCCTCCTCTTTCCTATCAGGCACCCACGTTGAGTCAGTGACCTCATCATCCCCTCCCTCCTCATCACTGGAGCAAACCTGGCAGTATGCTGCAGCAGGGGGAGCATGACTGCCAGATTGCTGTCCTTCTTGGGCACCCCCTCTGTCCGTGCTCATGTTACTGCCTTCATCGAGCTCAGTATCGTCATCAGAGCCTTCCAAACGCTGGGCATCCTCCTGGAGCATGTACCCAACACTGTGGTCAAACAGTTCGAGGGAATCCTCATGAGGACATGGTGGAGCTAGGGAAGGAGTCACTGATGACATTGAGCTGAGGGAAGAGGCCGCTGCTTTGCCAGACAAAGCACCCTGGGCATGGGTGAGAGAGGATGAGGAGGATGAGGACGGCTTGGTCATCCACTCGACCAAGTCTTCCGCATGTTGCGGCTCAACACGGCCAGCTGCCGAAAAAAAGGCCAAGCGTGTCCCATGGCCACGTGCTGATGAGGATGCACCGTCTCCACGACCAGCACTAGACACAGAGCCTGCTTGCCCTCTCTTATTGGCTTGTGACTGTCTGCCTCTCCTTCTTGGCCTTCCAGACATACTAATGGCCTGTAGCTGCACTAAGCTGGGATAGAACACCTGTAATTTTCTTCAGGTAGCTTTATATACTGTAACCAGACAAGCCTGCCTGTCAGTAGGAAGATAACAGGAACGGATCTAGCTGAACACTGTGAGCAGGACGCACTGTACTAAATGTAAATAGTCTAGCTGCCTGACCGTGGTACTAATAGGATCAAATAGAACACCTGTAATTTTCTTCAGGTAGCTTTATATACTGTAACCAGACAAGCCTGCCTGTCAGTAGGAAGATAACAGGAACGGATCTAGCTGAACACTGTGAGCAGGACGCACTGCACTAAATGTAAATAGTCTAGAAGATAACAGGAACGGATCTAGCTGAACACTGTGAGCAGGACGCACTGCACTAAATGTAAATAGTCTAGAAGATAACAGGAACGGATCTAGCTGAACACTGTGAGCAGGACGCACTGCACTAAATGTAAATAGTCTAGAAGATAACAGGAACGGATCTAGCTGAACACTGTGAGCAGGACGCACTGCACTAAATGTAAATAGTCTAGAAGATAACAGGAACGGATCTAGCTGAACACTGTGAGCAGGACGCACTGCACTAAATGTAAATAGCAGGAACGGATCTAGCTGAACACTGTGAGCAGGACGCACTGCACTAAATGTAAATAGTCTAGAAGATAACAGGAACGGATCTAGCTGAACACTGTGAGCAGGACGCACTGCACTAAATGTAAATAGCAGGAACGGCTCTAGCTGAACACTGTGAGCAGGACGCACTGCACTAAATGTAAATAGCAGGAACGGATCTAGCTGAACACTGTGAGCAGGACGCACTGCACTAAATGTAAATAGCAGGAACGGATCTAGCTGAACACTGTGAGCAGGACGCACTGCACTAAATGTAAATAGCAGGAACGGATCTAGCTGAACACTGTGAGCAGGACGCACTGCACTAAATGTAAATAACAGGAACGGATCTAGCTGAACACTGTGAGCAGGACGCACTGCACTAAATGTAAATAGCAGGAACGGATCTAGCTGAACACTGTGAGCAGGACGCACTGCACTAAATGTAAATAGCAGGAACGGATCTAGCTGAACACTGTGAGCAGGACGCACTGCACTAAATGTAAATTGCAGGAACGGATCTAGCTGAACACTGTGAGCAGGACGCACTGCACTAAATGTAAATTGCAGGAACGGATCTAGCTGAACACTGTGAGCAGGACGCACTGCACTAAATGTAAATAGTCTAGAAGATAACAGGAACGGATCTAGCTGAACAATGTGAGCAGGACGCACTGCACTAAATGTAAATAGCAGGAACGGATCTAGCTGAACACTGTGAGCAGGACGCACTGCATTAAATGTAAATAGTCTAGATAGAAGATAACAGGAACGGATCTAGCTAAACTGAATACAGTGTATATATATATATATGCAACACCTGGGATGCATATATATACACAATACACTGTAAGTGCAGCTAACTGACTGACTGTTCTGCCTAATCTATCTAACTCAAATCAAATGACACTGTCTCTCTCTCTCTCTATCTCTCAGCACACCGGAACACACACTACACAGGGCCGCCGTGCAGGCGGCCTTATATAGTGTGGGGTGTGTACTAAATCCCCTGAGCCATAATTGGCCAAAGCCACCCTGGCTTTGGCCAATTACAGCTCTCTCTACTGACGGCGCTGTGATTGGCCAAGCATGCGGGTCATAGTGCATGCTTGGCCAATCATCAGCCAGCAATGCACTGCGATGCCGCAGTGAATTATGGGCCGTGACGCGCCACGCGAATTTAGCGCGAACGGCCCATATCGTTCGCAATTCGGCGAACGGGCGAACAGCTGATGTTCGAGTCGAACATGGGTTCGACTCGAACACGAAGCTCATCCCTATCCATAATATATAAATATTCGCTCCCAAAAAATAAAGAGCAAGAGTCAACATATTTAACTAGGTGGTTAGAAGAGCTGGAGATGACCATCCCTAGACTAAAATGGGAAAGATTGTTTCTAATAACACATAAATTATCTTTATCAAGTAGACATTAGGAAAGGAATTATAAAATCTTAGCAAGTAGATATGCATAAAATTAATAAGGAAAATGAAAGAGGTATGTTGGAGATGTCAAAATGCAAGAGGTACAATGTCACACATATGGTACTGCCCGAGGGTTCTGTTATTTTGGTCAAAGATTTACAATATATATCAGAAAATTACAGGACTAAATGCACAACCAGATGTGTTAGTCTCTGTATTGTCAGTAATTCCAGGCTCCATAAAATCTATAAAAAAATTATAATTTAAGACACATGCTAACAGCAGAACGCACAGTTATAGCTCGAAATTGGAGGAAGGCGGTAGATCCCACAATCGGGGAATGGGTGTGTGAGATGAGCTAGATGCAGTCCCTGGTGCTGATGATAATGACAGAAGAAGGTCTAAGGGAACAAACCTTAAAGATACGGCAACAATGGGAGGAGTTCAGAACCTCTGCAACTCTATCAAATTATATTTAGAGCAACAATACAGGGTCTTCCTGTTTCCCTTCCCCTCCCTGTTCCCTTTCCATTCTATCCCCCCCCCCCTCCCTTTTTCTTTGGGTTTTCTACCTTTTTTTTTGGGGGGGGTAGTAGCGGGTAAGGTTTGTTTGAGTTAATGTTCGTCATTTATGAACAAGTTTGGATAAAAATAATTGTAGGACTTTGGATTGCTATATTAATTGGGAAAACAAAAGATGCAAGCATGGACCTATATAATGGATAGAGAATTACGAATCAATTGTATGGTTGTACTTATAATACATCCAAGTAATTATTATTTTTTTTTTTATTTGTGTACATGTTGTGTAAAATGAAAAATGTATAAAATAAAGATTGTGTATATAAAAAAAAAAAAAAAAAAAAAAAGGTTGAAAGCCCCACCTGGCCGAATGAGGCAGTTTATCCAAAGGATGGATTGAACCGCTTACAGGTTACAGAAAGTCCTGAATAAGAAAAAGGAGGAAGCTCAATGGGCATGGGCTGGACTGGCATGATTGATGCAGTGGCCGACTGGGCCGCATTGCCAGGCATAGCAACTGTCTGAATCACATCACCAGGTGTAGTGACTGTCTGAATTGCATCACCAATTTGATTTAAGTTAGATAGATTAGGCAGGACAGTCAGTCAGTTAGCTGCACTTACAGTGTATTGTGTATATATATGCATCCCAAGTGTTGTATGTATGTGTGTATATATATATATATATATATATATATATATATATATATACACACACACACACACACACACACACACACACACACACACACACACACACACACACACTGTATTCAGTTTAGCTAGATCCGTTCCTGTTCTTAACTTCCTACTGACAGGCAGGCAGGTGTTGTTACAGTATTTACAGCTACCTGAAGAAAATTGCTGGTGTTCTTCTGTTCCTATTAGTTCCAAAGTCAGGCAGCTACAGTATTTACAGTGCACAGTGTTCAGCTAAAGCTACAAGTTAGTGTAGTGCGACCTCTGCACAGTGTTCAGCTAAAGCTACAAGTTTGTGTAGTGCGACCTCTGCACAGTGTTCAGCTAAAGTTACAAGTTTGTGTAGTGCGACCTCTGCACAGTGTTCAGCTAAAGTTACAAGTTAGTGTAGTGCGACCTCTGCACAGTGTTCAGCTAAAGCTACAAGTTAGTGTAGTGCAACCTCTACACAGTGTTCAGCTAAAGCTACAAGTTAGTGTAGTGCGACCTCTGCACAGTGTTCAGCTAAAGCTACAAGCTAGTGTAATGCGATCTCTGCACAGTGCTCAGCTAAAGCTACCTGTAGAAGATTGGTGATGTTCTCATACTAATAATACTACAGGCAGGCAGTTGATTTTGCTAGCTGCAGTATCAGTATATAGTGCAGCTACATCTCACTGCAGGCCATTAGTATGTCTGGAAGGCCAATAAGGAGAGGCACACAGTCACAAGCCAATAAAAGAGAGCAAACAGGCTCTGTGTCTAGAGGCAACAGTGCTGGTCGTGGACACGGTGCATCCTCATCAGCACGTGGCCGTGGGAAATGCTTGGCCTTTTTTTCGGCAGATGGCCATGTTGAGCACATGCAGAAGACTTGGTCGAGTGGATGACCAAGCCGTCCTCATCCTCCTCATCCTCTCTCACCCATGCTCAGGGTACTTTGTCTGGCAAAGCAGCTGCCAACCCGGCCTCTTCCCTTGGCTCAATGGAATCAGTCACTCCTTCCCTAGCCCCACCATGTCCTCCTGAGTAGTTGCCCGAACTGTTTGACCACAGTGTTGGGTACATGCTCCAGGAGGATGCCCAGCGGTTTGAAGGCTCCGATGATGGTACTCAGCTAGAGGAAGGCAGTAACGTGAGCCCAGACAGAGGCGGTGCCCAAGAAGGACAGCAATCTGGCAGTCATGTTGTCCCTGCTGCAGCATACTGCCAGGTTTGCTCCAGTGATGAGGAGGGAGGGGATGATGAGGTCACTGACTCCACGTGGGTGCCTGATAGGAGAGAGGAGGAGGAGGAGGCACATCACCAACGAGGCAGGATGCCCTCCAGGGGCCAGCTTAAGGGCAGCACACTGACTGCATCACACCGCAAAGCTCCGCATGTGCAGGGCACTGCTGTCTCTGCGCGTTATTCCAAAAGTTCTTTGGTGTGGGCCTTTTTTGAGACGAGAGCATCAGATCACACCGCTGCTATTTGCAACATATGTCTCAAGCGTATCTCGCATTGCCAAAACATCTCCCGCTTGGGCACCACATGTTTGACCAGACATATGTTGACCTGCCATGCAGTTTGTTGGCAAGCGTACCTAAAAGACCCACACCAAAGAACAAAGAGGACCTCTCCTTGCTCCTCATCAGCTGAGATCTCCAACCCACTATACCTTCAGTCCTCTCTGTGACCTACAATGAGAGGAATGAAGGTGTAAAATTAGGTGTGTCACAGCCAAGTACTTGTGGGCAATCTCCTATCGGTACACCGACGTCAGATTGTACCAGGCAATCGTCCCTGCCCCAGCTGCTGCACTGCTGAAAAAAGTTCACTCCCAGCCATCCACATGCCCAGCGGTTGAATGCTAGCTTGGCAAAATTGCTAGCACTTCAACTGCTACCTTTTCAGTTGGTAGACTCTGCCCCCTTCCGTGAGTTTGTGGAATGTGCGGCTCCTCAGTGGCAGGTACCCAAACGCCACTTTTTCTCACAGTGATTCCGGCTCTCTACCGGCATGTGGAAGGCAATGTCCATGCCTCGCTGGACAGGGCTGTCAGCGATAAGGTGCATATTACTGCTGACTCATGGTCCAGCAGGCATGGACGTTACCGAAGTTTCACTGCGCATTGGGTGACTCTGCTGGCACAGGGGAAGGATGCAGGACAAGGTGCAGTAGTGTTGGAGGTTGTTCCGCCACCACGTCTCCAAAATGCTACCACTGGTGATTCTGACACACCTCTCTCCTCCACCCCCTCCTCTTCTTCTTCCTCCATGGCCTCTTCCTGTGCTTTGTTCTCAGAACCAGCGGTGCTCCGTAGGCATTCATGGGGCTACGCAACTACGCAGGCCAAAAGATGCCATGCGGTGCTTAAGCTGGTGTGCTTGGGGGACAGGAGCCACACAGGGGCAGAGGTTCTGTCAGCTCTGCAGGGGCAGGTTCAGAGGTGGTTGATGTCACGCCAACTTAAGGCAGGAATGGTGGTTTGCGACAATGGCACCAACCTCCTCTCCGCCCTCCGACGAGGACAAATGACCCATGTGCCCTGTTTGGCTCATGTACTTAACTTGGTGGTGCAGCGGTTCTTGGGCAGGTACCCGGGCTTACAGGATGTCCTGAGCCAGGCCAGGAAAGTCTGTGTGCATTTCCGCCATATAATGCCAGTGCTCGGCTGGCTGACTCCAAATGGAATTTAGCCTGCCCAAGAACCGCCTAATCTGTGACATGCCCACCAGGTGGAACTCAACCTTGGCCATGGTGCAGCAGCTGCACACGCAGCAGAGGGCCATCAATGAGTACCTGTGCGACTATGGCACCAGGACAGGGTCAGGGGAGCTTGTTTTTTTTCCCCACGCCAGTGGGCCATGATCAGGGATGCATGCACTGTCCTGTCACCATTTGAGGAGGCTACGAGGATGGTGAGCAGTGACAGTGCATGCATCAGTGACACTGTCCCCCTTGTCCACCTGTTGGAGCACACGCTGCGTGGAATAATGGACAGGGCACTTGATGCAGAACAGAGGCAGGAAGAGGAGGACTTCCTTACCTCTCAAGGCCCCCTTTATCCAGACAGTGTTCCTGCGTGCCCGCCGATCACACAGGAAGAGGATGAGGAAGAGGAGGATTGGGTCAGCATGGAGGTGGAGCCTGGCACTCAGAATCAGCAGTAGTCTTTAAGGGATCATTTACAGTCCCAAGAAACCCATGGACTTTTACGTGGCTGGGAGGAGGTGGCTGCGGATCATGTCATCCTTAGTGACCCAGAGGACTCCGGACCGAATGCCTCAGCAAACCTACGCTGCATGGCCTCCCTAATCCTGCAAAGCCTGCGGAAGGATCCTCGTATTCGTGGTATCAAGGAGAGGGATCAATACTGGCTGGCAACCCTCCTTGATCCATGATCCAGGTCTGTGCAACGCGTTCCCAGAGACTGGGAGGTTACAAACTCCTGTTCCTGGACAACGTGTTGCTGAGGCTTCAGTCAGTCAAAGAAGGAGCAGTGGAGAAGGTAGCCGTCTGACCGATGCGTTCAGACAACTTTTTAGTCCGCAGCCCCAAGGTATGATCGGTTCCAGCAATCATTGCCCGCGTCTGTTTTACATGGTGCAGGAATACCTAGGGGCAAGATCAGACTTGGACACCTTTCCCACCAAAAATCCTCTGGGTTACTGGGTCTTGAGGATGGATCACTGGCCAGAGCTTGCACAGTATGCAATTGAGCTACTGGCCTGTCCTGCATCCAGCGTTCTTCCGGAACACTCATTCAGTGCTGCTGGAGGTTTTGTAACCGATCACAAGGTGCGCCTGTCCACCAACTCGGTCGATCGACTGACCTTCATAAAAATTAATCAGTCTTGGATCACCACCAGCTACCAAGCGCCTGATGCTGATGTCAGATCCCTTCAAGACTGCCTATGCTGATGCTGAGTGACTATCCTCTTCCTCCTCAATGATCATGCTGATAGTTTGTAAGAATATTTTTGGTTCTGGGCGCCACCACCAGTGGCTAAGGCCCAATTTTTCAGCCCCTATTTAACAGGGGCGTGCAATTAAAATTTTTGATGCAATATTTTGCAAGGAGGGTTAGTTGCTGCACTCAACTAGAGTATTTTTGAGGGGTTGCAGTGTTGTGGCACCAGCACCAGTGCCTAAGGCCCAATTTTTTAACCCCCTGTTTAACAGGGGCATGTAATTACAATTTTTGATGCAATATTTTACAGGAGGGCTCATTCCTGCACTCCAACTAGAGTATCTGAGTATCTGTGAGGGGTTGCAGTGTTGTGGCACCAGTGCCTAAGGACCAATTTTTCTGCCCCTGTTCAACAGGGACATGTAATTACAATTCTTGATCTAATATCTCACAGCAGGGCCCGTTTCTGCGCCCACCAAGAGTAACTGTGAGGACTAACAGTGTTGTGGCACCAGCACCACCAAATGCCCAATTTTTATGCCCCTGTTCAACAGGTGCATGTAATTACAATTCTTGATCTAATATTTCACAGCAGGGCCTGTTCCAGCTCCCAAAAATAGTATCTGTGAGGACTTACAGTGTTGTGGCACTAGAACCACCACCACCAAAAGCCCAATTTTTCTGACCCTGTTCAACAGGGGCATGTAATTACAATTCTTGATTTAATATTTCACAGCAGAGCCCATTCCTGCGCCCACCAAGAGTAACTGTGAGGGCTTACGGTGTTGTGGCAACACCAACACCTAAGGCCGCAATTTCTGCAGAGTATATAGGGCAGGCCCCTACTTTCAAACATTCAACTTACAAACGACTGCTACTTGCAAACAGAAGGAGACAACAGGTGAGATTAAATCTACCCCTAGGAAGGGAAATTCTCTCGTGTAAGAGTTAATATGGGAAAAACGTGTCTCCTTTCCAGTGATGCTTTATCACCAATCCTTGTTTCACAAAAAACCCCAAATTGTCAAAAAACATTTGTCATTGGGACAGAAAGTGAGGTAAAATCTTCTGAAGAGGTGCACAGACAGCAAAACAAATGTCACAGGGGTGATAACCCTTCCCTATGTTTTCCAAAAAGCTTAAAAATAGATTTTTTTTGGCTGGAACTACACTTTAAAAATGTACCAGTTCAAAATGACAAACAGATTCTACTTAACAACAAATCTACAGTCCCTGTCTTGTTCGCACACCCTGTATACTGCTGTTCAGAGGGCCTGGGGCCCCACACATTTCCTTTTTTTAATTTGGGTGCGGGGTTCCCCTTTTATACCCATACAAGACCCAAAGGGCCTGGTAATGAACTGGGGGGGGGGGGTAACCATGCCATTTGTCTCACTGATTTTCATCCATATTACTGGGACCGGACATTACATTAAAGCGGTAAGCAGTTTTAAATGACTTTTATTCCTTTAACCACTTCAGCCCCGGAAGGATTTACCCCCTTCCTGACCAGAGCATTTTTTACAATTTGGCACTGTGTCGCTTTAACTGCTAATTGCACAGTCATGCAATGCTGTACCCAAACGAAATTTGCGTCCTTTTCCTACCACAAATAGAGCTTTCTTTTGATGGTATTTGATCACCTCTGCCATTTTTATTTTTTGCGCTATAAACGGAAAAAGACCGAAAATTTTGAAAAAAAATTATATTTTCTACTTTTTGTTATAAAAAAAATCCAATACACTCAATTTTAGTCATACATTTAGGCCAAAATGTATTCGGCCACATGTCTTTGGTAAAAAAAATGTCAATAAGTGTATATTTATTGGTTTGCGCAAAAGTTATAGCGCCTACAAACTAGGGTACATTTTCTGGAATTTACACAGCCTTTAATTTATGACTGCCTATGTCATTTCTTGAGGTGCTAAAATGGCAGGGCAGTACAAACTCCCCCAAATGACCCCATTTTGGAAAGAAGACACCCCAAGGAAGTTGCTGAGAGGCATGTTGAGCCCATTGAATATTCATTTTTTTTGTCCCAAGTGATTGAATAATGATAAAAAAAAAGGGGGCGCATGCGCGGCAGCGTCCAAGATGGCCGCCGGCTGCTGACGCTCCGCTCCACCACAGCCCTTCTATAGCCTCAGCAGCTGACAGAGCCCCCCGTTCAGCAACACACTGACCCCATCCTGTGGGGGATACACCAGAGACCTTCCCGATGTCAGTGGGTCACGCTAGAAGGAACCTGACAGGCCTGATGACGGCAGCGGTGGGCCCGGTCAGCTATGCCAAGATGGCGGCCGCCCCATGAGGCCCTCACATAGCAGAGTCAGAGAAGGACTCCATCGCCGATCAGGACCTGACCCCAGCTCCATCTCCAGGTACTGTACACCATCTACAGCCCCAGATCGCATCGCCATCCTCCCTGTTATCCAGAATGAACTCAGGGCTCCCATCCACCCCCATGATGGATCCTCACACAGGATTACTGCTTTCTGTTAGTTAAGCACAGGAGGCAGCACCCATTCCCACAGACTTTCCCTTTATGATGGAAGCCTTTGCACACATGTTATCCAAAAGTTTGGCACAGAATGCAGCGCAGATAACGTCTTCTAGTCAGAGAAGGACTCCATTGCCGATCAGGACCTGACCCCAGCTCCATCTCCAGGTACTGTACACCATCTACAGCCCCAGATCGCATCGCCATCCTCCACGGAATCCCTGTTATCCAGAATGAACTCAGGGGTCCCATCCACCCCCATGATGGAGCCTCACACAGGATTACTGCTTTCTGTTAGTGAAGCACAGGAGGCAGCACCCATTCCCACAGACTTTCCCTTTATGATGGAAGCCTTTGCACACGTTATCCAAAAGTTTGGCACAGAATGCAGCGCAGATAACATCTTCTATCCATGCTGACCTGCAACAGATTGGAATGAGAATTGACGTTATTGAGAAAAAAGCCGATCAGGCAGGGGCTCGGATCAACCAAAACTCTGCAAGGCTACAAGAGGTTCAGGATCAGCTTGAAACCGCCTGGGCAAAAATAGACGACCTTGAAAATAGGTCCAGACGCTACAACTTCAGGGTCTGTGGGCTCCCAGAATCTGTGAAAGAGGTGCATACAGCTATCAAAACCCTTGTAAAAGACCTTATCCCTGGGATTGCAGAACACCGCCTTGAACTGGTGAACTGGACAGGGCTCACAGAGCTCTACAACCTCCCCGCTCTGATGGTCTACCTCGGGACATAATAGTGAAACCCCACTATTTCACCGTCAAGGAAGAGGTAATGAAGAAAGCCAGGTACGCAGACAACCTAACGCTGATGGGACATAAAATCCAGATCTTTGCGGATTTATCCCCTATACGGTGCAGAAAAGAAGGGCCCTAAAACCTCTACTTCAATTGTTGCTGGACAGGGAAATTGCTTATAGGTGGTCCTTCCCACTGAGACTGAACTTCTCTTTCAAAAATAGAAATTACACTTTCTCCACTTTTGCAGAAGGGGAACGTCTCCTACAGCAGCTGGGCCTGATCCCACTGGAGCCATCGTCCACGCAAGCAGGCAGAGGGACATCATCGTCTTCCACGAAAAGACCTCCACCAGCTAGCCCGCTGCAACCCTCCTGGCTGAAACAGAACACAAAACGATCTAAAGAAAATCTTCCTCCATGACTTCCATCCTCTGTCTACTGATCGGTGTACCGATCGGTGCTGTTCACACTTAGGTCTACGGAGCAGGGACTAGTCCCCCTTTTTCACGGATGTTTCAAACCCAGACGGGTTTGATACCTTTTCTCCTTTTTATTATATTTGCCCACAAGTTTCTTTTTGTCACCGGCAATGTTTTTGACTTCAGGACTGTGTCTTTCCCCTTAGTCAGGGGGGACAGTCCCAGAGTAACGTTAATGTCCAGGACAGTTCTACATGGGTTACGCTGGGCTGAGATACCTTCTTTATCATATGGTCAACCGGCCATCAGGGCCGGGTGTCACGGAGGGATCTCTGGTTCTAGAAAAAGTTTCCTGTTAGACTTTGTTTTTTTGTAATTCTTATATTATTAGTGTATTAGTCTTACACTTGTTCCTTTTTACATTTTGTTTTTCTTATTTTTTTGGCTTTAAGACGCTCTGTCATATGTTCATCATAGACTAGAGGGTAGTCTTCAGTTAGCGATGTATGAGGTGTTGGGGCTGTAGTGAACTCAGTGCGCCTCCCTTAGGGACCAGGTTTTTTTTAGGAGAACCTGGTCTCTCCTTGGTGTCCCCTTTTTACAGTTCACCAGTCCACTTTTTGGTTGGGGTTGAGGTGGCTCACCACTTCTTCCTCTGGGGTCAGGTGGGGTCAGGGGACCCCATTGTGGTTGTTTTTTTTTTACGTTCTCTTTCAGCAAATGTTCATATATAATTCAGGTATGGCACACATGCTTCATGGTTTAACCTGCCTCTCCATCTTCATTCCTCTCTTCATCTCTTTCTCCCCCCCCTCCTATCTCCTCTCTCACATCTTACTACAGGCTCTCTCGGACCTCAGGAGGTATCCGGATATCAAATCCCAGGCTCGACCGAATTGACATCACACCGAATTGGGTCTTAGGGTGATCTCGCCCAGCGACTCAAAGGTAAGAAGTGGAATTTGGGGTTGCTTAACCCTCCCCTGGACCATGGCTAATACAAACAATTCTCCCTCACCCCTCAAAATTATCTCACACAACACACAGGGGATGAACTCTCCTATCAAGTGCAGAAAACTTTTTCAATCATACCACTCAATGCACTCAGACATCTTACTTTTACAAGAGACACATTTTCCAGCCACCTTTACTCCCAAATTTCTACACCAACACTACCCCCAATTCTTCTTGGCATCAGCTCAAAATAAAACCAAGGGAGTAGCAGTATGTTTCGCCAAACACATTAATCTGTCACAGCTGGAGGTTTTAATTGATCCGCTAGGCCGTTTCTTGGTGGTGTCAGGACATGTAGATGGCGACATTTTTACGTTTGTTTCTTACTATGCACCTAACAAGGGACAAAAAAACTTTCTTTCATTCTATGTTAAATACAATACATCCGCACCTAAAGGGGTCGGAGATTATGGGTGGAGACTCAAATACCGCCTTTGACTTTGCTTTGGACAAGTCGGCGACAGGGAAACCAAAACCAAAAAGGCTCTCTAAGCAAAGTACCAAAATTGCTAATCTGCTCCACGAGGAAGGGTTGATTGATGTGTGGAGGGAAACCAACCCACACAATAAAGACTATACCCATTTATCAGCCCCCCATAACTCATTTGCCAGGATAGACCACATCTTCACCAGGTCACATACCATCCCACTTATCTTAAGCTCGAAAATTATAGACTCGTCACTATCTGACCACTTGATGGTCACTATGACGACCCGGAGACCGGGAGGACCTAGAGGACCTCCCCGTTGGCGCTTACAAGAATCCCTGCTAAATGATACGATACAGTGCTCAATTCTAGATGCATCCATTAAAGAATATTTCCGATTAAATCAAACGAGCGTTGTTTCCCCCTTAACGGTATGGGCAGCCCACAAATCAGTTATTAGGGTACATATCATCCAGATAACCTCGAAACTCAAAGCAGAACATAAAGCGGACATACGGAAACTAACGGCAGAATACCGTAAGGTAGCTCAGACACACAAGACTCACCCCACTCACGAGACGCTGAAAGACCTGGACAGATCTATAGCTCTCCTTAACCTTGCCCTGACGACCGCAGCTGAAAAATATTTAAGGTGGACAGGGGCTAAATTTTACTCCCAAACTGACAAGATGGGATCCAGACTGGCTGCAAAGCTCAGCCCTAAACAACGTTCCTTTGCTTTTCCCAAAATTAAGACCTCCTCCGGGGACTTAACCCAGAACCCAATTAAGATAATGGAAGAATTCTCCCTTTTCTACTCGAAGCTATACAATCCTAAACCCCCCCCCCCAATCAGACAACGGACCGCTTCCTAGACAATATCCCATTACCTTCTCTAACGAAAGACCATAGGGAGCTCCTGGAGAGCCCTTTCACTACATCAGAGATACTAGACACAATTAATTCCCTGAAAAATGGCTCGGCCCCTGGTCCGGATGGCTTCTCTACAGACTAATACAAGAAATTTGGTCCAAGTTTGGCCCCTCATATGGCCAAGTTTTTCAACTCTCTCAGGGATGGAGCCCTCCTGGGTTCTGATCTCAATTCTGCTTACATCTCAGTGATTCCAAAACCGGATAAAGACCCTAGCGAGTTAGGTAATTATAGACCTATTTCTCTTATAAACAATTATATTAAAATAATTATTGCAGGCTATATCCACGGGGATCAGATGGGCTTCATCCCTGGGAGACAGGGTCCGGACCAGATTTGCAGAACAATAGATATTGTTTCTATACTTAAATCAAGGTGGGACGGGAGCTCCCCTCAAACAGGTTTCCTCCTTTCCATAGATTTACACAAGGCCTTTGATTCAGTAGAATGGTCCTACCTCACTACGATATTACAGAAATGGGACTTTGGCCCGTACTTCCTGAATCTGATTAAAGCCCTTTACTCGTCCCCTTCAGCCCAGGTTCGTCTCATGGGTAGATACTCAGAAACATTCAGGATAGGGAGGAGCACCAGACAGGGTTGCCCTCTCTCCCCTCTCCTCTTCTCGATTGCGATTGAAACATTAGCAGTGGCAGTTAGAACTAACCCAGACGTTAAGGGAGTACGGTGCGGAGGACAGGAGCACAAATGTGCACTCTATGAAGATGACCTCCTCTTATATGTGACTTCCCCCCTAACATCTACCCCCATCATTTACAAAATCTTACGCAATTTTAGTGTAGTGTCAGGCCTACAGGTAAACATGTCCAAATCAATAGCGCTAAACATAACAGTTCCCCCAGACCTACTAACTCAAATTTCCAACAACTTTGAATTTACTTGGGCCAGATCCGAAATCCCCTATCTAGGTATTAAAATCACCCCAGAAATAGATAGTCTCTTTAAAGCCAACTTCCCACCTATATTTCAAAGATGTAAGAGTGACCTGGAGAGATGGTCAAGATGTGGTCTATCCTGGCTGGGTAGGGTCAACGCTGTGAAAATGACCCTGCTCCCCCGGGTTTTGTATTTATGCCGTTCCCTACCAATCCCGATAAGGAAACAAGTCCTTAGCAAATTTCAATCGGAGATCACCCGATTTGTGTGGGGGCATAAGGGATATAGATGTCCTTCTAAGACTCTTTACCGGCTGAAATCTCAGGGGGGATTGGGTCTGCCCGATCTGTGGGAATATTACCAGATATCCCAAATATCGGTAGTCTTTTCAAAAAGACAGAAGCCGGAATGGCTTGCGATGGAGAGATGCGCCATTCCGAGGAACACCATTGACTATCTCCTCTTGTGTAATCCGAAACATAGGCCTGCCATTATGTCTCCTACCCTCTCCCATACAATGGCCCTGTGCTCTAGACTTCTTTCTCACCATAACCTGACCTCCCCAATGAAACCATCTGCCCACTTATTTCACAATGTCGACTTTTCACCTGGACTAGCTATCAAAGATTTCCAATGGTGGACTGACAAAGGCTTATACAGAATTGGTCACTTCCTCTCCACTAATGGTCTGATCAAATGATCCTATTGCAGGAAAAAACTATATTTGCCGGATTCCAAGGTATTCAGATTCTCACAAATCTCACACTTCCTTACTTTAATTTGGTCCCACCAAAAAGATCTTCCTTCGATAACCCCTTATGAAAACTGGTGTGTAAACACAGAGGTCCAGAGGGGGGGGGTGATCTCCTTGATTTATTCTGCTCTAATGTCACTCACAGACAAACCAACCTACGCTCGAGCCTGGGAGGAAGAAATGGACATCTCTTGGCCCACACAGGCATGGTATACCTCTTTTAATAGAGCATATAATGGAATCCTAAATGTTTCGCTTATTGAGGCCAGTGTGAAGGTAATGATGCAATGGTACTATGTCCCCGCTAGATTAGCAATTATCTTCCCAGGGGCTTCCCCCCTATATTACAGGGGTTGCGAGTTGGAAGGCATAATGTTGCACACTTGGTGGTCCTGTCCACGCATTCGATCATTCTGGCAGAAAGTTTTTAGAACTGTCAGCAAAATCACAAAAGTCTCGATAGCTCCTGACCCACAAGTAGCTCTTCTAAACAGCAATATCGTAGCTCTTCCTAGACTTTCTCAGGCACTAGTCTACTTCATCCTTTTAGGAGCCAAAGTAACAGTAGCCAAAGCCTGGAAAAAACCTGGTGTATCCTATCTAGGGTTCAAGAGAAAAGTCTCTTGGATCATGGCCCAAGAACAAATTGTGGCAAAACTCAATGATAAAGTGGATAAATGTTACAGTATTTGGGAACCTTGGGCCATCTACTGCAACATTCCCCTAATTCCGGGAGTAGTGCAGTATACTGAGGGATCTGGTCCCCCCCCTTTTCTTTCATGGGGCACTCTAGCCCCCCTCCTCACCTCCTCATTGTTGTGTGCCGGTAACTCAGGTAATGTGTCAGAAGCTTTGAGAACAATTCCCATTTGATCTGTGGGGTGGGAGATGCCTTGACCTCACTATGGGCAAGATCTTCACACACATCTTGTCGTGTGGGGGGCTGAAGGCTCTCCTCAGCCCCACCGGTTGGTGGGTCCAGGCTCCAATGGAGTGGCGGGTCGGGTGATCTCTTGTGAGCGCCACACACTTCCACAGTAAGCACCCAAAGGGGTGGGGTGCGTGGGGTCCTGAGGGGTGCTCGATCGAACCCGGCCTTGACATTATATTTTTTAAACAAGTTTTGTTGTTTCTTGGACTCTTATCTCTACCCTACTCTACTGGTACTCAGATATCATTTCAAAAAAGCTTATAACATAAGTTAAACCATTATATAATCTTCTTATTGTGCTCATGTGACTTGTTTTTTATTTTTTTAAGGATGTAGCTTCGATGTGCCATCCTGTCATTGTCTTTTGATACTATGTATTAATGTCAAAAAGTTCAATAAAACTTTTTGAAATCGGAAAAAAAAAAAAAAAAAAATTTACAAAAAGTTGTCACTAAATGATATATTGCTCACACAGGCCATGGGCATATGTGGAATTGCACCCCAAAATACATTCAGCTGCTTTTCCTGAGTATGTGGATACCACATGTGTGGGACTTTTTGGGAGCCTAGCCACGTAGGGGGCCCGAAAACCAATCACTGCCTTCAGGATTTCTAAGGGCGTAAATTTTTGATTTCACTCCTCACTACCTATCACAGTTTTGAAGGCCATAAAATGCCCAGATGGCACAAAACCCCCCCAAATGACCCCATTTTGGAAAGTAGACACCCCAAGCTATTTGCTGAGAGGCATGTTGAGTCCATGGAATATTTTATATTTTGACACAAGTTGCGGGAAAGTAACAATTTTTTTTTTTTGCACAAAGTTATCACTAAATGATATATTGCTCAAACTGGCCGTGGGCATATTTGGAATTGCACCCCAAAATACATTTAGCTGCTTCTCCTGAGTATGGGGATACCACATGTGTGGGACTTTTTGGGAGCCTAGCCGCGTACGGGGCCCTGAAAACCAATCACCGCCTTCAGGATTTCTAAGGGCGTATATTTTTGATTTCACTCTTCACTGCCTATCACAGTTTCTGGGGCCATGGAATGCCCAGATGGCACACACCCCCCCAAATGACCCCATTTTGGAAAGTAGACACCCCAAGCTATTTGCTGACAGGCATGGTGAGTATTTTGCAGCTCTCATTTGTTTTTGAAAATGAAGAAAGACAAGAAAAATATTTTTTTTTCTTTTTTCAATTTTCAAAACTTTGTGACAAAAAGTGAGGTCTGCAAAATACTCACTATACCTCTCAGCAAATAGCTTGGGGTGTCTACTTTCCAAAATAGGGTCATTTGGGGGGGGGGGGGTTGTGCCACCTGGGCATTCCATGGCCTCCAAAACTGTGATAGGCAGTGAAGAGTGAAATCAAAAATTTACGCCCTTAGAAAGCCCGAAGGTGGTGCTTGGATTTTGGGGTACCGTACGCGGCTAGGCTCCCAAAAAGTCTCACACATGTGGTATCCCCATACTCAGGAGAAGCAACAGAATGTATTTTGGGGTGTAATGTCACATATTCCCATGGCATGTTTGAGCAATATATCATTTAGTGACAACTTTGTGCAAAAAAAAAAAAAAGAAAAAAAATGTGTCTTTTTCCCGCAACTTGTGTCACAATATAAAATATTATATGGACTCGACATGCCTCTCAGCAAATAGCTTGGGGTGTCTACTTTCCAAAATGGGGTCATTTGGGGGGGTTTCAATTGTCCTGGCATTTTATGCACAACATTTAGAAGCTTATGTCACACATCACCCACTCTTCTAACCACTTGAAGACAAAGCCCTTTCTGACACTTTTTGTTTACATAAAAAATTATTTTTTTTTGCAAGAAAATTACTTTGAACCCCCAAACATTATATATTTTTTTAAAGCAAATGCCCTACAGATTAAAATGGTGGGTGTTTCATTTTTTTTTTCACACAGTATTTGCGCAGCGATTTTTCAAACGCATTTTTTTGGGAAAAAACACACTTTTTTCAATTTTAATGCACTAAAACACACTATATTGCCCAAATGTTTGGTGAAATAAAAAAGATGATCTTAGGCCGAGTACATGGATACCAAACATGACATGCTTTAAAATTGCGCACAAACGTGCAGTGGTGACAAACTAAATACAGTTTTAAAAGCCTTTAAAAGCCTTTACAGGTTACCACTTTAGATTTACAGAGGAGGTCTACAGCTAAAATTACTGCCCTCGATCTGACCCTCACGGTGATACCTCACATGCATGGTGCAATTTTTGTTTACATTTGACGCCAGACCGACGCTTGCGCTCGACTTTGCGCGAGAGCAGGGGGGGGACAAGGGTGCTTTTTTTTTTTTTTTTTTTTTAATCATTTTTATTGTTATCTCAGGGAATGTAAATATCCCCTATGATAGCAATAGGTAGTGACAGGTACTCTTTTTTGAAAAAATTGGGGTCTATTAGACCCTAGATCTCTCCTCTGCCCTCAAAGCATCTGACCACACTAAGATCGGTCTGATAAAATGCTTTCCCAATTTCCCAATGGTGCTGTTTACATCCGGCGAAATCTAAGTCAAAAAAAGCTCATAGCTTCCGGTTTCTTAGGCCATAGAGATGTTTGGAGCCACTCTGGTCTCTGATCAGCTCTATGGTCAGCTGGCTGAATCACCAGCTGCATTCTCAGGTTCCCTGTTGGGACAGGAGAGCCAGAGAAAAACATGGAAGATGGTGGGGGGGCATTCCCTCCCACTGCTTGTAAAAGCAGTCTAGAGGCTAATTAGCCATTAGGATTGCTTTTACATGAAAGCCGACCGCTGGCTGAAAAGAATGATACCAAGATGATACCTAAACCTGCAGGCATCATTCTGGTATAACCACTTAAAGTCCAGCAACATACCAGTACGTTGCTGGTCCTTCTTGGGCATATATTGTAATCTTTTTTTTTTTTTCATGCAGCCTGTGGGCTGAACGAAAAAAAGAGATCGGTGGGGATGCCCACCATTAGAATACCTTCCTTCATCCACCCACTTCTAATGATGGGCATACAGGCACTGTTTATATATGCCGAAGCATGGGGGCATCCTCCCGCAAAAGGTAGGAGCAAATCGCTCCTCCGCCCCTGCTGCCCCCATGCTTCGGCATATATCACCTCCGCTGGAGTCACAGCTTTATATATCGTGGGAGCAAACGCTGTTGCTGTCAAGATAAATAAATCCGCGCTGCAGCTGAATGGCGTACCTGAAGACAAAAAAAAATGGTTAACAGTAAAACACAGTAAACGGTAAAGTATAAAAAATTGCATACCTGAAAAGCAAACATGATAAAACATAATAACAATAAAACATTGCAGAATAGAATACAGTAAAAAAGAGCAGAACAATAGAGAGAGAATAGAGAGAACAATAAAACGACAATGATTTTTTTTTTATTTTATATATATATATATATATATATATATATATTTTTAGACTTCTTTTTGTAACTGTAACTCTTGTAACTGTAACCGGTTCAAGATTCGGGTCTCTCAAAATGCGATGGCATCTTGGGAGACCCTGTGAAAGTGCGCCTAGTCTGTGCAATGCTGTACACTAATACTCAACTAGTGTATGGTAGCGTTCAAAACATTCACCAATGCAGGAGGGAAAATAATAGCGGGTGTCACGCCTATATCCGCGCTTGCTGCAGACACGACATCTTTTTTGGGGGTGTTCGTATGGTAGGGGTACTCAGGAGGACATAAAGAAAATGCCTCTCATGCAGCCGACTGCATTTGGTTGGGGATGTGAATGGGGGAAGTACGGATGCTGCAGAAGTGGTGGGTTCCCAATTAGGATTGGCGAATGCAGCAGGAAGGGCATTATGGGCATGACGGGCCTGTGTTTGCCTTTTCTTGGTGGCAGCGGGACACTACTTGTGCTTGCCACCTCACCAGCTTGAACTGCACTTATGGGACTCGCCACGTCACCAAGTGTTACTGCAGTGCTGGTTTGACTACGACCGGGGTGTACTAGGCCGCTGGTGCTTGCCAGTTCACCAAAACGCTACCAAAAAAACTGTTAGCGATCGCAGGGATCAGGCCTGACTCTGCGAACGCTGCAGTTATGCGTTTTAGTGTTTTGTAATTGATAGTGATCGATCGATACTGCACTTGGGTGGGCTGGGCTGGGCCGGGCGGAGGGGCAAAACGCAGGTGCTAGCAGGTATCTGGGCTGATCCCGCTAACACTGCATTTTTGGGAACCCTAAACTGCTGGGGACACTAAGATAAAGTAAACTCCGCGCCAATAGTGTCAATAGTGTATAGATAGAAAAATTGATGAGAATAAATGTGCTCCGTGCAATAATCACACCAGAAAATACGCCCGTGAGTGATTAATTACTAAAAAATCATATATACCAAGCTGCTCCCCTGATTTGAACAAAAAGGTCAAATAAGGATAATAATATAAACTAGGGGGCGCTATATCCTAAAACACTTTGTGATTGATTGAATTACTAGACATTCGAAAGGCTAAACAAAAACCACAAACTCAAACACCAAAAACCTAAAATGCAATATGATTGCTGTGCAATTGCAAAAAAATATAATATTGTGTAGGATTAACATTCACAATAGAAAGTGAAAACCTTATTGCAAAGGTAATGTTGACTATGGTGATAATTAATTAACCCAAACCAGTGACATATTAATGAAAAAAACACAAATACGAATGCAAAAATATAAATGATAATAAGTCTCTTCATAGACGTAATCAATTCTTGCTGTTAATGGAAAGATTCCGCCACCAAAGAGGAAGAAATACCCCTTGAAGTAATAGATATGCTGGGGACACTAGTATAGATCTGATCGGATCAGATATTGATCCATTCAGATACTATACCACTAAGAGAGGTGTATGGTGCGTGCGTGGGTGTTAGCGCTACTGGCGCTAACCTGACGCTGCCTGGGGCGACGCAGACCTTATCTGACCCTAAAACCTAAGTCTCCCTAAATTCCATACCAGGCCCTTCAGGTCTGGTATGGGTTTTAAGGGGAACCCTGCCCCAAAATTGAAAAAAAAATGGCGTGGGGTCCCCCCAAAAATCCATACCAGACCCTTATCTGGGCACGCAACCTGGCAGACCGCAGGAAAAGAGGGGGGGACGAGAGAACCCCCCCCCTCCTGAACTGTACCAGGCCACATGCCCTCAACATTGGGAGGGTGCTTTGGGGTAGCAAAAAAAAACTGTCAAAAATGTTAAATATGACAAGAGACAATTCCTTTATTTAAATGCTTCTTCTTTCTTCTATCTTCTATCTTCCGTCGGTTTCTTCCTCCATCTTCTTCTGGTTCTTCTGGTTCTTCCTCCGGTGTTCTCGTCCATCATTCTTCCCTTCTTCTCCTCGGGCCGCTCCGCATACATGATGGAATGATGGGAGGCTCCCGCTGTGTAATGCTTCTCCTCTTCTGATGGTTCTTAAACAACGGGGCGGGGCCACCCAGTGACCCCGCCCCCCTCTGACACACGGGGACTTGACGGGGACTTCCCTGTGGCATTCCCTGTGACGTCAGAAGGGGCGGGGATACATAACAGGTGACCCCGCCCCCTCTGACATTAAGGGGAATGCCACAGGGAAATCCCCGTCAAGACCCTCCCCCCCGTTATTTAAGAACCGTTAGAAGAGGAGAAGTGTCACACAGTGGGAGCCTCCCATCATGCAATCATGTATGCAGAGCGGCCCGAAGAGAAGAAAGGAAGAAGACGCCGCGGAGGAAGATTCTGGACGAGAACACTGGAGAAAGAACCAGAAGAACCAGAAGAAGAAGATGGAGGAAGAAACCGAAGGAAGATAGAAGAAAGAAGAAGCATTTAAATAAAGGAATTGTCAAAAACTGTCTCTTGTCATTTTTAACATTTTTGACAGTTTTTTTTGTGAAATGGTAGGGGTACTTTTGTACCCCCTTACCATTTCACACAGGGGGGAGGGCCGAGATCTGGGGTCCCCTTGTTAAAGGGGGCTTCCAGATTCTGATAATCCCCCCGCCCGCAGACCCCCACAACCACCGGGCAAGGGTTGTGGGGATGAGGCCCTTGTCCCCATCAACATGGGGACAAGGTGTTTTGGGGGGCTACCCCAAAGCACCCTCCCAATGTTGAGGGCATGTGGCCTGGTACGGTTCAGGAGGGGGGGCTCTCTCGTCCCCCCTCTTTTCCTGCGGCCTGCCAGGTTGCGTGCTCGATAAGGGTCTGGTATGGATTTTTGGGGGGACCCCACGTCATTTTTTTAAAAAATTTGGCGCGGGGTTCCCCTTAAAATCCATACCAGACTTGAAGGGTCTGGTATAGATTTTGAGGGGGACCCCACGCCATTTTTTTAAAAAAAATTTGGCCGGGGTTCCCCTTAATACCAGACCTGAAGGGTCTGGTATGGAATTTAGGGGGACCCCCCAACGTCATTTTTTTTTTTTAATTTTGGTTCGGGGTTTCCCTGTGGGGAATTCCCATGCCATTTTTATCAATGAACTTTTATGTGTATTGTCGGACCGGCAATTCATTAATAGTAGTTTTAAATGACTTTTTTCCTTTGAAATGTCATTTTGCTGTCAGACTGTTCTAAACACGGGAAACATGCGCCGCTTTATAGGCATACTATAGACAACCCCCAGGTACGAAATTTAAAGGAATATTACACTTTTATTGTTTCACTTTAAGCATTATTAAAATCACTGCTCCCAAAAAAAAGGCCGTTTTTAAAACTTTTTTTGCATTGAACCATGTCCCCTGGGGCAGGACCCAGGTCCCCAAACACTTTTTAAGGACAATAACTTGCATATAAGCCTTTAAAATTAGCATTTTTGATTATTCATGTTCGTGTCCCATAGACTTTAACGGTGTTTGCATGTTCAAACACATTTTTTGCCTGTTCGCAAGTTCTGGTGGGAACCGAACAGGGGGTTGTTCGGCTCATCCCTACTAGCTACTGTGTGCTTAACCTATAGAAGCCCACTTTCCCTTAAGACAAGCAGGCCTACCGGTACTTGGTTGCCCCCATGACTTATACACAATGCTATAGTGCCTGGCCACCATGCCAAGGCAGATGCGAACTGAGCAAAGCAAACAGATACTTGCAGTTTAGCAGACAGATAGCGTGGAACTATAACAGTCCAGGTAAAAAGCAGGCTGAGTTCAGGGAATAGTCCAATATCTGATCCAATAACAGTCCAGGTAAAAGGCAGGTAGAGTTCAGGAAAAAGTCCAATATCCGATCAGGGTCATACACAAGGAAATCCAGACTAGCAAAGCAGGGCAGACAAATGGGAGGCTTGAACAGGAACAATGCAGGTATACTGTCTCTGTCACAAGCAAGGGATAGAGTGTTCTGTTTGCTTATAACAGGTGACTGACCATATCAATCAACTTGCAGGTGGACACAAACAGGGAGAATGCAACAGAGAACACTCGGATGCTGGAATGGGGGAGAAGCAGCACAAAAAGGATCCTGACACAGAATTTATCCAAAAAATCTCAAATTTTGCTCCCAGTGCACTACATTGTGGCCTCATCATACAGACTGGCTCCCCAAGCCGTTGCTTACAAAATAAAGAAAGCTTGCAGGGAAAAATTTTTTTGGGGCTTTATAAATGCAATTAATGCTGCAGCAGATTCTATACACTGTACAGATGTGCCACTTTACAGGTAGACTAAGGGGGCCCCAGGCATTACATTGAAATTCATTTTTTTCATTTTTATGCTTTTACTGCAAGCATCAATAAATCACTGCTCATTTAAAAATGATGTCTTTTACAAACTTTTTTTCTTTGATACAGTGCCTTGAAAAAGTATTCACACCCCTTGAAATTTTCCACATTTTGTTATGTTACAATCAAAAACGTAAATGTATTTTATTGGGATTGTGTGTGATAGATCAACACAAAGTGGCACACATGTGTGAAGTGGAAGGAAAATGATAAATGGTTTTCAATTTTTTTTTTACAAATAAATATGCTAAAAGTGTGGTGTGCATTTATATTTAGCCTCCCTGAGACAATACTTTGTAGAACCACCTTTCGCTACAATTACAGCTGCAAGTCTTTTTGGGGATGTCTCTACCAGCTTTGCACATCTAGAGAGAGACATTTTTGCCCATTCTTCTTTGCAAATTAGCTCAAGCTCTGTCAGATTTGGAGAACGTCTGTGAACAGCAATTTTCAAGTCTTGCCACAGATTCTCAATTGGATTTAGGTCTGGACTTTGACTGGGCCATTCTAACACATGAATATGCTTTGATCGAAACCATTCCATTGTAGCTCTGGTTGTATGTTTAGGGTCCTTGTCCTGCTGGAAGGTGAACCTCCGACCCAGTCTCAAGTCTTTTGCAGACTCTAACAAGTTTTCTTCTAAGATTGCCCTGTGCTTGGTTCCATACATCTTCCCATCAACTCTGACCAGCTTTCCTGTCCCTGCTAAAGAAAAGCATCCCCACAACATGATGCTGCCACCACCATGTTTCACGGTGGGGAAGGTGTGTTCAGGGTGATGTGCAGTGTTAGTTTTCTGCCACACATAGTGTTTTGCTTTTAGGCCAAATAGTTAACTTTTGGTCTCATCTGACCAGAGCACCTTCTTCCACATGTTCTCTGTGTCCCCCACATGGCTTCTCGCTAACTGCAAACGGGACTTCTTATGACTTTCTTTCCATAAAGGTCAGATTTGTGGAGTGCACGACTAATAGTTGTCCTGTGGACAGATTCTCCCACCTGAGCTCCAGAGTTGCCATGGGCCTCTTGGCTGCTTCTCTGATTAATGCTCTCCCTGCACAGGCTGTCAGTTTAGGTGGATGGCCATGTCTTGGTAGGTTTGCAGTTGTGTCAAACTCTTTCCATTTTTGAATGATGGATTGAACATTGCTCCGTGAGATGTTCAAAGCTTGGGATATTTTTTTATAACCTAACCCTGCTTTAAACTTCCCTGACCTGTCTGGTGTGTTCCTTGGTCTTCATCATGCTGTTTGTTCACTAAGGTTCTCTAACACACCTCTGAGGGCTTCACAGAATAGCTGTATTTATACTTAGATTAAAATACACACAGGTGGACTCTATTTACATATTAGGTGACTTCTAAAGGCAATTGGTTCCACTACATTTTAGTTAGGGGTATCAGAGTAAAGGGGGCTGAATACAAATGCACGCCACATTTTTCACATTTATTTGTAAAACATTTTGAAAACTATTAATCATTTTCCTTCCACTTCACAGTTATATGCCACTTTGAGTTGGACTGTCACATAAAATCCCAATAAAATACATTTACGTTTTTGGTTGTAACATGAAAAAATTTGGAAAATTTCAAGAGGTATGAATACTTTTTCAAGGCACTGTACATGTCCCCCAGGGCACTACCCAGACCCCCATAACCATTGTATACCAAATTACTTGCATGTAAGCCTTCAAAATGGTCACTTTTGATTTTTCACTTTCAGGTCCCATAGACTTCAATGGGGTTCACAATGTTGGAAAGCTCTGGTGCAAACCAAACAGGGGGTCGTTCAGCTAATCCCTACTTTTTACTACAACTGGTGCATCTCTGCAAAGAAACCAATCAGCTTCCAGGTTTTATTGAAAAAACTTTTATTGAACAAGCTGAAGTTAGACGCTGATTGGCTACCAGATTCTGAGTGTACCCCTTTTTTGTAAATCTATCCCTATGGCTTCTCTCAGTCCACCCTTTTAGAGTAAAGGGCTATCCAGTCCCTCCATCCCATTAGGCTGGGTTCACACTGGTCCGACAAACGCTCCGACATTGGGAGCTCATGTCGCATGACGTGTGAAATTTAATGTTTCCCTATGGGAGCCGTCCTAACTGGTCCAACACAAGTCGTTCCGACTTTAGAAATGCTCCCTGTACTACTTTGGTCCGACTTTGATCCTACTTCAGCCTATTGACTATCATTGAAGTCGGATCAAAGTCGGATTGCCGTCTTGCATGATCCGACTTCGGCACGCGACTTGTGCTCAGATGTTCTTGAGGGGGAACTCCGCGCCAAATTTTAAATAAAAAACCGGCATGGGTTCCCCCTCCAAGAGCATACCAGGCCCTTGGGTCTGGTATGGACCTTGAGGGGAACCCCCTACGCCGATAAAAACGGCGTGGGGGTCCCCCCCAATCCATACCAGACCCTTATCCGAGCACGCAGCCCGGCCGGACAGGAATGGGGGTGGGGACGAGCGAGCGCCCCCCCCCTCCTGAACCGTACCAGGCCGCATGCCCTCAACATGGGGGGTTGGTGCTTTGGGGGAGGGGGCGCGCTGCGGCCCCCCACCCCAAAGCACCTTGTCCCCATGTTGATGAGGACAAGGGCCTCTTCCCGACAACCCTGGCCGGGTGATGACCACGCCCCCTAAAACGTCACAGTCCCAGCATGCCCAGGTACTGTGACGGCATAAGGGGGCGGGGTCACCGCCTATATAAGTCAGAGCAGAGCGCACAGAGAGCATTCCAGCCGGGGAGAGCGTCGTGTCAACATCGGAAGAAGAGATGAAGAGAAGAAGCGGCGAGACAGCGGCGACAAGACAGCGGCAGCAGACCGGGCCCCTCGCTGGCAATAGAGCTGAAAGAAGATAGCAGCAGGGCCCGGGAGAAGAGGCGGAACACCGGGAGAAGTCGGAAGAAGATACCGGAGCTGCCCAATAAATTAATTTTGAAACCTGTGTACTGTGGTTTTTTTTATTGACACTTCCCTAGGTGAATGGGTAGGGGTACCATGTACCCCATATTATTAAAGGGGGCTCCTGGATTCCGATAAGCCCTCCGCCCGCAGACCCCGACAACCAACGGCCAGGGTTGTCGGGAAGAGGCCCTTGTCCTCATCAACATGGGGACAAGGTGCTTTGGGGTGGGGGGCCGCAGTGCGCCCCCTCCCCCAAAGCACCAACCCCCCATGTTGAGGGCATGCGGCCTGGTACGGTTCAGGAGGGGGGGGGCGCTCGCTCGTCCCCACCCCCATTCCTGTCCGGCCGGGCTGCGTGCTCGGATAAGGGTCTGGTATGGATTGGGGGGGACCCCCACGCCGTTTTTATCGGCGTAGGGGGTTCCCCTCAAGGTCCATACCAGACCCAAGGGCCTGGTATGCTCTTGGAGGGGGAACCCATGCCGGTTTTTTATTTAAAATTTGGCGCGGAGTTCCCCCTAAAGATTCATACCAAACACAGTGCCGGGCATTGGCGGGGATCCAAGTCGGATCCCCGTTCATTGAAAGTCGGACACATGCCGGCTTCATGTCGCAGGGCAAAGTCGGATCCAAAGTAGGACGGCTGTCGTGTCGCACCAGTGTAAACCCAGCCTTATTGGCTCATGTGAGCCTGCTGGCCAAGGTTAAAGAGCGCACGGGGCTTTATGAGTGGGAGCCAAAATTCACTTATTGTGAATTTGACCAAAATGCACATGACTGTGTGGAATTTGCTGAAAAGTCATAGAAAATTCATCATCAGGCAAATTCTAATTCCATGTCTACCATGGGGTTTTTAAATCCAATATATGTAAATGATAGAAATAAATAAAGTTTTTAACCAGTTCACTACCACCCTATAGCAGATGTTCTGCTACAGGGAGGCTGTTATGTTCAGAAACACATACAGTATCTCAAAAAGTGAGTAGACCCCTCACATTTTGTAAATATTTTATTCTATGTTTTCTATGTTTTCATGTGACAACACTGAAGAAATGACACTTTGCTACAATTTCGGACACTTTGCTACAATTTCGGACACTTTGCTACAATTTGCTACACATTCGGAAATCAATCCATCAGAAAATAACAACCAACCTCACTCAACCAAACCAAAAAGAGGATATCGACACGAACATCACTCAACCACCGAATTTCTTTTTGTCCCCAATCACCACAGACACGACTAAAAACATCATCAGGAGCCTTCGAGACAGCACATCACCGAACGACATCATCCCCACTAAACTGTTTAAAGAATGTTCCGACATCTTGGCCCCTACCCTAACACATCTCATAAATCAATCATTCAAAGAAGGGACTGTGCCAACCTCCCTCAAGCAAGGCATCGTCAAACCCCTGCTAAAGAAACCCAATCTCGACCCTAAGGACCCTAACTGCCGCAGACCAATAACTAGCCTCAACGCCATCTCCAAGATTATAGAGAAAGCAGTAGTACAGCAGCTACAACACCACCTGGACACACACCAACTCCTGGACCCTCTGCAATTGGGCTTCCGCCCAGGCCATGGCACAGAAACAGCACTTCTCAAAATATGGGACGACGCCCTTGAAGCAGCAGATGATGGAGAACAGAGTCTCCTGGTACTGTTAGACCTGAGCGCAGCATTCCATACAGTGGACCACAATACTTTACTTGTCCGCCTCGCTGAAGTTGCAGGAGCTACAGATTCTGCTCTAAAATGGTTTACATCCTTCTTAGAGAATCGCTCCCAGACAGTGAAACTAGGAACATTCACCTCGGAAACCCGGGCAGTCTCCTGTGGAGTCCCTCAAGGCTCACCCTTGTCACCAGTACTATTCAACATATACATCCGCCCACTTCTCAATATCATCAGGAAAACTGATCTCTGCTTCCACTCATACGCTGACGACACCCAACTCTACCTTCGCATCAACGGACAAAAAGACCTTCATCAGCAATTACAGAAATGCCTACTTTAATAGATGACTGGATGACCACTAGCTCCCTCAAACTCAACGGATCAAAAACAGAACTTCTTCTCCTACAAGCTAACAAAAATTCCAAAATAAAGACTCCGTGGAAACCTCCCACCATCCTCGGACAGACCATCTCTCCAAGCACCAAAGCCAAGAGTCTCGGAGTCATTTTTGACTCAGGAATGACAATGGATGCACAAATAGGATCAGGGGTGAGGGGATCCCACCATCTCCGCCGCCAGCTACGTAGATTTATCCCCTTCATCCCAGAAGAGGACAAAGCGGCAGTTGTGGGAACAATCATCAATTCCCGACTCGACTACGCAAATTCGCTCTACATAGGACTACCCCAATATCAGCTTGCGCGCTTACAACTCATCCAAAACACGACGGCAAGACTGTTAACAGGAAAAAAACCCTGGGAATCCATCTCCCCATCCCTAAAGAGCCTACACAGGCTAACCGTGAAGAATCGGATCCCTCTGCCTCACCCACAAATGCATACAAGGAAACGTTCCACCATATCTCTGTGAGAAAATAAAACACTACACACCGAATTGCAGTCTTTGATCAGCTAACCAAAACCTCCTTATCATTCCCAAATACCGCTACAAAGCAAAGGGAGAACGAAGATTCGCAGTCTAAGGACCTCGACTATGGAATGCTCTTCCAACCAACATCTGCATGGAAGAAAACCACCAGGCCTTCAGGAAAAAACTAAAGGCCTTCCTTTTCTAAGAAGCTGACAACAGCGCCTTGAGGCGATTCAGTTCGCATTTGCAGCGCTTTACAAATCATTCATCCATTCACTCATTCATTCACAATGTAAAGTAGTGATTGTACAGCTTTTATAACAGTTATCACAGTGTAAATTTGCTGTACCCTCAAAATAACTCAACAGGCAGCCATTAATGTCTAAGACGCTGGCAACGAAAGTGAATACACCCATAAGTTAAAATGTCCAAATTGGGCCCATTTAGCCATTTTCCCTCCCCGGAGCCATGTGACTCATTATTGTTACAAGGTCTCAGGTGTGAATGGGGAGCAGGCGTGTTAAATTTGTTGTTATCGTTCTTAGTCTCCCATACTGGTCACTGGAAGTTCAACATGGCACCTCATGGCAAAAATTTTTTGCTCTACATAAAGATGGCCTAGGCTATAAGAAGATTGCCAAGACCCTGAAACTAAGCTTCAGCACAGTGGCCAAGACCATACAGCGGTTTAACAGGACAGGTTCCATTCAGAACAGGCCTCGCCATAGTCAACCAAAGAAGTTGAGTGCACATGCTCAGCGTCATATCCAGAGGTTGTCTTTGGGAAATAGAGTATGAGTGTTTCCAGCATTGCTGCAGAGGTTGAAGGGGTGGGGGGTCAGCCTGTCAGTGCTCAGACCATTCCCCGCACACTGCATCAAATTGGTCTGCATGGCTGTCATCCCAGAAGGAAGCCTCTTGTAAAGATGATGCACAAGAAAGCCCACAAACAGTTTGCTGAAGACAAGCAGACAAAGGACGTGGATTACTGGAACCATGTCCTGTGTTCTGATGAGACCAAGATAAACGTATTTGATTCAGATGAGTCAAGCGTGTGTGGCGGCAACCAGGCGAGGAGTACAAAGACAAGTGTGTCTTGCCTACAGTCAAGCATGGCGGTGGGAGTGTCATTATCTGGGGCTGCATGAGTGTTGCCGGCACTGGGGAGCTACAGTTCATTGAGGGAACCATGAATGCCAACATGCACTGTGTTATACTAAAGAAGAGCATGATCCTCTCCATTCGTAGACTGGACCGCAGGGCAGTAATCCATGATACATGATAACAACCCCAAACACTCCTCCAAGACGACCACTGCCTTGCTAAAGAAGCTGAGGGTAATCTGTGGGGCATCCTCAAATGGAAGGTGGAGGAGTGCAAGGTCTCTAACATCTACCAGCTCCGTGGTGTCACCATGGAGGAGTGGAAGAGGATTCCAGTTGCAACCTGTGAAGCTCTGGTGAACTCCATGCCCAAGAGGGTTAAGGCAGTGCTGGAAAACCACCCAAAATATTGACACTTTGGGCCCAATTTGGACATTTTCACTTAGGGGTGTACTCACTTTTGTTGCCAGTGGTTTAGACATTAATGGCTGTGTGTTGAGTTATTTTGAGGAGGCAACAAATTGACACTGTTATACAAGCTGTACACTCACTACTTTACATTGTAGCAAAGTGTAATTTCTTCATTGTTGTCACATGAAAAGATATAATAAAATATTTACAAAAATGTGACAGGTGTACTCACTGTATTTATGTGATCTGCACTTCCACATAGGGAACACTTGCACATGCTGCTGGCGCACTGATTCTGCTGTGATTAGTCACAGCAGATCCCAATCAGCGGGTGCCAGCCAATGGATGTCCGCCGACATCCTTTGATCAGTGAGGAGAGACACAGGACGGAGCTCTATATATGTAAACAATGCAGAGCTCTGTTATGTCTGCAGGGAAGTGGTGGATTTTGTTTCCCTGCAAAGCAGAGAAAAAAATCCAGCACATCCCTTAATAAAAACACCACACTGTGTACACATACACGCTGGCTAGATACACATTTAACACTTTAATCGCCCTAGATATTTAACCCCTTTCCAGCCATTGTCGTTAGTACAGTGACAGTGTATATTTTTATCACTGCATTAGTGTCACTGGTTCCCAAAAAGTGTCAAATATGTCATATTGTCCATCACAATATTTCAGTCCTGCTATAAGTCACTGATCACCACCATTACAAGTATAAAAAAAAGTATTAATTATACAACAGTTTGTAGAAGCTATAACTTTTGCCCAAACCAATCAATATACGCTTATTGGGATTTATTTTTACCAAAAATATGTTGCAGAAAACATATTGGCCTAAATTCATGAAGAAAATTTATTTTTTTTTTAATTGGATATGTTTTAGAGGAGAAAGTAAAAAATATTGGCGTTTTTTTTTTTTTTTGCAAAAATTTTGGCCTTTTTTGTTTATAGTGCAAAAAATAAAAAAACTAGTGGTGATCAAATATCACCAAAAAAAAACTCTATTTGTGGGGAAAAAATGACAAATTTCATTTATGGACAGCATTGTATGACCACGCAATTAAAGTAACACAGTGCTGTATAGCAAAAAATGGTCTGGTCATGAAGAGTGGTAAATCTTCCGGAGGTCAAATGGTTAATATAACTAATAAATATTAAATAAGTATAAACAATTATATGTCTAGACTTTAGTCAGATTTGTCAATTCATTTTACCTTTTAGAAATATTTCCGAATATTGTCCACAAACATTGAAAATAATGACTGTTTTTCTGTTTTGAAGATCAGTTATGGAGCTACGGACTATTCTCTAACAAATAGGCTTCTCTATCCTCATGTATTCCGGACAGTTCAGAATGACCATGTTTATTATATGGCTGTTATTAAGTTGTTGAAACATTTTAGCTGGACGTGGGTTGCAATATTTGCATCACAAGATGATGCTGGAGACAAAGATAAGGAGATATTAATAAAGTACATGAAAAGTAATGGTATTTGTGTTGAATATTCAGTTTCATTTTGGTCTACTTTGAATGATAACATTAATGTAGAACAAATTATAGATAATGTACATGTTGTTATTAAAAACTCCAGTGCTAAAGTAATTGTATTATGTGGATCTTTTATCAGTAACCTTTTATTTCTTCATTTTTTCATTGATAATAATGCCATTGATGATAAAACATTTATTGTTCCTCCTCTGAGATCTCTCAGCTCTACAAGATATAATCCACACGAATTATTTAATGGTAGCTTGGTTCTGGATTTATACCCTTTATTCATTCCAAATAAAGAACATTTTTTTGATAGAATTGACAAGACTTATACCTTATATAATTCATCAGATTCCATCTATTTTTTATCAATTGCAAAGTGTATGTCTGAAAACAAAGAAAATAGAAACAATACCATATTATGTCTTCTTACCTATTATGGGTCTCTGGAAGAAGAAATGTATCCAAATTTATTTAATATTCTGGATCAAGGACACTCTCCACGAATTTATTATGCGGTAGAAGCTATGGCCAAAGCACTGCATGATATCAATCTGTTCTATAAAGGAAAATTGTATAATAAGCATCCTCATTATTACAGACATAAGGTACAGTATACAGCCTTTTCAAGAACTTTCAGTAAATTAAAAATATATACTTTTCTGGTATTGGTGATCATTTGACATGTAGCCTAAAAATTGATACAATAAAATACTAAATATCCAAATCCCCGCCCTTCTCTAAAAAAATATAGTTTGGCCTGATGGACAAACACAACCAATTGACCCTTTAATCAGGGGTGGTGTCAGGTTGGTGCATCCCCAAAATTTCCCCTATCACCCCCATAGCACCCCTATAGCAGCCATCTTGGGTGCCTTGGGAAGAGATTCACAGTTTAGAGTCCGGGTCTCCTGCTTGTCATGATGACTGCAGGGAGACCCGGCTGCTGATACTATCAGCACTGTCAGCCCCCCTATGTACACACAGCAGGGTTTCTCCTATCTTTCAGAACATTAGTCAGATACAAGACGATGTAATTCTAGTGCCTCGGCCAGCATAGGGAGGAATCTATGGAGTCATTTACT
Source organism: Aquarana catesbeiana (assembly GCF_042186555.1). Taxonomy (NCBI): domain Eukaryota; kingdom Metazoa; phylum Chordata; class Amphibia; order Anura; family Ranidae; genus Aquarana; species Aquarana catesbeiana. The sequence continues at coordinate 941,697,434 of NC_133324.1, forward strand.
AAGTCATAACCAATCATCATCCGTCCATGCTGCAACCTCTCCCTCTTCCCTGCCACCAGATTTTGACTTCAGGCAGTTCCAGAGCGAGAGGAAGAAGCTACAGAGCAGCTACAGAGCCGCACCCATTTACTTGACTGGGTTGTGTTTGGTGGGCGCTAGCATCTGGCAAAAGCAACAGGGTGTATAATTCCTGCTGTGAAGCAAAGCATCATGACCGCAGACACCCCCAACCACTGCCTATACAAAGGGGTAGCAGGTGGGGTGGTAAAAACCCTGCTTAACTGCATGGTTTTACCACCCTCTAACCAGTAGTTTGAATGAGCCCTAACATTGTGGCGTTTCACTATAAATCTCACTAAAGCAAAAAATGAGCTTTCCTTCTAACCATGCCCTCCCTCCTGTTACTGTGAAGTTTAATTTTCTAACCTGATAAAAATATACACCACCAATCAATGTAAGGGCTCATTTACATTTGCAATATGGCAGCTACACAAACAGGGATTTTACTGCCACCCTCCGACCAACACCACCCTGCAACCATGTGTAATGCATACAGTGCAGTGCTGAAGGCTTTTAAGGGTTAAAAGAGAATTGTGGTTTAAAAAAAAAAACATTTATACTTACCTATGTGGTGATGTGGTGGTCATATCCTGCAGCTGTCCTCCACCACCTCTCACATGATTGCTGATCGTTCAGTTCTTGGTCTTCAGTGAGCAGAGTGATGACTGTCAGTCACCGACTCTCTGCTATTCCCTCCAGTGCTCACTGGAGTGTTGGGCTGTGGAGGGGGTGGAAGCGGCTGGCTCAGTCTGTTAGTGGCACAATGAAAGTCTGAACCAGCTGCTGATTAGGCATCTAGGCAGATCCTAACCATATTGTTGGGATCTGTCCAGAGCCTGGACGGGCTCTTTGGTGTCAGCTGACATCAGCCTTTAGCCCGCTGTATGCTGAATCTGAGTCACAGGAGTGCAGAACAAAGTGCAGTCCTCTGACCCACATGAGAAATATGGCCGAAATAACTTTGGCCATACTTCTTCTTTAACCTCCCTAGCAGTAATCCCGAGTGTGGCTCGGGGTGAATTTTCATTACCAAAAGCGGTAACCCCGAGCCACACTCAGGATTGCATCGCAGGATCCAGACAAGTTACTTACCTTGTCCCCCCCCCTGCTGTGTTTGGGGACTGTGTCCTCCGCTCAATCTATCACTGTGCCGGGCTCCGTTCCCTTTGAGTGTCGCAACGCATGGGGTGGAGCCCGGCGCCATATTCAGAAAGTGAAAAAAGCATAATACATACAGTACACTGTATCTTACAGGTTACATTACTGTATCAAATCATTTCACATCCCTTTTGTCCCTAATGCTTTGTCCAGTGTCCTGCATTCAGTTTTATAATATATATATATATATATATATATATATATATATATATATATATATATTTATGGTCGGAGCCCTATGTCCGATATGGACATAGATAACACTTAATAATAAAGATAAGACTTACCATCGGAAATAGACCTGGAAGTGTGGACTTACCATATGAAATGGACCTGAAAGTGTGCCTTGGTCTAATGGCCGGTATGCCAAAATAAGGGGGCATACCCTGATTTTAAGAAATGATTATTCTGTAGAGAGAAATGAGATGAAATGAATGAAATGAAATGAATGCCTTGAAATGGGGATGGGAGGGTGGGTATCGCGCACAGGAAACCGACAAGCACCACAGGTGAGCGGGCTGCTTAAATACCCACCGGGCTCCTCCCATAAATTCAGGCCACCATACTGGCCTTCCTACTTATGGTCGGAGCCCTATGTCCGATATGGACATAGATAACACTTAATAATAAAGATAAGACTTACCATCGGAAATAGACCTGGAAGTGTGGACTTACCATATGAAATGGACCTGAAAGTGTGCCTTGGTCTAATGGCCGGTATGCCAAAATAAGGGGGCAAAAACATTCAGGTAGGGATATAATATATAATTGGTTTTCAGGTATTCATTGAGCCAATTTGGAGAATGCCTGTGCCATCTCTACTTGAGGATTGGGTATATACCGGGCGACGCAGGCTGATTTCCATCTGCCTAGTCTTTTGATGATGTGGTCTGGAACCCCCTGGCGGGTTGCTGCGGAGGCTGCTCCGATGCGGAAGGAGTGTCCGGAGTACTGACTGGGTTTAAGGTGAAGATTGCGGAGAAGTATCCTTATGTGTTTTACAAAGTGACATGTGTTTAAGGGTTTAACTGGGAATGGTAGAAGAGGACTGGTGTCCGATTGTTCAGGCAGGAGTGAGAGGAGACGGTTAAGTACGGTGACTGGACACCAGCTGTTATTGGTTCTGTAGAGGTGAAATGTCCACTCCAGAGCCTGTTTCCTGGGTTTAAGAAACCTCGAGGTGAAGGATGAAATGGTCTTGGTGGCGAAGCAAGTGCCGTCTGCGTAATACTTGGTCTGTGGGGTGGTTATAGGTGAACCCGTAGTAAGCCAACTATATGGCTGCTTGTAGGACCGTGCTGGGCAGGAGACCGAATGGCGAAGTAGCCAGAATAGTCGACATATCCCTGAAGATGGGCCCCGTAATGGGTAAGCGCTTAGTACTAATCACTGGTTGTTGTTTCTGGATGCCCCTTAGGATGGCTCGTATAGCGTGTGATGAGAACAGTGAAGATTTTGTGGGGTCTTCCAGGTCACGAAATGTTGTATGCCGGCTAGGTATAGCCGAATGGTATTGTAAGATAAGGTCAGCTGAGTGTGGCAGTATGAAATGCAGGCCAATACCTGTTTGACATCTATTGGTCCTTTACGGCAGGATGTGAGAAATTTATTGAACGCCTTTCAAGCTGTCTGGTAGGCTTTGAGTGTGTTATGAGAGAGTGAGTGATTGATGAGCTGCGTTGCTCCTTGTAAATGTTAAACTAGTCCAGGGTCAGTTGTGACCAGGCAGGGATAGGGGCCGACACTGGATCGGCTCCGGGAACCTGTTTGGAAAGGAGGTGTAGTTAGAACGTGACGGTGCGTCAGCAGCTAATTGTGTCTGCCTGGAATAAATGCACAGTGTATGTTAAACTGATGCTGTAAGAACAGTTGTACCAATCTGCGCAGGAAGGACATGACTGCTGGGGAATTGGACCTGCCTTTGTTGATGTCTGCCGTGGCCTGATTGTCGGTGGTGAAGATTACGGTTTGCCCTGTCCAATGGTGACCCCAGAGTTGTGCAGCTGCCACCATGGGGTAGAGTTCGAGGAGGGAAGATGTTTTGAATAAGCCGGGTATCAACAGTATCTGTTGAGGCCAGGGTCCTGAAAACCAATGATGGCCAAAAATTGCAGCGAAACCTGTGGTGGCTGCAGCGTCTGTCACCACCTGGGGTGACAGGGCTGAAACCATGGGTATAATTAGGGATATGCCATTCCGGGAGGACGGAATTCGTCCCACATAGATAGGTCCGCTATTGCTGCGGAGTCTAGATTTAAGATCTGACCGGGGTCTTGTGTTTCTGGCAGGAATCTCAGCAGGCGTGACACGAAGGTGCGGCCTTGTGGAATAATTCGTATGGCGAAATTCAGCATTGCCAGCAGAGATTGCAACTGCTTCTTGGTACACCCCTTGGTGTGGGTGAATTTGTGAAGGACCGCCTTAATGCGGGTTAGTTTGTCGAGGGGGAGACTGGCTTGCATAGCGCAGGTGTCTAAGTTGGCCCTCGAGAAAGGTGATGTTATGTGCTGGCCTTCTACTTTGTGCTTGGTGATGGGAAGATTGGGTTTTCCGAATATCGCTCTGAGTTTGTCGAGGTCTCCTGGGGGCTTGCTGGGAGGTTCCATTAGTAGGAAGTCGTCCAGGTAATGGATGACTTTTGTCACTGAGCCTTGTGTAACAGTATCCAAGCAAGAGACTGAGCGAATGTGTCGAAGAGCCAAGGGCTGCTCTTCGAACCGAACGTCAGTTTTGTGGCCAAATAATATGCCTCCTTCCACTTGATGCCATGCCAGCACCAAAGGGATGGATGGATAGACAGGAGCTTGAAGGCATCCAAGATGTCGGTTTTGGAAAGCCAGGCGCCTGTACCTGCTTTGATGACTGCTTGTATCGGCATGTCTACGGAGGAATATTTTAGGGAGAATTCTTCGGAGGGAATCAGGGAATTGAGACTGGGGATGTGGGAAGAATGAGGCGCAGACAGGCGGTACCCCAAACGTAATTTATTTGTGAATTTGCCCTTGACGAGCCCCAAATAGGGCTGACTCTCCAAGTGCTGAAAGGGGGCTGAGTGAAAGGCCTATAACGTACTCTCGGTCTAGTTCTGTTTGTAAGAGCCGATCTATGGTTTGTTCGTCGATGGCTGCTGAACGAATATTCCCACATTCGTACGTACTGTGAGGTAGTGAAATGAGGCCTGTGTGAAAGCCGACAGAGGGGCCGTGAAGTCTTCGCTGCCGGCCTGTGACATGATTTGATCTGATGAGAATATCCTGTTTTTGAGCTCGTATATTTTTTTTTTTTTTTTTTTGTGAGAACGAAATGATTCGAAATGTTTGCCTTGATGTTTGAAATGACTGAACTGCATGACAAAGGTCCGGCCTGGCCGTGTCGTGACTGATGCGACCGTGAACCGGGCCCTGGAGCATGCACTGAAACGAGGCAACAGAAGAAACATTGGTGCACACCGGGACGGATCGGTGCTTGTTTGATGCATCTGGATTCGAATCGGAGCGCAGCATGAAATGAAATGAGAGAAATGTTTACCTTGACCGAGGCTTGAATTGGTTGTGCCGTGTTTTGCGACTGGCAACCGACCGAGCTCTGGTATAGGTATGGATTTTTTTTTTTTTTTTTTTTTTTTGAGGAAAATGAAAAGGTGACAATTCGTGAAGGGATTGCTAAGTAACTTGAAGCAATGATTTGTATGATGCTTGCAATCTTGTGACAATGAAATGATTCGAAATGTTTGCTTTGATTGTGAAATGAATGAACTGCATGACAGAGGTGCGGCCTGGTCGTGTCACGATTTGTTCGACCGTGAACCGGGCTCTGGAGCATGTATTGAAATGGGGCAACTGAAAATATTGGTGCTCCTGGGACGAATCGGTGCTTGTTTGATGCATCTGGATTCGAATAGGAGTGCAGTATTAAATGACATGAGAGAAATGATTGTTTTGACCGCGGCTCGAATTGGTTGTGCCGTGTTAGCGACTGGCAACTAACCGAGCTCTGGTATAGGTATGAAATGCGATCGGAACCAGTGATGCATGCCGTGACGAATCGGTGCACCTCAGATGCGACTGGTTTCGAAACGGTGATGCGTTGTGGGAGTGAAATGGTAGAAATTGCATGACAGAGATGTGGATCAATCCCCCGATGTCTGCGATTAGCTATGATCTGGACTCTGGAGCATGTGTCAGAAATGTGGCCAATCCTGGGCACGCCGAGACGAATCGGTGCATTTTCATGCGACTGATTTCATGTCGGAATGTGACACGTGGAAATGAAATGATAACCATGACAGAGGTACAAATGACTGATAACGTAACTCTGGAGCATGTATAGAAATGAGGCCAATCCTGGGGCACGCCGAGACGAATCGGTGCATTTCATGCGACTGAATTCATGTCGGAACGTGATACGTGGAAATGAAATGATAACCATGACAGAGGTACGAATGACTGATAAAACGTAACTCTGGAGCATGTATAGAAATGAGGCCAGTCCTGGGGCACGCCGAGACGAATCGGTGCATTTCATGCGACTGAATTCATGTCGGAACGTGATACATGGAAATGAAATGATAACCATGACAGAGGTACGAATGACTGATAAAACGTAACTCTGGAGCATGTATAGAAATGAGGCCAATCCTGGGGCACGCCGAGACGAATCGGTGCATTTCATGCGACTGAATTCATGTCGGAACGAGATACGTGGAAATGAAATGATAACCATGACAGAGGTACGAATGACTGATAAAACGTAACTCTGGAGCATGTATAGAAATGAGGCCAATCCTGGGGCACGCCGAGACGAATCGGTGCATTTTTCATGCGACTGAATTCATGTCGGGACGTGATACATGGAAATGAAATGATAACCATGACAGAGGTACGAATGACTGATAAAACGTAACTCTGGAGCATGTATAGAAATGAGGCCAATCCTGGGGCACGCCGAGACGAATCGGTGCATTTTTCATGCGACTGAATTCATGTCGGGACGTGATACATGGAAATGAAATGATAACCATGACAGAGGTACGAATGACTGATAAAACGTAACTCTGGAGCATGTATAGAAATGAGGCCAATCCTGGGGCACGCCGAGACGAATCGGTGCATTTTCATGCGACTGAATTCATGTCGGAACGTGATACGTGGAAATGAAATGATAACCATGACAGAGGTACGAATGACTGATAAAACGTAACTCTGGAGCATGTATAGAAATGAGGCCAATCCTGGGGCACGCCGAGACGAATCGGTGCATTTTTCATGCGACTGAATTCATGTCGGGACGTGATACATGGAAATGAAATGATAACCATGACAGAGGTACAATTGACTGACAATAACGTAACTCTGGAGCATGTATAGAAATGAGGCCGTAATAACTGGGGCACACCGGAACGAATCGGCGCATCTTTGGTGCGACTGGATTCGAATCGGAGCGCGGTAGGTGACTGAAATGAGAAATGATTTGAAAATGTCAGAAAATGAGTTCAGAAATGTTTTCAGAAATGAGAAATGATTTGAAATGTCCGAAATGAGTTTAGAAATGTCTCAGAAATGAGAAATGATTGGTATCGAACTAACTTGATTTGATCTTTTACAAAATTGCGACTGGCTATGGCTGTCTACTGATACCGACATGCTAGAAATGAAGCGACGTCAGCGTCGCTGTGCTATCGAATTTGTAACATATCGAAAGTACGAGCGATATACATTGCAGTTTGTGAAATGCGGGTGAAACGAAATTTGAACTCACGGTTTAGTGACATGATATGAAAAACGAAAAGTCCGACGGGACCCTACCTGCGACAGCCAAGCCAGACGCGTGGTACGAACGATACGGATCGGTAAACACTGACACTCTCGAGCACGAAATAGCAAATGCGGGAACTTCGCGAGACAACGATTTACGGACGTTTGGTATTCGGATAGTCGGCCTAGTGACGTAACGTATCGCGCACAGGAAACCGACAAGCACCACAGGTGAGCGGGCTGCTTAAATACCCACCGGGCTCCTCCCATAAATTCAGGCCACCATACTGGCCTTCCTACATATATATATATATATATATATATATACTATATACTCCATGGCATCCAAAAAGTGTCCCTCTACATCACAAGCGGTTTTAGACCAGCTAGAAAACAGCGATAGTAAATCACTTGCAGAATTGAGCTATAGTAATTTGTGGGGAAATTCGTCATCAGACACTGAAAATAACAACAGCGACAATTCTGCAACTGAGCAAATTTCTGTGTTTTGGATTTGATTACATTATTGAATACATTGTATTATTATTATATTATTATTTGTTATAATTATTTATAGTTATTTATTATATTATAATTTATGTTTCAAACGTTATCATACCCGGGATGTCTACTAGACTCTTATTTGGACAGATTTAAGTGAGTTATTCCTTTGAATTACAGGCCTACAATATAAAACGCCAAATTTCCATGCAAAACAATGTACTGCTTTGAGACACAAAAATCTGACATAATTATACCGCCAGGGAGGTTAAAACAGGCAGTGAGGAGGCAGCATATCACCTCTCAGTCACCTTTCAAGTGTCTATGAAAAGCAATCCTCCAAGAATAGCTTTTCCCAGGAATGACATTGGCAGCTAAAAATGTAAACAAGTCCCAACAGAGCAATTTTCACTGACCGCCAATATAACTGGGGCATTACACTAGCCAGAATGTCACTGGGGGCATTGTTGCTCAATGACATTACCTAGATCAGTGTTTCTCAACACCAGTCCTCAAGGCGCCCAAACAGGTCATGTTTTCAGGCTTTCCATTTTTTGCACAGGTGATTTTATTAGTTTCACTGCCTTAGTAATTACCACAGCTGTTTCATCTGAGGAAAATCCTAAAAACATGACCTGTTGGTGCACCTTGAGGACCGGAGATGAGAAACACTGACCTAGATGATCAGTGGAAATTAGACACGTACTATTTGTTCTGGTCCGAATACAAATTCGGACAAATTTTCGGTTATTCAGAGATTGGGATGTATCCCAATTTCTGAATGAAATAGTAACAAAAAATAACAAATGAAATAAGTTAAAATTTGTTTATTCTTGTTCGAATGAATTGCACATTTTCAGAATGATTAGAATTCGGATTGGTTGAAGAAATGATTGACCGATTAGAATTCTGTGTGAAGAATATCTGGTTGTTATGCAGCGGGCCGGGAAGCCGGGCGTCACGTCCTTCACAACCATGGACTCATCAGCTGCATAGATGTGAACCTAGGGTAAAGATTAGATTCACTGGTCAGGAAAGTGCATCTTTCAAGATGAGCAATTAATGACTGGACCCTCTGACCTAAAGGCCGATATCAGATTGGACGCAAACCACAAAATTCTATCCCTCAAAAAAAGCAGCTCCAGATGATATCCTTCCTGTCCTGCAAAGACTCACCTGGTCACTGGAAATTATATTTTTCTTCTGGCTTTTATAACTGGAAGCATGATTTAGCTCATTTACCGTGAGCCCAGGGCGGCAAGGCATCCCTGCCCTTGACTGAAAGGAGAATGCAGATGAGTTCAGCACCAAGTCTTTACATGACACTCCTCTCTGCGGAATTTAGGTTTAATCCAAGTGGAGGGTGGGACCAGACGGGGGATATCAGGAGTGAGTTGGACATTAAATATACATTTTTATTTGACAAATTTCTATTCCTTATTTAACACACTTTTCTATTTCTATTTTCATGTTGAAGTTGCATCACTATTTAAAAGAAATGAAATATGCGTTTGGCTTAAATGAGCCAGCACCTTTTTTTAATGAATACGGAGAATTTGTTAATCACTACAAAATAACAAATTTGATATATAAGGATAATATCACTGTGATTTATAATGATGTGGGAAATTTTACATCCTGGGCTCCAGAAGATCAGCAATTTCAAATTAACACTGAAGCCATAACATGGAAGCTCGGCAGTGAGGTAGGCTGTATTTGGTCAATGATGTCACCACTATCGCTGCCTCTTCCCTTATATAACTGATGGCAGCTCAGCCAGGTCATCGCATATCATTTGGTGGTGGACATTGTGACTGAATTACAACAAGGGACATTTTTGGGGTTTTTTTATTTTGTTTTTATTAAGAACTTGTCAAATGTCTGGGTGTTTCTAAGTTACATTTTTTTTTGTAAATGAGTAGGGGTACTAGGTACCCCATACTCATTCACATGGGGGGCAGTATCTGGACACCCCCTAAATTTTAAATGTGGCTTCCAGATTCCGATAAACCTCCTACCTGCAGACTCCCACAACCACTAGGCAAGACAAGTGAAGAGGCCCTTGTCTTTATAAACATGGAGACAAGGTTCTTTGTCTGAGGGGTTCCCTCTAGCAAGGTACTTTCCTCATGTCCCACCCTCCTTTTTCCTAGCCAGCCAGGCTAAATGCTCAGGTTAAGGGTGTGGAATGAATTTTTAGTGGGACCTTACATGATATTTTTAAAACCTGTACCAGACAAAAAGAGTTTCATATGTATGGGGGAGGGTGGGTTACTACACTTTTTTCATTCTTGCTGTAGAAAAAAAAAACTGTGTAAATTGGCAAATTACATTCAGTGCAACCCCATGTTTTTTTTTTTTTACACCCCCCCCCCCCCTTTATCTACTAGACAAGAAAATGGGTATTTTTAATTTGACAGATCTATCTCTCATTGATTTTTATGGGGTTTGGATTTGGCATCCAAACTCTTTTCGGCTGGGTTCACACTATTGCTGCATGCGGCTCACAGCAGGGGTCCGGTGCGTCCCCATTCACCGTTTCAGGTCCAATTTCAGCCTGAATTTTTGGGCTGAATTCAGACCTGAAATGAACCAAAAGATGCACAGGACCCCTGTGCAAATTTGCATCGAAGCTGCAGCGAAGATATGTGAACCAGCTCCATAGAGAGCCGGTCACAATCTCCTACCATGCAAATTATATGCAGGGAAACCGCATGCAATTCGCATAGGTGTGATCCCAGCCTTAAGGATCACAGAACCCCTGCCTAACAGAACCCAGAGCAGTTTAGCTCATCACTACTTCTTATGAACCAAAGCAATGTCACTATTTCTTCTGTGGGCCTGTTTATTCAGTGATAACTTTGCATTATTTCAGAGAACAAAATAATACATGAATTGGGATGATTTACTAAAACTGGAGAATGCAAAATCTGGTGCAGTTGTACATGGTAGCCAATCAGCTTCTAACTTCAGCTTGTTCAATTAAGCTTTGACAAAAAAACAAAAACAAACTGGAAGCTGATTGGTTTCTATGCACAGTTGCACCAGATTTTGAACTCTCCAGTTTTAACCCCTTGCCAACCACTGCACAATGATGTATGTACAATGTAGGCACAATGGCATGGCTGGGCAAATGGGAATAACCATACATCCCTCCGTTGATGCCAGGCAGCAGGCCAGCACATGCCGGCGGAGGGTGCGCATGTCGCAGGAGTGCACCCGTGGATCCCGCGGACTCAATGTCTGACAGTGGCCCGCGATCACGGGGAGGAGAGGCAGAACAGAAAAATGCCTATGTAAACAAGGCATTTCCCTGTTCGTCTAGTGACATGACAGAGATCTTCTGTTCCCAGCCATCGGGAACAGTGATCTCTGTCATGTTCTACTGAGCCCATCCCCCTACAGTTAGATCACACCTAGGGAACACACAGTTAACCCCTTGATCGCCCCCTAGTGTTAACCCCTTCCCTGCCAGTGACATTCATACAGTAATCAGTGGCTATTTTTAGCTCTGCTGACCATAGAGCTGATCAGAGACCAGAATGGCTCCAATCATCTCTATGGCCTAAGAAACCGGAAGCTACAAGCATTTCCCCTAAAAATGCATTAAAAAAATTGCTGCGCAAATACTGTGTGAAAAAAAAATGAAACATCCACCATTTTAATCTGTAGGGCCTTTGCTTTAAAAAATATATATAATGTTTGGGGGTTCAAGGTAATTTTCTTGCAAAAAGAAAATATTTTTTCATGTAAACAAATTGTGTCAGAAAGGGTTTTGTCTTCAAGTTGTTAGAAGAGTGGGTGATGTGTGACATAAGCTTCTAAATGTTGTGCATAAAATGCCGGGACAGTTCAAACCCCCCCAAATGACCCCATTTTGGAAAGTAGACACCCCAAGCTATTTGCTGAGAGGCATGTCGAGTCCATGGAATATTTTATATTGTGACACAAGACAAATATATATTTTTTTGCACAAAGTTGTCACTAAATGATATATTGCTCAAACATGCCATGGGAATATGTGAAATTACACCCCAAAATACATTCTGTTGCTTCTCCTGAGTACGGGGATACCACATGTGTGAGACTTTTTGGGAGCCTAGCCGCATACGGGACCCCAAAAACCAATCACCGCCTTCAAGGTTTCTAAGGGTGTACATTTTTGATTTCACTCCTCACTGCCTATCACAGTTTCGGAGGCCATGGAATGCCCAGATGGCACAAACCCACGCCCAAATGACCCCATTTTGGAAAGTAGACACCCCAAGCTATTTGCTGAGAGGTATGGTGAGTAATTTGCAGACCTCGCTTTTTGTCGTAAAGTTTTGAAAACTGAAAAAAGAAAAAAAAATTTCTTTTCTTTCTTCATTTTCAAAAACAAATGAGAGCTGCAAAATACTCACCATGCCTCTCAGCAAATAGCTTGGGGTGTCTACTTTCCAAAATGGGGTCATTTGGGGGGGGGGGGGCTTGAACTGTCCTGGCATTTTATGGCCTTCAAAACTGTGATAGGTAGTAAGGAGTGAAATCAAAAATTTACGCCCTTAGAAATCCTGACGGCGGTGCTTGGTTTTCGGGGCCCCGTACGCAGCTAGACTCCCAAAAAGTCCCACACATGTGGTATCCCCATACTCAGGAGGAGCAGCTAAATGTATTTTGGGGTGCAATTCCACATATGCCCATGGCCTGTGTGGAGCAATATATCATTTAGTGACAACTTTTTGTAATTTTTATTTTTGTCATTATTCAATCACTTGGGACAAAAAAAATTAATATTCAGTGGGCTCAACATGCCTTTCAGCAATTTCCTTGGGGTGTCTACTTTCCAAAATGGGGTCATTTGGGGGGGGGGGGGTGTACTGCCCTGCCATTTTAGCACCTCAAGAAATGAGATAGGCAGTCATAAACTAAAAGCTGTGTAAATTCCAGAAAATGTACCCTAGTTTGTAGACGCTATAACCAATAAATATACGCTTAGTGACATTTTTTTTACCAAAGACATGTGGCTGAATAAATTTTGGACTAAATGTATGACTAAAATTGAGTTTATTGGATTTTTTATAACAAAAAGTAGAAAATATTGTTTTTATTCAAAATTTTTGGTCTTTTTCCATTAATTGCGCAAAAAATAAAAACCGCAGAGGTGATCAAATACCATTAAAAGAAAGCTCTATTTGTGGGAACAAAAGGACGCAAATTTAGTTTGGGTACAGCATTGCATGACCGCGCAATTAGCAGTTAAAGTGACGCAGTGCCAAATTGTAAAAAGTGCTCTGGTCAGGAAGGGGGTAAACCCTTCCTGGGCTGAAGTGGTTAATTAGTTTACGGCCAACGCCCTTTGTATAAAAATCCATGGGAAAGTCTGTACAAAGTCCGATCGTGTGTATGAGGCTTAACTTATTCCTTTTGTTAAGATACAAAAATTACAGTTCTGGTACAAATGAAATGTAGGATTTTATTTTTTTTATTTGACTAATTTTTAATGTAACACAAAAAAAGCTTAACACAAAAAAAAAACAAGCAGACATTGAAAAAGTTTATTAGTGAATTAAAAAGTAGAAATTAGAAAACCATCAGAAAATAATAGAAGGCTAATAGGGGATGGAGGGAATGTATTTTAGGGCTGGTAAGGGTTAACTAGGGGTCAAAAAGTGTTAAAAAGGAACACTTTTTTATTGAAAAAAAGAAAAACACATCAAAATTAAACAAATATAATACAAAGAAACAATAATATTGCATTGTATTTCTGAATTACACTTCTCCCTTTTTGACAACAGACACTGCAGCAGCTGTTGTTGTGTTACTAAGCAAGTCTGGGCTGTCATTGTAATTGCTGGTTAGAGCAGCAGAAAGCTACTTAAGTGAAGTTATTTTTTTCATGTATCATGCCAGATGGTTAATGCATACAGTGCACTCCTGGTTAGAGATCTAAAAAAAGTATGAATGATACTACTTTTATGTTTCCTGTTCCAACATGGTGTACTTCACCACTATATGTTACCAAGAATGCACTTTATGGCTTTTGAACTATGGCTAGGCGGCAAAGAATTCTTGGGGATGTCATAACACTCTATGTGGTGTTACAGAACAGTACAATTTTCACAGGCAAACTTAGCGACAGCATACACTGGCAGCGCTGACAAGCTTACATAGCTAAGTTAAAAAAAAAAAAAATCTATGGTAGTTTTAGCAGCACGACATTTTTCGTAAAGCTGTAATAGGCCCTGCTATTACTGGCAGATAGAAATTGGCCAGTAGTTCACTGAGGTTGTGCTTGTTCCTACTGATTAGGTGTTTGCCCTCTCTGTGACTCTCTGCAACTCTGCTTGCTTGGCTTGCCCAGTGGCGTGGGGCTCACTCACCAGGGAAGGTCCAGATTCCACGGGTAGCGCTGTGTGTGGTGGCAGTGACAGTACAGTCTCTGCTCCTTGTCTTCCCGCAGTCTATTTGGTCTGTTTACTGGATGTAGAGAAGGGGTAGGCTCTCTGTCATAGTTCCTCTGGGGGCAATCAAGTGGAGCATTCTCAGAGATTCCTCCACATGATTATCCCAACAGAGAGAGATTGCTCCATAATGATTGCCTCAATCAATATACGGGGGGGGGCTTGACCGGCAAGCGAACAGGATTGCTGCTTAGAACAGGAGCTCTTCACACCAGCCGCTAGTACAAGCATCAGCCAGCTTCCAGCTATCTCTCACTGCATCCCCCAGCCTGTGGATATCACTTGCAGCACCCGGGAGGTCATGTCCCTAAAGAGGAAGGAGGATTGGCTCCCCCACAAACTGACGGCCTACATGTAAAAGCCGACCGCAAGGCGAAGCCAAGATGGCGCTGCGGCCGGTCCTCTGCATAAATCATCCACGGCTCTCCTCCCCACACAATCCATGCAGTCGGCACCCTCTGTTGTGAACCAGGAAGCCTCCCTGAGTACTGGAATGGAGCCTCCACCTTCTCCTTCAGGTTCCCCAGTATCTAGCAGCCCTGCTAAGGTAAAAATGCTCCTGGATGTCACTGCAGCCAGCTATGAGGTAAGCCATATCACCTTATTAACTCCTACATTGCCAATGCAAAATTCTATGCCTGACTCCATAGCTGCCTTCCCTACTATCGGACAACCAGTGATGGACACTACATTAAAGGATATGCTAATGTCCTTAAAAAGCTCACTACAAGCTGATATGCTTTCTCTCATGCAAAGATTTGGCCACAGCATAGATGTACTGGAGACTAGGGTCACCCATATTGCAGCTAACATAGGAGACATTACTAACACTGTGAACGACATTATTGACACTCAAGAAGACCAGGCTCAGGGCACTAAATGGTTAAAAGATAAAATTGCAGATATCAAGGATAGTTCCAGATGCAATAACATCAAAATACCGGGATTGGTGCAAAACTCTGACCTATCCTCCTACGCACGTGGTCTAATCAAAACCATACTACCTGAAGCAAAAAATTTTGAGCTGATCATCGACCGCATCCACAGGCTGCCAAAACCTACATTTCTCTCTGCCACAGTCCTTTGGATTCACTTCTTTCACGTCAAAAAGCAATGCAAAAAATGAGAGCACTAGGCACCCTACCTGACCCATATGGCCAACTGCAAATATTTGCGGACTTATCCCAGCATACCCTGAGCCGCCACAGACAGCTCAACAACATCACCAAGATGCTGCATAACAACCAGATCCAGTACCAGTGGATAGCACCAGCCAAAATCTGCATCACCTATAATGGATCAAAGCACACAGTGTCCTCGTTTAAAAATGGAATGAGCCTCCTGCAGGAATGGGGCATTATTCCTGATACATCTGATAAAACCCCCATGGATCAGAGTACCATCAGGAACCTGCAAGCTCATCCTTTACCGCAAAGAGCCAAAAAACCCGCTAAATAACTAGCAAGAGCAAGATCACCCACACAAAGCGGTCCGGCGTGATGCTCGCCCACAACCGGTTTTGCAAACTTTTTGTCCCCACTCTTACATTCCTTGGCACCGGTTGTGCCTACCCACAGGAAGTAATTTCCAGGCAGTGCCCTAGAGTTGTGTTATCTTTTTCTTTTCATTCTTTTACTCAGCAAGTTAACTTCAGAGACTACTTAAGGTTGCCTAGTGTTACCCTTTGATGACTTGCATCTAAGAGAACACCCACTGCTCAAACATGAACCCCCCCATCTTGGCATAACATTGATCTGAGATATGCCCTCTGATCAAGGAACAAGAACAACAAACCACAAACCTTCCTCTTCAGATACGTTATCACTACTACTGCTACATGACCATCATGATTCTATCAATTAATGTAAACGGTCTTAATCACCCTGCAAAGAGATCGTCTCTCTGGAAGCTAGCATAGTGTTCAAGAAACGCACTTCTGCGAGTCCAATCCTCCATCATGTAGGAACAGAGAAATTGATACCATCATTACAGCCAATGCCCCACATAAAAATAAAGGCACTTTGATAGCCTTTACTCTACACCCTTTCAACTGCAAAGGATCCGGATGGACGCTACCTTATAGTAGTAGAAACCATCAACAACTCACCATACACTATCATCTCAGTTTACGCACCCAATGTCCACCAGCTGAGATTTATCCGCAAATTACACAAGAAAGTTCTTGCTGTTCAACAAGGTGCTGTTGTATGGTGTGGCGACTTATATCACCTCAGACCCTCACATTGACACTGCATCTATTCCTAAATGAGGCAAACCAGGTTTAAACCCACTGATATCTAACCTGCGGCTATACGATGTATGGAGATGCCAGTAAGCAAAGAAAAGGATTATATATATTCTTTCACCTCGCCACAACACATATTCCCGCATTGATCTCTTTCTTTTGGACCAGTGGACTTTGCAAAAAGTTTCATCCTCATCTATACTTCCTGCTACTTGGTTGGACCATTCCCCAGTATGTATTACTATAGAGGATAACCCTAAAACATCACCAACCTTCCTTTGGAAGATAAACACGAGCATTCTTCAGTCTAAGCTATTCTCAGAGTGAAAAATAAGAAAATAATACCATGCTAACCTAATAAAAACAATGATAAATAAAAAGCTGCAGCTAAAATTTGTGAGATACACACAAAACAATGAGTACAAATGGAAAAGAAAAAGCTGTGCAAATATACTAAAATTTAACAGTGAGTGAATACCCATGGTGAATGAAAAACAATCTCGGTACCATTGAAAAATAAATATATATAATCCTCAATAAGTGATTAAACAATCTAGTGATAAGAGTCCAGTTGTCAGGGAAATGGCCGTGTTGTGGGCAATTCCGCCAGTAACCGTCATGGTGGCAGGCGAGTCTAGTGAGCACGCCCTGATCTTGTAGGCACACCCCTCTGGCCTATTTAAACCTGCCACTGACACTTGCAGTTTGCTGGATTATCAAACAGCTCCTGTGTTCCTGTGCCTTGTATACTCTGAAGACCCCTGCTTGACCTCTGCCCGGCTTGATCTGTGTTCCTGTTTATCTCCTCGCTCTGACCCCGGCTTGGCTGACTACTCTCCGATCTTCTGCCCTCTGTGTATGACCCGGCTTGTTCCTGTACCTCTCTCGGACTGTCTTTTGGTATCTGACCCCTGGCCTGGCTGCGGACCCTGTTCCTGGTTTACCCTGCTGTTACCGTTCAAGACTTCTCTCCGCACGGCTGCCACAACGCACTCTAGCTACTTACAGCCAACCAGCCAGCTTGCAGTATTCCTGGCAACCCGTGCACCTCTGTGCATCGCATTCCCTGTACCCAAATCCAGGGACGTGCTGCACTCAGCCGCAAGGGGCGCCCTCTCAGCAACCCGGCCTCACACTACAGACTTGACAGTATAATCCAGCCATGACTGAGGCCGGCGGAGGTGCGTCCCCATTAGAGACTTTGTGCCAACAAGCCATCACTCTGACCCAAGCAGTTCAGAAATTACAGGAAGGTTATCTGCAACTAACGGATAAGTTGCAACACCTGTCAGAGTCACCGGCTCACGAACAAACCTCTGCGGCTCCCTTGATGATGTTCCCGCCTCCAGAACCCCGAGTTCCCATTCCGGAGCGATTCTTCGGAGACCGGAAAAAGTTCAGATCATTCAAGACTGCCTGTCTATTGTACCTAGCCCTGCAACCCTGGACTTTTGCTTTAGAGACTGTTAAAGTCGGGTTCCTCATCTCTTTGCTGTCCGATGAACCTCAGGCCTGGGCCCATAACTTATGGGAACAAAAGAGTCCAGTCATTTACACGGTGGATGCATTCCTGGCAGCTATGGCACAGCTTTACGAGGATCCCCAGCGTACTGCCCCCGCTGAAGCCGCTCTGCACTCTCTGCAGCAGGGTAGGCGACCAGTAGAGGACTATACCCTGGACTTCCGGCGGTGGTCCGCAGACACAGCCTGGAATGAGGCAGCTTTACTACACCAGTTCCGTCTAGGACTCTCCGAATCCCTCAAGGACGAGTTGGCCAGGATCGAGATTCCCACTACACTCGAGGGTCTCATCCAATTATCCATCCAACTGGATCGACGTTTGCGGGAGAGACAGTCCGAACGATCACGAACCTGCAGACCCGCCAGTACACCCACCTTTGGATCAGTTCCCAAGCAGATTGGCCTGTTACGTTCCGCACTAACTCCTGATGAAAGACGTCGTCGTATCCTAGCCAATCTTTGCCTCTATTGTGGAGGAAATGGACATTTTCTATGCGACTGTCCCAGGAAGTTCAAGAAGCCACCTACCTACTCTCCAGCATATTTCCAGGTTTCTGGGACTTCTCCCTCACAACTCGTTCTTCCCATTTCACTGCAGTTGGGAGAAGAAGAGATCCGGCTCCAGGCTATAATCGACTCTGGAGCATGCAGTTGCTTCATGGACTTGAACCTGGCAAGGAACCTTAGGTTGCCCCTCCTCCACAAGAAACGGGGTCTGGAAGTCCGTTTAGCAGATGGCACCCTACCTAACTCCGGCCTTGTTACTCAAGAGACTTCTCCTCTCCTTATTACCTTTCCCGATGGCCATCAGGAATTCATACGTTTTGACATTTTGAGTTCACCTATGTCTCCAATTATCTTGGGTATCCCTTGGCTCCAAGCCCATAACCCCCAGATCGATTGGATCAAGAAGGAAGTCCTGTTCACTTCCCCCTATTGCCAACAACATTGCCTCATCCCTGAATCCAGAGATACCACCAGTTGTCTGACAGTCCAGTCGGTATCCTCCACCAACCAGGATGTACCCCAGGCGTACCATGAATTCCTGGACGTTTTTGATAAGAAAAAGGCAGAGGTTCTACCACCACATCGGCCATATGATTGTCCTATCGAGCTGCTTCCAGGGGCCGAAGTTCCATTTGGACGTATTTTCCCCCTCTCTGAAGTGGAATTGGGGACACTACGACAGTACATAGATGAAAATTTGGCAAAGGGCTTCATTCGTCCTTCTTCTTCTCCTGCCGGTGCCGGCATTTTCTTTGTCGAAAAAAAAGATAAGACTCTAAGACCATGTGTGGACTATAGGGAATTAAATAAAATCACCATAAAGAACCGATATCCACTCCCACTGGTCCCCGAACTCATCCAGAGACTTCGTTCAGCCCAAGTGTTCACCAAACTCGACCTCCGGGGTGCCTACAACCTCGTTCGCATCCGTGAGGGCGATGAGTGGAAGACGGCATTCAGAACGAGGTTCGGGCACTTTGAGTATTTGGTGATGCCGTTTGGGCTCTGTAATGCCCCGGCTACTTTCCAGCACTTCATAAACAACATCTTCCGGGAATATCTTGACTACTTCGTCATCATCTATCTGGATGACATCCTTATCTTCTCAACCACCTTGGAGCTCCATCGGACTCACGTAAAGACAGTATTACTCACACTAAGAAAACACGGACTTTACGTAAAAGCAGAAAAGTGTGACTTTGAAAAGAAATCCATACAATTCCTAGGGCTCATCATCTCTACCGGTGGTGTAGCTATGGATCCACAGAAAGTGCAGGCAATCCTAGACTGGCCAACTCCGTCAGACAAGAAGGGTGTACAAAGGTTTGTAGGGTTTGCAAACTTCTATAGAAGGTTTATAAGGAACTTTTCTTCCATCATCTCGCCCATAACCCAAGTAACTCGCCTACATGTTCGCTTCCTGTGGTCCTCTGAAGCCCAATCTGCCTTTGAGAAACTGAAGTCTTTGTTTACTTCTGCACCAATTCTTCGACACCCTGATCCTGCCCTGCCCTATATTTTAGAGGTCGATGCCTCAGAGGTAGCTACAGGAGCAGTACTTTCACAGCGCCTGGGACCCAAGTCGCTGCTGCACCCTGTGGCCTTCTCCTCCCGGAAAATGAGCCACCCCGAGAGGAATTACGACGTAGGTGATCGTGAGCTTCTGGCCATTAAGACAGCCTTAGAAGAGTGGAGATACCTTCTTGAGGGAGCCACGCACCCAATAATGATATTCACCGATCACAGAAACCTTGAATACCTCCGCACTGCCAAACGCCTGAGACCCCGTCAAGCTCGCTGGGCTCTGTTCTTTTCACGATTCAACTTTCACATCACCTACCGCCCTGGCTCCAAGAACGGCAAGGCCGATGCTTTACCCCGAATGTTTCCTGATACCCCAGAAGAAACAACATCCAGTACAATCTTCTCCACAGAACTTTCTTTTGATTCAACCTGATCTAAGGTCTTCTCTTGAACAGGCCTCCCTCCAATGCCAGGAACCAGAGACTTCCTCTTTAAGAAGCCAGGGGGGGTATCTCTGGTATCAGGACAAGATCTTTGTCCCACAACAAGCCAGAATCCAGGTCTTACAAACTTTACATGATCATCAACTTGCTGGCCACTTCGGTGTACGGAAAACTATAGATCTTATTCAGCGATCCTTTTGGTGGCCTACCTTGAAAACTGATTGCAAAAAGTATGTAAGCTCCTGCACTACCTGCCAGCGAAACAAGGGGTCCAACATTAAGTCTTGGGGTCTGCTACGTCCTTTGCCGGTACCAGAACAACCATGGAGGAATATATCTATGGACTTCATAGTAGAGCTGCCACCCTCTGAAAGATTCACAACGATTCTAGTTGTTGTAGACCGTCTGTCCAAGATGTCACACTTCGTGCCTATGATAGGTACTCCTTCCGCTGCAGACACAGCAAAGGCCTTCATAAGAGAGATAGTCAGACTTCACGGCCTTCCTGACAGCATTGTGTCTGATAGAGGGGTCCAATTTACTTCCCGATTTTGGAAAGAGCTCTGCAAAGTTTTGTCTATTGAAGTTTGCCTATCCTCTGCCTATCATCCCCAGAGCAACGGTCAGACTGAAAGGACTAATCAGACCTTAGAACAATATTTACGCTGTTTTTGCTCCACTTCCCAGGATGACTGGTACTTGATACTCCCCTGTGCGGAGTTCGCATACAATAACTCAGTACACTCAACCACCGATCAATCACCGTTTTGGGCCAACTATGGGTTCCATCCTTCATTTCTACCTAATGTCATTCCAGAGACCTCAGTTCCAGCAGTTCAAGACAGGATAAAATCCATTCAGACTAACTTTCAAACTCTCCGGTTAACCATGCAAAAGGCCCAAGAGGACTACAAGGAACAATATGACAAAAAGAGGGGGGAAAGCCCTAGCTTTAAGGTTGGAGATGAGGTTTGGCTCTCCTCGGCGAATCTTAAACTTCCTTGTCCCTCACGGAAATTGGGACCAAGATTTATTGGTCCATTCAAGATTAGACGGGAGATCAATCCGGTAGCCTTTGAACTGTCACTCCCGAGTTCTTATAAAGTGCACCCTGTGTTTCATGTCTCCTTACTTAAAGCTGTTATCTCTAGTCCTTTTTCAGGAAGGAAAGAAGATCCTCCACCTCCAGTTTCTGTGGGAGATGAAACAGAATATGAAGTTGAGGCCATCCTGGACTGCCGCCGGAGAGGTAGGATCATTCAATTTCTTATAAAGTGGAAGGGTTACCCAGCAGAAGAAAGTTCTTGGGAACCTGCAGCCAATATACATGCTCCTAGACTTTTGCAGAGATTCCGAGTTCGTTACCCCGATAGATGGGCCCGGTTGGGCATCCGGAGGTTGCCCCTTGGGGGGGGGCAATGTCAGGGAAATGGCCGTGTTGTGGGCAATTCCGCCAGTAACCGTCATGGTGGCAGGCGAGTCTAGTGAGCACGCCCTGATCTTGTAGGCACACCCCTCTGGCCTATTTAAACCTGCCACTGACACTTGCAGTTTGCTGGATTATCAAACAGCTCCTGTGTTCCTGTGCCTTGTATACTCAAAGGACCCCTGCTTGACCTCTGCCCGGCTTGACCTGTGTTCCTGTTTATCTCCTCGCTCTGACCCCGGCTTGGCTGACTACTCTCCGATCTTCTGCCCTCTGTGTATGGCCCGGCTTGTTCCTGTACCTCTCTCGGACTGTCTTTTGGTATCTGACCCCTGGCCTGGCTGCGGACCCTGTTCCTGGTTTACCCTGCTTTTACCGTTCAAGACTTCTCTCCGCACGGCTGCCACAACGCACTCTAGCTACTTACAGCCAACCAGCCAGCTTGCAGTATTCCTGGCAACCCGTGCACCTCTGTGCATCGCATTCCCTGTACCCAAATCCAGGGACGTGCTGCACTCCCCCGCAAGGGGCGCCCTCTCAGCAACCCGGCCTCACACTACAGACTTGACACCAGTGATATCAGTGAAGGTAATTTAAACTCCTTGATATAAAGACACCACCCTCTGATGTGATCCACCACCACATAAAATGCACGCCTGTATAATTGGTAATGACCGGACATCAATCCAGCAGCAGCAACTCTCTGTGGTTACACCGAAGGCTAGCCAGGAGACCTCAAATCAACGAGTATACAGGGCAAGGCATCAATTAGAAACCCAAGAAAATGGAGAGAAGCTCAGCATAGTGTGAATCAGTATATTAAAAAATTATTAAAAATAAAGGTTGCACTTACACAGGACTGAAGTTAAAAACATCCATAGAAAAATTGCCGGCCGGCTTGCAGGCACCCGTCCGCATACTGTACAAGGTACACCGCGATGATGTCAGCATGTCAACATCCAGACATTGTTCCCCAAACAATGTCATTTTTGAGACGAAACGTACTTCGGGAGGTTGACGTGTTGACATCATCACGGTGTACCTTGTATGCGGACGGGTGTTTGCAAGCCAGCCGGAAAGTTTTCTATGTATGTTTATAACTTCAGTTCCGTGTAAGTGCAACCTTTATTTTTAATAAACTTTTAACATACTGATTCACTCTATGGTGAGCTTCTCTCCATTTTCTTGGGTTTCTGATCGATACCTTGTGCTGTATACCCATTGATTTGAGGTCTCCTGGCTAGCCTTTGGTGTAACCACAGACAGTTGCTGCTGTTGGATTGATGTCCGGACATTGACCAATTATACAGGCTTGCCAAAGCTTGGCCTCCGGTAAGCGTGCATTTTATGTGGTGGTGGATCACATCAGAGGGTGCTGTCTTTATATCAAGGCGTTTAAATTACCTTCACTGATATCACTGGACTCTTATCACTAGATTGTTTAAGCTATTCCCAGACTCCCTACACAAAGCATTTCTATCAAACATTCTATCAGAAATTTTAGCACTCTATTCATGTCCCTCAGTCCAGGTATATTGTTCCTCTATGTTATCTACACCCTTTAGCCTCTCAAATGGGACAAGACAGGGGTGCCCTCTCTCACCCCTAATATTTAATTCAATGAAGGAACCACTAGCGGAAAAAGTTAGATCTATGCAGCACATTACAGGGCTAACAATTGGATCACAAGAACACAAGATAAATCTGTTTGCTGATGATGTAATTCTCATTCTGTCCAACCCCACATCTTCCCTGGCTTCAGTAAGAGATACTCTTGAAACTTTTGGCCAAATGTCTTAATATAAGGTTAATGGTTCTAAATCGCTTATACTTCCCTTGGGAATTTCACCTGAACGGCAGTCTTTTTTTAAGTAAGCAATATCCATACACATGGGCTGAAAACTATATATCCTACTTAGGGATCAACTTAACCAAACAAGTATCATCCCTATTCCGAGCTAACTATGTCTCCTTCCTTAACAATCTCCCTAAGGACCTTGGAAATCTGTCAAAATATAACTTTATATGGTCAGGCAGACTTGCGGCTTTTAAGATGGTTAAACTACCACAAATTCTCTACATTTTTAGATCCCTCTCTATCCCTGTACCAGCGTCTTTCTTTGCATCCTTACAAAGCATACTTGGTAAATTTACCTGGGAAATGTTCAAAGCCAGCATCTCCCGCTCCAACCTAATAAAACACAGATTAGTGGGGGTGCAGGATACATAAATCTAAGAGACTATTATTATGCAGAAAAATATATGGTTTGGGGGATCGGTTACAAACTCTGAAAGCTGTAAGGGAAAAATAAAAAAGCAATGGAAAAATTGCAAAAATGGTCCGGCCAGCTGAGGTATTATTATTATTATTTTTATCATTACACAGGATTTATATAGCGCCAGCAGTTTGTGCAGTGCTTTACAACATGAAGGCAGACAGTACCAGTACAGTTACAATACAATTCAATACAGGAGGAATCAGAGGACCCTGCTCATTAGAGCTTACAATCTAGAAGGAAGGGGCAAGTGATACAAAAGGTAATAACTGTGGGGGATGAGCTGATGGAGAAAAGGAAAATACAGTTGTTAGGTGTGGGCAGGATAGGCTTTTTTCAAGAGGAGGTTTGAAGGACCCCGTACTCCTGATGAGTATGTCCGCCGTATAAGCTTCCCTTGCCCAGTACCAGCATGATCCAAGATCCCTTAGCCCACCCAGTCACTTGTCGAGACACCAGTGTAGGGTGAATAAAAGCATAAGACTTTTAGTGAAGAACAGACACAAGTATATATCTCTGGAGACAACCCCCCTCCTTTTTGGCAAAGAGACACAGGGTGGGGTAAACGTTACATCCAATCACATGAGGCACAGGTACATTCAAACATTTCAGCATATCTTATAAACAATAACTGAGCTCACAGACCACTTGTTTCATGGAGAAACCTGTTAAAGGAGCTTCTCATCTCCTATGACTTGGGCATGTGTACTTGCACACAGTTCAAATGGGTACTTATAAGAAATAGCAGGGTTGAGACAGACCTGAAGGGAGTGGGCTGTCACAGGAGGGTTTTCAGGGATCGTCGAAAAAGCTAACAGAGTAGGGGATAATCAGACAGATCGGGGTATGGAGTTCCATACGATGGGAAAGGCTCTGAAAAAGTCCTGGAGGCGAGCCTGGTGTCAGGGCTGGGCTCAGCCATTCCTTCTCTAAGCTGGCTGCTCAGCTGTCGGCTAATTGCCAGCCCCTGTCTCTCCACAGTGACTCACCTGTTGATGATATGCTGCTCGTCAGTCCTGCCTACTTAAGTCGTCCAGCCCAGATGATCTCTGCCTTTGCCTTGGTCACATCTCTAGAGATGATCTCCTGTGTTCCTGTTAAAGACTTTCTTGGCTGACAATCCTTCTGGCTTCAGATCCTGCTTGCTGTTCTACTACACTCATCTCTGGCTCCCTGATATTTTGGCTTGTGTGACTATCCGTTTCTGGTTCCTAAACTCTGGCTATGTTTTGACTACATTTACTCTGTTTACCTTTTTTATTATTATTAAGCAAGTGTGATTTAACTGTACTCCTGTCTCAGTTTGATTCATGGTTTCTGACAGTAGGCGAAGGCCATGAATTCAGAAGATGCAGTCAATCCACTTGTTGGTAATATTTTTTCCAGATTGGATGAGCAGGATCACCACATAGATCAGTTTGCAATGGCGTTACAAATGCTCCTGAGTCGCATAGCTCACCTGGAATCTCCCACTGTGGCTGCTCCGGTACAACCTGTCTTGCAGGTCATCCCTGCTGCTGCTCCAGTCTCTGTGCAGGCACCCGCCTCAAGTATTACCTCTATAAGAGATATGTCTGGTTCCGCTCCGCTTCTCCAGGCATTTGGGGGCAATCCAGTCCAATGCAGAGGGTTTCTCAACCAGATTGAGATATACGTTGGGATGCTGCCCCAGGCGTTTCCCACGGACAGAAGCAAAGTAGGTTTCGTGATATCTTTGCTTTCTGAGAGAGCCTTGGCTTGGGCAAACCCTCTATGGGAGATGCAAAAACCTGTTGTCTTGAGTTACCCTGAGTTTGTGGCTTCTTTTAAAAGGGTATTTGACGTTCCCACACACACTCCACTTCTGCTGCCAAGTGCCTCATGTCCATCAAACAGAGTATGAGAACTGTTGCCGACTACGCCATTGAATTACATACTCTGGCAGCAGAGGTTGCTTGGAACAATGAGGCCCTCGTGGGTGCTTTTTTTCATGGTCTCTTGGATACCATCAAGGATGAGATAGCATCCCAAGATATACCCAGTAAGCTGGAGAAGTTGATCACGTTTGCCATCCTCATTGACTCCAGACTCAGATAAAGACTTCCTTTTAAGGAGCGCTTGCGGAAGCCTCCTGTACATTTGTCTCCGAACTTTGCAGTCCCACCCTTGCCTCCCTCATCTCCCATGCCTCCTGGTACCGAGTCGGTCTGTGAAGATGAACCCATGTACTTGGGCTTCACGCGTCTCTCTGCGGATGAGTGTACCCTTAGAAGGAGGGAGAGATTGTGCCTTTAATGTGGCCAGGCAGGTCACCTTTTGAAGTCTTGTCCTACCTGTCCAGGGCACGCCCGAACCTTGAGGTCCTGTCATGGACAGACCTTAGGTGGCGTTGTTTCATCCCCAGTTATCCAGAAGGATAAGCCCCTGGTTTCGGTTACCCTTTCTTGAGCTGAGTTGTTGTCACGTACCTGGTAGGTTTTGAGCCTGAAGTGCAGAGAAAGACCTCCCTTACAGCTCCCACTCACGTTCCCCTGGAATGGAGACAGAGGGCCAGGAGTGAAGAGAGGTATGGGCGCCTGGCAGGATCAACAGCCACTGGAAGTAAAGGAGTGGTGGCACCCTCTGGAACCTGAAGCTGAAGAGAAGACTGAAGACTGAGACTGGAATGCAGGGAGGACCAGGAACCCAGCAGTTAAGTAAGCCAGACTGAAGAACTGGGCTGGAACCAGGAACAAGCAGCAGGTAGGAGCCTGGAACGCTGGACTGGAACCAGGAACAAACAGCAGGTAGTAGCCTGGAACGCTGGACTGGAACCAGGAACAAGGCAGCAGGTAGTAGACTGGAACACTGGACTGGAACCAGGAACAAGCAGCAGGTAGGAGCCTGGAACGCTGGACTGGAACCAGGAACAAGGCAGCAGGTAGTAGACTGGAACACTGGACTGGAACCAGGAACAAGCAGCAGGTAGGAGCCTGGAACGCTGGACTGGAACCAGGAACAAGCAGCAGGTAGTAGACTGGAAGGCTGGACTGGAACCAGGAACAAGGCAGCAGGTAGTAGACTGGAACGCTGGGCTGGAACCAGGAACAAGCAGCAGGTAGGAGCCTGGAACGCTGGACTGGAACCAGGAACAAGCAGCAGGTAGTAGACTGGAACCCTGGACTGGAACAAGCAGAAGGTAGTAGACTGGATACGGGTATTGCACAGCGGAATGGTCAACAAGCCGGTGGTCGGTATTGGTCGGACAGCAGAGGTACCAGGGATTACACAGAGGGATGGTCAGGCAAGCCAAGAGGGTCTGGTGCAGGCGGACAGCAGGATGGTCAAACAGGAAGCCGGGTCAAATAACAGAATACACAGATCAGATCAGGTTGAGGCACATGGAACGCTGTAGTGCAGACAGCGGGGATTGAGTGTGACAGACCGGTTTAAATAGCCCGCCTGACACAAGCGGGAGTGCGCGCGCGCACGTGCGTGACAGCACCTGTGAACGCGTGCGCATGCGCAGTGGGACCCGTGGCCATGTTCCCGTGCGCCTGGATCGCCGGTTACTGGCAGGATCTTCATGACATTGCCCCCCCCAAGGGGCAGCCTCCGGATGCCCCTTTGAAGAAATTTCTCTGAATGGGATCTTTTAAAAGATTGCAACAGATCTTCAGCATGAATATTATCCTCAGGTTCCCAAGAATTTTCTTCTGGGCCAAACCCCCTCCATTTTATCAGAAATTGATTTTGGTTACCTCTTTTCCTATGGTCCATGATAGCCTCCACCTCGAATTCCTCCTCCCCATCTACCAAAATTGGATCAGGAGGGTCCGTACTTCGGCATGGAAATGGGTTGGAAATAGAGGGTCTGAGCAGGGACACATGAAAAACTGGATGCACTTTTAGTGAATCCGGGAGTTCAAGTTCGTATGCAACTCCATTAATTCTCCGCTTGACAGAAAAAGGCCCAAGAAACTTGGGACCCATTTTCTTTGAAGGGCAAGCCATCCTGAGATTTACTGTAGACAACCATACCTGGTCCCCAGGTGTAAGTAACAGCTCACCTCGCCTTTTCTTATCGAAGGTTGCTTTATTATATTCCTGGGTCCTGGTCATGGTCTCCTGTAAAACTTGGTTGTTGGAAGTAAAGAAGTCCAACTTCTCCTGGACTGCGGGTACTATACATTCTGGAAGAGAATTAGGTAAAAATGAAGGGTGGAAACCATAATTCGCAAAAAATGGAGTTTGTTTGATAGCAGAATGAATAGAAATGTTATAGGCGAATTCGGCCAATGGGAGAACAGAAATCCAATCATCTTGGGCAAAAGAAGAAAAACAGCGTAAATATTGTTCAAGGGTCTGGTTTGTTCTCTCTGTTTGCCCATTAGTCTGGGGATGATAAGCCGATGAAAATGAGAGCTCACTGTTCAAAGTTTTACACAGAGACCTCCAGAATCGGGAGGTAAACTGTACCCCCCGATCTGAAACGATATTAACTGGTACCCCATGGAGCCTGATGATTTCTTTAATGAATGCCTGTGCCGTTTCTGTAGCTGAAGGAGTGCCCTTCATTGGGACAAAGTGGGCCATCTTCGACAACCGGTCTACTATGACAAAAATTGAGGTGAAGCCCCCAGCCGGGGGTAATTCTACAATAAAGTCTATAGAAAGCATTTTCCAAGGCCTATCTGGGACAGGCAAGGGTTTTAGTAGTCCCCATGCCTTGGTTCTGTGCCCCTTGTTCCTGATACAGGTGGTACAGGACTCAACAAATTTTTTACAATCTTCGCGTAACTGAGGCCACCAGAAGGTACGCTGTACCAGATCAGTGGTCTTAGCCATGCCAAAATGCCCAGCCAATGCATGATCATGACAGAGTTCTAGTACTGCAACTCGTAGTGTTTCAGGTATAAAGATCCTATTCTCATGCCACAGTAACCCATCCTTAACTTGAAGTTCTGCCTTAATGGAAGATCACAATACTGCGGAAGCCTGCTTGATCTGGGAAAGCAGGTTTCCCTGAAGTAAAAGAAAATTCCCCGGGGACAGAATGGTGTCTGGAGGGGAAGTCTCTTGGGACTTGTGAAACATCCTGGATAGGGCATCAGGTTTGGTAACCCTGCGTAACCCAGGGGGCGTGTATTTTAGATCAGATAAAAGGGTGAGTGACAGCGAACACAGCCAATCCCATGAAGAAGTCTATCCATGACGAAACATGTCGGGGCGTGGCTGTGAGTTGTGACGTACATGCTGTCAGCCACACAGGAGGATAGGATTATGAGCGCACGGAGGGACGGAGGAATCCCGAGGGAGGGGTGAGAGCATACCCAGCAGCTGTACACCTCGGGTCCGCTGTGACCATTGTTTATTGGTATATCCACAGAGTTGAGGCTTGCTGTTTACTACACGATTTGTGCCTTTTGATTTTACACTAATGTGAGTGCTATGTGTGAGGATTGCAGTGATTTTAATAAATTGTTGTTGCTGAATTACACTATTGGAGCATTTATTTTCTTTTATGTGGATCCATTGAAAACCATCGTTGTGAACCTCGTATACACTATTTACCCTGGAGTGTGGTAAAAAGAGCGTGTTTTGCCTTGCATGAGAGTGCTGGCATTTTATTTCGGTGAGTGCATGTCTGGAGAGTGTGATTCACTAACACGGTGGTGAGGTGAAAGAAGCACGAAGTTACTCATCATTTGACACATATCACTGAGGAATCATCTGTGTGGGACATTTGATTTTCAATTTATCGTCACTATCCTCTGTCACTTGCAGCTGGTTTGGAGGCTGCTTTCATTCATGAACTGTAGATGAAGTTTCTAACTTTTGCAGCATGAATTGGAAAACTTGCACGTGTTCATTTTTCTAGTTGCTGTCACTTTTATATGTGTGTATTAATGTATATGGTCACACTATACATTTGTATGTTCATCTGTTGTATGTTGATATATGTTGTATGTTCATCTTTAATTTTATTTTATTTTTAAAGGTTATATATATACTGTATATATATATATATATACATTTCTGTGGGTCACTGGTATTTCAGTGTGTTACACTTAGGTGATTGATTCACCTAAATTCACCACTATTGTATTTAGGTGATTGACTCACGAATAGAGGTTATCACCACGATTGCATACTGCAAAGTACACTGTTTTACTTAGGTAACTCATTGATTATTAAGAGGTTGTCACCATTATTGTACACTGTAAGGTATACACGTTTTGTTTTTGAGCGCCTTCCATTTAGCCTAGGTGTCGGTTTACCATCTTTCTGGTCTATTAACCGATATGTAGGATTAAATATATTATTGATTTATTATGTTATACATCTTGTACTCTGAGAACAGCGTCTTACTTTGAATGAATAAAAATATTGAACAAGGCCCTAACAAACTACAAAATAAACCAATATACCCCAAATTTAAAGAAAACCCCATAATAGTACCCCCTTAAACAAGAGTTCAAATATACCCCCAAAATAATCCCCAAAATACCAACTTCATGAAACAACCGCCCATTTATTTTTAGGGAAGCTTTACACCAAAACATGAAAAAGAATGTTCACTATAGATAGCACAGCAGCTAAAAGTGACTTTGGAGCACCCACAAAAGATAATTAAGAACAAAAAAGAAAAAACCTTTTATAAGGAAAACAAAACAAAAAGTAGTTGATGGCCCAAGAGCTAGCAATAAGAATTAAAGTACAATTTCCTAACTGACTCTAATCTCTCCCTTTGTAGTTTCAATAGAAATGAATGGTAAAACATTTATGTATAAAAATAAAAAACATTATAAATACTTTTTCCCCTGTTTTTGATTAATAATCACATACAGTACCCTCTGTTTCCAGCTGCATAGGGAGGTGAGAGTGGAGAAACATCAGTGCACTGGTCTTCCCAGTGAGTGGCTGTGCAAGGGGAGGCATGCGAGGACAAGTCTAGTCATTGAAGGAGTTCCTAGCACAGCTAGAGAACTGACCACTGTGTGTTCTCCTCTTTAGAGTGGTCGGTTTTTAATAGGAAAGTAGAGGGACTAGCAGGAACACCAGGGATTTCACATAAAGGAAGCAATACAAAGACAAAGAGAACTGGGCACTTTCTCATACAAGTACATGGTACAGCAGGCACATATCAGGTATATGAAGTGTTGAATTTATATATGCTGTTGTTCTTAGTTTGTATAATGTAGCTTCATTGCACCTGATGGACCTCTACAAAATAATAATAATATCTGATTTTTAGGTTCCGGTATCTCGATGCTCAGATCCCTGTTTACCTGGCAGCAGAAAAATGTTTGGATCTTCAATTCATGAATGTTGCTATGAGTGTGTCCCATGTCCAGAAGGAGAGATCTCCAACATTTCTGGTAGAATTTGTATTTGTTAATAAGCTGCTATTGGACTATGTAGAAGTTGTCATTATAGTTAAAGTGTACAGTGCTCATACATACAATACTGTGCTACAGTATTCATACCGCTTGACATTTTCCACATTTTGTCATGTTACAACCAAAAACATAAATTTATTTTATTGGGATTTTATGTGATAGACCAACACAAAGTAACACATAATTGTGAAGTAGAAGGAAAATGATAAATGTTTTTCAATTTTTACAAATAAACGTGTGAAAAGTGTGGTGTGCATTTATATTCAGCCCCCCCCCCGCAGTCAATACTTTGTAGAACCACCTTTTGCTGCAATTACAGCTGCAAGTCTTTTTGAGGATGTCTCTACCATCTTTGCACATCTAGAGAGTGACATTGTTGCCTATTCTTCTTTGCAAAATAGCTCAAGCTCTGTCAGATTATCTGTGAAAGGCAATTTTCAAGTCTTCGCAATTGGATTTAGGTCTGGACTGTGACTGGGCCATTCTAATACATGAATTTGCTTTGATCTAAACCATTCCATTGTAGCTTTGGCTGTATGTTTAGGGTCGTTGTCCTGCTGGAAGGTGAACCTCCGCCCCAGTCTCAAGTCTTTTGCAGACTCTAAAGCTACTTTCACACTGGAGCCATGGGGGGCGTTGGTGGTAAAGCGCCGCTATTTTTAGTGGTGCTTTACCATAGTTTTTGCGGCCCTTTTCTGCCACTAGCGGGGCGCTTTTAACCCCTGCTAATGACCGAAAAAGGGTTAAATGCACCCGCTTTGCTGGCACTTTGGAGGCGCTGCCCATTGATTTCAATGGGCATGGGTGTTGTAGGAGCCGTGTATACACCGCTCCTACAGCGCCTCAAAGATGCGGTTTGCAGGACTTTTTTTGGCATCCTGCCAGCGCACCAGTGTGAAAGCACTCGGTCTTTCACACTGGAGTGAAAGGAGAGGCTCTTTACAGGCGCTATGCAGGCGTTATTTTTAGCGCTATACCGCCTGTAAAGCACCTCAGTGTGAAAGCAGCCTAACAGGTTTTCTTCTAAAGCCCCATACACACGATAGGACTTTGTACAAACTTTCCCTTGGATTTTTGTACAAAGGGCGTTGGCCAGAAGTTTTGTCTTGCATACAGACGGCAGGACTTTTCCAGCCAACTTTCACCAAATCACGTGGTTTTTCAGCTCTTTACCACCACCCTTTGATCAACTTCTGTATTGTTGTCTGATACTGTGTCAATCTTTTAGTGGCGAGATTGACACCTTGCGAGCCGGGTTCACACTGGTGCGGGGATCCGACTTGGATCCCCGCCAATGCCAGGCACTGTGTTTGGTATGAATCTTGAGGGGGAACTCCACGCCAAATTTTAAATTAAAAAACGGCATGGGTTCCCCTCCAGGGGCACACCAGACCCTTAGATCTGGTGTGGATTTTAAGGGGAACCCCCTATGCTGAAAAAACAGCATGGGGGTCCCCCCAAAATCCATACCAGACCCTTATCCGAGCATGCAGCCCGGCCGGTCAGGAAAGGGGGTGGGGATGAGTGCGCGTCCCCCCTCCTGAGCCATACCAGGCCGCATGCCCTCAACATGGGGGGGTGGGTGCTTTTGGGGAGGGGGCGCCCTGCGGCCCCCCCACCCCAAAGCACCTTGTCCCCATGTTGATGAGGACAAGGGCCTCTTCCCGACAACCCTGGCCGTTGGTTGTCAAGGTCTGTGGGCGAGGGGCTTATCGAAATCCGGGAGCCCCCTTTAAAAAGGTGGCCCCCAGATCCTGGCACCCCACCCTTTGTGAATGAGTATGGGGTACATGGTACCCCTACCCATTCACCTAGGGAAAAAAGTGTCAAGAAAAAAACACAATACACGGTTTTTAAAGTAATTTATTAGGCAGCTCCGGGGGTCTTTTTCCAACTCCGGGGGTCTTCTTCCGACTCCGGGGGTCTTTTCCCGACTCCGGGGGTCTTCTTTTGACTTCGGGGGTCTCTCCGGCGTCTTCTCCCGGTGTCTGGATCTTCTACCGTCTCCTCCGCTATCTTCTGCTGCTCTTTTGCTAGAGGTGGCCCGGACATCTGGATCGTCTTCTTCCCTCTTCTCTTCCAGAGATGTTGACACAACGCTCTCTCTGACTGTAATGCTGTCTGTGCGCTCTGCTATGACTTATATAGGCGGTGACCCCACCCCCTATGACATCACAGTCCCGGGGCATGCTGGGATTGTGAGGTCATAAGGGGGCCTGGTCATAAGATGACATGACCACGCCCCCTTATGACCTCACAGTCCCAGCATGCCTCAGGACTGTGATGTCATGGGGGGCGGGGTCACCACCTATAAAAGTCATAGCAGAGCACACAGACAGCATTACAGCCGGAGAGAGCGTTGTGTCAACATCTCTGGAAGAGAAGAGGGAAGAAGACGATCCAGATGTCCGGGTTCCTCCACTAGTAAAAGACTGGCAAAAGAGCAGAAGATAGCGGAGGAGCCTGGCAGAAGGAAGAAGGCACCGGAGAAGAACCAGAGAGCACGGAGACGACTCCGGAGAGAGGGAGAAGAGTCCTGAGAGATCCCCGAATTTGGCAGAAGACCCCCGAAGTAGTAAGAAGACCCCTGGAGCTGCCTAATAAATTTCTTTTAAAACCTGTGTAGTGTGTTATTTTTATTGACACTTTTTCCCTAGGTGAATGGGTAGGGGTACCATGTACCCTGTACTCATTCACATTGGGTGGGGGGCTGGGATCTGGGGGCCCCCTTATTAAAGGGGGCTCCCGGATTCCGATAAGACCCTCAGCCACAGACCCCGACAACCAACGGCCAGGGTTGTCGGGAAGAGGTCCTTGTCCTCATCAACATGGGGACAAGGTGCTCTGGGGTGGGGGGGCCGCAGGGCGCCCCCTCCCCCAAAGCACCCACCCCCCCATGTTGAGGGCATGCGGCCTGGTACGGCTCAGGAGGGGGGGCGCTTGCTCGTCCCCACCCCCTTTCCTGACCGGCCGGGCTGCGTGCTCGGATAAGGGTCTGGTATGGATTTTGGGGGGGACCCCTACACCGTTTTTTCGGCGTAGGGGGTTCCCCTTAAAATCCATACCAGACCTAAGGGCCTGACATGCCCCCAGAGGGGAATTCCCTCTCGCGTTCGCCGCAATAGGAAAATGTGTTTTTCCTATTGCAGCCAGCGCGAGATGTACAGTACCCTGTAGCCGAGAACCAGCGCAATGGGTTCGCGCTGGAAACATGCTCGCGGCCACGTACTGTAGTTTGTACAAAAGTCCAATGCTTTTGTGTACACACGATTGGACTTTGCTCCATTGGACTTTTGTTGCCAGAAAGTTTGTCCGTTCGCACAGCCAACAAAAGTCCGTTGGAAACAGAAAAAGTTTGTCCGATGGAGCATACACACGGTCGGATGTGCTCCAAAACAGCTAATTTGCATGTTTGTTGTCAAAAAGTCCGATCGTGTGTACGGGCCTTAAGATTGCCCTGTATTTGGCTCCATCCACCTTCCCATCAACTCTGACCAACTTCCCTGTCCCTGATGAAGAAAAGATTTCCCACAACATGATGCTGCCACCATAGGCGTGCGCACAGGGTGTGCCAGGTGTGCCTGGGCACACACTAATGCCCAGGCACATCCAACACACCCCAGGGCTTTTTTGCTGCCAAAATGTGTGAGAATTCTTTTTTTTCTAATTGACACTGCTGCAAGTAACACTATTTGTCATGGATGTGTACAACTCCTGTGGGAACTGCAGCCACTGCCTGCGGAGTAATCAGTCAGTCAGCCGCATTTTCCGATGCTGACTCTGTAGTTCCGGCTACATTATCCCTGTCAGCTGAATATCACTCCGCTATCAGAGATGAAGCATGTGAACTTCAGAGAGCATCGGATAATTCCTGACTGCTTACTGCACAGCTGTGGCTGCAGTCCTCACAGGAGTTACCCACCATCCTATGCCCTGTGTTACCCACCATCCTATGCCCTGTGTTACCCACCATCCTTTGCCCTGTGTTACCCACCATCCTATGCCCTGTGTTACCCACCATCCTATGCCCTGTGTTACCCACCATCCTATGCCCTGTGTTGCCAGAAGACAGCTTGCCGAACTCCTCTCTGATGCAGCATTTGGATGAAAACTGTCTCTCTCCTCGGTTTCCTGTCTGGCTGAGTCGGGGCTTTCCAGCCTCCAGTACAAGTGGGAGAAGCAGGAAGAGATCATCACAGAGTGCACCCTCAATCACAGCTCTCCCTGGGGATGATGGAAGAGCTCAGAGGACAGATAGTCTTTGCAGGACAGGTTTACTGAAAGATAAAGTAACATTCTTGAACAGGTTAGGAATTCCTGGGACTTCTGAGGTGTTACATAAATATATTCCACATACACATTATATCCTGTTAAAATGTTTTTTTTTTAATAACATATAATGTGTGTTTATATGGAATACATCTATGTAGCACCTCAGAAGTCCCAGGAATTCCTAACCTATCAAAAACTCTTATTATAATAATACAGCCCAACTCCAGGACAGTAAAAAAGTCCATCCTCGCAGTGTGTGGGGGGAGGGGGTAACCTCATTCACTTACCTAATTCTAATTTCTCTTCCTTCACCCCAAAGCCATGACATCATCACATACCATAGAGGGACATTAACCTTGTATGGTATGATGGGGAGGCTGAAGTGTGATCACAGCCAGTAACTTAAGACCCCTTTCACACTGGGGTATTTTTCAGGCGTTTTAGTGCTAAAAATAGTGCCTGTAAAGTGCCTGAAAACTGCCTCCTCAGTGTGAAAGCCTGAGTGCTCTCACACGGGGGCAGTGTGCTTGCTGGACGTTAGGAAAGGTGCCGCAAGCAGCATCTTTGGGGTGGTGCGGTAGCGCTGTATACACCACTTCTAAACCACCTGTAGCGCTGGTAGATTTTTAATCTACTGCTGATAGGTAAATCTAGTGGGTTACTTGTTAGGTGAAGTTAGATTTGCCTCTGTTCCAGCTTGGCTGAGTTGCGTGTGATTCCACACTGCGCCGGTGGGTGTCGTTGTCCCCATGGGCCGGTGTTGGAAAGGCAACGTGTTGAAGCGTATGAGTGCTCCTCTGTCCCGGAGACAATTCAGTGTAGGTGGTCCTCCGAGCTGCATTCTGAGAGAGGGTATTTATGGGACAGACGCCATGTTCAGGGGTTCATTTTCAGCCACCTGCTGGCCCTCCTGGCCGACAGGTATGCAATAGGAATACCACCTCATGGTCCTCCGTTCTGGAGGCCCACGTTGCTGCGGCGTGTGAGTGGGCCCAGATGCCTGTCTGGGGCCTACCACAGTGGCAGAGGAATGGTCCTGAGCTGTCTATCCTGAGTGAAGAAGCTGGACAACTGAGGAGATCCCAGGGAGGACCCGTCATGGAAGGATCATGCAGAGTGCTATTCTGGAGAGGGGCCTGGTGACTCAGTTGGAGAACGTATCCTGAAGTGATCTTACTGCATAGTACTGCCGGGTTGGCTTAAAGGTTCAAGTGCTGTGTCTGATACTCATCCTAAACCATTACATCCTGTGGCAGAGGATCGTACGGGTTTTATTCCAAACAAGTCTGTGGCAGAGACATTTGTTCCTGCTGCATACTGGCTGCTAGACAAGTGAGAGAGGCCTATCCAGGCGGGCAAAGATTGAATCCCACAAGGTGAGTGCATTCAACTACAAGTGTTCAATTCCTACCAATGTACTAAAGAATACTAAAGAAAGGTATTTGAGCTTCCCTGCAACTTTCCTTCTGCCTCTTTCCTGCTACTTCCTTTATTACTTGTTCATTAAAGCATTGGAAAACATATTCAAGTGTTTGGTGCCTACATCGTTCAGAGGTAAACTCCACAGGACCCTAGACCCGGAGCCGGTGAAACAGAGGTGGCGGGAGTGAAGGTAACAGCCCGCTTTAAACCAGCAGCTCCACCGAGAGTTAGTGCTAAGCACCCAATGCCCATTGGTATGAATTGGCAGCGCTGGCTTTCTTCAGCCGCTAGCGGGAGTTAAAGCGTTAAAAGCGCAAACCTCTATGCATTTATTATTTTTTAATAAAAAGATGAACAAAGGCTCTTGAGTCAGGGAGGCACATAAATGGGTGGTTTTATGTACATATATGTGAGTGTTTGTGTGTGTGTGTGTGTTTATATACAGTATATATATATATATATATATATATATATATATATATATATATATATATTACACACGCATGTGTGTTTGAGTTTTGGGGTGCACGCCCTAATGCAATAGGCTGCACACGCCTATGGCTGCCACCATTATGTTTCATGGTGCATATGGTGTGTTCAGGGTGATGTGCAGTGTTAGTTTTCCGCCACACATAGCGTTTTAGCTTTTAGGCCAAAAAGTTCAATTTTGGTCTCATTTGACCAGAGCACCTTCTTCCACATGTTTGCTGTGTCCCCCACATGACTTCTCGCAAACTGCAAATGGGACTTTTTTTGGCTTTCTTTCAACAATGACTTTCTTCTTGCCAATCTTCCATAAAGGCCAGATTTGTGGAGAGCACGACTAATAGTTTTCCTGTGGACAGATTCTCCCACCTGAGCT
This sequence comes from Aquarana catesbeiana, assembly GCF_042186555.1. Lineage (NCBI taxonomy): Eukaryota > Metazoa > Chordata > Amphibia > Anura > Ranidae > Aquarana > Aquarana catesbeiana. The sequence goes on from NC_133324.1 coordinate 941,735,208, forward strand.
GTGGATCTCTCCAGCTCCTCCAGAGTTACCATGGGCCTCTTGGCTGCTTCTCTGATTAATGCTCTCCCTGCACAGGCTGCCAGTTTAGGTGGATGGCCATGTCTTGGTAGGTTATGTCTTGGTAGGTTTGCAGTTGTTCAAAGCTTGGGATATTTTTTTATAACCTAACCCTGCTTTAAACTTCTCCACAACTTTATCCCGGACCTGTCTGGTGTGTTCCTTGGCCTTCATGATGCTGTTTGTTCACTAAGGTTATCTAACAAACCTCTGAGGGCTTAACAGAACAGCTGTATTTATACTGAGATTAAATTACACACAGGTGGACTCTATTTAATAATTAGGTGACTTCTGAAGGCAATTGGTTCCACTAAATCTTAGTTAGGGATATCAAAGGGGGTAAAGGGGGCTGAATACAACTGTACCCCACACTTTTCACATATTTATTTGTAAAAAAAAAATTGAAAACCATTTATCATTTTCTTTCCACTTCACAATTATGTGCCACTTTGTGTTGGTCTATCACATAAAATCCCAATAAAACACATTTACGTTTTTAGTTGTAACGAAATGTGGACAATTTCAAGGGGTATGAATACTTTTTCAAGGCACTGTATATTTGGAAAAAAAATATGCATTAGATCTCTGCAATGTATGCACTTCCCTGTGTTTTATCTCTTTAACCACTAGCCAACCAGCCCCCGTCGTTATGCAGCAGCAGGCTGGCTCTCCTGCGCAAATCGCCGTAGCTGTACAGCGTCTCGTGCAGGCATGCACTCACCACCGGCGGCAGGTGCTCTAGGGGACCCGCAATCCCCTAGTACAGAGGCAGAACAGGGGTCTACCAGTGTAAACAAGCAGATCCCCGTTCTGACAGGGGACATGTCAGAGATCTACTGTTCCCAGTGATCGGGAGCAGTGATCTCTGTCATGTCCCTGCCAGCCCATCCCCCCTACAGTTAGAACACACCCAGGGAACAAACGTAACCCCTTGATTGCCCCCTACTTTTTTTAGTTAGTTAGTTAGTCAGGTTGAAAAAAGACACAAGTCCATCCAGTTCAACCATAAAAAAAAAAAAAATCGTACAATCCAATATACCTAATTCTATACCCACAGTTGATCCAGAGCAGGGGTCTCAAACTGGTGGCCCTCCAGCTGTTGCAAAACTACAAGTCCCATGAGGCATTGCAAGGCTCACAGTTACAAGCATGACTCCTACAGGCAGAGGCATGATGGGACTTGTAGTTTTGCAACAGCTGGAGGGCCACCAGTTTGAGACCCCTGATCCAGAGGAAGGCAAACAAAACCCAGCAGAGTATGCTCCAATTTGCTACAGCAGGGAAAAAATTCCTTCCTGATCCCCCAAGAGGCAATCGGATCTTCCCTGGTCAACTTTACCTATAAATGTTAGTACCCAGTTATATTATGTACATTTAGGAAAGTATCCAGGCCTTTCTTAAAGCAATCTACTGAGCTGGCCAGAACCACCTCTGGAGGGAGTCTATTCCACATTTTCACAGCTCTTACTGTGAAGAAACCTTTTCGTATTTGGAGATGAAATCTCTTTACCTCTAGGCATAAAGAGTGCCCCCTTGTCCTCTGTGTTGACCGTAAAGTGCATAACTCAACACCAAGTTCACTATATGGACCCCTTATATATTTGAACATGTTGATCATATCCCCCTATATTCTCCTCTTCTCAAGAGTGAATAAATTCAGTTCCTCTAATCTTTCCTCATAGCTGATCTCCTCCATGCCTCTTATCAGTTTGGTTGCCCTTCTCTGCACTTTCTCCAGTTCCCCGATATCCTTTTTGAGAACTGGTGCCCAAAACTAAACTGCATATTCCAGATGAGGTCTTACTAATGATTTGAACAGGGGCAAAATGATATCTCTCTCTCTGGAGTCCATACCTCTCTTAATACAAGAATGGACTTTGCTCGCTTTGGAAACCGCAGCTTGGCATTGCATGCTATTATTGAGCTTATGATCTACCAAAACCCCCAGATCCTTCTCCACTACGGATTCACCCAATCGTACTCCCCCTAGTATGAATGATGCATGCATATTCCTAGCCCCCAAGTGCATAACTTTACATTTCTCAACATTAAACCTCATCTGCCACATAGACGCCCAATTAGACAGAGCATTGAGGTCAGCTTGTAAATTGGAGACATCCTGTAAGGACGTTATTTCACTGCATAGTTTGGTGTCATCTGCAAAGACAGAAATGTTACTTTTGATCCCAGACCCAATATAATTTATAAAGATATTAAAGAGTAAGGGTCCCAGCACTGAACCTTGAGGTACACCACTGATAACCCTAGACCATTCAGAGTAAGAATCATTAACCGCTACTCTCTGAATCTGGTCTTTTAGCCAGTTTTCTATCCATTTACAAACTGATATTTCCAAGCCTGTAGACTTTACTTTACACATGAGCCGTGTGTGCGGAACTGTATCGAACGCTTTTGCAAAATCCATGTATACCACGTCTACAGCCACCCCTCTGTCCAAGGTTTTACTTACCTCTTCATAAAAAGAAATCAGGTTTGTCTGACAACTTCTGTCTTTCATGAATCCATGCTGTCTGTTGCTTAAAATGTTTTTTTTCCAGCAAGAACTCATCTATGTGGTCTTTTATTAAATGCTCCAGTATCGTCCCGACTATAGAAGTTAAACTACCAGGTCTATAGTTACTTGGTAAAGACTTTGATCCCTTTTTAAATATAGGCACCAAGTTTGCCCTGGGCCAATCCAGTGTTACTATTCCCGTCATTAATGAGTCCCTAAAAATTAGATACAATGGCTTTGAAATTACAGAGCTCAATTCTTTTAGGATGCCATCAGGTCCAGGTGCTTTATCCACCTTTATTCTGTCTAAATATTTCTGGACCATATCACTTTTGAGCCATTGTGGATCATTTGGGGCTGTGTCATTACCACCCCCCTTATGGACATGAGCTCCCCCATGCTCTTTTGTATACACAGAGCTGAAGAAAGTATTTAATAAATTAACATTCTCCTTGTCCCCAGTCACCCACTCTAGATTATTTTGTAAAGGGCCTACATGCTCAGACCTGACCTTTTTACTATTAATATATTTGAAGAATGTTTTGGGGTTTGTCCTACTATCTTTTGCAATCTGTCGTTCATTTTGAATTTTTGCATCCTTGATTTCCTTTTTACATATTCTGTTAAATTCTTTGTAACATTTAAACGACACTAGTGTTCCTTAATTTTTATATTTTTTAAAAGCTCTTTTCCTATTGTTTATAACTTTTTTAACTTTGACCGTGAGCCACATAGGTTTTATTTTTAGCCTTTTAAACTTATTGCCCATGGGAATATACTTTGCAGTGAGGTCCCAAACGGTCTTTTTGAAGAATTTCCATTTCTGTTCAGAGTGCATAGCCAGGAATATTAATAGCCCAGTCCTGTGAGGATTGAAACCAAGCAATACCATAGCTCTCCTCATGCACCAGAGCTTCCAACTCACCTATTTTGCTTGGCAGACTTCTGGCATTGGTGAATAAACACTTTAATGCATTATTACATTTTGCTCTGGTGTTTTTCATATCATTTTTAGTAGTACAAATGGCACTATAGTTTCCAATGGCTGTTTGCAACATGGGAACTTTCTTGTCACCTGCCATAACCCTCCCCCCATCTATCCCCATTCCACCCTCCATTAATGTCTGACTCCTAACTGACCTGTCTTCCCGATGTAATTCTAGTTCACCCTCCCCCCTCAATCCTAGTTTAAATACTCCTCCAGCCTTCCTATAAACCTCTCCCCCAGCACAGCAGACCCCCTCCATTCAAGTGCAAACCGTCTTTAGCATATAGGTTGCACCCCAATGAAAAGTCAGCCCAGTGCCCTAGAAATCCAAATCCCTCCTCCCTACACCAGGTCTTTAGCCATGCATTCAGCTCTCTAATCACCCCCTGCCTTTCCCGTGTTGCACGTAACACAGGCAAGAGAATATCACCTTGGAGGTCCTTCCCTTCAACTTGCAGCCTAGTTCTTTAAATTGATTCTTAAGGAGACTCCAGTTTCCATGTATACTTTCATTGGTTCCAACGTGGACCAAGACAGCTGGGTCATGCCCAGCCCCTCCCAGTAAATTATCCACCCGGTCCACCACATGCCGAACCCTAGCACCAGGGACACAGCAAACCATTCGGTTGAGGCGATCCTGGCGACAAATTATCAATCCTTCTGATTATAGAATCCCCTATTACCACCAACTGTCTAGTCCTACCTGCACTCCCCTCACCACCTCTACTAGATGGGCTACTCTCCCGGCTGTTAGGGGTAGCAGTGACATCTAGGGCTGCCACCTCTGTGTTTGCCACTTCCACATCTTCACTCAACTTGGCAAATTTGTTTTGATGCACAAACACAGGACTGGCCTTCATATTCTGTGAGCCCCTTCCACTCCCTCTAACTACATTTACCCATCTTCCTATCTGATAATCCTGAATTGCCCCTCCGCCCTCCACATCAACCCTACTGACCACTGCTCAGCGAGCAAAGGACCCCCTTCAAGGTTGTCCTTTCTGCCCAGTGTTGCAACTTGCTCCTCCAGATCTCTAAAGCTAGCTTCGAGAAGGGCAACCTGCTCACATCTGTCACAGTGGTATCCATCCTGGAGCTGTTGCACCAATTTTGAATACATGTGGCACACTGTGCACTGAGCAAAACCTTCAACCTTGCTAGCACTCATTTCCCAGTTACAAAACAATTACTTAAGGGAAGTTTAGGATGTTACTTACAGATTATAAGACTCCTGTTTTAACTCCTGTTTTCAACTCCTTGTTATTAACTCTCCACTTTAGGTCAAAATTCCACTTGTGTTCACAAAATCCACATGCAAGCCACCATCAGCTGGGAGCAAGCTACTGTTAACCCCTTCCCTGCCAGTGTCATTTTTACATTGATCAGTGCATTTTAATAGTGTCATTTGGGGTCACATTTGTGCCCCGCAATGTCGCAGTCCCACTAAAAATGGCAGATCGCCACCATTACCAGTAAAAACAATTAAAAAAAAGTCCGTAAATCTATCCCAAGTTTTGCGCAAACCAATCAATACACGCCTATTGACATTTTTTTTTACTAAAAATATGTAGAAGGATATATATTGGCCTAAACTGATGAATAAATGTCTTTTTTTATGTATTTTTTGGGGGATATGTATTATAGCAAAAAGAAAAAAAAAATGTTGCTCTTTCTTTGTTTATAGCGCAAAAAAAAAAAAAAAAACGGCAGAGGTGATCAAATACCACCAAAAGAAAGCTCTAATTGTGGGAAAAAAAGGACACCAATTTTGCTTGGGTACAGCGTAGCACAACCACGAAATTGTCAGTTAAACCGACGCAGTGCTGTATCGCAAAAAATGGCCTGGTCATTAAGGGGGCAAATCCTTCCGGGGCTGAAGTTGTTAAAGCGGAGTTCCACACAAAACTGGAACTCCTGCTTTAAGGACTCATAACCCCCTGACATGCCACATTTGGCATGTCATTATTCTTTAGGGGGGGGTGGAGTGGGTACCTAGTTTTGACAGGTACCCAGCTCCCACTTATGCCTAGGCGATTCAAGTGGAAATCCTCCTCTCCCCCTCCTTCCTTGCAATCTTCCGGGACACGTCACAGGTCTCAGAAAATTGTCCAGCCATTGAGAAGGTGCAGTGCGCACCTGGCTGTGAAGCTACAAGCTGTCACAGCCAGGTGCCCACACTTGTGATGCTGGCGCCGGAGAGAACCAAGGGAGAGAACCAAGGGTTGGGGCGGCCGCATTGCTGGGTCGTGGGAGAGGTTACAGTGTGTTTATTAAAAGTCAGCAGCCACACTTTTTGTAGCTGCTGACTTTTAATAAACACAGAACTGAGTGGAACTCTGCTTTAAAGAACCTGCAAGTACAGAAAGAATTCCAAGTATGGATATTTTTACATACAGTAGTTAGGACCACGTCAGTTCGGACCAATGTAATATTGTATATATCATACCTGGTTGGTCCCTGTGGAAGCTGGAAATCACTGTAGTAGACACCACTAATCCAATAATCTCCACTAGCTTCTAGGTCCCATGCTGAGCAGCTGCCCTGCAACATACTGAACACAGAGTTCACCTGCTCAGCAAAGGTGTCATTCAGAAATTGTATGGATGAGACAGAGATCATGATGTTGCTGCCCCACCGCTCAACCTCACTCAGTCAGAGAACACATTGCATTCATTGAGAAGATGCAAAGCTATCTTTGAATGGTGCCTGTCCTGAGTGGGAGACCTCCTGCACAGGGACATCTTTAATATTGATTGGACCCTAGGCAAAAATTTTCTTGCCCCCCTCCATGCAGTTTCCCTCTCCACCTGCTCTGAGACATACAATAAATAGCAGCTAGACTCAAAATCTGTTTACTGAATCAGATCAGGCAGCGATTGTGATTGGTTGCCAGAGGTTACAGTGTATCATTACCACTCACTGACTGGTTGCTAGAGGTCACAGCACACATTACGGCTCACTGATTAGTTGCTAGAGGTTACAGCTCATGGTTTCTGCTGGTTGATTGGTTGCTAGAGATTACTGTACATCAATACTGCTCACTGATTGGTTACTAGAGGTTACTCCACATCACTACTGCTTACTGAATGGTTGCTAGAGGTTACAGCACATCATCTCCTCACTGCCTGCACACCATGGACTGGGAAGGTGAAGGACCCATTAATAGACAGAAAAATCCTAGGGATCCTAGGACTCCTGGGATCAGTGGCAGTGCTGGGGGGAGGGGAGGGTGTGGTCAATGGCAATGCTGATTTTTTTTTTTACGGACTACCAATATAAAGAGGAATTTCAACACTGGCCACCAAAGTAATAGGGGTTTACACTGACCACTAATGTAATAGAAGCATTCACAGTAACCACCAATCTAAGGAGGGATTTACACTGACCACCAATGTAAGAGGAACATTCACACTGGCCACTAGTGTGAATGAAAGGATTCTACACCAAGCACCAATGTAATGAGAGGGTTTACACTGACCACCAATGTAACTGAGACATTTAGCCTGCGTTCACATTTGTGTGTGTTGGGAACGCATGCAGAATCGCTTTCCTGACACCACAGAATCGCGCTGCCCTTTAGCAGATACACAGCAGTGCCATTAATTGTTAATTACACCCTGCTGCATCTGCTGACATGTGCCTTGGCACCGTGTAATTTTGAAAAAGGGTTTGGGACTTTCTTCCACATTTGTAGTACATAGAGCAGCCCATTGAAATGAATGTGACCACGTGACCTACATCTTTATCCACCCTGTTAGTACATCTTTGCATCCTAAAACCCCTGTTAACCACTTGCTTACTAGGCACTTAAACCCCCCTCCTATCCAGATCAATTTTCAGCTTTCAATGCTCTCACACTTTGAATGACAATTACTCAGTCATGCAACACTGTATGATTTTTTGTCCTTTTTTTCATACAAATAGAGCTTTATTTTGGTGGTATTTGATCACCTCTGGGTTTTTAATTTTTTGCGCTATAAATGAAAAAAGACCGAAAATTTTGAAAAAAAACTAATTTTTCTTAATTTCGGTGATAAAATTTTGCAAATTAGTAATTTTTCTTCATGAATTTTGGCCACAATTTATACTGCTACATATCTTTGGTAAAAATATATATTAGTATATATATATATATATATATATATATATATATATATATATATATATATAATAGTGAGTTATTTGAAGTTGTATTTTTTCCCACAATTCTTTGCAAAATTGAGATTTTTTTTCCCCACAAAATTGTTATTATTTCTCTCACATGGCATGTGTATACCACAAATGACACCCCAAAATACATTCTGCTACTTCTCCTGAGTATTACGATACCACATGTGTGGGACTTTTTCATGGCCTGGCCACATACAGAGGCCCAACATGCATGGAGCACCATCAGGTGTTCTAGGAGCATAAATTACACATCATATTTCTCAACCACCTATTACATTTTTGAAGGCCCTGGAGCACCAGGACAATGGAAACACCCACAAAATGACCCCATTTTGGAAAGCTAATAGCCCACCGTATAATCTGTGAGGCATAATTAGTCTTTTGAATTGTTTATTTTTTTCCAGAAGTTTTTGAAAATGTGTAAAAAAAATGAAAACACATTTTTTTTTTTACACAAAGTTGTCCGTTTATAAGATATTTCCAACACATAGCATTTAGATAGCAAAAATGGCACCCCAAAATACATTCTGCTACATCTCCTGAGTATTACGATACCACATGTGTGTGACTTTTTCACTGCCTGGCCACATACAGAGGCCCAACATGCAGGGAGCACAATCAGGTGTTCTAGGAGCATAAATTACACATCACATTTCTCAACCACCTATTACACTTTTGAAGGCCCTGGAGCACCAGGACAATGGAAACACCCACAAAATGACCCCATTTTGGAAAGCTTACACCCCAACGTATAATCTATGAGGCATAATGAGTCTTTTTAACAGTTCATTTTTTTCCAGAAGTTTTTTAAAAATGTGGAAAAAAAATGAAAACGCATTTTTTTTACACAAAGTTGTCCGTTTATAAGATATTTCTAACACATAGCATTTGGATAGCAAAAATGACACCCCAAAATACATTCTGCTACTCCTCCTGAGTATGGCGATACCACATGTGTGAGACTTCTACACAGCCTGGCCACATACAGAGATCCAACATGCAAGGAACACCGGTCAGGTGTTCCAGGGACACATAGCATGCACATACCAAGAATTACACCCCAAAATACATTATGCTGAGCAAAGCATAAACAAAAGATTACCTGTGGTTGTAATAGCACAGTTGTACACAGGAGGATATCACTGGTCCAGGCAGCAGGCAGGGACTTGGTCAGCAGCAGCGAACACAATTGTCCAGGCAGCAGGCAGGGTTACTGTCTATATAAAGTCCAGGGTCAGTGCAGGCAGAGATATTGTCAGCAGTGCCAAAAAATTGGTCCTGGTAGTAGGCAGGTCCATGTGGTGTGGTCAGTGTGACAGGCAGAGGCATGACGGCTGTAAGTCCTACAGGCAGAAGTAGGGCCTCGTTCAGGACAGAATGGGGACAGGGGTAGAGGCTTCTCCCACCCAAATCTCTTTGAAGCCTCCGAGTCTCCAGACCCTAATCTAGGATTGAGAAAACAAAAAAAATAGTTTTCTTCATCCAGAAAAACAATTCTGGAGCCCCTCACATATGTGAGACCCCTATGTTACATAGTTACATAGTTACATAGTAGGTGAGGTTGAAAAAAGACACAAGTCCATCAAGTCCAACCTATGTGTGTGATTATGTGTCAGTATTACATTACAAATCCCTGTATATTGCGGTCATTCAGGTGATTATCTAATAGTTTCTTGAAGCTATCAATGCTCCCCGCTGAGACCACCGCCTGTGGAAGGGAATTCCACATCCTTGCCGCTCTTACAGTAAAGAACCCTCTACGTAGTTTAAGGTTAAACCTCTTTTCTTCTAATTGTAATGAGTGGCCACGAGTCTTATTAAACTCTCTTCTGTGAAAAAGTTTTATCCCTATTGTGGGGTCACCAGTACAGTATTTGTAAATTGAAATCATATCCCCTCTCAAGCGTCTCTTCTCCAGAGAGAATAAGTTCAGTGCTTGCAACCTTTCCTCATAACTAAGATCCTCCAGACCCTTTATTAGCTTTGTTGCCCTTCTTTGTACTCGCTCCATTTCCAGTACGTCCCTCCTGAGGACTGGTGCCCAGAACTGGACAGCATACTCCAGGTGCGGGCGGACCAGAGTCTTGTAGAGCGGGAGAATTATCGTTTTATCTCTGCAGTTGATCCCCCTTTTAATGCATGCCAATATTCTGTTTGCTTTATTAGCAGCAGCTTGGCATTGCAAGCCATTGCTGAGCCTATCATCCACTAGGACCCCCAGGTCCTTTTCCATCCTAGATTCCCCCAGAGGTTCTCCCCCCAGTGTATAGATTGCATTCATATTTTTGCCACCCAAATGCATTATTTTACATTTTTCTACATTGAACCTCATTTGCCATGTAGTCGCCCACCCCATTAATTTGTTCAGGTCTTTTTGCAAGATTTCCACATCCTGCGGAGAAGTTATTGCCCTGCTTAGCTTAGTATCATCTGCAAATACAGAGATTGAACTGTTTATCCCATCCTCCAGGTCATTTATGAACAAATTAAATAGGATTGGTTCCAGCACAGAACCCTGGGGAACCCCACTACCCACCCCTGACCATTCTGAGTACTCCCCATTTATCACCACCCTCTGAACACGCCCTTGTAGCCAGTTTTCAATCCATGTACTCACCCTATGGTCCATGCCAACGTACCTTATTTTGTACAGTAAACGTTTATGGGGAACTGTGTCAAATGCTTTTGCAAAATCCAGATACACCACGTCTACGGGCCTTCCTTTATCTAGATGGCAACTCACCTCCTCATAGAAGGTTAATAGATTGGTTTGGCAAGAACGATTCTTCATGAATCCATGCTGATTACTGAATCCCACTAATCCAGTAGCAGGGTACAAGATCAGTCCAAGAGGCAGGCAAATATCATGGTTAAACAGTCCAAGGTCAGTTCCAGATCAGGCAGATATATGTACAGAATCGTTAGGCAGAAGCATGGTCGAATAACAGTCCAGGGTCAGTTCCAGATCAGGCAGATGTATGTACAGAATCGTTAGGCAGAAGCATGGTTGAATAACAGTCCAGGGTGAGTTCCAGATCAGGCAGAGGTATGTACAGAATCGTTAGGCAGAAGCATGGTCATATAACAAGCCAGGGTCAGTTACAGAGCAGGCAGTGGCATAAGGGGTGTGAGGGTAAATTGCAGGAACGGAGGCTTGCGTTTACCATACTTCACTAATAATTTACTGAAGTATGGTAACGGCGAAAACATTCACCTAAGCAGAGGCCTGGTTCAGAAGGACATTGTGCACAATAAAAAGATGTGTCTCTTCTGAATCCTGCTCTGGTACACACCTTACATTTTTTTTGCCGTCGTTGGCCTGTTGGTTTGGGAGGGATTTTATCGGGAAAGTGGCGCTCGGAGAGTCGACTTAGAACATCTGATCAGATATTTTCTGGTGGGCCGTTCGGGAATGTAATGGCAGTGAAAACTTCCTCCTGGTAGCCAAGGAAGCGTTTGGGGTTTTGGGTGGAGTTACCATAAATTACATATGAATTGTAGATGGCCAAATGAAAAAAATAAATTGCGACTTTTTTATACCAATGGTATGTACGTCTTGTGGCAAGGTACGGTTCCAGCATCTGGTCATTCAAGTCGACTCCCCCCATAAACAAATTATAATCATAGATGCATTTAGGTTTTTGTATGGGGCCATTTCTTCTGGGGATTTCCATGAAGGTATCATTGTGGATTGAAGACAACATGTAGACATCTCTTTTGTCCCTCCACTTCACTGCCAAAATCTCATTTTTTCGTAGACTTTCCGTTTCTCCTTTCCTCAATTTCTTATTGACCAGACTTTAAGGAAAGCCCTTCCAGTTCTTTTTTATGGTACCACATGCAGGCGTCTTCTTCCGGTGTAGGTTGTGGAACAGGAGCAGAGATGTGTAGAAGTTGTCTACATACAGGTGGTAGCCTTTCTCCAGTAGGGGGTATATGAGGTCCCAAACAATTTTCCTGCTTGATCCCAAGTAGTCTGGGCAATTAGGGGGTTGCAGCTGGGTGTCCTTCCCTTCGTACACTTTGAAGGCATACATGTAACCTGTGACTCGGTCACATAATTTGTATACCTTCATCCCATAGCGGGCCCTTTTACTGGGAATATATTGTTTTATTTTAAGCCTGCCACTAAACTTAACAAGGGACTCATCCACACATATGTTTTGGTCCGGGGTAAACAGCTGGGGGAATACTGCAGAAAAATAATTTAAAAGTGGCCGAATTTTGAAAAGCCTGTCATAGTTTGGGTCATTTCGGGGAGGGCATTGGGTATTGTTGTTGAAATGAAGAAACCTCATTATCATGAGGTATCTGTTTCTGGGCATTACCTTGGAGAATACTGGCATGTGGTGGAGGGGGTGGGTTGACCAATAGGACATCAAAGTGTTTTTTTTTGTGAGTCCCATATTAAATGTGAGCCCTAAAAAAAACCTTCAACCCTCCGTGTCCACCTGGACTCCTGGCTGGAGTATGGGGTGGCAATGTTACCTTTAGCATTAGTATGATGAACTACAGTAAATCTAGGTTATGAATATGCATACTTCACTCTGCCAACCAGTAGGAGTTTCATGGCCACTGACGCATGCTGGGAAAGTGTATATATATATACAGTATATGGATGTCAAGTGATCAGGGTCCTCCCATCCAGACCTTGGTCTGGTGTGGATGTGTGAGAAGCAGTTGCATTGGGTAGGCCTGAAGCCTAATGCCGCGTACACATGAGCAGACTTTACGGCAGACTTGGTCCAGCGTACTAGATTTCGTCGGACAATTCGATCGTGTGTGGGCTCCAGCGGACTTTGTTTGCTCCAAAGTTGGACGGACTAATGCCGCGTACACATGGTCGGACTTTCCGGCATATTTGGTCCGGCGGACCAGAGTCCGCCGAACAATCCGACCGTGTGTAGGCTCCGGTGGACTTTTCCGGTGGACTTTTTCCCAAAAGCCCGCCGGACCTAGATTTTAAACATGTTTTAAATCTTTCCGTCGGACTCAGTTTCTGGCAGAAAGTCCACTCGTCCGTGTGCTGGTCCGACGAAAAGTCGTTCGTCTGTATGCTTGTCCAACGGACCAGATACGACGCAAGGGCAGGGTATTGCACTTCGCGCTCGCTGCAATAGGAAAAACAAATTTTCCTATTGCGGCGAGCGTGGGGCATACCAGGTCCTTAGGTCTGGTATGGATTATAAAGGGAAACCCCTACGCCGAAAAAATGGCGTGGGGTCCCCCCTAAAATCCATACCAGATCCCGATCCGAGCACGCAGCCCGGCCGGTCAGGAAAGGGGGTGGGGACGAGCAAGCGCCCCCCTCCTGAACCGTACCAGGCCGCATGCCCTCAACATGGGGGGGTGGGTTCTTTGGGGGAGGGGGCGCCCCCCCACCCCAAAGCACCTTGTCATCATGTTGATGAGGACAAGGGCCTCTTCCTGACAACCCTGGCCGTTGGTTGTCAGTATCTGCGGGCGGGGGGCTTGTCGGAATCTGGGAGCCCCCTATAATAAGAGGGCCCTCAGATCCCAGCCCCCCACCCTATGTGAATGAGTATGGGGTACATGGTACCCCTACCCATTCACCTAGGAAAAAGTGTCAATAATAAAACACACTTCACAGGTTTTTAAAATAATTTATTAAACAGCTCCGGGGGGTCATCTTCCAGCTTCGGGGGTCCCTCTGGTTCCTCTTCTCCCGGCGTCCCGTTGGTTCTTCTCCGCTCTCTCCGGCCTCTTCTCCGGGTGTTCCAGTTCTTCGGCTGGCTCCTCCGCTGTCTTCAGGCCGCTCTCTTGCCAGCGGAGGTCCGGACTTCTGGGCTTCTTGTCTTCTTCCCTCTTCTCTTCTCCAGATGTTGACACAACGCTCTCTCCGGCTGGACTGCTCTCTGAGGGCTCCGTTGTGACTTATGGAGGCGGAGACCCCGCCCCCTTATGATGTCACAGTCCCTGGGCATGCTGGGAATGTGAAGTTTTAGGGGGCGTGGTCACCGGGTGATGTTGACTACGCCCCCTAAAACGTCACAATCCCAGCATGCCAACGGCCAGGGTTGTCGGGTAGAGGCCCTTGTCCTCATCAACATGGGGACAAGGTGCTTTGGGGTGGGGGGGCACTCACCCCCCCATGTTGAGGGCATGCGACCTGGTACGGTTCAGGAGGGGGGGGCGCTCGCTCGTCCTCACCCCCTTTCCTGACCGGCCGGGCTGTGTGCTCAGATCGGGGTCTGGTATGGATTTTAGGGCGAACCCCACGCCGTTTTTTTGGTGTAGGGGCTTCCCTTTATAACCCATACTAGACCTAAGGGCCTGGTATGACCCGCGACGGGGCTCGCAAGATGTCAATCTCGCCGATAAAAGTGGCAAGATTGACTTCCTTTTCTAGCCCCGTCGTACCTGAGTCACGTTCGAAATGAACGGACTTGTCCATGTGTGAGCAAGTCCGTTCATTCTGAAAGTCCACCGTAACTCCGGCAAAAGTCCGTCGGAAAGACGGGCAGACTTAGCCCGACGGAAAGTCCGGTCGTGTGTGGACAAGTCTGTCCGTTTTAAAGTCTGGCGCACCTGGCGGATAAAGTCTGTCAGAAAGTGTGCCGGACCAAGTATGCCAGAAAGTCCGATCGTGTGTATGCGGCATTAGATTTGAAACATGTTTTAAATCTATCCGACAGACTCTTCTTTCTAGCGGACAAACCGGTCGTCTGTGTGCTAGTCTGACGAACTCAAACTGACGCATGCTCTGAAGCAATTACAAGACGGAAGCGCTCGGTCTGGTAAAACTAGCCTTCGTATTGAAGCTAGCACATTCCTCTTCTGTGATCTTTTAATACAGCGCTTTTTTTTATTTATAATGCGAGACGAATGAAGTTGTTTTTCTGCTTTATATTCACACAGAGTTCTCACAAACTACTTTCTTCATGATTTATCCTTATGCCATGACTAATATGATATTTTTAAAAATTCAGATCTCCATAAAAAGAGTATTAAATTAGATTTTGGACTCATCTTTATTTTTTTATTGATTTCAACACTTATCTATTTTACAATGTGTGCTAAATTATACCAACATTTTTTTTTTTTTGTGGATTTTCTAGTTACCACAATAATCTTAATATTTTGTGTTGTTTTAATGAGCCTTAATGAGGTTGGTGTCCCTTGTTAATTAGACATAGGGGGGTGTATTTTCCAAAGGCAAATTCATTTTTCACTACAAGTGCAAATTCTACTTGGAATTGCACAGAAAGAGCATTTTGAAGTGCCTTCGCTGTGGATCCGAGGGGCACATGCAAGGAACCCCCCCCCCCCAAAAAAAAAACCTTTTTATTGCACATGATTGTATGATAAAATCAGCAGAGCTTCCCCTCATTTCAGCTCTTCCCCTCAGATTTACAGCGACTGCACTTCCAACAAGTGCACTTGCTGTGCAATTTCTAAAGTGAACTTTTCACTAGTACTTTTCACTTGATTTTAGAAATGATTTAGCCTTTTGGCAAAAACACACATAGGGGTTGATTTACTAAAAGGGAAAAAGACTGTGCACTTTGCAAATTGCAGTTGCCCTCTGCAAGAGCAGTTGCTCCAGAGCTTAGTAAATGAGCAGAAGCTCTGCTGACTTCCATCATCCAATCATGTGCAAGCAAAAATGCTGTTTTTAGAATTTTCCTTACACAGGATTGGGTACTCTTTGCAAAGTCAAGCCTTACCTCATTTCCGAAGCTCTGGAGCAATTGCACTTGCAGAGGGCAACTGCCCTCTGCAAAGTGCACAGTCTATTTGCTTTTATTAAATCAACCCCATAGTCTTTTTGACCTGTACCTGCCTACTCCCAAGCAAAATGGTGTTTTTGAATCAAAACACATAGTCAATAATGTAAGGTAACATACAAATCCATTTATTTTGGTCTAAAAAAAAATTAGGAAGGCAACACTGGAGACACTTTTAGAATCTGTGAAGCCTTTCGTCCCCCAGGACACACATCAAGTTTTAGGACAAGAAAATTGGTATCTTGCGACTATGCACAGGGAGCACAGTCAGACCAGACAGAAACCAGGCAATCACTTTCGACTCTTCCGTGGAGCCTTCCCTGCACGCTTCTCTGCAGCCTTCCCTCCACGCTTCTCTGCAACCTTTCTCGGAGGTTGGGCCTCTGGTGGTGTACTTGGGGCAGGAGGAGGAGGAGGAGGAGGAGGAAGAGGAGTGGCTTCATCTGCCAGATACGTGGTAGCAGTAAGCTCCCCTCTCAAGCCCTTCTGATATGCCTGAAAAATCAAAACCTCATAGAGGAGGCGTTGGCCCTTTTCCAACTCCAGCAATCTGCTGACTATATAGGTGCCATACGCCTCCTCTGCATTGGGTGGTGTACTCAGGATTTGGCTTGCTTCCTGTATGAGGGCTAGGGATTCCTGCTCAGTTTGTGTCATTCTCCTGGGCCTTTGGTGGAGAATGCGGAGGGGAGGCACCTGACACTCCGTGCGGCTTCTACTTGGCCCAGCCACAGCCTCCTCCTTTCTCCCACTGGTCAAGGCCTCCTCCTGGCTGAGGTCATCCTGTGTCAAAAAAAGGGACATAGTTGTAATTTTGTGTTACGCAATCATACACAAGTTTCAGCTCATGACTTGCAAATATAATTCTCAACAAATAGTAAAGGCTATCTATTTGACACCACCATTATTTCAGGTGATCAACAATATCTGAAGTACATAGGCGTGCACACAGGGTGTGCCAGGTGTGCCTGGGCACACCCTAATTGCCTTGTGTGGTGCATATTCCCCCCCCCAAAAAAAATGTTACACAAGCTAAACATTTTTGGGAAAAGAAAATTAACAAAATTACACTGTCCACTGCCCTACTGACACCATCAGTAGCTATACACATGCATATGTATTTGAGCTTTGGGGTGCACACCCTAATGCAAGAGGCTGCGCACACCTATGCAGAAGTATATTTTTGGCCACTACTGTCTAGTGATATGTCTACATATTAATATTTGTGATGAAGTCATTTTTTATGAAGCACTTAAAAATGTAACACGTTAACATCATTAAAAACATTTACACAATCACAAATTCCACAAAAAAGGATACCTGGCTGAAGCTGGGCGCATCAACTTCATCAATGATGAAAAGGCCCAGTTCTTCCTGGGACTCCTCAGCTGGGGTGGAGGTGGATGGAAGGCTGGAGGGAAGAGTGGAGGGAAGGCTGGAGGGAAGGGTGGGGGGAAGGGTCGAAAGTGATTGCCTGGCTTCTGTCTGGTCATCCAGGAATCACATTTTGTGGTAGTACCACAGCTTGGGTACATAAACTTGGTCGGCTGCTGCACCGGATCTGAGTGACTCCTGGATTTTATTGTGTTCCCGCTTGTACATGTTTCGCAAGATACCGATTTTCTTGTCCACAAACTTGAGGTCTGCCTGGGGGACTCGAGTCTTCACAAATTCTAAAAGTGTGCCCAGTGTTGCCTTCCTTACATCTCTATTGTAATATAGTGGGTGTTTGACCTCCCACAGGTTTTTCTTTTCCTGATATAGCTCAATAAATTGGGACAAAAAATCTGCCTCTTTAAAGAGATTCATTGTTTCTGAAAGATAAGACACAAGATCAAAACTAATGTCAGTCACAAATCACAGGATTATTTGTGTTTGGAATCTAGGGGACACATACATACACACACACACACACACACACACACACACACACACACCAAACACACCCCCCCCACCTTAATCTTACCTTGGTTTCTGACGCTCGCTACTTCCGCACGGACATACGTAGGCCATCGTAATAGCTTTATATACACTGCGCATGTGTCATGCTCCGCCTGCGTCACCCGCCCCTGACGTTCTTTAGTACGATTTGTCCTTGCCCCTTCACTCTTCGTTGCGCAGTGGGAGTATATAGCTAAAGATGGCGGAGAGAATCAGTGGAAGTAGCGCGGAGGAAAGCCCGGAGCCACAACCATCCACATCCCGGAGGAGATATAAGGTCACCAACATGGCTTTTGAAGAGATGGTGGAGATGGTGTCCATATTGAGAAGGGAGGACTCACTGGCAAAAAAGGACCTTACACACGACCGAATATGCGTGAGGACAAAATAATGTCCTCAGATGTCACCGCTCTAGAAGCAAAATTTGCCACTAAACGGTCGAAAGAACAATTGAGGAAGCGGTGGTCTGACATCAAAAGTCGGGAGCCAGAACAATATTGGCGAATAAAGAAGCTGTTTAAAAAAAGTAAGTACTTGTTGTGTTTTCATATTGAGATACTTAACTTGCATGCTGATCCATATTTTTTTACTTTATACAGCATCGTTCGTAAAGACCGTTCTTTGTAAAATACATATGATACTTTAGAAAATGACGTTATTTTTTTGCCAAATACGAGGGTACAGGGTTGGACATACATTTATGTCTTGATAATTTTTCGTATTCCTACAATTTGTTGATGTGGTGTAGATGTGTTGGAAAATATAATGCTTCTTCAAAAATGATTCAGTGTAATGTAAGGACAGGACACAGCAGCTGTTTCCACATCTGGACTCACGAGCACTAGTATACTATGTGACCATAAATACATTTTTGAGGGGTAATACACATAGGAGATAATTGAGGTGTCTGCATCTGTGAAACTTGCCTGAAAATGTGCATTGTTTATAATTGTTGTTCAGAGGGAATGTTCATCCTGTCTTCTAAATTTTTGTGGACAAAAAAAGGCCATTGTCAACAACTCCTAACCAACGTTTCATGTTATTTGATAATATCTAAAATATCACTGTGTTTTAACTATACCTTTTGTTGAATTATCATAGGGGAGAAAAGACTCAGACAACAGTCCAAGGATCCCAGGACCCCCCCCAAGTCACCAGCCTGAGGCTGAAGATACCCCAAGCCCCAGCCCAAGACCACGCCCACCCGACGACCTGGAGGAAGGAGAGGTGGAGGAAGTGTGCGAGGTTTCAACCCCACCAAGTGAGTGACTGACACCCCAGCTTAAGGTAATGTATTTAGGCGTGCATATTTTAACCCTTGTTTTTATTCACTCATTTTAGGTGAGCTTCTGGTTGTGGAAGGCCAAGCGGCAGAGCCATTCAGCACAGACAGTGCCCAAAGACTGATTGGCCAGATAATGCTGTGGAATGGCCAAATTGATAAAATGCGTGACCAAGTTCACAGCATGCAACTTCATCTGGACTCCATGCAACAGGAAATGAAGAACATGATTGATGTTTTGGGCAGAATATAATAACTTTTTTCCTTAAAACATCAATCATGTTCTTCATTTCCTTGTGAAGTTTGTTTCTTCTAGAAATTTGTTTGTAATTTGTTTTTGGATCCCAAAAATATTTTTAGGATGCACACGGTGTGTCATCATGTGCTATCTTCCATCATGGGTTATCAATGTACTTGTTTTGTGTTTGCAACCCCTTCATCCTCAAAATTATTTAGTGGTGATAGGAACAAAGGGATTGCACACACAAAACACGTACATTGCTCACCCATGATGGGAGATAGCACATGTTGACTTGACCCTTTTGTAATGCTCAATTTTGAGCATATTAAAAATTAACGATTTACAAGGGTGACATCACATGCACCGTTCTTAAAATGTTGAACTTTGTAAGTTCTTTAATTTTTTGGTATGTTTTTCAAAACACTGTTGTGAATGTAAAGATTTTAAACAAGGTCTATTTTTGTAAAAATATGCCTTTAATAACGTTAAAACAAAATAAATATTTTTACCCAAAAAAAAATATTCTAAAAAATAATAAAAAAAGTTTTAAAAAATGCACCTTTCAATGTGCACACAGTAAAATGTTTTTACTACTACAATGTGTGTGGCTGATTATTTCTCAATAATATTTTTTTTTTTTGTGTGGTTACAGTGACAAAGGGCCTGATTAACTAAAGGTAAATGCACTTGCCACTACTACAAGTGCACTAGGAGACAGACCAAACTAAATGCAAACAAGAATAAAAACAAGATATTTTTTAACAATTTTTTTTATTGTATTTTTTTGAAAAATTAAAACTCTTGCTGAATAGCAATGGCCCCCCGACCATTAAAATAATTCACATATCGCTCACGCACTTGACGTGCGGATCTGGGGGGCCAAGCCAATACGGCCAATTTCTAGGCCTGTCATTGTTTGATCTTGTACCAGTCCGGCCTCAGGCCCAACAGAAGAAATACCGTATTTATCGGCGTATAACACGCACCGGCATATAACACGCACCCCAATTTAGGAGGGAATTTTAAGGAAAAAAAAACTTTTAGGAGGGAAGTTGAAGGGAAAAAAACTTACATTTAAATGCCCATCATTGCAGCCTTCTCAGTGCAGCCTTGCCCCAGTGCAGCCATGTCAGTGCAGTCATGTCAGTGCAGCCTTGTCAGTGCAGCCTTCCCCAGTGCAGCCTTCCCCAGTGCAGCCTTCCCCAGTGCAGCCTTCCCCAGTGCAGCCTTCCCTAGTGCAGCCTTGTCAGTGCAGCCTTCCCCAGTGGAGCCTTGTCAGTGCAGCCTTCCCCAGTGGAGCCTTGTCAGTGCAGCCTTCCCCAGTGCAGCCTTCCCCAGTGCAGCCTTGCCCCAGTGCAGCCTTCGATCCTCTATCCCTGCCATCCTGGGCTTCAAAATCGCCGACCGCGTTTTGAAAATGGCGCCGCCGGCGCCGAAATACACAGAGCCGGTCCTCGGCTCTTCCCGGCGGCTCTCGTTCACTTTCGGCTCCACTCGTAGTCCCGAGCGGAGCTATCTGAACCTAGCCGAGTATGTTCGGATAGTTCCGCTCGGGACTATGAGTGGAGCCGAAAGTGAACGAGAGCCGCCGAGAAGAGCCGAGGACCAGCTCTGTGTATTTTGGTGCCGGCGGCGCCATTTTCAAATCGCTGTCAGCGATTTTGAAGATGTGACAGCTCGGGATCGCAGGGGATCGGCGTATAACACGCACCTGCGATTTTACCCTGATTTTAAGGGGAAAAAAGTGCGTGTTATATGGCGATAAATACGGTATATGTTGCAGAATGTCTACGTAAAAAGTTATGTAGGATGCAGCAAGCAAGTATGACGTAATTTAGTTTATAGCCCGCCAGCTTTATTGCTGAAAGGAACAAACGGAACCGGCTGGCCAGAATCCCAAAGGCATTCTCCACAACTCTTCTTGCTCTGGCCAGCCGGTAATTAAATACCCTCCTCTCAGGGGTGAGTGTCCTTTGGGGGAACGGCCTCATCAAGTGCTCACTGAGAGCAAATGCTTCATCAGCGATAAAAACTGAGGGGAGTCCATCAACATTCTGGTCATCAGGTGGCAATCCCAGGCCACCAGTCTGGAGACGCTGGCACAGCTCGGTCTGTGCAAAGACTCCTCCATCAGACATCCGGCCATTCTTCCCCACATCCACAAACAGAAAGTCCAAATGTGCCGAGACCACCGCCATCAAAACTACACTATGGAACCCCTTATAGTTGTAGAAATAAGACCCAGAATGCGGTGGTGGCACAATGCGGACATGCTTCCCGTCAATTGCCCCAACACAGTTGAGAAAGTCCCAACGGTCAGCGAACTGGGAGGCTACAGTCTGCCATTCCTATGTACTGGAAGGAAACTGTGGAGTGAAAAAAAAATCAAACATTAAGATAAGGACTTTTAAACATAACTTGGATATCAGATTACACAACAACATTAGTGAACAACAGCAGTCAAACATTATTAATATGTGTGTGTGTAATTTAAATTGTAAAAAAACATAAGGCCCACTTATAAGATTAATCACCCCCTGTGATGGCCCATTGATCCACCTGACTGTTTTAAACATTTGAGGGGTGGGGGAGGTGTTCTAATTAGGTTAACAAACACACCTGACTGTTTTAAACATTTGTGGGGTGGGGGAGGGGTTCTAATTAGGTTAACAAACACACCTGACTGTTTTAAACATTTGTGGGATGGGGGAGGGGTTCTCATTAGGGTCCAAAACACACCTGACTGTTTTAAACATTTGTGGGGTGGGGGAGGGTCAAACAAGACAATGGAGAAGACAATATACATTGTTCAAGGGACTATAGGCTAGAGATATAAATGGACCCAGGATTGCATGGTGGGGAGGTTATTGAAGGTAAATATGCATGTAGGGCAATAAATAATTAATATCCAAAAACAGGCATGTATGAAGATAAAGGGGACATTCACAGCATATTGAAAGCATGGCAATTAGGTAAGGAGGACATTTATACAATAAATTAGCAAACATTTAATACATATCATGTAATGTTAAAGTAGAAAACTTACCTTCATATAGTCCTTCTGCAGGACCTGGATGATGGCAGAACAGGTCTCTGAGATTATTATCCCCAGAGCCTGGGGGGAGATGCCTGTCGAGAACTTCAAGTCCTGAAGACTTCTCCCAGTCGCCAAGTAACGTAACGTGGCAACTAGCCTCTGCTCCGCACTGATGGCTTGCCTCATGCAGGTATCCTGCCTGCTGATATAGGAGGTCAGCATAGCCAGCAGACGCTCAAAAACGGGGTCCGTCATCCGGAGATGATTCCTGAAATCCTCAGGATTATTCTCACGGATCTCACAGAGCAAAGGCATGTGCGAGAATTGGTCACGCTGGCGCAACCAATTCTTCATCCATGAACTCCTCCTCGCCCTGTTCATGGACTAGACTCGGGTCAAAGTATTAACCCCAACACCAAGTCCCCACGCAGCATGAACTCGAGAACGAGTACGTCCACGTGACATGGCTTCAAAACGGTCGGCTGGTCAAACAAACAAACTTATAACAAACGCACTGAAGAACAGCAAGGCCTATGAAGAACGACCTGAAAATCAGGAACGAGCGGACCAGAACGGCTTGCAAGGCAGGTTACGAACTGACCAACATGCACTGAAAAGCAGATACAAACCTCACAAGCACAAACTGAACCGCAGAAAATGATCGAAATAAGCTGAAGTGTGAAAAGCGCGAATCGTCTCTAACCAAACTTCTACTAACACGAGATAAACACAAGATTAGCAGAAGGAGCCCAAAGGGTGCCGTAGTGAGGCTTGAACTTCCTTTTTATAGTCCTGTCGTACGTGCTGTACGTCACCGCGTTCCAAACCAGCGGACTTTTGCAGTGATTGTGTGTGGCCAAGTCCGTCCCTTTTTAAGTCCGGCGCAAGGAGCCGACAAAGTCCGGCGAAAAGTCCGTTGAGCAAAGTCTGCCGTAAAGTCCGCTCGTGTGTACGCGGCATAAGGCCTGGCCATCTGCTCTAGGCTCTGTAAGAGAGAGCCTGTTTGTTGCCTGGAGGCATGAGGAAAGGAATGGAGTTCAGAGATGTAGTACCAGAGATTACTTTTCCATGAGCTGGGGGCTGTGTAGAGTCTGGAAAAGTGTCAAGACAGACTCATCTAAAGAATCTCTGCATGGTGCTGTGTTTTTTTTTGGTTGCTATAGGAGACAGCTGTTGCTACGTAGGTACAGAACATTGAATGCACCCCCAAGGCCCTTGTTCTGTATTGCTGTCTACCTGTCTGTTTCTGTCTTTACGAGTCTTCTGGTCTGTTTGCCTATTGTCCTAGGGTGTCCTGCGCCCTAATACTCTCTCCTTATGTATTGCCATAGTGAGCAAAAAACTCACTTTTGTTCAGTCTAAAAGTGACCGGCACCTATTTTCTGCAACCATCCATGCACACAATGCCTAGGAACCAGCACCCTGAGGTGAAATGTCAGCTAGAGTTGTGGGGAGAGTGCCCCACAATGCACTGCATGCTGCATAGTGCATTCTAATCTCTGATGCTCAATCAGGGCACAGTGAATAGCTGGTTGTTAAGGAGTGGGCTGCTGAATCCTTAACAACGGATGGGTCATCAGCTGTCAACGGGCTTCCTTGCTGACAGCTGAATGGAACAAAAAAACATTGCTGGCAATTGAAAAAAGTGAAAAAACTGTGTGGGTGTCCCTCCCAATCCATATCAGGCCCTTCGGGTCTGGTATAGATTTTAAGGGGAACCCCACGCCAAAATAAAAAAAAAGGCATGGGGTCTCCCGAAAATCTATACCAGACCCTTAACGTGCAGCCTGGCAGTCCAGGAAAGGGGGGATGAGCAAACCCTCCACCTCCTGAACTATACCAGACCACATGTCCTCAACATGAGGGGGTGCTTTGGGGCAGGGGGGCTCTATCCCCAAAGCACCTTGCCCCCATGTTGATGGAGACAAGGGCCTCTTCCCCAAAATCCTTGCCGGTGGTTGTGGGAGTGTGCAGGCAGGGGTCTTATCGGAATCTGGAAGCCCCTTTAATGATGGGGGCCCCAGATCCTGGCCCCCCACCAGGGGGGATGAGTATGGGGTTACAAAAATGTAAAAAAAATTATAAAAAAAATCATTCCCTGATCTAGATCCATCACCACCACATTGCCGGACCCAAAAAAGTTAAAAAAAAGTTCCGTCCATGAGGACGGCTAACCCCCAAATGCCTGCTCCACCATTTGACAGTTCCTAAATAAGTAAGGGGAGGGGGCCACCTGGTGATTTAACAGGATGACCCCTCCGCTTGTGACTTCACTGCCCTTGCATGGCCCCACCCCTTTAAACCTATTTAAGAACTGTCAAGCGGTGGAGCAGGCATCCAGCGGTCAGCTGTCCTTGCAGGTGGAACTTTTTTATTTCCTTGTTCACACATATATACATAATACATATATTAAATAAAATCCCAGTCTTTATCATCTTCTGCCCATGTTTCATACCAAACTTCCTGTGCATTTTTTCCCATTTTTATTTTCCACATATCTATAGAGCATCAACATCCTTTTTAGTATTTTACCACTTGTCATGAGCGGTCACTACATATAAAAGTCTAACTATATACAGAAGAAAACGCTTTTGGCATCTTGCTATCTAATGCCACGTACACACGACCGGTCTTTCCTTCTGACCGAAGTCTGATGGTTTTCCGGCGGAGTTCAGACAGACTTCTGCTGAAATGGACTTGCCTACACATGATCACACCAAAGCCCGTTTGTTTAGAACGTGATGACGTACAAAGGGACTAGAAAGAGGAAGTTCAATAGCCAGTAGCCAATTGCTGCCCTTGCGTCGTTCTTGGTTTGTCGGACTAGCATACTGACGAGTGGTTTTCCCGATAGGAACTGAGTCCATCGGAAAGATTTGAAACTTGTTCTATTTCTTGGTCCCTCGTAATTTTCGAAAAAAAAGGTCCGATGAAGCCCACACACGATCGGAATGTCCGACAAAATGGTTCGGTCCGGCCTTTTCTGCCGGAAAGTCCGCTTGTGTGTACGCGGCATAACTGATCAGCAGACTTGGAAGGAAAGCAGTGCATACAGACAAGTCAAACAGTCCTATTTTTATGATACTTTGTAGCTATAGAACAAAGAAACAAGTAAAAACTCAAAACGTATGCAATCTATCCAGTCATGTACTGGCCATCGGGACTACCGAGAATTTCCCGGTGGGCCAATGGCTCAGTGGACCGATTTCAGTGACAGCCTGTCAAAGTAATGGCTGTGCGGCTTGCGCAACCATTAATTTGAGCACAGCTGTACTGCCTATAAGACAGACATCACTAAATGGTGGACCGCGGTCTGGCCCCAGTAGCCATTCTGCCAAAACCGCATCCCTCGCCAAGTAGTTTCCTGTGTGTCCTCTCCCCATCGCCGACTTGCCCGCCTGCCTGCCTCTGCTGATGCCACTATGTTCACAGCATGGCAGGCGTGGCAGGTCCGTCTCTTCCGTAATATTGCTACACTGACCCCTCCCCACACTGCCTGTCTTAGTCACACAAAACATGAAGCGTGGCCGCTCTGGACAAAGGGCGAGACTTTTTAAGTTAAGAAATGGGGGATTTTTTACACAGTATTGCTTTTTTATCTATAGCTGTGCTGGCTGCTAGTTTGTGTATTTTTTCCCAGCGCAGTATATTTTTCCCAATTTTAAGAAGTGGGGGATTGGTTGCTAGGCAGCAGGGCGGACCCAGCAATCAATCATCCACCTTTAACGTGAAAAGTCCTGCCCTTTGTCCAAAGCGGCCGTGCTTCATGTTTTGTGTGAATAAGATAGGGCTCTGTGGGGAGGGGGCAGTGCTGTGCTGTTATGTTATGAAAAGGAAGGGGGTTTGATATCGAGAGAGGACTGTGATGGGAGTCTGTGATTGGGGGGGGTTAGTCTGTGATGGGAGTCTGTGATTGGGGTGTCAGTCTGTGATGGGGTCAGTCTGTGATGGGGAGTCTGTCTATGATGGGGGGTCAGTCTGTGATGTGAGGGTCTGTGATTGGGGGGGTCAGTCTGTGATGGGGGTCTGTGATTGGGGATGTCAGTCTGTGATAGGGTCAGTCTGTGATGGGGAGTCTGTCTATGATGGGGGGTCAGTCTGTTATGAGGGTCTGTTATTGGGTGGGTCAGTCTGCGATGGGGGTCTGTGATTGGTGGGGTCAGTATGTAAATTGGGGGGTCAGTCTGTGATAGGGGTCTGTGATTTCTGGGAGTCAGTCTGTTATGGGGGGTCTGTGATGGGGATCTGTGATGGGTCAGGTCAGTCTGTGATGGGGGTCTGTAATGGGGGATCAGTCTGTGATGGGTCAGTCTGTAATGGGGGTCTGTGATTTGGGGGTCAGTCTGTGATGGTGGGGGTCTGTGATGGGGGTCTGTGATGGGTCAGGTCAGTCTGTGATGGTGTGGGTCTGTGATGAAAGGGTCAGTCTGTGATGGATCAGTCTGTAATGGGGGGTCAGTCTGTAATGGGGGGTCAGTCTGTGATGGTGGGGGTCTGTGATTTGGGGGTCTGTGATGGATCAAGTCAGTCTGTGATCGGGGTCTGTGATCGGGGTCTGTGATGGGGGGTCAGTCTGTGATGGGTCAGTCTGTAATGGGGGTCTGTGATGGGGGGTTGTGATGAGGCAGCCTGTAATATAAAATAGGGGGGAGATGTGATGTGAAGGGAGGGACAGAGGACACTGATGTAAAAGGGGGTCTGTGATTTCTGCACTAGCAAAACACAGGTCTCTGCAAGGGCAATAGAAAACAATTGTTTTCTATGTATCCTGTTCACACTGCAACAGCGCCCCTGAGTGCTGAGCAGTACGGTGTAAAATGCATATTGCTTCTATGCATTGCAACTGAGCTGCGGTGCATAAAAATGAATGAACTGTATTTTGACATTTCAATAAAGCTGAAGGAAAAAAAGCACAAAGTGTGATGTGTGTGAGCCTTAAAGGTGTGTGCATGTATGTGTGTATGTGTGTGTGTGTGTGGGGGGGGCGCTGTGATGTGCACGGGAGGCTGCGATGTGGAGGATAACGTGTGGAGTCAAAGCACCAATATGACACTCGGATCTCCACTGGAAGAAAATTTTTACAACCGGACCCCCATGAATTTTAATTCAGTACCCCTGATATAAATGTAGAACGGATAATGGCCAGTGAAGATGGGGGGTTTGAGTGGCCGGCCGGGGGAAGACCTTTCATCTGCACTGCCAATCACCTCACTTCATAGTGCGCAACCCGGCTCAGTCTCAGCACCGCTGCATTGCTGAAAGGCAGCGAATGGCTGTGCAGCAATGCCGATTCCTGAAATTCCAGCCAATGAGGCTGTAGCAATGTTCCTGCATGATTTTATCCCTCCCACTTCAATTGTTCACTGGTTTTTGTGCGTGTTTACAAAATTAAAGTGGCCGGTCTGGATGAAGTCAAGGGCCAAATAAGTCAAGGGCCAAATTTGAAATACATTTCTACAATATAATTGAAGGACGGGGTTCGGGACTTTAAATAAGGAATGCATGAACGGACCCAGGGATAAAACAATGTAATACGGATGTGTTTATTAATATAAAACACCCAGCAGAGCGTGCATTTGAAAATACATACATAGTAGTAGGCATACATAATAGTAGACACGTATAACAAAGCATGATGCAGAAAACCATAAAACACAGTAAAGCGACTACTCAATCGCATTGCTATACAATCCTTTCACGAGTGAAAACATTAAAACCAGGGTGAGTCCTAGAGTAAAATCATGTTGCATCTGTATGTGACCGACGCGTTTCATGGCGTACCAGCCAATCTTCAGGGGCCGATGCATAATTGAGTAAAATCTCCAAAAGGACATAAACTCGTGAAAGGATTGTATAGCAATGCGATTGAGTAGTCGCTTTACTGTGTTTTATGGTTTTCTGCATAATGCTTTGTTATATGTGTCTACTATTATGTATGCCTACTACTATGTATGTATTTTCAAATGCATGCTCTGCTGGGTGTTTTATATTAATAAACACATCCGTATTACATTGTTTTATCCCTGGGTCCGTTCATGCATTCCTCATTTAAAGTCCCGAACCCCGTCCTTCAATTCAAGTAATAGGGATGGAGATTATGTTCTCATAAATCTCATTTAAAGTCCGCCACCCTTTTTCAATGTCTCACCTTTAGGGATGGAGGATGCATGATGGCCCCAGGGTTATGTTGCGACTCTTTTTTCAAGTTGCTGCAATCCAATCAGCTGTGACTCATACCCCATGGTACTGTGTTCTTACGCATTAGGGCAATCCTTTTTCTTTATTTTTATTTTTTATTATATTTTTATTATTTATGTTTTATGCCACCCTTTACTTTATCTCATTTGATTTATTACAGCAAGTGCTGTGGTGTGTGCTGAGTGACCACGGGGCTGCTCTTTTCTGCATTTCCGGGAGCTGCGATGCTCTCAGGTGCCATCGCATCTCCTCCTGTGATCACTCAGTATTGGGTGCGGGGAGATGGGCGGGTTTTTCCTCAGCGCATCGGCGTCACGCATCCGCCCGACACACCAGACGCCTCCAGTGTCGGAATGTCGGGACGAGTCATGTGAATCTGGCTATCCAATGGGGGGCCTCGCCTGGCTTCAAGAGAGCCGCTCTGGCCACCTCTTGGTCCGGACATGCCTCCCATATGATATGCCAGCGTGACACTAGTTGGGCTTACTGGACTAACACTGGGAACACTCACCCCAGCCATCCCTTGCAGTTTACTCCTACGCTTTCTGACACATCCCCACTGCTGGGTTGTATATCTCCTTGGGGCAATCCAGGTACACATACATTGTTTGTTCATGTTCCTATTGGGATTGGGGGTGTTTTGGTCCACTTCCAATCTATCTATTGGGTTATTTATGATTTCTATTACTTATTTAGATTGGAGCCCCTGCAGTTTTCACCTATCAGGTGGACATCCACCCACCTGGAATTATGTACATGGTTGTTGTTTTCCACTGGCCCCACTTCAGCTCCCAGTGTGCAGACCATTCGGTGGTCCACGTGTTCCGACTCGCACGCACATTGTCACACTCTGCAACTTAGTAAGTTGTTTGGAGCTGGTTTATTTATTTTTCATCTCTATTTGTAGTTTCATTTAGCTATTGGGTGACATGACCATAATTATACGCTACATTTATGTCCTTTTGCAGATTTTACTCAATTATGCATCCGCCCCTGAAGATTGGCTGGTACGCCATGAAACGCGTCGGTCACATACAGATGCAACATGATTTTACTCTAGGACTCACCCTGGTTTTAATGTTTTCACTCGTGAAAGGATTGTATAGCAATGCGATTGAGTAGTGGCTTTACTGTGTTTTATGGTTTTCTGCATCATGCTTTGTTATATGTGTCTACTATTATGTATGCCTACTACTATATATGTATTTTCAAATGCACACTCTGCTGGGTGTTTTATATTAATAAACACATCCATATTACATTGTTTTATCCCTGGGTCCGTTCATGCATTCCTCATTTAAAGTCCCGAACCCCATCCTTCAATTCAAGTAATAGGGATGGAGATTATGTTCTCATAAATCTCATTTAAAGTCCCTCACCCTTTTTCAATGTCTCCCCTTTCTACAATATAAGGGCATTAGTATATTTTATTTTATTCTCGCACAATGCACTGATGAAAATCCAGCTGCTAGCTGTAAGGCAAGGATCATTTTTTAACTCAGAAACTTTGGCACAGATGCTCATTGTGTTTGTATTTTCCTTCCTGCAGACAGTGAAAACTGCATGAAATGTCCTGATGATGAATGGCCAAATGAGAAGAAGGATCGATGTGTTCCCAAATTGGTGGAATTTCTTTCCTACACTGATGATACAATTGTTCCAGTATTTTCATCTGTCTCCATCCTCTGTTGTCTTCTGACTGGTTTAATATTGGGGATATTTATACATTACCAGGACACCCCCATTGTTAAAGCTAATAACCGGAACCTGAGCTATCTTCTCCTGTTCTCCATCATGCTGAGCTTCCTCTGTGTCTTCTTGTTCCTCGGACGTCCAGTAGATGTAACCTGCATGCTGCGTGTGACCTCTTTTGGTGTCATCTTCTCAGTTGCTGTCTCTTCTCTACTTGCCAAAAGTATCATGGTGTGTATTGCTTTTAAAGCCACCAAACCTGGGAGTCCCTGGAGGAAATGGATGGGAGCCAAGCTGCCCAATTTTATCATTTGCATGTTTTCACTGCTTCAAGTAATAATCTGTGTTTCTTGGTTATCCATTTCTCCTCCATTCCAGGATAAAGACACTCACTCTTACCAGGGAAAGATCATCATTCAGTGTAATGAGGGTTCAGTTATCGGCTTCTACTCTGTCCTGGGATATATGGGGCTTCTGGCAGCTGTGAGTTTCATTATAGCTTTTTTAGCCAAAACATTGCCAGACCGTTTTAATGAGGCCAAGTACATAACCTTCAGCATGCTGGTGTTCTGCAGTGTCTGGATTGCCATGATTCCGGCTTATCTGAGCACTAAAGGGAAAGACATGGTGTCTGTGGAGATTTTTGCTATATTGGCATCAAGTGTTGTACTTCTTGGCTGTATATTTTTCCCAAAATGCTACATAATTCTGTTCAAGCCTGACCTGAATACAAAAACAGGTTTGCTTGAAAATAAAGGATAATTATTATTTTTTTTATGTATGATGACCCTTGGTAATAAAAATATTTTCTATAATATATGGAGCTAACATTATAGTTATATCTATATCATTGTATTTTACAAATGTATTAGGAAGAGAATGAATACTGTTAAAGTTTAGTTATTATTACTTACTCTTCCAATGGGCAGTTAGTAGAATTTTTTGCTTTCTTGAAGAGCTTTGGACACCACTGGTATCCAACACTGTGGATTTGTTGCAGACCTTGTCCCCTCCTTGATGTAATGGCTCCTACCACTGGCCTACTACAGAACAAAGTAATCACTTAGCAGGGAGGAACCACTGTGATCAGAGGGCAGCATAGTTTCCAAATTATTCTAAAGTAGGACACCAGCGCCACCCATATCTTCAAGAGAGAAGATTTCACTCACTGCATTCCAGAACCTTCCATTAAACATATTCTTTTATAAACTGTTTGTAAAGTATTTTTGACAGGGTTGCTTCAAATATATTGCATGTAGATGGCTATATTAACAAGTACATTTTGCTTGGTGCATTGTAAAATATTTCTCTAATACTAATTAAACTTGATGAGAGCATGTTTAAAGTAAGTTCACATTATAATTGATACGTTTACTTCATTTTAAATAATATTTTCTTTATGGGATAAAAACACATTTTCTCCTTATATAAATTTCCTTAAAAGCTGCTGCTATAAGGGAATATTCATTTTCTCCATACAATCCAAGAAGGAAGTTTGTATATAACAATTTGGTACCAACACAAAAAAAATAGGTTCCAGGTACTCACTGTCAATTATAGACTTATTTTCAAGACAGCATATAACATCAACATTCCATTAACAAAGGACCTCAACATATTTTGAACTAAATGTGCCCATTCATTAATAGAGATGAGATTTGGGTTACATACGAGTTCGACCCAAACCCAGCCTGTTGGCTGTTCAGCAAATGGATAAACAAAATGGGCAGATTTGGCCACATTGCCCACCTGCCCAAATCTCCAACTGATCAAGTCAGTAAGCAATCACTTAGAGGCAGAATCACTACCGCCACTAAATGACAAATCCGAGCAAGCTTGTAAAAATCTGTTTCATCATTAACCATATATGGACATAACCATATTAGGTCAATGACATCATCCAGGTTCCCTGGCACTGCACTTACATTCCAGCTGCACAGAGGAGCTGTCATTTGCAATGGGAGTAGGGGGGGGGGGAATCAATTCATTGTCTATGATGTAAATGTAGATCTACATCTCTGGACAACATGACTGTCATTGTGGGACATCATTTTTTAAAGGAAGGTTTTATATTAAAAGAAATAACCTGACACCATCCCTATTACAATGTGAGATCTAAGAGGTCTATGAGATCTAATCAGTCTGCACCTGTCTATGTATTGTATGATCATATCAGACATTTTTATGTCTTATATTGTTTTTAATGCTCTTTAACCACTTCCAGACCAGCCGCCGCGGTTTTACTGCGGCTGGTTGGCTCCCCTGGGCAAAACGACGTTACCTTATGTCGCTTTGCCTTTTGGCCACTAGAGGGACGCGCGCTCTGCTGGAGGCACGCCGCCGGAGCCGATGTGAGTGCCCGGTGGGCACCGTGATCGCTCATGACAGAGCGAGAACCGGGATCTGTGTGTGTGTAAACAGATCCTGGTTCTCCCAGGGGAGAGGAGACTTATCGTGTGCTCATACTGTTTATGAACACCGATCTGTCATCTCTCCTAGTCAGCCCCATCCCCCCACAGTTAGAACACACACCTAGGGAACACTGTTAACCCCTTGATTGCCCCCTAGTGTTAACCCCTTCACTGCCGGTGACATTTATACAGTAATCAGTGCATTTTTATAGCACTGATTGCTGTATAATTGTCACTGGTCCCAAAAATGTGTGAAAAGTGTCCAATGTGTCCGCCACAAAATTGTGGTCCCGATAAAAATCGCTGATTACCGCCATTACTAGAAAAATAAATAACAATAATAAAAATGCTAAAAATCTATCCCCTATTTTGTAGACGCTAGAACTTTTGCGCAAAGCAATCAATATACGCTTATCACAATTTTTTTTTACCAAAAATATGTAGAAGAATACATATCGGCCTAAACTGAGGATTTTTTTTTTTTTTTTTTTTAAATTGGGATATTTATTATAGCAAAAATACCACCAAAAGAAAGCTCTATCTGTGGGGAAAAAAAAGGATGCCAATTTTGTTTGGGTACAGCGTCGCATGACCGCGCAATTGTAAGTTAACCACCTCAATACAGGACATTTTCACCCCCTTCCTGCCCAGGCCATTTTTCAGTTTTCAGCGCTGTCACACTTTGAATGACAATTGCGCGGTTATGTTACACTGCACCCTAATGAAATTTTTATAATTTTTCCCCACAAATAGAGCTTTCTTTTGGTGGTATTTGATCACCTCTGTGGTTTTTATTTATCGCGCTATAAACAAAAGAAGAGGGACAATTTTGAAAAAACACAATATTTTTTACTTTTTGCTATAATAAATATCCATTTTTTTTTTTTAACAAATTTTTTCCTCAGTTTAGGCCGATATGTATTCTTCTACATATTTTTGGTAAAAAAAAAATCGCGATAAGCGTATATTGATTTGTTTGCGCAAAAGTTATAGCGTCTACAATATAGGGGATAGATTTATAGCATTTTTATTTATTTATTTATTTTTTAATAGTAATGGCGGCGATCTGCGATTTTTATTGTGACTGCGATATTGCAGTGGACATATCGAACACTTTTGACACATTTTTGGGACCATTCACATTTATACAGCGATCCGTGCTATAAAAATGCATTGATTACTGTGTAAATGTGACTGGCAGGGAAGGGGTTAACACTAGGGGGCAATCGAGGGGTTAATGTATGACCTAGGGAGGTGATTCTAACTGTGGTAGGAGGGGACTCACTAGGGGAGGAGACCGATCGGTGTCCCTATGTACAAGGGACACACCATCGGTCTCCTCCCATCTGACAGGACGTGGATCTGTGTGTCTACACACACAGATCCATGGTCCTGCTCTGTTATCCGGCAATCGCGGGTGCCCAGCGGACATTGCGGCCGCCGGGCACGCGCACCGGGTCCCGAGCGAAGCAGCGGGCATGCGCGCGCGCCGCCTAGTGGCTCGGGAGGGCGATCACGTCATATGACGTCCGCCCAGAACAAGAGATGCCTCGTCCCGCCGTCATATGACGGTGGGCGGTGGCTTAGTGGTTAAAGTAACGCAGTGCTCAATCGCAAAAAAATGGTCTGGTTATTGAGTAGCCAAATCTTCCGGGGCTGAAATTGTTAAATAAATTTATATATATTTTTTTCTACCCTTGTCGTGGTATCTTTGCACCTTTAAAATTCCAAACCCTATTACAACGTTATGAACAGAGGGGAAAAAGAAACCCCAAGTCTCCAACAAGGGAGCCTGGAGTAGAAGATGTTTGATTGTCACACAATACCCAAAATAGAAATGATGGTTAAAAAGAAACAATAAATGTTTATTATTATATATAAGAGAGAAGAGCCCGCAACTCCAAAGTCCTTGTTGCAAAAATTTATTGGCTACATATGAGCATTAAAAAGCAAACAGCTGACGGTTTCGGCGTGAGCCTTAGTGATAGCAAGTTTACAATGAGATAATAAACACATTTATAGGGAAACAGATACAAAACGTCACCCTCTTCTGAGGCACAAAGAGGGCTAATTGCCTCATTATCTCTCAGGAGTGTACCCTATGTATGAGAGTACTCCCAGGAGGGAGGGGAGAAGGGAAAGCACTGGGTCCTAAAGGAATAATGTTAATAGGTAGTGCAATCAGCATGATTACTTAACAAAACAAAAAAAATATTATTACAAAGTGTTTGATAAAACATTCAATACATGCACATATATAAGGGTAAACGATATAACATGAATTAGGTAAATTAGTACATGTCTGAGGAAAAATGTATGTGCAGAGATGTTTGAGCACAGTGAAAAACTATACCGATGAAAAAAAAAAAAAATCTTTATTATTACTTAAAATACAAATGTCCTTATTAAAAATTGATCCGTATTATAAATATATAGATATCCAAAATATTGAGCCTAATGGACCAACACATTTCGCATAAGTCCAGTGCTTCTTCAGGATCCACAAGATCTCTATATCAAAAATATGGGTGCAATATCTACAATGAAAAAACAATAATTACAAGATTGTAATTTTTTTTATATTTTTTTATATTACAATTTTACCTGAAAATTATACTATGGAGAGGTCCAAAGCCACAATTAGAAAAAAAAAAACCTTTCCTTCGCCATATTTACAAATTACCTGATGAGAAATAGGAATAGACAATACACTCTTGGGGGGGGGGACAACATAGAAATAAACCAGACGTGTCATCTCACCTAAAAAGCACCAAATATACATCAGCCAGCCGGTGTAAAAAGGATTATCCAGGTTGTATATCAGCCAGAGAAACAAAGTATATTATTTTACAGATGTTTCACCCCTAGCCTCTTAAAGATGGATGTCCAAGGAAATCTACCACATGCCTCAGTATTAAATCAAAACAGGGACCCAAGTTTCCATATGATGAGTTGTAATATAAAGTGCTCCCTTAAGATCAAAGGTAGACACAAATGTTCACAAAGGACGTCATTCCATCAAGCATACAGAGACCCATCCACACTTGGTTTGATAACCTGAATCCCAAAGTATAATCTTCCACTCTACACAAAAATCAGACCAACATAAGAAAAGCGAAATCAATTGCAGAACAGTATGCGTGGTAATCAAAGCTCTTTATAAAGAAGGGAAATGGAATGCCTAGCTGGGTCATGTGTCCCCCGTCCCCGCAGTAATCAGAGGCACTGAGTGGAACGCTTCTCCACACTCCAAACGTCCCACCCATGAACTTCCAAGAACCGATTGATGCGCGGAAACTGGAAGTCGCACATCCGCCACAGATAGATGATGCACATGACGAAACAAACTGATCAAGAAGAGCGTGCATTAACTAAAAATAACCAAACTTCACAACAAACAGCAGGTTGGCGCCGACCACCAACCCCAAGTGCCAAACATGACATATAACTTCCTACAAAGAGCCACATAAGAGGTCTCAGAAGACAGAGGGATCCAAACCACAGCCCCTGGGGCGTGCACACGGGAATATCCATGACGCATAATGGATCACGGTAAATGGCCTCTGACAGCGGCCGTTTACCATGTGATCGCTCTGTCAAATGACAGAGTGATCACTTGTAAACAAACCGGCGTCATGTCCGGTTCCTCTCTCCCCTCTCTGTACTGATCAGTACAGTGTGAGCGGAGAGGGGAGAGATCGGTTGCAGCAGCGCTGTGGGCTGTGCGCTGCTCTGTGCCCATTGCAGCCTCATCCATCCATACTCAGCCATCCCTCTGTCATACTCATCCATCCATCCATGCTCAGCCATCCCTCTGTCATACTCATTCCTTCATCCGTGCTCAGCAATACTCATCCATCCATCCATGCTCAGCCATCCCTCTGTCATATTCATCCATCCATCTATGCTCATCCAGCCATACTTAGCAATACTCATCCATCCATTCTCAGCCATCCCTCTGTCATACTCATCCATCCATCCATCCATGCTCATCCATCCATACTCAGCAATACTCATCCATCCATGCTCAGCCATCCATACTCAGCAATACTCATTCATCCATCCATGCTCAGCCATCCCATCAATACTCAGCCATTCCCAGCAATACTCGGCAATACTCAGCCATACCCAGACATACTCAGTCATACTCAGCCATAATCAGCCATACTCAGCCATACTGAGCCATACCCAACTGTACCCAGCCATACTCAGCCATCCTATCCATACTCAGCCATACTCATCCATACGCAGCCATACTCATCCATACGCAGCCATACTCATTCATGCTCAGTCATCCCATCCATACTCAGCCATACTCAGCCATCCACATTCATGGCTCAACCATGCTCAGCTATCCCCATCCATGGCTCATCCATCCCCATTCATGTTCATCCATGCCACATCAGTTCTCATCCATACCACTACAGTGCCTCGCAAAAGTGTAATTGGTAGTCAAATTAGATTTGAGAAATGTATGCCCCTAGAACACCTGATGCTGCTCCCTGCATGTTGGGCCTCTGTATGTGGCCAGACTGTAGAAAAGTCTCCCACATGTGGTATCACCATACTCAGGAGGAGTAGGAGAATGTATTTTGGGGTGTAATTTTTCGTATGTCCATGCTATGTGTTAGAAATATTGTATAAATGGACAACTTTGTGTAAAAAAAAAATGTGTTTTCATTTTTTTACACATTTTCCAAAAACTTGTAAAAAAAAAAAAAAACATATTCAAAAGACTTGAAAACATCCGGTTCCGGCGCCGTATGTGAGGGAGAGGGAGATCGGTGGCTCCCCTCAGACCGCAGAGAAATCAGCATACTAAACCCCGAGGCAGCTCTCAATCCACCGGAAAACCCTCACTCACCCTCCCAGCATTGCTGTGGATGGTACGGTACCTCACACATCTGTGACCTCTCTCGAGGGACACTTCTCCTTCTCCCTTAGGAGCTCCAGGGAAACCTAAGATGGCGACCACAGCATGTCTCTCATCTCCCTCAAAGAGCAAACACCATTCACAAAACCCAGGTAACCTTGGTGAAGGAGAGACTTCCTATGAGGACATGGAAGATAGTGGGATCGGAATCCAATTAGACACATAGCAAAAAGGAGGGGGCGCCCACAGAGGGCGTGTGGGACTTTAAATGAGGTTACATCTAAGATGTACCTCCATCCCATATTTGGGTACAGAGAAAGGACATTGGGACTTTAAATGAAGCGGTGGACTGGTTAGGGTAAAAAAAAAAAAATTTTTTTTTTTTTTTGCAATTGAACAAGTCATTTTGCATATGTGTATTGAGTAATAGATATCATAAATAAGGTAGCATGTACATACCACATATCATAACCAAGTAGCATACATAAACAATAATGACACATAGCAATACATGATTAAAATCAAAACAAAATAGTGTATATGAACACAAGAGGCTGAGAAGCCCATAACAAATCATATCATGAGTAAAACATTGAAGTGTCATATGAAAGGTATGTCAGATAGGGATCCTATTAGCGCATATAGCTACATCCTTGATGCCCGACATGTTTCGTGTGAAAACACTTCCTCAGGGGCGGATGCTAAAGGGTATCTGAAACAATAGAATATAGACTAATCAGATGATTAACTTAATACAACCAGAAGAGACAAAGCGGGTACTATACTATACTATTACTATAACTCCAGGAAGTACTGGGCACTATGGCAAATAATAGAGCCCATTTTAGCCAAATGGAAACAAAACGGCGAATTTGCGCATGAAAATCAGTGATATAAGCGGGGAACAAATGTTTGTAAATTCTAAATTGCCGCTAATTAGCGCTTCCGCGTATATACAAATGCCAATTCTTATCAAGTTGTTATATAGCACTGTACTGTAGCCATGATCCATGTATGTGAAAGAAACATTTTTATCAGAGATGTGCTCTAGGTCTTGTGCATCTATTGATTTATATTGCAATTAGTATTCCTAGTTTTTTTTTTTTTCCTTCTTTTGCTAAGAAATGCAATTCTGAATGATTATTACATAGTAATGTCTGCTATTCTGTAAAGTTACATGTATTAATCATTTAGGTTACCTATTTGTTGTATGTTGTTTTTTTCATGTTTTTGATTTATTATTTATTAATTTAGTTGACTATAAAGCAGTAATTATTTATGTTCATTCTTTAATAATACTACACTATTATGCAGGTCTTGTACTTAGCACAATGGCTTAGTGGTCTGCTTGGATATCTCCACACCACTCATGGTATGAGTTCAAACAACAGCCAACCTACCATCCACCAGCTGTGTTTGTTTTTTCAGTGCACAAGTGAATTAAAATAAACAAACAAATAAATGTAAACTGCCCTTTAGCTAGTGTGTGGTGTTTGGAATGTCACATCATATTATAATTGAATACTTACATACCATTGCATGCATTTAAAGAGTTAATACAATAAAAACTTTCACATTAAAGTGCATTGGCTACTTGGCAATCACTTATTTTCAGTAAATATACATATACGTATATTTGTGTTGCTTTGGCTAATTGGTTAACTGGCATTCTCCTTTTCCCACCAATGCAATATTTTAGGATTTTAACCCATGAGGCTTTCAATACCTGAATGTTTGAAGGTAGAGGTGCTAACTGCTAGCCTATTGGGCCGAGCACAATTATACATACAAAATACTTTTACTAGTGTTTGATGTGTTATATACTATACAATAAAGTTTATCAAATGTAAACTGCTTGTTAGCTAGTGTGTGGTGTTTGGAGATTTACACCATAATATTAGTGAATACTTACATACCATTGCAAGCATTTGAAGAGTTAATACAATAATATCAACCACATTAAAGTGTATTGGCTACTTGGCATTCACTGTATGCTGCTTTGGCTAACTGGCTAACAGTAATTCTCCTTTTCTCCACCAATAGTAATCTTTTAGGATTCTTCTGTGGGATTTGAACCCATGAGTCTTGCAATGCCTGAATTTTTGAAGGTAGATGTGCTAACTGCTAGCCTATTGGGCTGAGCACAATTATATATACAAAATACTTTTACTAGTGTTTGATGGTTTATATACCATACAATAAAGTTTATCAAATGTAAACTGCTTGTTAGCTAGTGTATGGTGTTTTGGAGATTCACACCATAATATTAGTGAAGACTTATTTATTTTTATTTAAGGTACTTCTATAGTGCCGTCAATTTACGCAGTGCTTTACATATACATTATACACTCACATGAGCCCCTACCCTCAAGGAGCTTACAATCTAAGGTCCCTAACTCACATTCATATACTAGGGCCAATTTAGACAGAAGCCAATTAACCTACCAGCATGTCTTTGGAGTGTGGGAGGAAACCGGAGTACCTGGAGGAAACCCACGCAGGCACAGGGAGAACATGCAAACTCCAGGCAGGTAGTCTTGTGGTGTGGTTGGGAATACGAACCAGCGACCCTTTTTACTGCTAGGTAGGGATGCACCAGAACATGTGAACAGGAAAAGTTTGTTCGAGCACGCGAACACCGTTAAAGTCTATGGGGGTCATTTACTATAGCGCCAGGAAGTAATAAATTGGTATGTAGTGGTTAAGTACAGCGCTGCGCTAAAGAAAGTAAACAGCAGTCAACACACCTGTAGACTCAGGGTTAAACTAACATTTAAAGATTCAAAAAGTGTGGCGCTATAAACTCCATACATAAAGAATAATTAAAATAAATCTGAAGAATGAACACTCTAAAATATTGAGTGATTATAAAGCAAACATTTCAGTGTGAACCAAAAAGTGCTTATGTGAAGGGAATGTGATTAGTAAACAAAACTTAAATGCATTAATTAAATCCAATAATAAGTGAAAAAAACATCACAAAATAATATTATATATAAAGTCCATGTCATAATAAGTGAGAAAACTGTGATGATAGTGCATAAATGATGATGGACAGGTGTTTCCTGAGCATACGGAAGGGTTGTTTAGACCAAGCAACCTGGTAGGTGAATGGACCACGCGGAGACCAAACGTGCACAAAGGATTGGAATCAGTGGCAGAACCGTCACCAGGAATCATAGAGGCTTACCAGAAATATTGGCCTGAAATAGCATATGCCAAAACAGGTCAAAAAGGCTTGATGACCGACAGGTCTGAATATAACAGCTGGTCAGATGTCGTCGTCACACAGAGAAGGGGGAAAAGAAATCAGCACGGCTTCCTCTTCACTGGGTACACCATAGGCCAATAGTATGTGTGGCATGTGAGGGAAAAACACTCACATAGCGTGATAACGTTTTTAAACTTGGATTTATTTAAAAAATGAATAAAAACAGACTCACATTTTTTGAAGAAGAAAACAGCATGTAAATCGTATAGCGGTAGTCATGAGAGGTCCACCCAACATGTTTCAACTAAACAGTCATCATCTGGGGTGTGGACCCCCTCATCCCACCGCTCTTTATATAAACAAATAATGACCCCCACTGGAAGTGTCTGAAACCGGAAGTGCTTCGGATAGCCATCACTTCCGGTTCAAAGGGGCATACATAACAAATATACTAGTAATTCCTACATAGCTAAAAGGGGCTGTATATATGGATACCCATAATGTATTTGAAGCCCCATTTATGATAAAAACTAGCTTAAACAGTTTGGCATTGGTCCGGTTGCTCAATCCGGAAACCAAGCCTCACTATCAATACCTAGTATATAGTGGGTGGGAGCACAGCGCTGCCGCAGCGCTCCACACCGAATGCCAAGCTTCGTTCGCGTGATGCGCGATGACGTCACGCGCAAACTGTAATAACATGGTGGGTGGGAGGGCGGCGGCGCCGCCGCGCTCCACACCCCATACCAAGCCTCACTCTCACATTGTGCAATGACGTCATGCGCAAACCGCGATGGCAACGGCGATACGCTCAGGCTTCATCTGCCAAGCCTCCCTGCCAATCAGCTTACAGCCCCAGTTTGATGTTTGCTTTATAATCACTCAATATTTTAGAGTGTTCATTCTTCACATTTATTTTAATTATTCTTTATGTATGGCGTTTATAGCGCCACACTTTTTGAATCTTTTATAGCGCCAGGAAGTACTGGGAACTATGGCAAATAATAGCTCCCATTTTAGCCAAATAAAATTTCAACAGGCGAATGTGCGAATGAAAAATTAGCGCTATTAGTGAAAATCACATGTTGCTAAATTCTAAGCTGACGCTAATTAGCACTTCCGCGTATATGCAAATGACAATTCCTACCAAGTTGTTATATAGTACTGCACTGTAACCATGATCCATGTATGTGAAAACGGAAAATTTATATCAAATACTTACCGTAATTTTCCTTTCCTGATAGGCTCCATGGCAGCATACGTGTGGGTTGACCCCGCCTCCATAACTACCCAATAGGACCCCTCCCTATAAATTTCAGCTGTGGGCTCTCAGCCGTGTTTCATAACTAGCCTACTCCA
The DNA here is from genome assembly GCF_042186555.1 of Aquarana catesbeiana. NCBI lineage: Eukaryota > Metazoa > Chordata > Amphibia > Anura > Ranidae > Aquarana > Aquarana catesbeiana. The sequence goes on from NC_133324.1 coordinate 941,776,931, forward strand.
AGCATTGGGAGGGACTCCTGCTGCCATGGAGCCTATCAGGAAAGGAAAATTACGGTAAGTATTTGATATAAATTTTCCGTTTTCCTGACAGGCTCCATGGCAGCATACGTGTGGGAAATAACTTGCCAAACACACCTGGGTGGGCACAATGCTGAGCAAGAAAATAAATTTATTTAACACTGTCCACTGACAGCACTTTCAAACCAAAATTAATGGATGACAAAGTGGCTGGTTCAACGCAATAGTGGGAAACAAACGTATTGATAGATGACCAAGAAGCCGCTCTACATATGACTTCGGGTGCGACATGAAGAGAAGCCGCCCACGAGGTTGAAATACTCCGAGTTGAGTGTGCAGTCACTGCCTCTGGAGGAGCCAAGCCCTTCGCTTTATAAGCCCTTTGAATGGTCTGTACTATCCAAGCAGAGATGGATCTGATTGAGACCCGTTTTCCTCTATTTTTTCCCTGTAGAAGAATGAAAAGAAAATCCATCTGTCTAAACGATTTTGTAGCTTCCAAGTATTGACTCAAAGTATGTCCCACATCAAGGGGATGGACATCTTGACCTTCTGTTGTGCTAAAGGTAGGCAACACAATTTCCTGATTTTCGTGAAAAATAGATGTAACTTTAGGGTTTGAGCCCAACATGGGAATTAATACTGCTCTATCCGGAAAAAAGGTCAGGAAAGACTCTTTGGAACCTAAGTTCCTGATTTCAGACACTCTTTTGGCTGAAGTTACTGCCACCAGGAAGACGGTCTTGAGTGTGAGGTCTTTAACTGATAGAGGATTTTCAGGATCTGTTCCAAGCGTGGAAAGAAAATCTAGAACAAGGGGAAGATCCCATTCAGGGAATCTTGGTTTCCTTTGAGGTCTTAGCCTGATAGCACCCTTGAAGAATTAGCGAACCAGGGCGTGGTTAGCCCATGAAATTCCTGTAAATGCAGAGATGGCTGATATTTGCATACAAAGGGAACTTACTGCTAGAGGCAAATCCAACCCTGTTTGCAGAAAGCTGAGGATATCCTGGACTTTTGGAGAACCACAAGGATTAGGTCTAGAGGCCATGTGCTCTGTGAACTTGGACCAGATACATTCATACACTCTATTAGTGCTCTTCCGTCTGGCATTCAGAAGCGTCGGGATGGCTTCTTCTGGACAACCTAAGGCTTCAAGCCTTCCCCTCTCAAAAACCAAACCCTGAGATGTAGATGAGCAGGGCATGGATGCAGGATAGAACCTTGGGACAGAAGATCCACCCTGAGAGGCAGAGGGATTGACTCCTGATAACTGAGGAGAGTTAAGAGGGGAAACCATGGCCTGTTGGGCCAAAACGGTATCACTGCCATGACTTCCACTTCCTCTGTTCTGAGCCTGCGGAGAAACTGGAGTATCACAGGTACCGGAGGGAAGGCATACGCCTTGTTGAACCTCCACCGATCCGTGAGGGCATCTATCCCATATGCTTGGGGATCCCGGAACCTCGAGTAATACTTGGTGAGTTTGTAATTGCATGGGGATGCAAACAGGTCCACTTCTGGGGACACTCCCAGTGTCAGGAGCCACTTGAACACCTCTTTGTGCAGGGACCACTCGTTGTTGTCCATTTGAACACGGGACAGAAAGTCCGCCTGAACATTCTGGACCCCCGGAATGTAGACTGCCGAAATGTTGGACAGATTCTTCTGAGCCCAGTTCATGATTGGCTCCACCTCCCGTAGGAGGGACCAGCTGCGAGTCCCACCTTGTTTCCTTATATAGGCCACAGCGGTTGTATTGTCCAATCGGAGCATCACTGAGGAGTTCTTTATCAGATGGTAGAAGGATCTGAGCACCTGAAAGGCCACTCGAAGTTCCAGAATGTTGGATACAGTCTTCTGAGATGGCGAGTTCCATCTGCCCTGAGCCACTTCTGACAGGCAATGAGCACCCCAGCCCCGATTGCTGGCATCTGAGGTCACTGTGACCCATGTGATGGGGAGAATCGAATGGCAATTGTGGAGATTTTTCCCTTGGAGCCACCAAAGAAGAGACTCTCTCATGGATGGAGTGAGGAGGATGCGCTGATTCTTGCTGGGAGAATCCCACTGTTGGAGAAACCCTTTCTGGAATGGGCGAGTGTGCCATTGAGCCCACTTCACCATGGGAATGGTGGCTGCCATTGTGCCAATCACCTTCAGACATTGAAGAGCGGATAGGTGAGATGAAGCAAGAGTTGAACGGATCCTGTCCCGGATCACCACAATCTTCTCCTCGGGTAGCGAGATGGTGCCTTCTAGTGTGTTGAAATGGGCACCTAGAAATATGAAAGACTGAGATGGAATCAGGTAACTTTTCTCCAAATTCAGGAGCCACCCAAACTCTTGGAGAGTGGCAATTACTAGACTCCTGTGCTTTAGAAGCTGACCCCTGTCCTGGGCTAGAAGGAGGAGGTCGTCTAGATAGTGGTGAAGGCGAACTCCTTTGACTCGGAGCAGAGCAACAACAGCCAGCAGAACCTTGGAAAACACCCGAGGTGATGTCGTGAGACCAAATGGAAGGCAGGTAAACTGTAAATGTTGATCGCCTACAGCAAAGCGAAGAAACTTTTGGAAGTCTGCCACTGGGACATGAAAGTAGGCGTCTTTCAAGTCTATGAACACCAACCAGTCTCCTAGATGAACCGATTGTTGAATCGTTAATAGTGACTCCATCTTGAATTTTTCCTTTCGGATAAACCGGTTGAGATGAGTCAGGTCTATAACAGGCCTCCATGTGCCGTTCTTCTTCTGCACCAGAAACAGAGGGGAATACATGCCTTCTCCTCGTTCGCCATCTGGAACAGGAATGGCTGCGTTTTGAGTTAATAAAGAGCTTATGTAAGCTAAAAGAACTTGTCTCTTCTCCCCTGAACTTGGAAGATTTGTTGGTATGAATCTAATGCTGGCCATACACTATACAGAAAATCGGCCGAACCCATTTTCGAAAAACGAACGTTCGACCGTGACCGCAAACGATCGTGCCATCATATAATGACCGATAAATTGTTCAGTGGACATTAATAAATAATTTTTGGTTCGTTTTTTTACATATACCTAGTGCAGACAGTTTGGACGGGAAACACATTAACCTTGCAATTTATCGTACGTTCGGCAGAAATTTTCCAAACTTCCCGTTCGTTTTTTTCCCACAAAAACGTCACAAACGATTATCGATTTGTGCCCATTAACTTGCCGAAAAACGAACGAAGTGTCTATACGAACGATTTTTCGGCCGATTTTTCGTATAGTGTATGGCCAGCATTAGTCTGGGAGTGCTGTTGAAGACCCAGGTGTGGCCTGAGGACACTGTTTTGACCGTCCAGAAATCCCGAATTGAGGCCGCCCAAACATGTCTGAAGTGGAGCAGACGAGCCCCCACCTAACATGTTTGAGCAGGCCCAATTTCAAAAGGACTTAGTGGAGTCCTGGTTACTAGTAGAAGCCCCTTTTGTGGGCTTTTTAAAAGAGGACTGCCTGGATTTCCAGGATCTAGAAAATTCCTGACCAGGCCTATAACTACGTGCTTCCCTTGCACGGTCGGTGTTCTGCGATCTTGAAAAGGTGCGTTTTTGGTTCTGTAAACACCTGTCTTGAGGGAGGAACCCCGATTTACCACCCGTAGCCTGGGTAATGGCGCTATCAAGCTTGTTGCCGAAGAGGGATGAACCCTCAAATGCAATACGGCACCAAGCCTGCTTAGAGGCTGGATCCGCCAACCAGGGTCGCAGCCACAAGGCCTGATGGACGGTGACCGATGACAACATCACCAGCCACTAGGCGAATAATGTCAATAGAGACCTCCCCCAGAAAGGCAGAGGCAAGCCTGATTTCCTGAATAGGGGAGCTCTTAGCCACTTCTTCAGAGATACCTCTAAGAGAATCATTCACATTGTCTGACCATGCCTCTAAAGCTACTTTGTCTTTGATCAGACCTAGAAGGGCTAAGGAAAGAAGGAAGACAGGAATAGAGAAAGAGAAAGGCACAAAGTCAGAATAATGCCCTACACTCCGCTCTCTTCCCCCCAGCAGGCAATAAAGAAAAATACTTTCAAATCCTACCTGCTGCGAGAGGACTGGCCACCAGGAGGCAGTGAAGAGTCCATGGCTGATGCTGGGAATCACTGCAGGTGAACACAGAGTACATCAGATATACCAGAAAGCAAAACAGCAAGCACAGACCCATCTGTACTGCACTTACCTGGGGAAGGCTCTGCAGGTGCTCAGGGAAGTCGCCGCTATGCCCACGATCATTCCCGAGCTCTGCAAGCCTCCCCAGGCTTTTAAAATTGGCGCCGCGTGATGTCACGGCCGCGCCAAGCCCACGGTCCTCATGCGCATGCGCGAAACCAGGCCTCGCTTTCATTCCGGGACTGCGCAGAACGCAGACGGAACCCGGAAGTAGAGGGAGCGGCGGCTGGAACGCACAGGGAACCAGCCGCTGCATAGGCAATTTCACAAAGGGGACATAGAGAGAAAAACAAACAACAACAAATATACACACTGCTGCCATGAAGGCGATACATGCTCACCACCACCTACGATCGACTTGGCCGGAACGACCATACACACACCGGGCTTTTTGGCAGATAATGGACACCTGCATACTGCTAGGTGATCGGCCTGTGCGCGCTTTTCATTCCAAATGACTCCAGCTCTTCAGCGCTTACTCTGCAATACGCTCCATACCCTGCTAACAGTCAAGGCTTATTGGAGGGATGAGACATCACATCGGTCGGCCGATACGATCGCAGGACATCGTCTTCAGGTAGGAGAATCAACATAAGGTCCTACAGAGAAGGACAAAAAAGGAACACGGCTGAGTGCCCACAGCTGAAATTTATAGGGAGGGGTCCTATTGGGTAGTTATGGAGGCGGGGTCAACCCACACATATGCTGCCATGGAGCCTGTCAGGAAAGAAACATTTTTATGTGAGATGTGCTCTACCTCGTGTGCATCTATTGATGTATGTTGCAATTAGTATTCCTAGTTTTTTCCTTCTTTTGCTAACTAATGCAGTTATGAATGATTATTACATAGTAATGTCTGCTATTCTGTAAAGTTACATGTATTAAACATTTAGGTTACCTATTTGTTGTACATTGTCTTTTATTTTTTAATTTAGGTGACTATAAAGCGATAATTATTTATATTCATTCTTTATTCATACTACACTATTATGCAGGTCTCATACTTAGCACAATGGCTTAGTAGTCTGCTCAGATGTCTCCACAGCACTCATGGTACAAGTTCAAATACCAGCCAACCTACCATCCCCCAGCTGTGTTTATTTTTTCAGTGCACAACAGAATTAAAATGAACAAACAAAAAAATGTAATCTGCCCATTAGTTAGTATGTGGTGTTTGGAATTTCACACCATAATATTATTGAATACTTACATATCATTGCATGCATTTGAAGAGTTAATATAATAGAATCAGCCAAATTTAAAGTGCATTGGCTAATTGGCATTCACCTATTTTCAGCATATGCTGCTTTGGCTAATTGGCTAATAGTCATTTGCTTTTTTTCACCAATTCAATCTTTTAGTATTTCTCTGTGGGATTTGAACCCATGAGTTCTTCAAGGTAGAAGTGCTGACCGCTAGCCTATTGGGTGTAGCTCAGTCATACATAGAAAATACATTCACTAGTGTTTGATGTTTCTTCTCCCCGAGCTGTCTCTCCTGCTGCCAACATCTTCTCCCGCTGATGTGTTCTTCAGTGCAGCCGGTTACCCACTAATAAAAAAAAAGCCGCTCATCTTGTGGCGGTCTTCTGTGGCCATCTGATAATGTCACCCGGAGAGTCCGCTCCATGGCTATGTAAGAGACGCCATACAGCGGGTGACAACACAGCGGAGGAAGAACGCCATGGAAGAAGAGCAGCTTTTTTTTATTAGCTGGTAACCAGCGGTGCGGAAGAACACAGCAGATGGAGAAGATGGCGTCGGCAGGAGAGACTGCTCTGGGAGAATACAGCTCGGAGAGAAGATGGAGGAGGGAGAGACAGCGTCTGGAGAAGATGGCTCAGGGAAGAAGACAGCTCGGAGCTATTTTACAATAAAGGACTTGTCAAAAACCGGCTATAGATTTTTTTACATTTCACTGCTTTTTTTGGTGAATGGGTAGGGGTAAAATGTACCCCATACCTATTCACATAGGGGGCAGGATCTGGGAGCCCCCTTTTTAAAGGGGGCTTCCAGATTCTGATAAACCCCCTGCCTGCAGACCGACAACCACCAACCATGGTTGTCGGGAAGAGGCCCTTGTCCCCATCAACATGGGGAAAAGGTGCTTTGGGGCATGTGGCCTGGTAAGGTTCAGAAGGGGAGGGTGCTCACTCGTCCCCCCCTATCCTGACCTCCAGGCTGCATGCTCGGATAAGGGTCTGGTATGGATTTTGGGGGCCCCACATCAAATTTATTTTATATTTTGGTGTGGGGTTCCCCTTAAAGTCCATACCGAAGGGCCTGGTATGTACTGGGGGGACCCTACCACATTTTTTTCCTTGAATTTTGGAATTCCATACCATAATATTATTGAACAAGTACATACCATTGCATGCATTTGAAGAGTTAAAACATGGAATAAAGCAAGCTGATGTGCTTTGGCTAATTATGAGTACAATGCACACTTCCAGGAGGTGATGCTGTCAGTAGGATTTGAATTCATGGCTTGAACTTTTGGGGGCAGCAGGGTATACCGCTATGCTACAGAGCTGAGCACTTACCTATAGAGAAAATACATTTACTAATGTTTGATTCTATACAATAATGTTTTACATTTCAGGCATTAATATTATAGTAACAACCATGCTCATGCCGATGTGGCATTGGCTAATAGGCATTTGCCTCTTTTCAGCATATGCTGCTGAGTACAATGCAAGCTTTCAGTAGGTGATACCATCTGTGTGATTTTCAGCCATTTGAGCACAATTATATTGAGAACATACGTTTACTAGTGTTTGATGGTGGGACTACTTTATATTCTAAGTATAAAATAGTACTCAGCACAGTGACTTAGGCACCTTTCACACTTGTGCGACCTGAAAGTTGCGAGATTTTAATGCGACTTTAAGCAATGCCTGTGTAATCTTGAGGTCTATGGACACAGGAGTCGCAGAGAAAGGCATGCAACTTTCCCACGATTTTGCATCAGCAATTTTGCCGCAATTCCAGGGAATGCCTGTGTAAACTTGAGGTCTATGGACCTCAACTCGCATCAAAGTCAGACCAAAGTAGTACAGGGACCACGTTGAAGTCAGTGTTACTTGAAGTCGCACAGATATGAATGGTATACATTGAAAATCATGGGGTACGACTTGTCATATGACTCTGATGTCCAAAGTTGCACAAGTGTGATTTTGTCAGCGATTTCAGAGACATCAGTACACTTTCCTGTACATATGTCTAGTGAAATCACATAGGTCCCAACTGTTCTCCTTTAAGAAGGTGTCCTATGCCTACCTACTTTTGCTAATATGTGTCCCTTATACCCATCTCAAAAAGTTGGGAGGTAAGAAATTGCCCCCTGAATTCGCCAAAAGTAGTGCAGGAACTACTTTTGGGAATCGTTGTGGCGTCGCACCAATTCGGACAGTTCAATTGCCATCAATAGGCGCCGATTTGGCCTACAATTTGACATGTCTATTCAGACCTATGTGAACATGGGTGAAGTTGCATAGATATTGGAGCTGCACGGTTCTGGCCAAAATGAGAATCACAATTTTTTTGCTTAGAATAAAAAGATCACGATTCTCGCGACATAAAATCTTTCACATTATCCCACAAGAAATTGGGCTAACTTTTCTTTTTTTTTTTTTTTTTTAATCATTAAAGTAATTTTTTCCAAAAAAAATTGCATTTGAAAGGCGCAAATACAGTGTGACATAAAATATTGTAACAACCACCATTTTATTCTCTAGGGTCTCTACTAAAAAAAATATATAATGTTGGGGGGTTTTAAGTAATTTTCTAGCAAAAAAAAAAAAGATTTTAACCTGAAACCAACAAATGTCAGAAAAATGTTTAGTGTTTAAGTAATTAAACTTTCCTCACTTACACAGAATTCTATTTAAGTGACAAATTGTTACAAGGTTTCTAGTCAAGTTCACTGATAAAGAATGTTCTAATTCTTGGCAGACTTCCTGGTTTTTCGGCTGTGGCTTCAGAAGAGCAGAGAGATTTCTTTGCATAGCAAGAATCGTGAAACGCTTTTTTCAAGATCGTAAAGGGGAAAAAAATCACGACGACGATTAATCGTGCAGCTGTAATAAATATGCATGGAAATCAAGGGGGACAACTTTTCATGTGACTCTGAGGTCCAAAGCTCCATGAAAAGTCACCCAAGTGTGAAAGTAACCTAATGCGATTAATTGATAACACCTTTGAATAAGGCCCCATTTGCACTTGTGCGACCTTAAAATTGCACAGCTTTGTCATGACTTGAAGCAATGTCTGTGTAATCTTGTGGTGTATGGACCTCAAATTGCATCAAAGTCAAACCAAGGTAGTGCAGGGATGAATTTGCTACACTTTCAGGATGCACAAGTGACAAAAGGGCCAAATTCAAAGGTGTTATCCTTGAATCTTATTCACACTGCTGCGACCTGAAAGTCACACTATTTTGCTGCCACTTTGCCGCTGCAACTTGGCCCCAACTTCTGGGAATGCCTGTGTAATATTGTACCCGATATACCTCAAGTCACATGAAAGTAGTACAGGGACTACTTTGAAGTTGGTGCGACTTAAAGTAGCACAGATATGAATGGTTGTCATTAAGAATCATGGGGTACAACTTGTCATGCAACTCAGAGGTCCAAATTTGCTGGAAAATTCGCCCAGCTGTGAAACAAGTCATATATATTTTAATAAAAGGAGCTCTCATTTATACTTGCATAGTCCTTAGTGATTTACATCAGCAGAACAAATGCAGGAAGTGATGTGTGCACATGGGACGGACGTAAATGTGTGGTGATGCCAAACAAATCAATGAACCCCACCCACACCAAATCTAACTATGACATCCACCCCGCATTGATTAAGTACAAGTACATATCCTACACTTACCCGGCCAATAAGCAGCACCTCCTCTCTGCTAAAGAGACCTCGCCATGTCCACCTAGATGGAGATCCTGACCAGCACAGGAACTTCTGGGTGCATACAATGACTAATTTCCAGGTCAGAAGGTGAAACCACGCTTTTGATTGCAGCTGCGAATATGTGATCTCAACCATGATTAGTATTTTTTATTTTCAGATATGCAAATCTGTATTTCTACATATATTTGAAGGTAAACTTAAGGGAGTTTGATAAGAAATGGTGTCCCTGGGTTAGCAGCAGGTGAATTACAAAGGCAAAAGGCTCAGTTTGAGCCCTGGTTCACACTGACAGCAGGAGGAAAGCGTTCAGCTGAACTCCCACAATTTCATTCCTGCATGTCAGTTCCGACTGTGGGGGCAACATCAGAGACATCAGTGCAGGTTTCTGCACCAATATCAATACAAATCGCACCAATTAGAACAGTGCAATTGCCACAGATTTGACATGTCAAATCACACCAATGTAAACCAGAGCTGACACATTCAAACACTGCCTATCCACCAGCTGAATTCATTACCTGCAATTCTCCCAGGGCCGGTGCTACCACTAGGCGGACTAGGCAACCGCCTAGGGCGCACTTCTGCCTAGGGCGCCCGGCCGCATGTTATTTAGTCCCACACTGTCCTCCAGAGAGCTACCGCACTGACATGTCAAGCAGCGCCGCCGCCCCCCGCCCCGCTCCGCTCTCCGCTCTGTGTTTCCAGTTCAGACTGTAAGTAATCCGATTCCCCCCTCTTCTCTGCTCTTCTATCATAAGTGTGTGTGTCACAGACGTCCAGCAACCCCCAGGGCGCTCTGGCGCTCTCTGATGTGTGTGTCAGGCAGGCGGCAGCAGCAGCCCCCCTTCCTCCCCCCTCTCTGCGCTCTCCGCCTGACACTGTGATGAATGTAAAATGTCCCGCCGAGGCCGCTCTCCGCTCTACAGTACAGTGTCCATGTCACTCAGTCAGTGTGTCCAGCAGCCCCGCCCCCCGCTCTCCTGGCCGTGTCACTACTAGAGCGGAGGAGTACATGGATGGAGGAACTTGGAAGCATCATGGGATAGATAAGAACATGGAGTGGCGCCTGACAGCGGCTCTCCGGGCTTGGGGACAGGTGGAGCCTACCTGGGCTGGCTGGAACAGAAGCAGCAGGCAGGTACACAGGCAGGAGTGAGGACAGCAGAGTTGGTGCAAGTGAGAAACAGGTGTTACTGGTGTGGTAAGTAAAAACTGCTGCTTTCTCTCTGACTTAATGAAATTGTATATGTGATGACAATGAAATGTAGTTTTAAAATGTGTTTGTATTATTATGTATGTAAATTGATGTGTGTGTAATATTATATGTATTATATTGACTGATCTACCAAATGGCCCCCCCCTGAAGCTGTATATGATGGGCGCTGGTGAGGCTGTATATGATGGGCGCTGGTGAGGCTGTATATGATGGGCGCTGGTGAGGCTGTATATGATGGGCGCTGGTGAGGCTGTATATGATGGGCGCTGGTGAAGCTGTATATGATGGGCGCTGGTGAAGCTGTATATGATGGGCGCTGGTGAGGCTCTATATGATGGGTGCTGGTGAAGCTGTATATGATGGGCGCTGGTGAAGCTGTATATGATGGGCGCTGGTGAAGCTGTATATGATGGGCGCTGGTGAGGCTGTATATGCAAAACTGTAAAATTTCCACAATTAGCTGGTCTAGCAAAGTGTTGCATGCAAAATAGTAGTGGTCATTAAAAAGGTGGGGTGTACATGGGCAGGGCAAAGGGGGTGGAGTCAGGGGTGGAGCCAAGGGGGGGCGGCAAAATGAGGTTTCGCCTAGGGTGTCAAAAATCCTTGCACCAGCCCTGAATTCTCCACAGCTGTTAATGATAAAGGTGAAATCTTTATATATAACTTGCAGTTGTACAGAAGCCTAGGTTTACATTGGAGCGATTGGTCATGCGATTTGAGAGATCAAATGGCATGACTATTGGCAATGGCACTGTTCCAATCGATGCAACATTTTTTGTGGCACCGCATCAATTTGCTAAAGTAGTTCCTGCACTACTTTTGCTGATTTCAGGTGCAACTTCACTAGACATTTGTATAAGAAGCCACCTGAAATCACGCTACTTCAAGTGAAGTAGCACAATTTCAAAGTAGCATGTGAACCAGGGCAAAGAGATTAATTTTTTGGTGCACAAATACATATTGAAATAAAATATAAAAGAGATATTGCACTTTCCCAAAACCACCACCCACAAAAACTAAAGAAAAAGAAAAGTAGAAGAAAAAAAACACACCACACACCTTTTATTTTACCAGCAAAAAATAAATTTACATTTACTAGCTTCAAAAAAATTTGGACAGGATATATGGTGCTACATTTAGCAACGGCATTTTAAGGGCCCTGCTCATAGGAGCTTACAATCTAAAATTAGACAAAACCTTAGAGTGGACACAGCTTTAATTTCTGTGTATAACGGGCAACACATCACATTTTTATCTGCAAGATTATAGAAACATACTTAACAGTCATTCTTACAAAGCATTCCAACATAATATTGCAAAAGACTTATTCAAAACACCCACCACCAGCCCACAATCCACACATACATACATTGGTGACCATGTTCTGCTGGAAGCTGCATTTCGGTGTATACGATTAAACAAGATCAAAAAGAGTAGGTCAGCAGATGCTTCCAAACGATGTTTGCATGATCAGACAGGAACAATACACACACAACATTGACAGCATGGCCACATAAACCCACTTTTGATTGAAAAAATGCACAAGAATTTCATCAAATCTCCCAATATCATTCCTTCTCCATCACAACAAAAAACCTGACCTTCTCAGGCCAAACGAACCCCCCTACTGCAGGCCTTTATATAAGAGAGGTTGTATTGTTAGCACACTGACACGCCCAATAGAAGTACACGCCCACCAGTATCTTTCAATCTGTCTCTTCATGTATGTCTAAAGTGATTGCACCTGATGAGCAGGAACACATAATAGTATTCACAACTGTGTTAGCCTTGGCTATGTGCATCAAATCTCCAACTACAGGACAAAGATCAAAGTCCATTTGCATCCACATAAACAAAGCAACAGTTTTCTAAGCATATGTACCTGTGCAGTGTAAACCCTACAATTTTAAATGTCCAAGTCCCTGGGTATGATTAGTGCTAATAAACATTAACATCAGTCCCTGGCTGCAATGAGCTTCCAATATAAAGTCCAAAATTAACGTTCTTACATTAGAACCTATTTCGACAGGAGACAAATAAGTTGCCAGCATGTCTTTAGATTGTGGTGAGAAACCCATACAGGGAGAACATATAAACTTCAACACAAGCATTAGCATGTTGGGGAATTGAACCAACATCTCAGGTGCTGCTAGACAGAACTGCTACCCACTAAGCCAAAGGGCAGCCCCAAGCATGGTCTCTGCATCTCTGTGGTGTGAACCAGCCCTAAGTCCATAGCCATGCTCAGTGTCACAAGCAATATACAGTATATTGGCCTAAGTATTGGGATGCCTGCCTTTAAACACACATGGACTGTAATGGCATCCCAGTATTAGTATTGGGTTCAAATCTCATTTGGCCCACCCTTTGCAGCTATAACAGCTTCAACTCTTCTTGTCCACAATGTTTAGGAGTGTGTCTATGGGAATGTTTGACCATTCTTCCAAGTGCATTTGTGAGGTCAGGCACTGATGTTGGACGAGAAGGCCTGACCTACAGTCTCCTCTCTAATTTATCCCCAAGGTGTTCTGTTGTGTTGAGGTCAGGACTCTGTGCAGGCCAGTCAAGTTCCTCCACCCCAAAATCACTCATCCATGTCTTTATGGACTTTGCTTTGTGCACTGGTCCAAATGATTTGGTGGAGGGGGATTATGGTGCGGGGTTGTTTTTCAGGGGTTGGGCTTGGCCTATTAGTTTCAGATAAGGGAACTCTTAAGGCGTCACATACCAAGACATTTTGGACAATTTCATGTCCCCAACTTTGTGGGGGCAGTTTGGGGAAAGCCCCTTCCTGTTCCAACATGACTGCACACCAGTACACAAAGCAAGGTCCATAAAGACATGGCTGAGCAAGTTTGGGGTGGAGAAACTTGACTGGCCTGAACAGAGTCCTGGCCTCAACCCTATAGAACACCCTTTGGCTGAATTAGAGTAGAGACTGCGAGCCAGGCCTTCTCATCCAACATCAGTGCCTGGCCTCACAAATGCACTTTCTGGAAGAATGATCAAACATTCCCATAGGCACACTAAACCTTGTGGACAGCCTTCCCAGAAGCTGTTCTAGCTGCAAAGGGTGGGACAAATCAAATTTTAACCCTACGGACTAAAGCTCGATTCACACCTATGCATGTTGCTTTTGGGCGTTTTTGGAGGTTTTTTTTTCATGCTTGCCACGTTTTTGATCAGCATTTTTGCGGCGTTTTTGCGGCGTTTCTGCCGCGATTTGCGTTTTGCGTTTTTTTTTTTTTTTACAGTTTTTTTTTTACAGTCTAAAAGAAAAAAAAAAATGGCAAAAACGCATCAAAAACGCTGCAAAAACGCTGCAAACACGGTGCACTTGCATTTTTGATGCTTGTCCATTGAATTCTATTACATGCAAATCGCTGCATTTTGCATGAAAAAAAGTCCCTGACCCTTTCCAAAAATGCAGAGAAACAAAAAGGCATTGATGTGAACATGTTCCATAGGAACCCCTGTTAAAAAATTCCCGTGCATTTCTGCAAAATGCAAAATGCATCAAAAAACGCACTAGTGTGAATGGAGCCTAAGACTGGGCTGCCATTAAAGTTCATGTGTGTGTAAAGGCAGGCGTCCCAATACTTTTGGCTATATAGTGTATCTGGAAAAGAGTTACAACGGTGGTGGAACCCTCCTACACATAACTACTACAATTAGACATAGTTATAGGACCTGGGAGATGAGACAACTTCCGTACATGAAGTATCATGGTTGGGATTTGAACCCAGACCCTCAGGGATACCTAAGCAGAAGTTCTAACCTCTAAGCCACAGAGCTGCCACATGTGAGACCCTCCTACACATAACTACACATAAATACTGCATTTCTATGGACATACAGGTGATGGAATTACATTACTCAAGAGTTATTCTTCTTGATTTATTCTGTGATATTTGGTGTTTTTTTGTGGGTGAGAGTAGAATATTACCCTCAAATTTTTGGGAATTACATTTTGATTTTTGATGTTGGTACACATATCACATTTTTTGGGCTCAAATTATGAATATTTGGAAATAATAAAAAGCACAAAAAATTGTGATTCATTTTAAATTTCCATCAGCAGTGGTATTGTTTGTGGATTATAAAGACTCCTGTGTGAGTTTGGGGTAAAGATTGTAGTGAGATGGAGAGTAAGGCTCGGTTCACACATGGGCGGCACGACTTGCAGGTCGCCTCAGCGAGGCGACCTGCAAACGACTGCCGGGGCGACTTGCGAGACGACTTCTGCATAGAAGTCTATGCAAGTCGCCCCAAGTCGCCCCCAAAGTAATACAGGAACCTTTTTCTAAGTCGGAGCGACTTGCGTCGCTCCGATTAGAACGGTTCCATAGCACAGAACGGGAGGCGACTTGTCAGGCGACTAGGTCGCCTGACAAGTCGCCCCAGTGTGAACTGAGGCTAACAAGTGAAAGTGACAGAGAAAAATATATTTTACCAAAACATCCAAACATTCCACATTGTAGTATTCTTAAAATCAAAATATTTTAAGTAGAAGCAACAATGTTGCAAAGGAAAATTTATTTCACAGAAAGATACATTTCATCTCAACATTAAAAAGGTTTTTTGTGAAAGTTAGAATTGTTCCATTAGAATCAATGACTGAAACTTCATTTGGACTAAATTAGAGCAGATTTTAACTCCCAAAAAATGCTCTCTAATTAGCTCTCATTTTGGTATTTACTATAGCTCCAGGTAAAAAAGACACTTGAGTTAAAATGAGAGTTATTTTCAGGTCTGAGCATGCTCAGTTGTGTTGGCACCTAGTTGTCCAAAACGGGGAATTTTTCACTTTTCAGACTTTTAAAGATATTTCAGTGTAGAAATCACTTTTTCACACAGTTTAAAAACAGATAATCTTTAAATAATAAACCGCATATTTCAGTACCATTTAGGCAATTATATCATGCTCTAAACATTATTTCCATGTGCAATTCTCTCGGTTTTAGCAGAGTAAGGGTTTGGGCGCTATTTAGTTTCAGGGAGCTATAGTAATTTTGACTTTGGGAGTATTTTCTCACCAGCGCTATAGTGAATACCTATTAGCGCGAATTTGCGCTAAATTGACGCGAATTAGCGCTAATTTGCGGCAATTTGCGCGAATTAGCGCCGTAGCGCTATAGTAAATGACCCCCTATTTGTTTACATGAAAAAATATTTTTTTTTTGCAAGAAAATTACTTTGAACCCCCAAACATTATATATTTTTTTAAAGCAAAGGCCCTACAGATTAAAATGGTGGGTGTTTCATTTTTTTCACACAGTATTTGCGCAGCGATTTTCAAAAGCATTTTTTGGGGAAAAAATACACTTTCTTTAATTCTAATGCACTAAAACACACTATATTGCCCAAATGTTTGATGAAATAAAAAAGAGGATCCTAAGCCGAGTACATGGATACCAAACATGACATGCTTTAAAATTGCGCACAAACGTACAGTGGCGACAAACTACATACATTTTTAAAAGCCTTTAAAAACTTTAGATTTACAGAGGAGGTCTACTGCTAAAATTACTGCCCTTGATCTGACCTTCGCGGTGATACCTCACATGCATGGTGCAATTGCTGTTTACATTTGACGCCAGACCAACTTGGTCACAGATCGCCATAAACGGCCAATCACAGCGGCCGTTTACAGCATGATCGGAGCTTCCAATGAGAGATGATCTCATATGTAAACATATGAGATCATCTCTCATCGCTGCTCTCCCTCCTCACACAGAGACAGCATGTGAGGAGGGAGAGCGAACCGCTGCAGCGGTGAGTCAGAAAAAAAAAAAACTGAAAAAAAGTCAAGTCAGTGTCATCTGTCCCTACTGTCATCCCTCCCCACTGTCATCTGTCCCCAGTGCCATCCCTCCCCACTGTCATCTGTCCCCAGTGCCATCCCTCCCCACTGCCATCCGTCCCCAGTACCATCCGTCCAATGTGCCATCCGTCCCCAGTGCCATCTGCCCAATGTGCCATCCCTCCCCAGTGCCATCCTTCCCTAGTGCCATCCGTCCCCAGTGCCATCTGTCATCAGTGCCACATATTAGTGCCATCTGTCATCAGTGCCACCTGTCAGTGTCACGTGTCATCAGTGCCACATATCAGTGGCATCTGTCATCAGTGTCAAGGGTCATCAGTGTCACGTGTCATCAGTGCCACGTATTAGTGCATCTGTCATCAGTGCCAGGTATTAGTGCCATCTGTCATCAGTGCCACGTATTAGTGCCATCTGTCATCAGTGCCACATGTCATCAGTGCCACGTATTAGTGCCATCTGTCATCAGTGCCATCTGTCATCAGTGCCACGTGTCATTAGTGCCACATATTAGTGCCATCTGTCATCAGTGTCACGTGTCATCAGTGCCACGTATTAGTGCCATCTCTCAGTGCCACGTATTAGTGCCAAATGTCATCAGTGCCACATATTAGTGCCATCTGTCATCAGTGTCATCAGTGCCACATATTAGTGCCATCTGTCATCAGTGCCATGTCAGTGTCATCAGTGCCACATATCAGTGCCATCTGTCATCAGTGCCACGCCAGTGTCATCAGTGCCACGTATCAGTGCCATCTGTCATCAGTGTCATTGTCCTGGTGCTCCAGGGCCTTCAAAAGTGTAATAGGTAGTCAACAAGTTAGATGTGTATTTTATGCTCATAGAACACCTGATGATGCTCCCTGCATGTTGGGCCTCTGTATGTGGCTAGGCTGTGAAAATGTCCCACACACGTGGTATCGTAATACTCAGGAGGAGTAGCAGAATGTATTTTAGGGCGTTATTTGTGGTATACACATGCCATGTGAGAGAAATAACCTATTACAATGACAATTTTGTGGGGAAAAAAAAATCTTTATTTTGCAAAGAATTGTGGGAAAAATTGACAACATCAAAAACCTCACCATGCATCTTACTAAATACCTTGGAATGTCTTCTTTCAAAAAAGGGGTCATTTGGGGGGTATTTGTATTTTCCTGACTTGTTCGGGTCGCAAGAAATGAGTTAGGCCGTCAGTACATCAGGTGTGATCAATTTTTTATGATTTGCACCATAGCTTGTAGACTCTCTAACTTTTACAAAGACCAAATAATATCCATTAATTTGGGTTATTTTTACCAAAGATATGTAGCAGTATACATTGTGGCCAAAAATTATGAAGAAAAATTAATAATTTGCAAAATTTTATCACAGATACTAAGAAAAATGCGCTTTTTTCAAAATTTTCGGTCTTTTTTCATTTATAGCGCAAAAAATAAAAAACTCAGAGGTGATCAAATACCACCAAAAGAAAGCTCTATTTGTATGAAAAAAAGGACAAAAAATTCATTTTGGTACAGTATTACATGACTGAGTAATTGTCATTCAAAGTGTGAGAGCGCTGAAAGCTGAAAATTGGTCTGGGCAGGAGGGGATTTTAAGTGCCCAGTAAGCAAGTGGTTAAAAATCCCCTTAGGCGGGGGGGCAGAAGGCGGAGCCTAGCGGAGCAGACATGCATTGTTAGAGCTCCACACCGCTGAGGAGAGAAGAGAAGGACAAAGCAGAGCCTGCAGGCTCAAAAGGTATCCATTTGAACCTTTTTGCCCCAGGGAACAAACTGTGAAAGTTTGGGCAGGAAATATGGTACTGGGAGGAAACCGTGGCAGAAATAAAAATCACCTCACAAAGAGCTCACAGGCACTCACTGCAGCTGAAGCAGCTCCAGTTACCTCAAAAGATACAGCATCAAGGCGCTCTCACAGACAGAAAATGTCACAGCAAGACTCTCCATTTGAGTCAGATACAGAACAAATCCTCTCACAAACTTCTCCACAAGCCTCCTCAGTATCCCCAGTAATATTATTACAATTTGAAAAGATGCTTCATAAGGCTTTAAAACAAACCTCAGACCAAATAACAAAAAGCCTAACCAAAGAAATAAGAGAGCTGGGAAACCGCACCGCAGCCTTAGAAATAAAAATGGATGAAATTGAAATTACAACCCAAGAAAATATAACAGAATTGGAACAATTAAAAAAAGAGAATTTAATACTTCAAACTAAGCTCGAAGATTACGAAAATAGAGCCAGACGTTCAAACTTGCGCATAAGGGGAATACCTGAAACTGTGACAGACCTGCAATCTACTATTACTGCTCTATTACAAGAACTAAAGCCAGATATCCCTATTGAACGTTTAGAACTGGACAGAGTACACAGAGCCCTCACAGCCAAAAAGAAAGATGGACCCCCACGTGATATAATCACAAAATTTCATTATTACAGAACGAAAGAACAAATACTAATTGCTGCAAGAGAAAAAAAGGAACTTAATTTTCAAGGACACAATTATCAAATTTTTGCTGACCTATCCCAACTTACTATTACTAAAAGATGATCCATGAAACCCCAACTAATGGAACTGCAACGCCACAACATTATGTATCAATGGGGCTTCCCCTTTTCAGTCAGATTTAACTACCAAGGTACAATTTACAGAAGCAGATCAGCAGATGAACTACAACAAACCCTTTTAAAATTAAATCTGACAGAACCCACAAGCAGGAACACTCCCACACGCAGAAGAATGGCATCATCTTCACCTTCAGGCAGCACCCAGAAAATTTCAGAACAAAATGGGAATCATCATTCTCACAAAAGAGGCCGTTATGCCACATCATCCATGGACCAAGAAGATTCAATGGACTGACATCCTAATTCCTGATATCTCTTCATTTATTATACTAAGAGATGGTTCTCTATAAAAAACCTATATTTATAACTGAATGTAACTGCATTCTGATGGTCACACACTGTGTGGGATCATGTTACATTCCAGTTATATTTCTTATTACTTCTGATTCATATAGCCTTAGAATATATAAGTGAAATAAGGAAATTCTTGTTCAGTTATATATTATCAGGTAATAACAATAGATTTATTACTTTTTAGGACAAATATGTTCAATAATCCAGAAGTAATGGAAGCTTTTTCTTTCTTTTCTTAAAACAAATATATTATTACCTAACTAGTTCCTAGAACTATGTTTTTGTTTATTCTAATCTGAAGCAATACAACCTCAATTTTATGAGTTAACATATCTAAACAGTTACATATGAAGAAAATATGTAATTGTTTACTCTAAAAGGGTTAAAATCCCAAAATAATTCAAACTATCTTCATCAATACCAAAGTTATTAACAGTACCTTTCTAACTGAATTATTTAGCCTAGGGCAAGACTAACCATATACAACCACCCTGGAATAAATAATTTCAACAAAAACTATATTCTGCACTCCAATTAATGAAACATCATTTTGATGTCTTTTGACATAGCACTTCTCTCCTGTAAGCGGAAGATCCGTGTACCCCCATTAGCCCTCCTCATTCTCCCAACCATATTATGTGGGAGTGTGACGAAGGCACTTATTCCCCTGAGAGAGATATTTATTCTCTTTCACGGGTAAATTGTGATTACTTGCAAAAAATAATTTATACAATGTATCATCTAATCTCATATGTTTTTTGTTTACTCTTTACTCCAGAATTCACTGGTTTCTTTTCTATCTACTCATCTCTTCAGTCCACACAGGTTGATCTGCGCAGTCAGCTCTGCATAACAAAAAGTAAGTCAAAACTATTTTATCTATTGCCATGGCACCACTGAATATACTTTCCCTGAATGTTCAGGGAATAAATGTCCCTCAAAAAAGGACCAAAGCCTTCCCTACTTTCCATAACAAGAAGGCTCACATAGTATGCCTCCAAGAAACACACTTCACCAAAGATTCTACTCCAAAATATATTTCTCCTTTTTATCAACAAATTTACACGGCTTCTGCCTGTACCAAGCAAAGGGGAACTCTAATTGCATTTCACCGATCCACACCATTCACCTTATCATCAGAAATTAAAGACCCAGAAGGTAGATACCTGATACTCATGGGTTACATAATGGATACAGCAATCACGGTGATTTCCTACTACGCTCCTAACAAACAACCTACACCATTCCTCTCACATAAATTACAAGTGATTAATACACACAAAATAGGAACAGTGATAATGTGTGGGGATTCGAACCAGGTCCTCCTCCCATTTCTGGATAAATCACCTTTTACACCATCCAAAATAACCTCTAGATTACCTTTTTCTCAACTTCTTTCCAAATACAATCTGGTAGATTCATGGAGAGAAAGTAACCCAATGAAAAAGAAATTCACTTATTTCTCGCACCCTCATCAAACCTTCACCAGAATAGATCATATTTTTCTAACAATAGGAATGATACCAGAAATTATTGCATCAGATATAATTCCGATTCCGTGGTCTGACCATAATGCAGTATACACTACTATAGCCTCAGCCATACCAAAGCGCATGACCCAACGTGGTACTTACCGGACATAATGCTCAAACACCCACTACATCAGATGGCCATTGAACAAGCTTTAAAGGAATACATATCAATTAATAATACAACAGACATCTCCCCAATAACACTGTGGGAAGCTCATAAGCCTGTCTTGCGTGGTACAATACAAAGACAAATGGCACTATTTAAACGGGAACGCAAAAATCTAGCAAAAAAACTAGAACTCAATTTTAATGCAGCTTACATATCATTTCAAGATAATCCATCTCAGAGTACAAAATCTCATCTGGAAAAATCTAGATTGGAATACGATCTATTTCTCACTGAGTCAGTTGATAAATCCCTCAAACGCTACAAACACAATTTCTACATGAATACAAACAAACCAGGTACATATTTGGCTCGGGCATTAAATTCGACTAACAAATCTTTCAAACCAATACGTTTGAAATTATCAAAAAATGTTTACACTTGTAATCCAGTTAAAATAGTCCATAAATTTCACTCACATCTCGCAACTTTATACAAGACAAACAATAAATTTAATCCTACAGAGGCTGAATCCTTCTTCTCAAAAATAACCTTACCTGAGTTATCTCAGAATCAAAAAAGCAGTTTGGATGAGCCTATAACTATAGATGAAGTTGCTAACGCCATAAAAGACCTAAAACTTAACAAAAGACCAGGCCCAGACGGCTACTCGGCTTTATACTATAAAACATTCTCAGAAATACTCTCTCCCATTCTCACTGAAACTTTTAACAAACTTCTAGATGGACATTCTTTTCGGCAAGAAACACTAATGGCAATTGTTTGCATGATCCCAAAACCCCTTTCTGATGATACTTCCTGTGTGAATTATCGGCCTATCTCTCTGTTAAACCTCGATATTAAATTATTAGCAAAAATAATAGCAAAACGCCTCAATAGCATTATAGGAAAATTAATACATAGAGATCAAGTAGGCTTCATGCCAAATAGACAGGCAGGCGATAATATACGCAGGGCAGTGTTATTGGCACATATTGCTAAAAAACGGAAAATCCCTTTATGTTTTCTATCTCTCGATATTAGGAGGGCATTTGACACAGTATCCTGGCAATATATGCAATATTCATTACAAAAATGGGGTTTTGGACCCCACTTTTTAACATGGATCAAAGCATTATATAATAAACCCAAAGCCTATATAAAATATGCTGGATACAAATCTGAAGCCTTTAATATCGAAAGAGGTACCCGACAGGGTTGCCCATTATCTCCCTTATTATTTGCCCTTATACTCGAACCCATGGCCCAATACATCAGAACAAACCAAACTATAACTGGCATTGAAGTAGGAGGTATTACACACAAATTATGTATATTTGCAGACGATATATTACTTTTTCTATCATCACCACAGGTCTCTGGTCCTAACTTAATACCAGCTCTTGATGGATTTGCAGCCCTATCCGGCCTTATGATTAATCCTAAGAAATGCCTAGTGCTTAATATTTCACTCACAAACATGGAATTGATCCCGGCTAGGGCTGCACTCCCATTCACATGGGCAGAAAAATCAATCCCATATCTTGGAATTCATTTAACAGCATCTCATTCTGACTTATTCTCAACCAATTATCCTCCTGTATTAAGACAGATCACAAAACAATGGTCACAACTTCCTTTATCCTGGATAGGGAAGATTAATGCAATCAAAATGACTATTCTACCTAAATTGCTTTATCTATTCAGAGTCCTCCCTATTCCAATTCCTTCCTATTTTTTGAGAATAGTACAAAAAAGAGCAACTTTGTTTATATGGGACTCTTCTAAACCACGTATACCTATACACACACTACATCTTCCCAAAAATAAAGGAGGCCTGGGATACCCTAATTTTACTAACTACTACAGAGCAGCACATTTGGCCAGTCTGTCCAAATACCATGCAAAACAGGAAATCCCATTATGGGTATTTATAGAGGCTTCAGAAAATGACCCTCTATTAATATCAAACTTATTATGGCTTGATCCTAAAGACCGCTTTAAAATTCATAATCCCATAACTAAACACTTCTTATCTCTCTGGGATAAACTAAAAACCAAATATCAGTTACAATCTCCACACAATCCTCTCCTTTCTTTTATCAGAAATCCGGCCTTTTATCCGGCATGGATCTACCCAAATTCTTTTAAAGCTTGGACAACATCAGGCATTCAGACACTAAATGACTTCATAGCATCTAAATCATTCCTTTCATTCCCATCGCTTAGAGAAAAATATGATCTACCAAACTCTGAGATATTTAGATATCTCCAAATCAAAAATTTCTATACACCATTCCTAAAGGGGGATACACCATTATCCCAATTATCCATTTTTGAATCAATCTGTACAAAAGATCCATTTGCTAAAGGTACAATTTCATCACTTTATAATCAATTATATGGAGTAGCAAATCTTAATAGACCCTCTTACGTTCAGAGGTGGGAGGAGGACCTGGGACGAACTTTAGAAGACACGGACTGGTCTAACATATGGCTCACATCTAAGTCATCTTCACCCAACATCTTAGCACTGGAGACAAATTATAAAGTCCTAACTCGCTGGTACCTTGTACCCGCTAGAGTGGCAAAATATTCACCTAATACCTCAGCTCTTTGTTTTCGAGGATGCCCAGAAATAGGCACATATTTACACATATGGTGGACGTGCCCAGTAATCCAAACCTTCTGGAAGGAAGTCTTCGTGATTGCATCTAAAATATTTTAAAAAAAATACAACCAGATCCATATTTAACTTTACTTAATCTAAAACCGGAATGGTTAACACTCTCTCAATTCAAACTTATGATCCAACTAATAACAGCTGCAAAACAAACAGTGGCCAAGGCATGGAAATCTCCTACATTGGTACTAGCAGAAACTATTCACAGAATGAATAATACAATGTCCCATGCTAAGATGGTAGCCATCGATCAAAATCAAATTCCAAAATTTGAAAAACTTTGGCATCCTTGGATAAAACAACAGTTCCTGTCAAACTTCAATGACTCTGTCCTGTTGCCATGGTAACAGATTAAATGACTTACAGAGACACCCATTCTAAGGCTTCAAAGAGAACTAAAAAGAATAATAAACTGACGAGCGGGACAACCTTGTGGACCATACCTCTACCTTTCAACCCTTTTTCTTCTTTCTCTTTCCTTTTCTCCACCTTACGATTAAAGCTCATTATCAGAATTTATTTGACCTATATACACTCTACTTGTAAACAATATGTATAGTAGGTATAAATCATTTAAATACCTACAAAAGTAACTAAGGAAATGATATATATCTTTAATTTAGGTTTACGTGAACCCAATGTTTAATATTTGAAATTTCATGATATTTACCTATATAAACCCTACTGTAAAACAATGAGCTTACTTTATAGATCCTTGTAAATTTACTTTATGTATCTTTATAACATTGTATACTCAATAAACTTCTTTTGACAAGAAAAAATCCCCTTAGGTGACACGTTAAAATTTTTACTGGTTACATGTTTTGAGTTACTGAGGAGGTCTAGGGCTATAATTAGAAATTGTGTGATTTGAACACCGTTTACATATGTGGGCGTGACTTACATATGCGTTTCTGCGTGCAAGCAAATAGGGACCAGGGCACTTAAACTTTTTTTTTCTTTTTATTGTTAATTTTACTTTTATTTTTCTAGTTTGACACATTTTTTTTATCATTCTTATTCCTAATACAAGGAATGTAAATATTCCTTGTAATAGGAATAAGCATGACAGATCCTCTTTATGGTGAGATGTGGGGTCAATAAGTCCCCATATCTCACCTCTAGGCTGGGAGGACTGAAATAAAAAAAATAAAAAACTATCTTGGCTTCCCAGCCGACGCAGCACCATTTTTTCTAATGCAGAGGCCGGGCATGATGTCATAACATCGCACCCAGCCTCTGGACAATCATAGAGACTCTGGGGACCATCTGGTCCAACAGAAATCTCTATCGTCAACATCCAGCCCCAGCGGTTCCCCTTCTTCGACTCACCGATGGCAGGGGTGAGTCGGTAGAAGCACCGGAGGGCGGCGGGAGGGGGGATGTCCCCTCTCACCGCCCGTAAGAATGATCAAGCAGCTGAACAGCTGCTATGATCATTCTTATGATTTAGGGAATTGCTGGCTGAAAAAGAAGATATGTGAATGATGTCTGTAGCTGCACCCATCATTTAGATATCACCGCTCAAACCCGACGACGTCATATGACGTGCGGGGAGCCGGAAATGGTTAATGAGGACCAATCCCGATGCAATATCCCTTAGTGTATCCTCTGTGTTGAAATAGCCTCCAATGTTGGCTCCAGAGCTCCAGGGTTAAGAAGAAGAAAACCCTAATGGGTTTTACTTCCTCTTTATTCCCCTGCAAAGGCACTTACCTGCAAACAAAGCCTGCGATGTCCCTGCTGGTAGAAGAATCCATCTTCGTCCCTCTTCCTTCCAGGGCCGAAGGCATGCGCATGGAAGCCACCAGTCATGGCACACGCTGGGGAAGAAACGGCATGGAGGGCCATTTCTTCACTGCGCATGCACCGATGACATAATCTGAGCACTACAAGGCAAATATTTCCAAAACGGTGCACGTTTAGGAGATATTTTCAGTACATATAGGTAAGCCTTATTATAGGCTTACCTACAGTGCCTTGCAAAAGTATTCACCCCCCCCTCTTGGCTTTTTACCTATTTTGTTACATTACAGCCGTTAGTTCAATTTTTTTTAATCTGAATTATATGTGATGGATTAGAACACAGTAGTCTAAATTGGTGAAGTAAAATCTGAAAAATATATAAATAAAACTATTTTTCAGAAATAAAAAACTGATAATTGGCATGTGCATATGTATTCACCCCCTTTGTTATGAAGCCCATAAAAAGCTCTGGTGCAACCAATTACCTTCAGAAGTCAAATAATTAGTGAAATGATGTCCACCTGTGTGCAATCTAAGTGTCACATGATCTGTCATTACATATACACACCTTTCTGAAAGGCCCCAGAGGCTGCAACACCTAAGCAAGAGGCACCACTAACCAAACACTGCCATGAAGACCAAGGAACTCTCCAAACAAGTAAGGGACAATGTTGTTGAGAAGTACAAGTCAGGGTTAGGTTATAAAAAAATATCCAAATATTTGATGATCCCTAGGAGCACCATCAAATCTATCATAACCAAATGGAAAGAACATGACACAACAGCAAACCTGCCAAGAGACGACCACACACCAAAACTCATTGATCGGGCAAGGAGGACATTGGGACTGGGAAACTAGTGAGAGTTGAGGGAAAGATGGATGGTGCTAAATACAGGGATATTCTTGAGCAAAACCTGTACCACTCTGTGTGTGATTTGAGGCTAGGACAGAGGTTCATCTTCCAGCAGGACAATGACCCCAAACACACTGCTAAAGCAACACTTGGTGGTTTAAGGGGAAACATGTAAATGTGTTGGAATGGCTAAGTCAAAGCCCAGACCCCAATCCAATAGAAAATCTGTGGTCAGACTTAAAGATTGCTGTTAACAAGCGCAAATCATCCAACTTGAAGGAGCTGGAGCAGTTTTGCAAGGAGGAATGGACAAAATCCCAGTGGTAATATGTAGCAAGCTCATAGAGACTTATCCAAAGCGACTTGGAGCTGTGATAACCGCAAAAGGTGGCTCTACAAAGTATTGACTTTAGGGGGGCGAATAGTTATGCAAATTGACTTTTTCTGTTATTTTGTACTATTTGTTGTTAGCTTCACAATAAAAAAAAAAAATCTTCAAAGTCGTGGCAATATTCTGTAAATTAAATGATGCATATCCTCAAACAATCCATGTTAATTCCAGGTTGCGAGGCAACAAAACACGAAAAATGCCAAGGGGGTGAATACTTTTGCAAGGCACTGTATATATATCTATAGATATATATATCTATATATATCTATAGATATATATATCTATAGATATATATATCTATATGGATATATATATATCTATAGATGTACCAGTCTGGCTGGTTTAATTATTACCGTACTTGTTTTCCCTTATTCTATGTGCTATTATTTTACCATGCTTTGATACACAGGTTATGCCCTGTTCCATTGTCAATCACTTGCGGTCACTGCTTTTGATTGTATTACATTGTGCCTTATGGTATAAATATCCCCCTCCCTAACCAGCCTTATCACTTCGAATAAGCACAATCAGGGTAAAGTGAGCCTAAGTAATATGGCTAAGCATTGGGACTGTTAGGACTTGTGCACATGGTATGAAAATCAGAAGGGAAAAGTCTGAAGATGAGCTGTCTGTGGATTTTTGGATTGTTGGATTGACTTTTTCATCAGACAAAAGCTGGATGTGCAGGCTATAATTTTTTTGTCGGATGTGAACTCAACATCTGATTTTCGAATGGTCAGTACAGAAATCATCACACAAAAGTCGAAAGTACAAACACACATGCTCGGAATTTAATCAACAAGCCAGAAGAGTTCGGTCTTGTAAACTACTGTTCGTAAACTAGAATTAACATTTGTGATGCGGCGATTGATGAAGTGTCAAAATTCTCATCTTCTTTAAGGGGATAATAATGAAGCTGCTTTGCATGTAGTTATGTCAAACATATTTTAAAAGGCATTTGTATTGTAGGATCTGAAAATCACGAATCAATACTCACCAAACTTCTACTAACATGAAATTAGCAGAAGGGGCCCAAAGGGTGGCGCTTGAGAAATGAACTTCTTCCTTATACTCTCATAGTACGTCACTATGTTTGTGTTTGTCAAACGACAATTTGCGGATAGTTAGTATGCTAGACAAAATCCTGCACACGTTCTTTTGACAAAAATCAGATGCTCAGTCGTCCAACAATCAAACCTAATGAAGGCATATTTTAACTTGCTGTCTATCATTTTAGCTATACACCACTGTAAAAATGTGTATCCATTTTAGAATAATATGTATATGTGACATCTATGGAAAGTTAAGTTTCAATTTCTTGTTAATGGCCTGACTTCTTTTAAATGACGTGTAAGTCCTTTCCTGTTAGCCTTTTCCTGTTGTTAGTTTCTATATGAGTTATTAATATTCTATTTTTGCTTGTTTTAAAACATCCTGTATGCCTGTATCTTTACCATATATTAATGAAAGGGTTGGACTTTTGTTGTGATGTCATTCTCATTATATAAGGGGAAACACGGAAATAAACCGGCAGACCATTTTGAGAACTGCATGTATTGACTGCGTGTCATAACTTCTTATCAAAGTGGTCTCCAGGCCTGATTGGGTTTGAAGGAACACTCTAGGCAGGATATCATACGAGGGTTCATTTGCTCCTAAAACATCCCAACACCCCATTAGTTGGTGTCAGAAGTGGGATGGTCATCATTATCTAAGTCCGGTGAGTCTGATTTAATTATTATTATTTCTCTTACCGTGACATTTAGTTTAAAAAAACATTTCCCTACATGGAATTAACAGAAGGTGTAATGTTAAAAACATTTATGTAAATGTATGAACCTCGGTAGAAGTCCGTTCGGGTGATGGCAGTGTAAGGAACTCTGAGATAGTTTCAAAGGAACTCTGAGATAGTTCCAAGGGGTTCTGAGAAGCCCAAAGTAATAAAGTACAGTACTGTAAGAAGTTTGATAAAGATATCTGATAGAGTGTGCCAGAAAAACCCAACCTCTTTGCTTAACTTTTCTATTGCTTAGAAGATAAAATAAGATATAAAATAAGATAATTTGTTTTTTGTTTTTGTTGTTTACAAAAGTTTTATTTGGAAGTTTAGATGAACAGACGTTAGTTATAAAATGACATCAAAATATTGCATTAATGGGATTGGTTGTATACAATGAAGGAGGTTATTTAACATCGTATAACAGATGAGGTCATATACAATGAACGAATGTTGATATATATAAAAAAGGAAAAGAAAAAAAAGGTAAGACATGACATAGCATTCACATAGGGTAGTGAGAGAAGATAATAATATTATGTTAAAGACAGTTAGGTTGGGTTCCAATAGGCCCATTTCTTTTGGTGAATATGGATAGTATCATTAAGGGTGTGATAAATCCACTCAGATAGTCTGAGGAGTTCCATTCTATTTATTACTTGTTGCCAGGACAAATTGTTGGATTTCCAATTATAGGCAGTCATCCAGTGTATGGAACTGCATAGGGAGTGGAACGGTCTCATACAGGGGGTAGGTATGCCCGGTACATTAGCATACAGCAAGCATATCTGAGGGGAAAGGGAGATTTTTTGTCTCAAGGAGTGTTCTATTAAATCAGATGCTTTGTGCCATATACTGTTTATATGGCTGCAGCTCCAAAAAATGTGTAAGAGGGTACCGGAATCCGAGCATCCCCTAAAACAATTGGGGGAGACGGATGGGTAGAAAGTGTGAAGTTTTGAAGGGGTAAGGTACCATCTAGAAAAAATCTTAATTGGAGTTTCTCTAAAAGTGATAGCTCTATTACATTTGCGTAGATTTATTGACATGGAGTGCCAATCCTCAACATCAATCGAGACATCCATATCCTCCTCCCATTTGAGCATCTGAGTGGACTTATCTGGTACTCCAACACAATTAATATAACTATACAACCTGGATATAAGGCCTCTATCTCTAGAGGATAAAATACATATGTGTTCAAAGGTTGTGTATGAGGGGTGTGTTTTTAGTGCAAAATATTTAGCATAGAAGGATTTGATGTGCTGGTATCTTGGGAGTTCATCAGCAGGTAGATTGTGTGTGGCTTGAAGATCGGGGAATGAGGGGGCAGGAGGCGGAGCCTAGCGGAGCAGACATGCATTGTTAGAGCTCCACACCGCTGAGGAGAGAAGAGAAGGACAAAGCGGAGCCTGCAGGCTCAAAAGGTATCCATTTGAACCTTTTTGCCCCAGGGAACAAACTGTGAAAGTTTGGGCAGGAAATATGGTACTGGGAGGAAACCGTGGCAGAAATAAAAATCACCTCACAAAGAGCTCACAGGCACTCACTGCAGCTGAAGCAGCTCCAGTCACCTCACAAGATACAGCATCAGGGCGCTCTCACAGACAGAAAATGTCACAGCAAGACTCTCCATCCTCTCACAAACTTCTCCACAAGCCTCCTCAGTATCCCCAGTAATATTATTACAATTTGAAAAGATGCTTCATAAGGCTTTAAAACAAACCTCAGACCAAATAACAAAAAGCCTAACCAAAGAAATAAGAGAGCTGGGAAACCGCACTGCAGCCTTAGAAATAAAAATGGATGAAATTGAAATTACAACCCAAGAAAATATAACAGAATTGGAACAATTAAAAAAAGAGAATTTAATACTTCAAACTAAGCTAGAAGATTACGAAAATAGAGCCAGACGTTCAAACTTGCGCATAAGGGGAATACCTGAAACTGTGACAGACCTGCAATCTACTATTACTGCTCTATTACAAGAACTAAAGCCAGATATCCCTATTGAACGTTTAGAACTGGACAGAGTACACAGAGCCCTCACAGCCAAAAAGAAAGATGGACCCCCACGTGATATAATCACAAAATTTCATTATTACAGAACGAAAGAACAAATACTAATTGCTGCAAGAGAAAAAAAGGAACTTAATTTTCAAGGACACAATTATCAAATTTTTGCTGACCTATCCCAACTTACTATTACTAAAAGACGATCCATGAAACCCCAACTAATGGAACTGCAATGCCACAACATTATGTATCAATGGGGCTTCCCCTTTTCAGTCAGATTTAACTACCAAGGTACAATTTACAGAAGCAGATCAGCAGATGAACTACAACAAACCCTTTTAAAATTAAATCTGACAGAACCCACAAGCAGCAACACTCCCACACGCAGAAGAATGGCATCATCTTCACCTTCAGGCAGCACCCAGAAAATTTCAGAACAAAATGGGAATCATCATTCTCACAAAAGAGGCCGTTATGCCACATCATCCATGGACCAAGAAGATTCAATGGACTGACATCCTAATTCCTGATATCTCTTCATTTATTATACTAAGAGATGGTTCTCTATAAAAAACCTATATTTATAACTGAATGTAACTGCATTCTGATAGTCACACACTGTGTGGGATCATGTTACATTCCAGTTATATTTCTTATTACTTCTGATTCATATAGCCTTAGAATATATAAGTGAAATAAGGAAATTCTTGTTCAGTTATATATTATCAGGTAATAACAATAGATTTATTACTTTTTAGGACAAATATGTTCAATAATCCAGAAGTAATGGAAGCTTTTTCTTTCTTTTCTTAAAACAAATATATTATTACCTAACTAGTTCCTAGAACTATGTTTTTGTTTATTCTAATCTGAAGCAATACAACCTTAATTTTATGAGTTAACATATCTAAACAGTTACATATGAAGAAAATATGTAATTGTTTACTCTAAAAGGGTTAAAATCCCAAAATAATTCAAACTATCTTCATCAATACCAAAGTTATTAACAGTACCTTTCTAACTGAATTATTTAGCCTAGGGCAAGACTAACCATATACAACCACCCTGGAATAAATAATTTCAACAAAAACTATATTCTGCACTCCAATTAATGAAACATCATTTTGATGTCTTTTGACATAGCACTTCTCTCCTGTAAGCGGAAGATCCGTGTACCCCCATTAGCCCTCCTCATTCTCCCAACCATATTATGTGGGAGTGTGACGAAGGCATTTATTCCCCTGAGAGAGATATTTATTCTCTTTCACGGGTAAATTGTGATTACTTGCAAAAAATAATTTATACAATGTATCATCTAATCACATATGTTTTTTGTTTACTCTTTACTCCAGAATTAACTGGTTTCTTTTCTATCTATTCATCTCTTCAGTCCACACAGGTTGATCTGCGCAGTCAGCTCTGCATAACAAAAAGTAAGTCAAAACTATTTGATCTATTGCCATGGCACCACTGAATATACTTTCCCTGAATGTTCAGGGAATAAATGTCCCTCAAAAAAGGACCAAAGCCTTCCGTACTTTCCATAACAAGAAGGCTCACGTAGTATGCCTCCAAGAAACACACTTCACCAAAGATTCTACTCCAAAATATATTTCTCCTTTTTATCAACAAATTTACACGGCTTCTGCCTGTACCAAACAAAGGGGAACTCTAATTGCATTTCACCGATCCACACCATTCACCTTATCATCAGAAATTAAAGACCCAGAAGGTAGATACCTGATACTCATGGGTTATATAATAGATACAGCAATCACGGTGATTTCCTACTACGCTCCTAACAAACAACCTACACCATTCCTCTCACATATATTACAAGTGATTAATACTCACAAAATAGGAACAGTGATAATGTGTGGGGATTCGAACCAGGTCCTCCTCCCATTTCTAGATAAATCACCTTTTACACCATCCAAAATAACCTCTAGATTACCTTTTTCTCAACTTCTTTCCAAATACAATCTGGTAGATTCATGGAGAGAAAGTAACCCAATGAAAAAGAAATTCACTTATTTCTCGCACCCTCATCAAACCTTCACCAGAATAGATCATATTTTTCTAACAATAGGAATGATACCAGAAATTATTGCATCAGATATAATTCCGATTCCGTGGTCTGACCATAATGCAGTATACACTACTATAGCCTCAGCCATACCAAAAGCGCATGACCCAACGTGGTACTTACCGGACATAATGCTCAAACACCCACTACATCAGATGGCCATTGAACAAGCTTTAAAGGAATACATATCAATTAATAATACAACAGACATCTCCCCAATAACACTGTGGGAAGCTCATAAGCCTGTCTTGCGTGGTACAATACAAAGACAAATGGCACTATTTAAACGGGAACGCAAAAATCTAGCAAAAAAACTAGAACTCAATTTTAATGCAGCCTACATATCATTTCAAGATAATCCATCTCAGAGTACAAAATCTCATCTGGAAAAATCTAGATTGGAATACGATCTATTTCTCACTGAGTCAGTTGATAAATCCCTCAAACGCTACAAACACAATTTCTATATGAATACAAACAAACCAGGTACATATTTGGCTCGGGCATTAAATTCAACTAACAAATCTTTCAAACCAATATGTTTGAAATTATCAAAAAATGTTTACACTTGTAATCCAGTTAAAATAGTCCATAAATTTCACTCACATCTCGCAACTTTATACAAGACAAACAATGAACTTAATCCTACAGAGGCTGAATCCTTCTTCTCAAAAATAACCTTACCTGAGTTATCTCAGAATGAAAAAAGCAGTTTGGATGAGCCTATAACTATAGATGAAGTTGCTAACGAAATAAAAGACCTAAAACTTAACAAAAGACCAGGCCCAGATGGCTACTCGGCTTTATACTATAAAACATTCTCAGAAATACTCTCTCCCATTCTCACTGAAACTTTTAACAAACTTCTAGATGGACATTCTTTTCGGCAAGAAACACTAATGGCAATTGTTTGTATGATCCCAAAACCCCTTTCTGATGATACTTCCTGTGTGAATTATCGGCCTATCTCTCTATTAAACCTCGATATTAAATTATTAGCAAAAATAATAGCAAAACGCCTCAATAGCATTATAGGAAAATTAATACATAGAGATCAAGTAGGCTTCATGCCAAATAGACAAGCAGGCGATAATATACGCAGGGCAGTGTTATTGGCACATATTGCTAAAAAACGGAAAATCCATTTATGTTTTCTATCTCTCGATATTAAGAGGGCATTTGACACAGTATCCTGGCAATATATGCAATATTCATTACAAAAATGGGGTTTTGGACCCCATTTTTTAACATGGATCAAAGCATTATATAATAAACCCAAAGCCTATATAAAATATGCTGGATACAAATCTGAAGCCTTTAATATCGAAAGAGGTACCCGACAGGGTTGCCCATTATCTCCCTTATTATTTGCCCTTATACTCGAACCCATGGCCCAATACATCAGAACAAACCAAACTATAACTGGCATTGAAGTAGGAGGTATTACACACAAATTATGTATATTTGCAGACGATATATTACTTTTTCTATCATCACCACAGGTCTCTGGTCCTAACTTAATACCAGCTCTTGATGGATTTGCAGCCCTATCCGGCCTTATGATTAATCCTAAGAAATGCCTAGTGCTTAATATTTCACTCACAAACATGGAATTGATCCCGGCTAGGGCTGCACTCCCATTCACATGGGCAGAAAAATCAATCCCATATCTTGGAATTCATTTAACAGCATCTCATTCTGACTTATTCTCAACCAATTATCCTCCTGTATTAAGACAGATCACAAATCTAATAAAACAATGGTCGCAACTTCCTTTATCCTGGATAGGGAAGATTAATGCAATCAAAATGACTATTCTACCCAAATTGCTTTATCTATTCAGAGTCCTCCCTATTCCAATTCCTTCCTATTTTTTGAGAATAGTACAAAAAAGAGCAACTTCGTTTATATGGGGCTCTTCTAAACCACGTATACCTATACACACACTACATCTTCCCAAAAATAAAGGAGGCCTGGGATACCCTAATTTTACTAACTACTACAGAGCAGCACATTTGGCCAGTCTGTCCAAATACCATGCAAAACAGGAAATCCCATTATGGGTATTTATAGAGGCTTCAGAAAATGACCCTCTATTAATATCAAATTATTTATGGCTTGATCCTAAAGACCGCTTTAAAATTTATAATCCCATAACTAAACACTTCTTATCTCTCTGGGATAAACTAAAAACCAAATATCAGTTACAATCTCCACACAATCCTCTCCTTTCTTTTATCAGAAATCCGGCCTTTTATCCGGCTTGGATCTACCCAAATTCTTTTAAAGCTTGGACAACATCAGGCATTCAGACACTAAATGACTTCATAGCATCTAAATCATTCCTTTCATTCCCATCGCTTAGAGAAAAATATGATCTACCAAACTCTGAGATATTTAGATATCTCCAAATCAAAAATTTCTATACACCATTCCTAAAGGGGGATACACCATTATCCCAATTATCCATTTTTGAATCAATCTGTACAAAAGATCCATTTGCTAAAGGTACAATTTCATCACTTTATAATCAATTATATGGAGTAGCAAATCTTAATAGACCCTCTTACGTTCAGAGGTGGGAGGAGGACCTGGGACGAACTTTAGAAGACACGGACTGGTCTAACATATGGCTCACATCTAAGTCATCTTCACCCAACATCTTAGCACTGGAGACAAATTATAAAGTCCTAACTCGCTGGTACCTTGTTTTCGAGGATGCCCAGAAATAGGCACATATTTACACATATGGTGGACGTGCCCAGTAATCCAAACCTTCTGGAAGGAAGTCTTCATGATTGCATCTAAAATATTTAAAAAAATAATACAACCAGATCCTCATTTAACTTTACTTAATCTAAAACCGGAATGGTTAACACTCTCTCAATTCAAACTTATGATCCAACTAATAACGGCTGCAAAACAAACAGTGGCCAAGGCATGGAAATCTCCTACATTGGTACTAGCAGAAACAATTCACAGAATGAATAATACAATGTCCCATGCTAAGATGGTTGCCATCGATCAAAATCAAATTCCAAAATTTGAAAAACTTTGGCATCCTTGGATAAAACAACAGTTCCTGTCAAACTTCAATGACTCTGTCCTGTTGCCATGGTAACAGATTAAATGACTTACAGAGACACCCATTCTAAGGCTTCAAAGAGAAATAAAAAGAATAATAAACTAACGAGCGGGACAACCTTGTGGACCATACCTCTACCTTTCAACCCTTTTTCTTCTTTCTCTTTCCTTTTCTCCACCTTACGATTAAAGCTCATTATCAGAATTTATTTGACCTATATACACTCTACTTGTAAACAATATGTATAGTAGGTATAAATCATTTAAATACCTACAAAAGTAACTAAGGAAATTATATATATCTTTAATATAGGTTTACGTGAACCCAATGTTTAATATTTGAAATTTCATGATATTTACCTATATAAACCCTACTGTAAAACAATGAGCTTACTTTATAGATCCTTGTAAACTTACTTTATGTATCTTTATAACATTGTATACTCAATAAACTTCTTTTGACAAGGAAGATCGGGGAATGAGATAAATTCCCATTTTTGCTGAAGAGATCTCAGTGTAATTAAATTTTTGTCAATCCAGGTAGAGTAAGATTGTCTGTTATTATAGGCACATATGAATCTAGGATCACCTAAAAAGGAGGCTAAAGGTGGTGTGTCTGAGGAGAGTTTAAAAGTGTCTTTATATTTAGTCCATAACTGATAAAATTGAGTTATTATAATGTTTTGTTTCATAAGTCTGCTATATGAGATAGAGTTGGACCATAGAATTCCCTGTAAATGGAGTGGGAGGATTGAGATGGATTCAAACAACTTCCATGGGGTGTTTATCGAGGGAGTGAACCATTGGGTAAGTTGTGTAAGTCTTGTGGCTAGGTAATAAAGCCATAAATTTGGAAGGCCCAAGCCACCCATAGTATGTGGTCTATGCATTAAAGCATAACTGCATCTTGGTTTTTTATCTGCCCATATGAATTTATTGATTTCTCTTTGAAGAGAAGTCAGTTTAGATTTGGGAACATTGATAGGCAGGGCACGAAAATAGTACAGGAGTTTAGGAAGAATCGTCATCTTGATAGCACATATTCTACCAAGGAAGGAAATATGAAAGGAAGACCATGATTTTAGGAGGGATGTGATGTGTGAGAACAATGGGATATAATTAGATTTATACAGCAGGTTGTAAGATGAGGAGATTGTGACACCTAGGTATTTGAATGAGTTGGAACACCAATCAAATGGGAAATTTTTTAATAATAGGGATTGGAGATTTTGGGAGTAATTAATTGGTAAAGCAGAACATTTATTGGAATTGATTTTGAGGCCTGAGATGGATTGGAAAGATTTAAGTTCTTTTAGGAGGGATGGAATAGAAGTGAGGGGGTCTGTGAGGAATAGAAGAGCATCATCTGCATATAGGCTGAGTTTGAATTCTCTATCACCCTTAGTGTAACCTTTTATATCGATACTATTCCTAATCTTGTGAGCTAAGGGTTCAATTGCCAAAGCAAACAATAGAGGTGAAAGGGGGCAGCCCTGTCTGGTGCCTCTACTGAGGGGGAAAAAATCAGAGTTGTGTCCTGGGAGTCTAATTCTAGTTTGAGGGTTGTGGTATAGTGCGTTGAAACCTTGTAAGAATTTTTCTGAAATTCCATATTTGGGTAATAGATAATTTAGATATGACCAGCTAACGCTGTCAAACGCCTTATGAATATCTAGACTGAGAAGGCATACTTTGTGGGAGGTTAGGTTGGCATCTTGGATAATATTAGTGACTAGTCTAGTATTATCAACTATCTGTCGGCCGGGGATAAAACCGGTTTGGTCTATATGTATTAAATTAGTAATGACTGCTGCTAGTCTGTCTGAAAGCAATCTACCAAAAATTTTTAGATCATTATTAAGGACTGATATAGGTCGGTAGTTTTGGGGTAGAGAGTGGTCTTTAAGTGGTTTGGGGATAAGGGAAAGGTTTGCAAGAAGCATTTCATCTGGAAAATGATTACCATTGAGAATATGGTTAAAGAGTTTGGATAGATATGGGGATAGGAGGGAGGAATATTTTTTATAGTATGAAGATGAGAAACCATCTGGGCCAGGGGCAGTAGATGTTTTAAGAGATTTAATAATTTTGCTTATTTCTGCTTCTCTACATGGTGCATTAAGGGATTCTATTTGAAGAGCATTAAGAGTAGGTAGTTGAATGTTGTCTAGCCATGATTTAGAATGTTGATCAAGAGATGGTTGTGGGCTACAAAGTAGGTCTTTGTAGAAAGAGGAAAAGATTTCCAGCACACCTTGCGGATGAGTGATCATGTTTCCAGAGTGATCTCTAAGCTTATATGTATGAGGGGGTTTATGATCATGGTTGAGTTTCTTGGCAAACATGGCAGAGGGGGAGTTACTGTGTAGTAAGAATTTAGCTTTTGAGAATCTCAAGGATTTTTCTGTGTTTGCTGATAATATTTGATCTAGAGCTTTGCGTTTATCATGAATTTGTTTTGTGATTTCTTGGGTGGAGTTTTGTTGTAACTTGTTATAGAGAAGGTTTAAATCTTTGGTAAGATTTTTTATGTTTGTGAGTTTTTCTCTATTTCTTTTGGCTGCTATGCTGATTAAATGGCCTCTTAGAACTGCTTTGTAAGCTGTCCAGAGGGTTGTGGGGGAGATATCATCAATAGCGTTTTCAGTGAAATAGTTTTCAATATGTGAAGAGATAGTTTGTGTTATTAAAGGGTCAGTTAGAATAGAATTGTTTAGTCGCCAATTGTAGGGGGAAGGAGAGAGACCTATGTGTGATGTTTCAAAGTAGGTAATGTCATGGTCAGACCAGGGGCAGGGATGGATTAGGGCGTTGGAAGAATTAGCCAATAATATTGGGGTACAAAAGATATAATCCAGTCTAGCATAGACATCGTGGGGGTAAGAATAGTGTGTATAGGCCCTAAGCCCTACATTATGGGATCTCCATGAGTCTATAAGTTGAAAATTATTTAAATAACGGTTTATAGATTTGGAGAATGCTTTAGAGGAGGGGGAGGTTTTACTTCTGTCTAGGAATGGGTGTGCAGTTAGGTTAAAATCGCCACCTAGAATTATATGAGGTGAGTTGTATTGGTCAAGCTTATCAAAGAAATTTGTGAAAAAGGTAGATTGAGATTCGTTTGGAGCATAAACTGAAGCTAATGTTATTGCTTTATTATCAACAAAACCTTTGATGATAATATATCTACTATCGACATCTTTATATATGTTTTGTATGTCAAGGATAATGGTGTTGCGTATAAATATGGCTACACCTCTAGTTTTATTGTGGAAGGTGGTGTAATAAAATTGATTGTATGTCTTGTCAAAATAATTGGGATGGTTATTGGATGAAAAGTGGGTTTCCTGCATAAGGATAATATCTACTCCCAATCTTTTATAATGTTGGAAGGCTTTTTTACGCTTGTGAGGTGAGTTAAAGCCCTGGACGTTATGTGATATTACTCTAAGCACCATTATATGTGAGTGGGGTAATCAGCTT
This sequence comes from Aquarana catesbeiana, assembly GCF_042186555.1. Lineage (NCBI taxonomy): Eukaryota > Metazoa > Chordata > Amphibia > Anura > Ranidae > Aquarana > Aquarana catesbeiana. The sequence goes on from NC_133324.1 coordinate 941,815,775, forward strand.
ATGAAGAGAATCCATCTTAAGCATGAAATATGCTATATATAAAAATATTTTTGGTGTGTATTTGGTAAACGTAATATTGCTTTTCCTGGAGTAGAAGGGAGCAAAGCAATGTGTGTCTACGAGGAATACTATGTATAGTAGAACATACCATGAGGGTAATGTGCCAAAATAAGAGCAATTATACCAACATTCAGATCTTTGTGGTCGAAAGATGTCATGAAAACTTCCATTTTTTAACAAAATAATGTTTTTTGCCTTAAGGGCAATAAAGTTGTGAAAAAACAAAGTATAAAATAGTAACAAAGGGACAAGAAACATCCTGTCACTAATAAATGAATTAACTTCAAGAGGACAATACAGTCCTATTCCTGCGGGTGCCACCAGGCGCGACAACAAAAATCAGTGGTGCCGCTACTGATAACACAAGCAGGGTGGGGGACAATCCAGCGGCGGCGGATGTCACAGGCCTTATTATTGAGATAATTTAAAGTTTTAAATACAAAACCATATAATGTAACCAAGGGGGAGATGAAGGATGCAAAGAATGGGGGGGGGGAGAGGGGGAGGAAGGGGGGGAGGGGAAGGGGAAGGGAGGGGGGAGGGGAAGGGGAAGGGAGGGGGGGAAGGGGTAAGGTACCAGATGGGAGGCGATATTGTCACATCCTGTCGCGAAGATATGTATGAGAGAAATTAATAAACTTATAGCTCTAAACGAGGGAGGAGGTTTAAAGTGAAAGTCAGTTTAGACAAATAAAATGAAGAGAAAAAAAAAAAAAAAATTTTTTTTCCTTTTTTTTCCTTTCTTCTTTTCTTCCCCCTCTTTCCTTTTTTTCCCCCCTCCTTCCCCCTCCTTTTTTAAAATCATAGAAAGTCCCTCTCTTTTCTTCCTTTTTCTTCTTCATTCTTTTATCTCAAAATCGGAGGGGGATATATGTTGCTGGGGATTTCTCGACTACGTCCGGGGGGGAAAAAGAAAAAAATAGATAAAAAATTTTCCTGAGGGAGGAGGAAGGGTCTTGGGATTCCGATTCTAGAGGAAAAACAATTTAAGATGCCAATTGGATAAGAACAAACTTGATGGCAGTCAATTGGACCATGTTGTGTGAGCATGAAGATCCATTTTCAAAATGGAAAAAAGAAATAAAGAAAAAATAAGTCACTTCCCTCTGTCTACCTTACGGGGGGAAAGAAATTCCTATACAACAGAAGATTGAAAATGTGTTGTATGTGGTCATGAGGGGTCCTCTTGAAATGGTTGACGCCATCTTCTTTGGTTGTTTGCGATTCGTCTGGAAGAAGGAGTGGACCAGATTGGGGAAGGTCTAGGAGATGATGGGAATCTGTTGGGTGGTTCTGGGTCTAGAAGGCCCAACTTTACAAGCAATTCTTTGCCTTCAATTATATTGTAGACTGTGTATGTGGATCCATTGTATGGGATAGTGAGCTTGAATGGAAAGCCCCATCTATATTTTATTCTTGCTGCTTGTAAGATGCTAGTGACGTCCTTCATCCTGCGTCTTCTATCCAGTGTAGCAGGGGAGATATCTGGGTATATCTGCAGCTTTTTACCATCAAGAGAGATGTCAGGAGTGTTTCTTGCAGCATGTATGATGTCCTCTTTGATCAGGAAGTCTTTCATGCACATGACAATATCTCTGGGTGGCTTGTCTGGGGTGGGTTTGGGGCGCAATGCCCTGTGGATCCTATCACAAACAAAAGCTGATAAAGGTTTATCTGGTAGAAGGTTATGAAATATTTTAGAAACTGTAGGCATAAGGTCCGTGACCGACTCTGGAACGCCGCGTAATCTGATGTTATTGCACCTATTTCGGTTATCAAGATCTTCAACCTGGGCTTGCATAAATGCAAAGCTGTCTGCTAATGTTTCATAATCTTTCCTTAGATCATTATGGGCAAGCGACAGTTCATCATGTTTTGTTTCTAGTATGTCGGTACGAGTGCCAATGCTAGCAATCTCTTGTGACAGGGCTGTAGTGGATTTATGGACCTCACTTTCAATCTTGTCCACTAACTTTTCAAAAATGGTAGTCAGACTAGCATCTAAGTCAGCTTTGGAGAGGGGAGATGTGTACTCACTGATCCCAGCGTTAGATGAAAGACTGGATGGGATGGATGCAGATTTCCTTGAGGCCGCCTGTGAGCTGGCGCCGGCGCCATCTTGAGACATTCTCCTGTGCTTTCTGTCTGCAGCGTCCAGCAGAAAGTTAGTTAAGTGGTGTTTGGAGCGTTTAAAATGTCCCGAATCTCTTCCAGGCATGGACCGCTGTGTCCTCTAGCAGTTGGTGTCACTTTCGCCTGGGAATGAGCGATGTAGCCCTGGTGTTTTAGGCCCGTGATAACCGGGACCGACGGAGCTGTGATCACCCACATCCATTCCGCATCGCGCCGCGCATGCGCCCCTTCAAAATAAGATAATTTGTACGTGTATTGTGTGGATTTTGTCAGACGCTGCGAGGTGAGGTGGCGTCCACCATTGTATTATTATGGGTCAGCTTTCAGGGAAGAAGATTCCCCCTCCAGATGCAGGAGAGACATGTAAATGTTATGTAGCCAGAATATGTGGAACTGATTATGTGTATATTAACCCATGGGTAGATAATCTGGCGGGATGGACTGAAACCATGAGGAGTAGTAACCCGTTTCCCGGACAGGGCGAAAATGATACTTTTCACATGGATATGATTAAAGGCCTCTGCTTGGGAGATAGGGAAGCCTTCCCATATTATACGGGAGACCCCCAATGGGATAAGGTTATTGTATGCCCCCTACTAGAGAGTGGATAAGAAAATAAGAAAGAAATGTCCAAATCCAAAGGACAAGGAAGCCCCGGGGTTACATGATTGTGAGAAGAGACTTAAATCAGGTTTCCCATCCCTAGTTCCATGTGCACTAGCTCTTGCGCCCTGCCACGCTCCTGTGCCCCGCCACCTCCACCTTCTGTACCGCAGCCAAACAGGGGATCACCTAAACAAATATACCCCTCATTCTCAAAAGAGGATATGGAGTTTTTGGCTGCATTTGCAGCAGTCCGTCCATTTGAGAATAGAGTGCCACCCGCAGAGGCACCTGCTCTCCCTGCACCCGTTCCACAGCAGGGTGCAGTGGTGGATCAGGCACTGCCTGTGGTCCTACCAAAACCACAGGTTGCTGTCCTAATAGATCAGCCACCACCTATAGTTTCACAAATACAACAGCCAACTGGTGCTGCTTCCTCCAATATGGATGAGGAATTACCCAAGGCTGAAAAGACACCTGCGGAGGAACATAAACCAAAGATGCCCCGCGGACACCATAGAGAAGATCCTGCCCAAACTAGGAGTATAACGCAGAAGTTAAAACAAGCTGCCGAGGGTCAGAGTACAAAACACGCAGTTTTAAAACAGGCAGCTGACAGAGAGCAGCCAGAGAAAGAAGAGGAAGTAACTACGCAGTTAGTTCTGCAGAATTTTCCTTTCATGACTGTGGGTGATGTTCTGGTAATAAAGTCTATTGATATTGAGGATATTAATCGTATTATCAAACATTGCCCCAAACCTTCCACATCAGCTTTGGGGGTGATAACTTATTTAAAGAAAGCTTGTAAGGGTAGAAATTATACACAGGAAGATATAAGGATTATTATAGACAGTTTGGTGGGAACTACCTCCCCTTGGGATTGGACTAAAGTGCCCACCATAAATGTCCTAGAGGCACCCACCACCAAGGCAGAGGCTTATTCACTAAACACTGTTGAAGGAAGGAACCTTATGTGGGAAGATCTAGAGAAGGAAATGAAAAGGGTTTTCATTAATAAGTCATCACTCCCTACTGCAGTAGCTTGCAAACAAAAATCATTAGAGTCAGTGTTGGAATTTTGGAAAAGATTTCAGGAAGTCTGAACACAAGATGCCGGACTTAACACTCAAGATGAAATGCACAGTCTTCTAATACAGACTTATCTTAGCAACCTGACCCCTAAATATGCACTCACTGTGAGACAGCAGATTTCAGACTGGGCTACAAAGAGTATGACTGATTTTCAAAAAACATTGACTGAAAAAGATGCAGCGGGATGTTTTGACATCCCAAACAAACACCAGTACCGACACATTATCAGGATAATTTCTCAGGAAATCAAAGGGGAAACTTTTACAAGAAAAGGGGACAGAACAGAGGGGGTTATAGAGGTGGATATAGGGGAAGAGGACAGCCACAAAGAGGGGACTTCCAGCAAAGGCAACCTAAGACAGGGTGTTTTAACTGCGGAGACCCGGGACATTGGAAAGCTCAATGCCCCTGGCATGACCAGGAGTGTATAAATTCAGGGCCACCCGCTGCCCCCACTCCCCCTCAGGCATCAACCCCAGTACAGCAGCAACATGGTGTTAAGTATCCCATTTCTTGGAAACAACAGCAGTCACAATGAAGCTGCCCGGAAGGTAGTATCCCGGCATTTCCACTTGTCTCTCATTCTTCTCATGAACAGCCTATAGTTTCATTGCTTGTAGACGGGCATGAGGTACCATTCTTGCCCGATAGTGGAGCGACATGTAGTACCAATAGCAAGGATTTTTATAGGGGAGAGATCGTGGATGCTGAGCCTTCAATGGGAATAAATGGGATACTCACCAAAATTTTTAAAACACCCCCACTTTCACTAAGCACCCGTACTGGTGCTGATTGTGATCTTCAACATTGTTTCAGAATTGTTCCTGATTGTCCCGTGAGTCTCTTGGGAAGGGATTTGCTGGGAAAATTAGGTATTACAATGAAAATTACTGCAAAAGGAGGGTTATATGTAAAATCTGACAAGGTTCATCTTTTTACATTGCTCTCACACCCAGAAGAGGAAGATGTCAAATTGAGTGAGTAGGGAGTATGGGCAGTGAATCCTCTTGATGTAGGGTTCATTTCCTGTACGCCCTATAAAGCCACTTTGAAACCAGGAGCTTTACCTGTGTATCATAAACATTACCCCATATCCAGAGAAAAAGAAGAGGGTATAGAGCCCATTGTGGAGGATTTCTTGAAGAAAGGTATTTTAAAATTAATCATCTCTCCTTAAAACACTCCTATCAACCCTGTTAAAAAGCCGGATTCCAGTTACAGGTTTGTACAGGACCTTAGGGCCATAAACAACTTAGTGGTACCAATTGCTCCAATAGTGCCTGATGTGCCATCATTGCTCACCTCCATACCATCCGATGCTGAGTATTTTTCTGTAATTGACCTCTGAAATGCATTTTTTTCAATTCCTGTGGATGAGGAGACACAGCCACTCTTTACATTCCGATTTAAAAATCGGACGTTGACCTGGTGTAGATTGCCCCAGGACTATATAGACTCACATGTTGTCTATTCTATTGTCCTCCAAACCACTCTTAGAGCTTGGACACCTGAACATGGTTCAGTCTTGCTGCAGTACGCGGATGATCTGCTACTCTGCAGCTTGACAAGGGAGGCCGCCATGGAGAATGGGAGAAATCTTTTGAAATGTCTTTTTGAAAGTGGTCATAAAGTGTCAAAGAAAAAGTTGCAATGGTGTCAGAAAACATTTGAATATCTAAGGTTTGTTCTCAGAAAAGGAGAAAGAAGAATCAGTCATAAAAGAGCTACGGCTCTGATGGGTCTGCCCCGCCCACTCAACAGGAAGGACATGCTCAACTTCCTAGGTATGATTGGTTACTGCCGCCAATGGATACCTGACTGCTCTTACTGTGACAATCTCCTGAGACAGGCCACAGGTTCAGATATGCCGGACTGAGTTAAATGGACAGATGAAATGTGTAATGCTTTTGTGTATTTGAAAAATGCTATGGTAACAGCCCCAGGACTCGGCCTTCCCAATTATAATGTGATGTTTTATTTGTATGCCGGGGAAAACTGTACAACGATGGCAGGTGTCCTCGCTCAGGAGCATGGAGGCCCTGTTGCTTTTTTCTCAAAGGTGGTACCGGTACCAGTTCAGGGCATGCCCGCATGTTTCAGAGCTTTAGCATCTTGTGCTATGGTGGTCGAGATGGCTGCAACTTTCACTTTGGGCCATGATACTACCTTGTATACTACTCATAATGTGTCCACATTACTGGGGAATATACATATGCAACACATGTCCGCCCAAAGGTTGAGCGGCTATGAGGTGATACTGTTGTCAAATCCAAAATTGCATATTAAATATGCTTCCCCTAATGCAGGCCCAGCTCCAATTTTAAATGCCCTGCTAGGATTTAAAGGAGAGCAGGATGAGGTGGTGCCACAACATGACTGCACCAACCTCATTCACCAAGACACATCTCCCAGACCTGACTTGTCCCCTACTGCTTTGTCAAATGTGAAAAATGTGTATGTGGATGAATCTTGTTCTAGGCCGAATGATCACACATATCATGCAGGATATGCGGTTGTGCAACTTCCAGATGTCATACTTGAGGCCAAATCTATCCCATATCAATCAGCACAAGCTGCAGAATTGATCGCATTTACCAGGGCATGCCAAATATTTGAAGGTCAAGATGTGAACATTTACACTGACTGCAAATATGGGTCTGGCGTGGTATATGACTTCGGTGTCATATGGAGTAGGCGGGGTTTCATTGCAGCTGATGGAAAAAGCATCTCTCATTCCTCTCTAGTTGTGTCATTGTTAAAAGCCATTCAGTTGCCTAGAACTCTTGCCATAATACATTGCAGAGCACATACAGGCCAACAAACAGAGGTAGCTAGAGGAAATGCCCTAGCTGATTCAGCAGCCAGACAAGAAGCTCTCTGAATTACCTTGTTTTGACCATGTACTGTCTGACCTACAAGATTAAGCCTCAGAAGTCAACATGAGAGATTGGGAAAAAGTAGGTGCACAAATAGATCCAAAAACAGGACATTTGTGGAAAGAGGGGAAGGTATGTATACCAACGGCAAGTGCATCACTTTTTATTGCCCAGTATCATGGAATAGGTCACAGAGGCTGGAAGGCAACTTGTGAATTACTAGGCAAGGATTTTTACATTTCAGATCTCCCCTGGTTGACAAGGGATTATGGGGCTGATTTACAAACATGTTGGCACATTTGCGTGTGCAGGAATAGTTATTGCGACATGGCGCATACTTAAACAAATAGAAACCAGCTGGTGACTTGCGCCGGATGCGCGGAATCGTTGCACACATGGGAGCAGACACATTCTTAAATACAGAACAGACATCGGGCACTTGCTCATTGAAATGCTGATCATGTTAATGAGCTTTTCCTTATCACATGGAGAATATTGCTTCCAGTTTTATTCCATTCATTAATTTCTTTTTGAAACAACTCAATAATCATTCTAGAGATCTTCCTCCTATCAACAACGTGCGGATATTCCCTGGACTTGGAATGTGAAATGTCATAATTGTCAAAATGTAATTGTGTGCATTTTATGGTGATAATCTATAATCATTGGTGGACCTGAAACTTCCATGAAAACATCTTCAATACATGTCTGTGTATTATGCATTCTGGACAATTCATTTCCCCATACACTGTGCAATGTGATTGGATGATATATAAATCTACTCATCTATCTGAGCAATTATTTCCCCATACACTGTGCAATCTGATTGGATGACATTTAAATCATTTGTCTGAGCAATTCTTTCCCCATACACTGTGCAATGTGTAAAGGGTTAATACCCAAAAAGAGAAAGCAGCTTGTGTCTGGTGGTGTAGCTGATTAGTAACTCCTATTCAGAATGTGTCAGCACAATACCAGATGCAGTTCCGTGCGGTTTTTTCTGCACTGAGGCCCCATTCACACTAGCGCGTTTTTTGATGCATTTTGCATTTTGCAGAAATGCACGGGAATTTTTTAACATGGGTTCCTATGGAACATGTTCACATCAATGCTTTTTTGTATCTCAGCGTTTTTGGAAAGGGTCGGGGACTTTTTTTCATGCAAAAAGCAGCGTTTTGCATGTAATGGTTTTCAATGGACAAGCATCAAAAACGCAAGTGCTGCGTTTTTGCAGCGTTTTTGATGCGTTTTTGATGCGTTTTTGGTGCGTTTTTGCCGTTTTTTTTTTTTATTTTTTTTTTTTTTTGTAATTTTTTTTTAAGACTGTAAAAAAAAATGAAAAAAAAAAAAAAAAACGCAAAACGCAAATCGCGGCAAAAACGCGGCAAAAACGCTGCAAAAACGCGGCAAAAACGCGGCTCAAAAACGTGGCAAGCATGAAAAAAAAACCTCCAAAAACGCTCAAAAGCAACATGCATAGGTGTGAATCCAGCCTTAGGCTGGATTCACACCTATGCATTTTTAGTGCTTTTTGCATTTTGCAGATTTGCACTACAGAACATGTTCCATAGGAAACAATGTTAAATGGACTGTACTGCAAATCAGCAAAATGCAAAAAGCACTAAAACTGCATAGGTGAGATTCAGCCTCAGGGCCAGTTCACACCAGATGCAGTTCCATGCTGTTCCATTTTTTCTGCACCAATACAGTCAGTTCCGGTCAGTTTCTGCACCAGAAACTAACTGCATGGTGTGAACTAGAGCCATTGGAATGCATGCATTTTTAGTGCAGAACAAAGTGCACGGAACTGCGTCTGGTGTGAACTAGCACTAAGGCACTCGATTCACACCTATGCATGTTGCTTTTGAGCGTTTTTGGAGGTTTTTTTTTCATGCTTGCCACGTTTTTGAGCAGCGTTTTTGCGGCGTTTTTGCGGCGTTTTTGCCGCAATTTGCGTTTTGCGTTTTTTTTTTTTTTTTAGAGTTTTTTTTTACAGTCTTAAAAAAAAAAAAAAAAAAAAAAAAACGGCAAAAACGCATCAAAAACGCACCAAAAACGCATCAAAAACGGTGCACTTGCGTTTTTGATGCTTGTCCACTGAATTCTATTACATGCAAAACGCTGCATTTTGCGTGAAAAAAAGTCCCTGACCCTTTCCAAAAATGCAGAGAAACAAAAAGGCATTGATGTGAACATGTTCCATAGGAACCCATGTTAAAAAGTTCCCGTGCATTTCTGCAAAATGCAAAATGCATCAAAAAACGCGCTAGTGTGAATGGAGCCTTAAAATGCATGCAGTGTTTTCCATGTATTCCAATGGCTCTAGTTCACACCATGCAGTCAGTTTCTAGTCAGTTCCGGTGCAGAAAAAAAGTGCTCGGAACTGCATCTGGTGTGAATTGGCCCTCAGAACTTTAGTGCTTAAAGAAACCAAAGGTATAGAGACAAAATTCTCCGATTACACCAACTTGAATCAGAATATCACAATCACTTCCTACAATTCCAAATAGGGATGACCTGAACACCCCCCTGTTTGGTTCGCACCAGAACATGCGAACAGGAAAAAAGTTTGCTCGAACACGCGAACACCGTTAAAGTCTATGGGACACGAACATGAATAATCAAAAGTGCTAATTTTAAAGGCTTATATGCAAGTTATTGTCATAAAAAGTGTTTGGGGACCCGGGTCCTGCTCCAGGGGACATGGATCAATGCAAAAAAAGTTTTAAAAACGGCCGTTTTTTCAGGAGCAGTGATTTTAATAATGCTTAAAGTCAAACAATAAAAGTGTAATACTCTTTAAATTTCATACCTGGGGGGTGTCTATAGTATGCCTGTAAAGGGGCGCATGTTTCCCGTGTTTAGAACAGTCTGACAGCAAAATTACATTTCGAAGGAAAAAAACCCATTTAAAACTACCCGCGGCTATTGCATTGCCGACAATACACATAGAAGTTCATTGATAAAAACGGCATGGGAATTCCCCACAGGGAAACCCCGAACCAAAATTAAAAAAAAAATGACGTGGGGGTCCTCCTAAATTCCATACCAGACCCTTCAGGTCTGGTATGGATATTAAGGGGAACCCCGGCCAAAATTAAAAAAAAAAAAAATGACGTGGGATTCCCCCTAAATTCCATACCAGACCCTTCAGGTCTGGTATGGATTTTAAGGGGAACCCCGCGCCAAAAAAAAAAAAAAAAAAACGACGTGGGGTCCCCCCAAAAATCCATACCAGACCCTTATCCGAGCACGCAACCTGGCAGGCCGCAGGAAAAGAGGGGGGGACAAGAGTGCGCCCCCCCCGAACCGTACCAGGCCACATGCCCTCAACATTGGGAGGGTGCTTTGGGGTAGCCCCCCAAAACACCTTGTCCCCATGTTGATGAGGACAAGGGGCTCATCCCAACAACCCTGGCCGGTGGTTGTGGGGGTCTGCGGGCGGGGGCTTATTGGAATCTGGAAGCCCCCTTTAACAAGGGGACCCACAGATCCCAGCCCCCCCCTGTGTGAAATGGTAAGGAGGTACTTACCCCTACCATTTCACTAAAAAACTCAAAAATGTTAAAAATGACAAGAGAGTTTTTGACAATTCCTTTATTTAAATGCTTCTTCTTTCTTCTATCTTCCTTCATCTTCTTCTGTTTCTTCCTCCGGCGTTCTCGTCCAGCATCTCCTCCGCGGCGTCTTCTATCTTCTTCTCCTAGGGCCGCTCCACACCCATGGCATGGGGGGAGGCTCCCGCTCTTCTCTTCATCTTCTTCTTCATCCTCTTCTCTTCTTCCTTCTTCTCTTCTTCATTTTCTTCTCTGGGCCGCTCCACATCCATGCTGGCATGGAGGGAGGCTCCCGTTGTGTGACGGCGTCTCCTCATCTGACGGTTCTTAAATAACGGGGGCGGGGCCACCCGGTGACCCCGCCCCCCTCTGACGCATGGTGACTTGACGGGACTTCCCTGTGACGTCACGGGGAATGCCACAGGGAAGTCCCGTCATGTCCCATGCATCAGAGGGGGCGGGGTCACCGGGTGGCCCCGCCCCCCGTTATTTAAGAACCGTCAGATGAGGAGACGCCGTCACACAGCGGGAGCCTCCCTCCATGCCAGCAAGGGTGCGGAGTGGCCCGGAGATGAAAATGAAGAAGAGAAGAAGAGAAGAAGGAAGAAGAGAAGAGGATGAAGAAGAAGATGAAGAGAAGAGCGGGAGCCTCCCCCCATGCCATGGGTGCGGAGCGGCCCGAGGAGAAGAAGATAGAAGACGCCGCGGAGGAGATGCTGGACGAGAACGCCGGAGGAAGAACCAGAAGAGCCAGAAGAACCAGAAGAAGATGAAGGAAGATAGAAGAAAGAAGCATTTAAATAAAGGAATTGTCAAAAACTGTCTCTTGTCATTTTTAACATTTTTGACAGTTTTTTAGTGAAATGGTAGGGGTAAGTACCCCCTTACCATTTCACACAGGGGAGGTGGTGGGATCTGGGGGTCCCCTTGTTAAAGGGGGCTTTCAGATTCCGATAAGCCCCCCGCCCGCAGACCCCCACAACCACCGGCCAGGGTTGTGGGGATGAGGCCCTTGTCCTCATCAACATGTGGACAAGGTGTTTTGGGGGGCTACCCCAAAGCACCCTCCCAATGTTGAGGGCATGGGGCCTGGTACGGTTCAGGAGGGGGGGCGCACTCTCGTCCCCCCCTCTTTTCCTGCGGCATGCCAGGTTGCGTGCTCGGATAAGGGTCTGGTATGGATTTTTGGGGGGACCCCACGCCGTTTTTTTTTTTTTTTTTTTTTTGATGCGGGGAACCCCACGTCATTTTTTTTTTTAATATTGGCCGGGGTTCCCCTTAATATCCATACCAGACCTGAAGGGCCTGGTATGGAATTTAGGGGGACTCCCACGTCATTTTTTTTTAAATTTTGGTTCGGGGTTTCCCTGTGGGGAATTCCCATGCCGTTTTTATCAATGAACTTCTATGTGTATTGTCGGCAATGCAATAGCCGCGGGTAGTTTTAAATGGGTTTTTTTCCTTCGAAATGTAATTTTGCTGTCAGACTGTTCTAAACACGGGAAACATGCGCCCCTTTACAGGCATACTATAGACACCCCCCAGGTACGAAATTTAAAGGGATATTACACTTTTATTGTTTGACTTTAAGCATTATTAAAATCACTGCTCCTGAAAAAACGTCCGTTTTTAAAACTTTTCTTTGCATTGATCCTTGTCCCCTGGGGCAGGACCCGGGTCCCCAAACACTTTTTATGACAATAACTTGCATATAAGCCTTTAAAATTAGCACTTTTGATTTCTCCCATAGACTTTTAAAGGGTGTTCTGCGGCATTCGAATTTGCCGCGAACACCCCAAATTGTTCGCTCGGAATTCGGCGAACTTGCGAACAGCCAATGTTCGAGTCGAACATGAGTTCGACTCAAACTCAAAGCTCATCCCTAATTCCAAACTAGCCCAACTGAAGCTCATAAAATAATGCTAGAAAAGACTAAACTTGAACTAGCCCTACTCCTGGCTGAAGCGGCTAAGACTATCCACAGATCTAATCATACGATTTATACCAAAGCAAACAAACCAGACACATACCTGGCCTTACGCCTTCACAGACCAGACCGTGTCCGTGTCCCTATCAGACTCAGACTGACTAAAGATAACGTAACTAGTAATCCGATTAAAATTCTCTCCGAATTTCGTAAACAATTAGCAAATCTGTATGAGCCCAAATCAGCGTTTTCGCTGAATCAGGCGGAAAAACTCCTCTGTAATCTTCCAATTCCTACGTTATCCAATGCTAGTCGTGAACTAATGGAGAGCACGATCACTACGGAGGAAGTCTTTTCAGCCATCAAGTCGCTCAAACCCCATAAACGCCCAGGCCCGGACGGCCTCCCGAGCCTTTATTATAAAAATTTGCAACTGAATTAGCCCCCCTTCTTACCAACTCCTTTAACGCTATACTTAAACAGCACTCCTTCGGCAGAGACACATTGACAGCACTTATATCGATGATCCCGAAACCAAACACGGACGCCACCTTATGGTCCAACTATAGGCCAATTTCACTTTTAAATGTGGACATCAAGATCCTGGCCAAAATTTTAGCCCTAAGCCTTGATCCCATTATAGGGGGATTGATCCATAAAGACCAAGTAGGTTTCATACCTAAATGGCAAGCGAGTGATAACATTCGCAGAGTAATCCTCCTACAACACTTAGCCCGCTCACGTAAAATCCCGATGCACTTCCTTTCCCTAGATATCCGGAAAGCTTTTGACACAGTCTCTTGGCCCTATTCATTTTATATTCTCCAACTTTGGGGCTTCGGCCCACACTTTCTGGGGTGGATCAATGCACTATACAATCATCAACAGGCGTACGTACATTATTCAGGATTCCGTTCAGATCCCTTTCCAATTCTACGAGGAACCAGGCAGGGCTGTCCTTTATCCCCCATATTGTTTGCGCTCGCGATCGAACCCTTAGCTGCACTGATAAGGAATAACTCTGATATCCGAGGCTTGGAGATTGCTTCAACCTCGCATAAACTGTGTCTCTTTGCTGATGATGCTCTCATGTTCATCACATCTCCCCATACTACCCTCCCAATCCTACTGCACACCCTGGATAGGTTTGCTCGGGTCTCGGGGCTAGAAATCAACCAAACCAAATTGAGGGCTCTCAGTGTGTCTTTGCCGCAAGCTGATATAGATATGCTACGCCAAAATTTTCCTTTTCACTGGTCCACCACATCTATTCCCTATTTAGGGATTAAACTGAGGAGCGATCCATCCCACTTGTTCCAATACAATTATCTCCCAATGCTAACCCAACTAACTTCTCTTCTTAATCTTTGGTTACCCTTATGTGTCTCCTGGCTCGGACGCATTGCAGCTGTTAAAATGTCCTTACTACCGAAATTGTTATATTTATATAGAGTACTCCCTGTCACGGTCCCTCCTTATTATCATAGGTTCATACAAAATAAAGTCTTTAAATACATCTGGGGCCCCACAAGACCCAGAGTGACTAGATCCGTTCTTCTCCGTAACAAGCTCAATGGAGGCCTTGGTATTCCAAATTTTCTACATTATTATCATTCTGCAAGGCTGGCTCAGACTACTCTCTATCACTCGAAACACAAAATACCACTCTGGGTCAGCCTTGAAGCTATTGACTCATTTCCGATTACTATAACTAATTTGCTATGGCTTTCCCCAGCATCACGAGGCCCCATAACCAATCCACTCACACAACACACACTCAAACTCTGGGATAAATTGAAGATACCCTTCAAACTGATCTCCCCACACTCCTCCCTCTTGTCTTTCCTAGGTCACCCTCAATTTTATTCAGCCTACACTGAACCAACATCATTTCAGTCCTGGGTGCAGGCGGGCCTGACTCGCATATTTGATCTAGTTAACAGTGATACTATTAAATCCTTCGCCAGTATCCAAGCACAAGCGCAGCTCCCCAGTAGAGAATGTTTCCGTTATCTCCAAACTGCTCACTTTGCCCAAACAACAATAAAATCTTTCTCTGGGCTGGATACTTTGACAGAGTATGAAGCCATGTGCGATTCGGACCCACATGCCCCAGGAATTATCTCCCGACTCTATGCCCATCTCACTACACCACCCTCGAGCCCCCCCCACTTACGCGCAACGAAGGTTAAAAGACTTAGAAATTAATATTGAAGCGGAGGACTGAGTGACTATCTGGACCAACACAAAAAACTCATCCCAAAACATTATTGCCTCAGAGGCAAACTACAAAGTGTTGATGCGATGGTATCTAGTCCCGGCCAGAATTGCTAAATTTTTACCTGAATTTTCCCCAAACTGTTTTAGGGGATGCGGTGACAGAGGTACACACTTGCACATCTGGTGGACATGCCCACTGGTGCAGCGCTTTTGGGAAACTATATTCCAAATGGCATCTACCCTCCACCAAGTCACCCTAAAACCCAACCCAGCGACAGCTCTGTTCAATCTCATTCCACAAGATTACACAAGAGCACAGCTTCGCCTCCTCCTTCAGCTATTCACTGCAGCTAAGCAAACGATTGCTAAGGCATGGAAAACACCCACACTCAGTATAGCTGAAATGAAAAATAGGATCACCCAAGCAATGGTACATAGCAAGATCGAAGCGAAAATTCTAGATAAAGTCTCTCAGCACGCCAAAATCTGGCAACCATGGATTGAGCACTTCCTGCCAGCTGGTGTTGACGAACACCTATTGGGATTCTGAATCTGTTTCTACCTAAACCTAAGATCTCGACACCACACCTCTGCCCATGCGGCTCGGCCGACCCACGTCCCCTCTTGCTCCTCTTCTTTCAATCTGCTCTTACCCCCCCTCCCCCTCTTTCTTCTTTCTCTCTCCTTTCTTCTTCTATTAATACTATTACTATACTATACTATAGTATTTTTTGGCTTGGAAATTAATTAGAACCCTCAAACATTATATATATTTTTAGCAGAGTACAATGGATATCATTGCAATCATTTTTTCACATTGAGGCGTTTTGCAGGTGCTAAAAATAGTGCCTGCAAAGTGCCCTGAAAGAGCGGCTCCATTCACTCCAATATGAAAACCTCGAGGGCTTTCACACTGGAGACACAGCAGCGGCTGTTTCAGGGCGCTTTGCAAGCACTATTTTTAGCGCCTGTAAAATGCCTCAGTGTGAAAGGGGTCTTTATGTATAATCTGTGGCATGTAAACTCCCCCTCAATGTAAACCCAAGATAACAAAAAAACAGGGAAAGTCTTTGGGGTTGATTTACTAAAGGTAAAGCCACTTTGCACTACAAGTGGAGTTGGTGGAGATCTGAGGGGGCCATGCAAGGAAAATAAAAAACAGCATCTTTGCTTCTACATGATTGGATGATAAAATCACCAGTGCTTCCCCTCAGATTTTCAGCGACTACACTTGTATTGCAGAGTGGATTTGCCTTTAATAAACCCCAAAATACCTAATAATTTGGGGTGTACACAACAAAGTGCTAGAGTGCAATTTGCCTAATGGGGACACTAGTTAGAGTGACCTGTGTGTCCCCAAAGAAAGGCATTGGTAGAGTTTTACCCTCACTTCCTGTTTAGCTATGTGACAGAAAGTGAAGCCAATTTTAAGAAAAGGGACACAAAGCCCAACCTAAAAAAGACAAGCAGGGGTTCTAACACTCGCTTGTTTTCCCTCAAATGCCCAAAATTAGAATAGGATTGTCTGGCGCTCGATTTTAGTTCAGTGCTCTAAATCAGTGCTTCTCAACCCTGTCCTCAAGTACCCACAACAGGCCATGTTTGCAGGTTTTCCTTCATCTTGCACAGGTGCTTTAAATCAGTCAATGGCTTTGTATTTTGGACAGCTAGTTTAGCCAAGATAAAATTCCCTAAACATGTCCTGTCGGGGGTACTTGAGAACTGAGGCTGAGAACCACTGCACTAAAGTGGAAAATGTAATACTTACCTCTCTGTAATATCTTTCCTGATGCCTATCCATGGCAGCATATACACAATCCATACATATGCTACCATGAAGACACCAGGAGAGTAACTTAGACAAAGGACACATTTTTGAGATTTTCCATGCCAATCAGCCTAGTTAAAGCGGGAGTCCCGCAAATTTTTTTTTTAAGTCAGCAGCTGCAAATACTGGAGCTGCTGACTTTTAAAATAAGGACAATCACCTGTCCCGGGGTCCAGCGATGTCGGCACCCGAGACCGAACCGTCCCTCGGTCCTCGGGTGCTGCCACCGCCATTCTCAGTGAGGGAATCGAAGTGAAGCGTTGCGGCTTCACTTCCCGGTTCCCTACTGCGCATGCACGAGTCGCACTGCACATTCGCAATGGTCCCCGCTGTCTCTGGGACCTGTGTGTGTCCCAGCAGACAGCACGGGGGGTAGGGACAGGAGGGGGAATAGACTCCCGTGGAGTCTACGCCGGAAGTAGGTGCAAATACCTGTCTTATACAGGTATCTGCATCCCCCTCCCCCCTGAATGGTGCCAAATGTGTCACTGGAGGGGTCGGGTTCCGAAAAGCGGAGGTTCAATTTTTGTGTGAACCTCCGCTTTAAATGTAAGATTCTGCCTCGCTCTCTGTGGCGTGACGTATCCACTGGGCATGCGCAGTTCGTCGTATGCATTTTTCGACGAGAGACAAGCCACGGGAGCGCGCGGAAAGAGAAAACTGACGTAAGAGAAAACTCCACAGGGAACACTGACGTAAGGAAGAACTCTGCAGGGAACACTGACGTAAGGAAGAACCCCGTTGGCTTAATAATGTCAGCTGCAACACCGCATCCAGCCCAGCCCCCAACACATCCCTAGGCTGCTCTAGAGAAAGGGGGCAAGCGCCATGCTTAAGCAGTGTATTTGTCAGGGAAGCTTGGATTGACACAGCGGTGCCAGCGGGAGGGCCAAGGTCTGTGCTTCCAGAGGGGGCGGGGCCCTGAATAGCTATGTATGTGTAAGTGACCTACACTGCAGTTTAAGAAAGCCCATCAGAGATCCCGTTCCCAAGAGCTTGCAATCTATTAAAATGACATACAGTTTATCTCTGTTTACTTTTTGTTCTTTTGACAAGTGTGCTTTAGATAGAGCATGTCAAGCCGTAGCTGTGCTCCCTGGGGATATGCTGATCGCCCATCCGTGCTGCTGCTGGAGGGAGCCCAGGTGACCATAAATGAGAGCCCTACAGACTTGGTCATGGTGAGTGACCAAGTCACCAAGTGGTATATCCCCCATACCATCCCATACCCCACTCCATCTCCCCTGAGGACTTAGGACCTCTAGGCAACTCACCTGGGGATTGGGTCCCTCTAGGTCACTCACCTGTGGACAGGGACACCCATTTTCCCTGGGGACTGAGACCCCCTTCTCCCATGGGGACTGGGACACCTTCTCACCTGGGGACAGGGACCCCTTTTCACCCGGGGACTGGGATCCTATCTCACCTGGGGACAGGACCACCATCTCCCCTGAGGACAGGGAACCCACCTCCACTAAGAACAGGAACCTGATCACCCTGTGTGTGCCAAACTCACCTCCCTGCCCCTGTGTGTGCCAACCTCACCGTCCTGCCAGATCACCCTGTGTGTGTCAACCTCTGTCTAAGACAGGTATTTGCACCTACTTTCGGCATAGACTCCTACGGGAGTCTAAGCCCCCTTCCGTCCCCTCCCCCCGTGCAGTCTGCTGGGACACACACAGGTCCCAGAGGCAGCGGGGACCAGTAAGGAAGCGCAGCGCGACTGGCGCATGCGCAGTAGGGAACCAGGAAGTGAAGCCGCAATGCTTCACTTCCTGATTCCCTTACAGAGAATGGCGGTGGCAGCACCCGAGGACCGAGGGACGATTCAGTCTCGGGTGCCGACATCGCTGGACCCTGGGACAGGTGAGTGTCCTTATTTTAAAAGTCAGCGGCTGCAGTATTTGTAGCTGCTGACTTTTTAAAAAATTTTCGCGGGACTCCCTCTTTAAGATTCTCTCCCTCCACACACTCCCCGTGGCTTGCCTCCCGTCAGGAAAATGCATATGACGAACTGTGCATGTGCAGTCGATACGTCACACCAGCTGTTCGGGAAATCAGCTGGAGTGATGTGACGTACTGCGCATGAGGGTCGGTCTACCCGGATCTTGTGTCTAACATCCGCCGGTACCGACCTGCCAAATTTGGGGTCTCTAGCTCAAAGTATGGGGGAGATATGGACTTCCAAAGGGGAACGACCCATGGTGCCCACCAAGGTCGAGGGGGCAGCGAGATCGGAACCAGTCCCTTGGTGCCCCATGGCCGGTCTGAACTTTTCGCTTTACCGGTCCATATCTCTGGAACCGTAGGTCACAGGAACTTCAAACTTGGTAGTTGGGGGTTCATAGAGGCCCCCTAGCTGCAGGCCAAATTTGAGGTCTCTGGAACGAAAGGTGCCCGAAATGACTTTTCTGAAAACGACCATGCATGCTTTGTGTCGACCTAACTTTCAAACTCAAGCATTTTTTGGGCTCCAGGAAAGTCATCTTCTGAACCGTTTGAGCTAGGAGTCCAATTTTTGGATATGTTGTAGATCTAGATCCCATGAGTCGGCACACCAAATTTGGGGTTCCGGAGATAGGAGTCCTCAAAGTCTCCCCAAAGGAATTTGGGGTTCCGGAGATAGGAGTCCTCAAAGTCATCCCACCGGTAGAGGCCAGAACCTAAGTCCGAATTTTCTGGGTAGCAGAACTGGTTTTACCGCCCTAGGGGTGCCATTTTTGGAGATGGTTACGGGCCAACCATATTGTCTAGGAACCCCAAATTTGGATCACATGTAGTGCATCATCTCCCCTAGAAGTGTGCCAAGATTGGTGTTCCTAACCCCAACATCTGAGGAAATATGAGCCCCCCAAGTTGACAGAGTTTCCCATAGACTTCAATGTTAAACGTGCGGTTTCTAACGGTTGACCCTTTGGGGTGCCACCGGCCCGCCAAACGTTCCCTGGACCCCAAACTTGGCCAGCGAGTACCTGAAGAGCATCCCCATAGCCTCCCCATGTCGCTGTATTTTTAAGACCCATAGAACTGGAGAGCACTACGTACATCTTTGCCGGTGTTTTGTGAGGGGTGCACTGGTCCCCGAAAGTGGAGGGGGGTGCCATTCTGTAGAAAAGGCCTGAAATATTCACCGTAGGGTCTAGGAACCCCAAATTTGAATCACAAGTAGTGCATCGTCTTCCCTACAAGTGTGCCAAGTTTGGTGTTCCCCATCCAAATTGTGGCGGATTTCACTTATCGCTCAACCATTCGACGACCGAAAAAGCTAGCGAAGCCAAACTTGCACCCCTTTTTCCCAGATATCACAGCTACACCTCATAAAAATGTGGAGGTTCGGGACCTTTTACCAGGGGTTTACCGGGGCCAAAATGTTGACCGTCTTCACGGTACCGGTGCTCCCTGACCATGGGTCATAAAATTACAAAACTTGGGGGTAAAATAGAAGCGCTCTATGGGTACCCCCACACCGAACCGGGGCCCGGTACCACAAACGGAACCCTCCGGTAACCAGAAAATGGCACTTTAAAATGGTGTAGCTCAGACGCGGTTTACCGGGGAAGGCTCCGGTAGGTCATATTTGAATATATAAGGCCTTTTATAGATAATGGCACCCCCCTCGACTTTCGAGGACCTGTGGACCCCTCACAAAACACCGGCAAAGACGTGCGTGGCACTCTCTGGTTCTTTGGGTCTTAAAAATACATCGACACTGGGAGGCTTTGGGGATGCTCTTCCGGTACTCACTGGCCAAGTTTGAGGTCCAGGGAACATTTGGCAGACCGGTGGAACCTCAAAAGGTCAACCGGTAGAAACCACACGTTTAACATTGGAGTCTATGGGAAACTCAGTCAAATT
The DNA here is from genome assembly GCF_042186555.1 of Aquarana catesbeiana. Classification (NCBI taxonomy): domain Eukaryota; kingdom Metazoa; phylum Chordata; class Amphibia; order Anura; family Ranidae; genus Aquarana; species Aquarana catesbeiana. The sequence continues at coordinate 941,835,926 of NC_133324.1, forward strand.
GGGGGGCTGATATTTCCTTGGCTGTTTGGGCTAGGAACACCAAGCTTGGCACACTTGTAGGGAAGACGATGCACTACTTGTGATTCAAATTTGGGGTTCCTAGACCATACGCTTGGCCCGTAACCGTCTCCCAAAGACAGCACACCTCGCTTCACTTTGCCGCCTAGGGGAAAAACTGCCGATATTGGGGCAAGTTTGAGCTCCGGTTTCCGGGGACTCACTGAGACAAATCACACTAAACTTGGCACACTTATAGGGGGGTGGCATGGCTACATGTGGAAGAAATTTCCGGTCCAGAGAACTAAAGGAAGGCCGGTACCGACTCCCCAAAGTAGGCCATTCTCTAACATGGGAGTCTATGGGAAAACCAGGCCAAATTGTGGTGGATTTGACTTATCGCTGAACCATTCGACGACCAAATGGGCTAGCGACACCAAACCTGCACCCCTTTTCCCCAGATATCACAGCTACACCTCATAAAAGTTTGGAGGTTCGGTAACCCTTTACCGTGGCCACAATGTTGACCGTCTTCACGATACCGGTGCTCCCTGACCATGGGTCACAAAATTACAAAACTTAGGGGTAATGTAGAAGCACTCTATGGGTACCCCCACACCAAACCGGGGCCTGATACCCCAACCAGAACTTTCCGGTAACCGGAAAATGGCACTTTGAAACAGTGTAGCCCGGATCCGGTTAACCATAGAATGCTCAGGGGGGTCTCATTATAATATGTCAAGCCTATTCCACCGTATGGCACCCCCGTTGACTTTCAGGGACTGGTGGCCCCCTCACACAACACCGGCAAAGACGTGCGTGGCGCTCTCTGGTTCTGTGGGTTGTAAAAATACACTGAGGATGGAGGCTGTGGGGATGCTCTTCAGGTACTCACTGGCCAAGTTTGGGGTCAAGGGAACGTTTGCCGGGCCAGTGGCACCCCAAAAGGTCAACCGGTAGAAACCGCACGTTTAACATTGGAGTCTATGGGAAACTCGGTCAATTGGGGGGCTGATATTTCCTCAGATGTTGGGGTTAGGAACACCAATCTTGGCACACTTCTAGGGGAAACGATGCACTACATGTGATTTAAATTTTGGGTTCCTAGACCCTACGGATGGCCCGTAACTGTCTCTCAAATACGGCACTCCTAGGGTGGTAAAACTGGTTCTGCTACCCAGAAAATTCGGACTTAGGTTCTGGCCTCTAGCAGTCTGATGACTTTGAGGACTTCTATCTCCGGAACCCCAAATTTGGTGTGCCGACTCATGGGATCTAGATCTACAACATATGCAAAAATTGGACTCCTAGCTCAAACGGTTCGGAAGATGACTTTCCTGAAGCCCAAAAAATGCTTGAGTTTGAAAGTGAGGTCGACACAAAGCATGCATGGTCGTTTATATATATACAATATCGTTTTACATACATAGCTATTCAGGGCCCCGCCCCCCTCTGGAAGCACAGACCTTGGCCCTCCCGCTGGCACCGCTGTGTCAATCCAAGCTTCCCTGACAAATACACTGCTTATGCATGGCGCTTGCCCCCTTTCTCTAGAGCAGCCTAGGGGTGTGTTGGGGGCGGGGCTGGATGCGGTGTTGCCGCTGACGTTATTAAGCCAGCGGAGTTCTTCCTTACGTCAGTGTTCCTTGCAGAGTTCTTCCTTACGTCAGTGTTCACTGTGGAGTTCTCTCTTACGTCAGCGTTCTCTTTCCACACGTTCCTGTGGCTTGCCTCTCGTCGAAAAATGCATATGATGAACTGCGCATGCCCAGTGGATACGTCACGCCACAGAGAGCGAGGCAGAATCTTACATTTAAAGAGGAGGCTCACACAAAAATTGAACCTCCGCTTTTCGGAACCCGACCCCTCCGGTGACACATTTGGCACCATTCAGGGAGGAGGGGGGTGCAGATACCTGTCTAAGACAGGTATTTGCACCTACTTCCGGCGTAGACTCCACGGGAGTCTACGCCCCCTCCCGTCCCTACCCCCCGTGCTGTCTGCTGGGACACACACAGGTCCCAGAGACAGCGGGGATCAGTAAGGAAGCGCAGCGCGACTGGTGCATGCGCAGTAGGGAACCAGGAAGTGAAGCCGCAACGCTTCACTTCCTGATTCCCTTACAGAGAATGGCAGTGGCAGCACCCGAGGATCGAGGGACGATTCAGTCTCGGGTGCCGACATCGCTGGACCCTGGGACAGGTGAGTGTCCTTATTTTAAAAGTCAGCAGCTGCAGGATTTGTAGCTGCTGACTTTTAAAAAAATTTTCGCGGGACTCCCTCTTTAAGATTCTCTCCCTCCACACGCTCCCCGTGGCTTGCCTCCCGTCGGAAAATGCATATGACGAACTGTGCATGTGCAGTCGATACGTCACGCCAGCTGATCGGTAAATCAGCTGGAGTGATGTGACGTTCTGCGCATGCGCAGTACGTAGGAGGCATTTTTTGACAGGAGGCAATAATCGACGTTACACCGGTGTAGTGTTGATTATTGCCTCCCGTTGAAAAATGCATACTACGTGTCCCCTCTTTCCTGGGATGGGCTCAATCGGAGAGAAACTTCCACACGGTTGCTCGCAGGAGTGTCGGTCTACCCGGATCTTGTGTCTAAAATCCACCGGTACCGACCTGCCAAATTTGGGGTCTCTAGCTCAAAGTATGGGGGAGATATGAGAGAGTCTTCCAAATGGGACTGACCCATTGTGCCCACCAAGGCCGAGGGGGCAGCGAGATCGGAACCGGTCCCTTGGTGCCCCATGGCCGGTCTAAACTTTTCGCTTTACCGGTCCATATCTCCGGAACCGTAGGTCACAGGAACTTCAAACTCGGTAGTTGGGGGTTCATAGAGGCCCCCTAGCTGCAGGCCAAATTTGAGGTCTCTGGAACAAAAGGTGCCCGAAATGACTTTTCTGAAATCCACCATGCATGCTTTGTGTCGACCTAACTTTCAAACTCAAGCATTTTTTTGGCTCCAGGAAAGTCATCTTCTGAACCGTTTGAGCTAGGAGTTCAATTTTTGGATATGTTGTAGATCTAGATCTCATGAGCCAGCACACCAAATTTGGGGTTCCGGAGATATGAGCCCTCAAAGTCATCCGACTGGTAGACGCCAGAACCTAAACTAAATTTTCTGAGTAGCAGAACCGGTTTTACCGCCCTAGGGGTGCCGTCTTTGGGAGATGGTTACGGGCCAACCTTAGGGTCTAGGAACCCCAATGTGGACCACATGTAGTGCATCGACTCCCCTACAAGTGTGCCAAGTTTGGTGTTCCTAACCCCAACAGCCGAGGAAATATCAGCCCCCCAAGTTGACTGAGTTTCCCATAGACTACAATGTTAAGCGTGCGTTTTCTACCGGTTGACCTTTTGGGGTGCCCCCGACCACCAAACGTTCCCTGGACCCCAAACTTGGCCAGTGAGTACCTGAAAAGCATCCCCACAGCCTCCCGGTGTCTGTGTATTTTTTTAAGACCCATAGAACCGGAGAGCGCCACGCACGTCTTTGCTGGTGTTTTGTGAGGGGTCCACTGGTCCTCAAAAGTGGATGCCATTCTGTAGAAAAGGCCTGAAATATTCAAATGAGACCTAACGGAGCCTTCCCCGGTGAACCGGGTCCGAGCTACACCATTTCAAAGTGCCATTTTCCGGTAAACGGAGGGTTCCGGTTGGGGTACCGGACCCCGGTTTGGTGTGGGAGGTACCCATAGAGTGTCTCTACATCACCCCCAAGCTTTGTAATTTTGTAACCCATGGTCAGGGAGCACCGGGACCGTGAATACGGTCAACATTGTGGCCCCGGTAAATCCCCGGTAAAAGGTCCCCGAACCTCCACATTTTTTTGAGGTGTAGCTGTGATATCTGGGAAAAAGGGGTGCAAGTTTGGTGTTGCTAGGCCATTTGGTCGTCGAATGGTTGAGCGATAAGTGAAATCCGTCACAATTTTGCCTGGTTTCCCCATAGACTCCCATGTTAAGTGAGGGGCCAACTTTGGGGAGTCAGTACTGGCCTTCCTTCGGTTCCCTGGACCCGAAATTTATTGCACGTGTAGTCATGGCTCTCCCCTATAAGTGTGCCAAATTTGGTGGGATTTGACACAGTGGGTCCCCAGAAACCGGAGATCAAATTCGCCCGTTTTTTCCCCCAGGCGGAAAAATGAAGCGAGTGGCCCATTTTGGGGAGTCGGTACCGGCTGCCCTTTGGTTTCCTGGACCCGACATTTCTTCCACCTGCAGCCATAGGTCTTCCCTATAAGGGTGCCAAGTTTGGTGGGTTTTCATGGAGTGGGTCCCTGGATACAGGAGCTCAAAATATCTCCCAAGCCTCTCCTACACTCCTATACTGTTTTCTTTCTGCCAGCGGAAAAATCAATTAAGCGGCTCATTTTCGGGAGTCGGTACCGGCTGTCGTTCGGTTCTATGGACCCAAAATTTCTACCACATGCAGCCAGCAGTGTTCCCTAAAAGTGTGCCAAGTTTGGTGGGTTTTCACCGAGTGGGTTACCGGCAATCGGAGCTCAAAGTATCTCCTCTAGCCTCTCCTACACTGTGCCTCTCCACTGTGTTCTGTGACTCCCGTCGGAAAATGCATCCGACGAACTGCGCATGTGCAGTCTTACGTCATGCCAGCTGATAGGGGAATCAGCTGGTGTGACGTAGTGGATGCATTATTCGACGGGAGGCACTAATCGACAAAACACCGCCCCCCCCCCACACACACACAATCTTGCCTCTTTTCAGGGCAAGGTAAAGATTGCTATCTGTGAGCTTTATATAACATAGGTTTGTGTGCTAATGAGGCAATTGAAAACACATGGACAGTCCATGAAACACACAAAATGCAGGTTCACCCAATGTAGAGAGAACTTCAAAGTGGGTACACCTGTTAAAGATGTCCTTAAATTACTAACCCAAAAAACACACTGTCTGAGCATGCCCAGAAACATCCAAGTGCTGTTCACACACACAAAAAAAAAACTAAAGTCCCTGAGCATGCCCAGACCAACCCAAATGCAGCTAGCACCAAATAAGCCACCCCCCTGTCCAAAATTAAACACATCATCCAGCATGTCCTTAATTAGATCCCTTTCACACTGAGGCGTTTTTGCGGCATTTTAGCACTAAAAATAGCGCTATTAAAACGCTCATAAAATGCTCCCCATGCATCTCAATGGACCCTTTCACACTGAGGCGTTGTGCTGGCGGGGCATTGAGAAAAGTCCTGCAAGCAGCATTTTTGGAGCAGCTTTTGGGCATTGAAAAAAGCGCTTCAAAAACGCCCCTCTCCATTGAAATGAATTGAAAGCGCTGTAAAAACGCCTGAATAGCGCCTATAATCTACCCTGAGCTGTAGAAAAGTCACATGATCTCACAAAAAAGTAAACATGCAAGCAGAAAAGAGAGCATCTACATGTAGGGAGGTGGGGTTGTTGTTTGACGCCCATGCTTCAATAACGCTTGAAAAAGGCTGTTAAAATGCCCACAGCGGTGCAGTAATTTTACCGCTAGCGCCCCAAAAACACTGTACAAACACGGTAAAAATGCGGTAAAAACACTAAGGCATTTTAGGGCATTTTTGAAGCGCCTCAGTGTGAAGGGGCTCTTAAGGTTAAGAAAAAAGAAGGTGGAAAAAAGTACTGGACTGCATCAAAAACGCACCAAAAACGTATCATAAATGCACTAGATCACATCAAAAAATGCACATGCATCTGGACTGCGTTTCTATGGAGTGAACTAGCCCTAAAGCTAATAACTTGGGGGGCGGCTTACTCTGCCTGTAAAGTGGTGCATCTGTAGCATGTATCCAAAATGCTGCTTCAAAGATGTACGGCTTTAGAGAAAACATCCAAATCGACATTGCAGCTGCAAGATTTTAACACAAAACTAAAAATAGCCTGCCCCCCAATACATACAAGGCCATTTGGGGCTGTAAAGACTTAAAATGAGAACCCCCATGTGAAAAATATCACCCCAAAATCTAAAAATATTGTGCCCCTCCTCACACACTAACAAACCCCTAGCCAAACACACAGCAAGCCAGCCCATGAAAGGGGGGGGGGGGGTGCTTAGGGGCAGGAGGGGCTCTGGCACCCCAAAAGTCAACCACCTTGTCCCCATATTCAGGGGGACAAGAGCCTCTTCCACAAAACCCTAGGCTGGGGTTGTGGGGGGCTGCAGACAGGGGGGCTTTACGGAATGTAGAAAGCCCCTTTAAAGTATTGGGTACAAGGTGGTTTGTGGTTGGTATTGGGCTGAGCCCAACATGCCCCAAAGGCAGCCAACTATGTTGAGTGCATGGGGCCTTGTATGGTTCGGGAGGGAGTTGGGCGATCGCTCTTCTCGCCCCTTTCCTAGCTGGTTCTGTTGTTTGCTCTGAAAAAGGATGTGGTTTGGATTGGTGAAGGCAGCTCACAGCCTTTGGAGATTGGAGAATGGAGTGTGGACTTCCCCTTTAAAAGCAAAAACTAGCCCAAGGAAATCATATGTATTAGAGGGGGAAGGTTAAATGCCCTTTTAGGAGGAGCTAGAGGAGCGAGAGTCTTTTTACATAAAGTTTAGAGGTGCGCCCGTTCAATCCACGCAAATGCATTTACGTTGCTTGACATTTACTAAGATTTTGGCCACGCAGAGAACCAACGCAAATGCCGCTTGCGCATGCGGAGTGCTTGAATTGACCTCACACAGTTCTAAACGTACTTGCAGGCACAGCAAACTTGTTCAGAAAAAGTTACTTTCTCATTCTATTTTGGGCATATTTGTTACTTGGGCAGTTATTACTATACTTCCTCACATCACCCCCATGATATTGGCACTTCCAGCTTCTTTTAATTTTGAGTTGAAGATGTCCTGTGCCATGTCCATAGTGGCATAATCGCCTCCTCCCATGCGCAGAGATTACTGTAGTAAATGGGGAATAGCGCTGTGTTACTGGCGCAAACGTTTTATAAATACCAAAACGTACGTTGCGCCTCAGCATGCGCCTCAACTCATGACGCAAACAGTTCGTAAATCAGCCCCCCGTGTATGGGGAAATGAATTGCTCAGACAAATGAGTAGATTTATACATTATCCAATCAGATTGCACAGTGTATGGGGAAATGAATTGTCCAGAATGCACAATACACAGACATGTATTGAAAAGATGTTTTCATGGAAGTTTCGGCTCCACCAATGATTATAGACTATCACCATAAAATGCACAATTACAAGTCCAGAGAACATCCGCACAGTTGTTGATAGGAGGAAGATCTCTAGAATGAATATTGAGTTGTTTCAAAAAGAAGTGAATGAATGGAATAAAACTGGAAGCAATATTCTCCATGTGATAAGGAAAAGCTCATTAACATGAATAGAACTACAATGAGCAAGTGCCCGATGTATAAGCAGTTGTGCACGCTGGAGAACGCAGATGCGCCTGTGTGCAACACACATATTTAACAAGCTAAAGCGCGTGCGCCCTGTCAGGCGAGGATGAAATGGTGAGCTTTGACAATGCGCATGTGCAGTTGAGTAAGCTGAAAGAAGGGTGTAAAAAGGCTTGATTAGTTGTAAGACAGATCTACATGTTCTGGACAGAATTTGTGCATTTAAACAATATTATATACATACTTTTTAGCCTGGTAACAGAAGATGGTAAACTGTAGTAAAGTTATCCACAGTATTCAGACAAAAATGTAGAAGATTACATTGGCTGCGCTTGCTAATGGTAGGCGCGAAGAATTGCGCAAGTGCGCAATAGCGCTTTCTATGTAAATATGGTTTGGTGCATATAAGTGCACCATAATTTTTGATAAATGTCTTTAGTCCCGTTTTTTGTGCAATTGCTCCAATTTCTCCACTGCACCACAGGCGCGGGTCTTTAGTAAATCACCCCCTTTGCTACAATGTAAAGTAGTGAGTGTACAGCTTGTATAACAGTGTAAATTTGCTGTCCCCTCAAAATAACTCAACCCACAGCCACTAATGTCTAAACCGCTGGCAACAAAAGTGAGTACACCCCTAAGTGAAAATGTCCAAATTGGGCCCAATTAGCCATTTTCCCTTAATGCTACAAGGTCTCAGGTGTGAATGGGGAGCAGTTGTGTTAAATTTGGTGTTATCGCTCTCACTCTCTCATACTGGTCACTGGAAGTTCAACATGGCAACTCGGCTATAAGAAGATTGCCAAGAAACTGAGCTGCAGCACGGTGGCCAAGACCATACAGTGGTTTAACAGAACAGGTTCCACTCAGAACAGGCTTCGCCATGGTTGACCAAAGAAGTTGAGTGTACATGCTCAGCGTCATATCCAGAGGTTGTCTTTGGGAAATAGACATATGAGTGCTACCAGCATTGCTGCAGAGGTTAAAGGAGTGGGATGGTCAGCCTGTCAGTGCTCAGTCCATCCGCCACACGCTGCATCAAATTGGTCTGCATGGCTGTCGTCCCAGAAGGAAGCCTCTTCTAAAGATGATGCACAAGAAAGCCCGCAAACAGTTTGCTGAAGACAAGCAGACGAAGGACATGAATTACTGGAACCATGTCATGTGGTCTGATGAGACTAAGATAAATGTATTTAGTTCAGATGGTGTCAAGCGTGTGTGTACTTTACATTGTAGCAAAGTGTCATTTCTTCAGTGTTGTCACATGAAAAGATAGAAGAAAATATTTATAAAGATGTGAGGGGTGTACTTACTTTTGTGAGATACTATGTGTGTGTATATATATATATATATATATATATATATATATATATATTGTATGGATAAATTAACCTTTTATCTTATCTTAAGGCAAAGTATGATAAAGTTATTGCTGAACAAACATCTCCACAGCAGAAATGTAAGAACTGCTCTGGTCCATAGGGGGTGTAAAGATGTGAGAGCCAAAATTGTTAAGGATCATTGTGTGTTTATGCTAATAAATAATATTATTTTATATGTATTGCTAAAAAAAAGAATTAAATAAAATAAAGCAGATTTAAAATGATGCATTTATGGAAAGTTCAGCAAGTAAAACAGCTCAAAGTAGAAGGAGAATAAAGAAACATATTCAGTACAATGAGAAATTGAAATACATAAAAAGAGAGAGGAGAGAAGAGATGATTACATTGTCACTAACTTACTGTGGGAATGTCACTAATTAATGTTCAGCATCATGTCACAGAATTATGTACACAGTCTGTGATATTCAGAATGGCAGAGATTGTTTTATTTTCTATGTATGTGAAGATTAAAACCTTATCTTCCTCTAATTCCTATAAAAGCTGGCTCTTCTGGATTTTTCTGAGGATGACATTTTTTATATATAAGACTCAGTGCTCAGAACCGATCTTTAAGGTCCAGTTTGGAATCAGAGAATTAGGGATGGATTTCTATCAGGAGGGTGATCTTATCATTGGAGGAGTGTTCACAATATCCACAACTACTATACATGACACATTTTTAGAAAACAATACCAGGATACTTTTATGTCAACCGTAAGTTGCATTTTACAGTATAGTTTACATTTTTCTTTGTCCTTCGTTCTATTTTTTTTTTGTTTTGTTAGTATGTAATTGATGACATTCTCATTTTCTAATCCAGTGATTAGAAATGAAAGGGATTCTGTGAAAATGTAAAAATAGGAGTTGCCTTTAAAGACGTGTTTAGAAACCTGTATTGTGGAAGTATTGGACTGTCATTGGTGACCTCTCCTTCTACAAATATTAGTTTCCTGGCCTAAATGCTGATCCTCCATTTTCAGTTATTCATTGATCACAAACCTGGGACAATATGAGGCTCAAGAATTGTGACTTTCCTAATTTGAAGGCTTGTCTCTGTCTCCTTCCACAGAAAGGTTTTCCCAGTTCGGCACCACAGAATTTTTTTTTCATTTTTTGCACACATGTAAAAAGCTTCATTTTGGCAATAAAATCACTTAAAGTGATTGTAAAGTCTTGTTTTTTTCTAGTTATAAATAACAAACATGTTATACTTACCTTCCCTGTACAGTGGTTTTGCACAGAGCAGCCGTGTCCTCCTCTTCTGGGGTCCCTCTTCGATGCTACTGGCCCCTCCCTCCTGTTGGACGCAGCTTGCTATTGGAGCACCCGAGCCGAATCACAGCTCCGTGTGTCCATTCAGACACGGCGCTGCGGCCTGGCCCTGCCCCTTTCTCTTCTCATTGGCTGACTTTGATTGACAGCGATGGGAGCCAATTGCGCTGCGCTGCTGTCTCAGCCAATGAGGAGGGGAGTCCTGGGCAGCTGAGACACTACTGCAACATCCCTGGATAGAGATGGGGCTCAGGTAATTATTAGAAGGGCTGAGGGGGGCTGCTACAAACAGAATGCTTTTTATCTTAAGGCATAGAATCACTTAGGATAAAAAAACCTTCCGACCTTCACAAAAACGTTCAACCCCCAGAACATTATATATTTTCTGAAAGCAGAGGCCATGTAAAATAAAAAGATGAACAATAATAACAAGTACTAGTGCGCAAACCACAAACCTAAGACCAGTAATCAGAGCAAAAAAGGATGTAAATGATATAGCTGCCACCATAAGGGTGTTCCCACACCAATAAAGGAGATCTGGCAAAATAATAAATTAATCAAATCAATTATAAGTGTACAACAACTAGGTATATAAGGAAATTCAGGACCAGAAAATCCAATAAATACTTATGTCTAAAAATAATCTTCCATCACATTGGGTAACTAGGGATCAAGGTGAATCAAAGTTACTTCAATAAATGGATCACAGAATAAACTAATCCCAGAGACGACCAATGAATGGAGTCTCACAGCAGGAGAGTAAACTAGATCCGGGAGAAAGAATCCTAATTAAAATGAATCCTAAACACTCATCAAATAAAAATGCCTTCCCATAATAAATGACACAATTGTGTGAATAAATGAGCAGATAACACAATCCAAACTAATAAATAACCACAATAAATATTAAATATAGTGTAAAACGGTAAAGTGCAGATAATACAAATTGTGTAATAATAATAATTAAAAATAAAAAACATGCCACACTTCACAAAGTGCAAAAAAGATTAATATATAAATAAATAAATTATGGAAAAGCCAATAACTGTGCTTCAAATGGTGAAAAAACTGCGTAAAAAGGTGAAAGTCCCATAGACAATGCAATCCAGATTGTGACAATTAAATTGAGTGAAAAATAGTTCATCCAAGATTCCCAGTGTCAGCACTCAATCATATGTGTAGATAAAGTGAATCCAGGTGTAGTTCCCCCAGCCTCTCACCTCAGGGCTGAACGATAACAGCCTTAAAAATCAATACTAGTAATCCCATCTATTCTACGGTCCCCTTAACGGTAGTTCCCTTCCACTTACATCCACTTACATAGCAGTAAATGCAAGCAAGCATAGCATCTGATGGTAACACAGCTGCCTCCCGAACCCGGTGTCTTGTCGAATACTGTCCCCCCATCGGATAGTGTCCGCCCTGTACTGCGCAGGCGCAGTACGGAGAACAAACGAGACGCCGAAAGTCTACGAAGTTCAACAGCTGATCATCAGCTGTACACGGCGCCTGCGCATTTATTCTGCCCTGTGTCCAGGTTCATTCCCCACTATCCAAGTGGACATAGAGTTAGAATAAATAGATGGGAGGCCGTGCCCGAAGCGTGGCGAGTGAAGCGAGCCCGCTAGGGGCCCTCTTACAAAGCCTTCACTATTGAGTGCCCAAGCGCCGTGTACAGCTGATGGTCAGCTGATCAAGTTCGGACACTTTCGGCGTCTCCTTGTCCTCCGTACTGCGCAAGCGCTGCGCCTGCGCAGTATGGGGCGGACACTATCCGATACGAGAACACTTCTCGACAGAACACCGGCCGTGATCGGAAAGCTAAACCACGTGACCCGCCTCTCTTCCTTGACGCGTTGCGTGACCATCACATCACTTTATCAAAGGATACCCTTTTATCAGATGCTATGCTTGCATTCACTGCTATGTAAGTGGATATCTTTATTAAATGTGATTGTTTTAAACTACTACACTATGGAGTGTGTTCTCCCCTTTTTTTACATTGTCTGACTGGGCATTCTGAGATCGGAGGATTTAGACAGATAAACCCAAAGGGATCTTCCGTTAAGGAGACCGTAGAACAGATGGGATTACTAGTATTGATTTTTAAGGCTGTTATCGTTCAGCCCTGAGGTGAGAGGCTGGGGGAACTACACCTGGATTCACTTTATCTACACATATGATTGAGTGCTGACACTGGGAATCTTGGATGAACTATTTTTCACTCAATTTAATTGTCACAATCTGGATTGCATTGTCTATGGGACTTTCACCTTTTTTACGCAGTTTTTTCACCATTTGAAGCACAGTTATTGGCTTTTCCATAATTTATTTATTTATATATTAATCTTTTTTGCACTTTGTGAAGTGTTGCATGTTTTTTATTTTTAATGATTATTATTACACAATTTGTATTATCTGCACTTTACCGTTTTACACTATATTTAATATTTATTGTGGTTATTTATTAGCTTGGATTGTGTTATCTGCTCATTTATTCACACAATTGTGTCATTTATTATGGGAAGGCATTTTTATTTGATGAGTGTTTAGGATTAATTCTAATTAGGATTCTTTCTCCCGGATCTAGTTTACTCTCCTGCTATGAGACTCCATTCATTGGTCGTCTCTGGGATTAGTTTATTCTGTGATCCATTTATTGAAGTAACTTTGATTCACCTTGATCCCTAGTTACCCAATGTGATGGAAGATTATTTTTAGACATAAGTATTTATTGGATTTTCTGATCTTGAATTTCCTTATATACCTAGTTGTTGTACACTTATAATTGATTTGATTAAGCGCCACTTTAATTATTATTTTGCCAAAATAAAAAGATGATAGTTGCGTGTGTCTGTGATATTGCAAAAAACAATAGTACCCAAAAATGGTCATAGATGATGTTTGAAAAGCCTTTACAGCTCATCAGTTTAGAATTAACTAGAAGCTCTTGTGTTAGAATTATTGTGCTCCCTCTGATGTTCACAGTGATACCTCACACATATCTGGTGTAACCGTGGTTTATATAGCCGTGTGCACCCTGGATGTGCGTTTGCGCATGTATGCAGGCAACAGACATTACAGCAATTTTGTTTTATTTTTTAACACATTTTATTATACTATTTAAAAAACTATTTTTCTTTCATTTATTTATATTTTTATTTATTTATGGTTGTGTTTTTCCTTGATTGCCATAACAAAGGGTTATTTATCCCCCATGTGATAGCACTGGGCAGGTGACAGGTACTCTTTATGGAGACATTAGGGGTTCAATATCTCCCCTGTCCTTCACACCATCAGAACATCTTGCTTAGATCACTAAGAAACTCACAAAAAATCTTAGTTTTAATATACTGTAAATTAGTATAAAATATATCAAATGTAATGGCTATAACCTTTAAAGTAAAACAAAAAGAGCCTTGGATGTATCAATCATCTTTGACTCTGCCTACATCATATTAATGCACAAAAAACACACATTTGATGTTCAATAAAGATTTATTGGGTGCTGCAAAATATTTTTTAGTATACTTATGATTTATAAATATACGTCAGTGACGTAGAATACAGCGGTTAGCTGCCGTAATCCTGGTATATTCTTAAATGGCAGACGGTCCTCTTTCTGATAAAAGTTGTCTCCGCAAGATCTCCGGAGCCATCGGTAGTGAGGGAAAGATGGTCCCCGCTCCATAACATTGGATGACGCAAGCGACATCAAACGTCACTTCCGCCCAATGCTCTTAAAGGGAAGATTTTTTTTTTTTTTAAACTTTTTTTTTCAATTGCATTTATGTGTAAATATGAGATCTGAGGTCTGTTTGACCCCAGATCTCACATTTAAGAGGCCCTGTCATGCTTTTTTTCTATTACAAGGGATGTTTACATTCCTTGTAATAGGAATAAAAGTGACCCAAAAATTATTTTTTAAAAGGACAGTGTAAAAATAAGAAGTAAAATAAATAATAATACATTTTTTTTTCAATGCGCCCTGTCCCACCGAGCTCGCGCGCAGAAGCGAACGCATATATAAGTCGCGCCAGCATACGAAAACAGTATTCAAACCACACATGTGAGGTATTGCCACGATCATTAGAGCAAGAGCAATAAATTTAGCACTAGACCTCCTCTGTAACGCAAAACTGGTAACCTGTAGAAATTTGTAAGCATCGCCTATGGAGATTTTGAAGGGTCTAAGTTTGTCACCATTCCACGAGCGGGTGCAATTTTGAATCATGACACGTTGGGTATCAATTTACTCGGCATAACATTATCTTACACAATATTATTTTTTAATTAAAAAATGTGACATAAAGTATTGCAACAACCACCATTTTATTCTCTAGGGTGTCTGAAAAAATATATAATGTTTGGGGGTTCTAAGTAATTTTCTAGCAAAAAAATTATTTTAACTTTATTATTTAACTATTTTAAACACCAAGTTTGAAAAATAGGCTTGGTCCTTAAGTGGTTAAACTTTTTTTTCTAGTCATGTGACTGGCACAGCGCCAATCAGGGCTGCTCAGACACAGACTCATACTGTGGAGAACATACATCAGCAGAGTAATGGAAGCCTCCCCCAAGGATCTTTCCCTGCAGATGCCAAAGAACAAAGAAAGATCATGTGACCATCACAAACAAACAAGGGCAATGCACATCACAAACAAACAAACATTTGATTGTTTGTTTGTGATGTGTGTTGCCCTTCCATGTGCACCTTGCTGTAAATTCTATGGATTGGGGTGATTGCCACTTGTCATGTGACCACATAACAGTGCTGCAGAAATAAGGTACTTCAAGGATTTAAAAAAAATAATAAAATACAGTGGCATGATATAGATGATTTATGGAAATTAATTATTGCAATAAGCACTTCTCTGACTTTCAGAGTGTAAGTATTGGCATTGTGAAGTTGATCCTTGATTTAATAGCTAGACAGTCCCTGACCTGGAACATTGATAAAGGATGGCAGACTTTCCAGACTTCACTGGCTGCTTGCCTGTTCCAGGTCAGGAACACACAGGAGGTCATTTACTATAGTGCCACAGCGCTAATTAGCACTAATTGCCGCAAACTAATGCTAATTAGCGCTAATCGTGCTAATTAGCGCTAAAACGGTATTCACTATAGCGCTGGTGAGAAAATACTCCAAAATCGAATTTACTATAGTTCCCTAAAACTAAATAGCTCCCCAACCCTTAGCCCCCGTTCACACCTATGCGAATTAGATGCGGCTTACACCGCATCCAATTCGCAGGACATTTTAAAATACATTCATATGAATGCATCTGGTTCACATATGTGCGTTGCATTCGCACATCGCATTGCACAAAAAATGTGTGCATTTTCTGGGCATTGCGGTGCGAATTACAAGCCTAATATCTTCTATGGGAACACATCTGATTCGCAGATGCATTGCGTTCTGAACATGGATTTTCTCCTTCTCCTCACTACACCCCCCCCCCATCTTCCTGCTCACTGATTCGTAGCTAAAACGCAGAGGAACCTCTGAACAACTGATTTTTATCTTCCCAGTGAAACCTGAGCTTCAATTCGCACCACACATGTGTGAACCCAGGCTAACTCTGCTAAAACCTGGAGTAGTGCACCTGTAAATATTGTTTAGAGGATGATATAATTGCCTAAATAGTACTGAAATATGCGGTATATTGTGTGTGTATTGTTCCTGTCTGACCATGCAAACATGGTTTGGGAGCATGTGCTGACCTTCTACTCTTTGATCTCATTGCTTAATCATGTACACAGAAATGCAGCTTCCAGCAGAACATGGTCACCATTGTATGTATGTGTGTGGATTTGTGGGGTGGTGGCGGGCGTTATATTTAGAACATGTGGCTTTTTTAATACTATTTTGGAATGCTTTGTAAGAATAATGACTGTTAAGTATGTTTTTATATAATCTTGCATATAAAAAAGCTGTGTCCACTCTAAGGTTTAGACAAATTTTAGATTGTAAGCTCCTATGAGCAGGGCCCTTAAAACCCAATTGCTAACTGTTTTGCTAAATGTAGCACCATATATCCTGTTGACATTTTTTTGAAGCTAGTAAATGAATTACAGAATTTTGTTTCTGCTGGAAAAATAAAAGTACATTATTGAGCTTGTTTGTTGTGTGTTTGTGGGTTTTTTTTTTTGTTTCTTTCTTCTTTTTAATTAGTTTTGGGGGTGGTGGTTTTGTGGAAGTGTAAGATCTTTTATATCTTAGGCTGCTTTTACACTGGAGGCACTTTACAGGAGCTATAGCGCTAAAAATAGCGTGTGCATAGTGCCTGTAAAGAGCCTCTCCTCTCACTCCGGTGTGAACTGACCTTGACCCTAGGATTACACCTATGCATTTTTTAGTGAGTTTTGCAGTTTTCAGAAACACTCTACAGTCCATTTAACATATACATACTATTGTACTAGTTCACATCCATGTGTTGCGTTTGTTAGGATATGTTTTTTTTTTATTAAACAGACATAAGATACATGGGACATAACATTACAATGTATTGTAAGATAGTTCTGAGTGGTCTCCCCTGAGCCGTGTCTCCTGCTGTCATCTTCTCCTAGTTCTGTCTTTCTGGACGCCATCTTTCCCACCACCGCCTACTTCTCCCGCTGCCGTGTTCTTCCTAATCGCCGTGTTCTTCCTCCCCCGCCATCTTTATCATTTGTGTTGTCCCTGCTGTCTGGCGTCTCTTACACAGCCATGGGGCATGACCATCCATTCACGTCACACAGAAAGCCCACCCCTTTTTTCCAGAAAATAAAGGGGCGGGCTCTGCGTGTCACGTTAACGGATGGCCATGCCCCATGGCTGTGTAAGAGACACCAGACAGCGTGGACAACACAACAGAGGAAGACAGTGGGGGAGGAAGAACATGGCAGTGGGAGAAGTAGGCGGTGACAGCACCAGGAGAAGATGATGGTGGGAGTAACAGCCCGGGGGAGAAGACCACTCAGAGCTAATTTACAATAAAGGAATTGTAAAAAAACGGCTATTGTTTTTTGTCACATTTCACTGCTTTTTTTTGGTGAATGGGTAGGGGTACAATGTACCCGATACCCATTCAAATGGGGGGGGGGCAGATCTGGGGGCCCCCTTATTAAAGGGGACTTCCAGATTGTGATAAGCCCCCCGCCCGCAGACCCCCACAACCACCAGGCAAGGGTTGTGGGGACAAGGTGTTTTAGGGGGACCTCAAAGCACCCTCCCCATGTTGAGAGCATGTGGCCTTGTACTGTTCAGGAGGGGGGCGCTCTCTCGCCCCCTCTTTTCCTGCAGCCTGCCACGTTGCGTACTTGGATAAGGGTCTGGTATGGATTTTGGGGGGACCCCCACGCCATTTTATTTTTCAAATTTTGGCGTAGCGTTCCCCTTAATATCCATACCAGACCTGAAGAGCCTGACATGGATTTTGGGGGACCCCCACACAGTTTTCTTTTTAATGCAAGGTCCCCATTAATATCCATAGCAGACCTGAAGGGCCTGGTATGGATTTTGGGGGGACCCCTACGCAATTTTTATTTATTTTGATGCAAGGTTCCTCTTAATATTCATACCAGACCTAAAGGACCAAGGGTAGGACTCAGGGCCTCATACAATTTTTATGGCAATAACTTGCATATAAGCCTTTAAAATGAGCACTTGTGATTTTTCATGTTCATGTCCCATAGACTTTAACGATGTTCTCACATTGGGGCGTTGGGCTCATCCCTACCCAATGGCACATGAGCATGGTTGGTACCATAATATTAATGTTTCAAATGCAAAACATTATTGTATACAATGAAAAGAATCAAACAATAGTATTTTCTATATATTATTGTGCTCAGCACCATAGCATTATGCCCTGCTATCTTCAAAGGTTCAAGCCATGGGTTTGAATCCCACCAATGGTATCACCTCCTGAAAATGTACATTGTACTCAGCAGCATAATTAGCGAATGCACATCAATTTGGTTTATTCCATCATTTTAACTCTTCAAATGCATGCAATGGTATGTAATTATTCAAAAATATTATGGTGTGGATTTAAAAAAATCAGCTATTCAAAAATCAAGGAAAAAAACGGTGTAGGGTCCCCCCCCCCTCCAGTGCATACCAGGTCCCTTCAGATCTGGTATGGACTTTAAGGGGAATTCCATGCTAAAATGTAAAAAAAATGGCGTAGGGGTCCCCCCCAAGGTCCATACCAGAAGGGTCTGGTATGGATATTAAGGGGAACCCTGCACCAAAATTTGAAAAAAATGGCATACGGGTCCCCCCAAAATTCATACCAGACAATTATCTGAGCACGCAACCTGGCAGGCCGCAGGAAAAGAGGGGGGACAAGAGCGCGGCCCTCCCCATCCTGAACCGTACCAGGCCACATACCCATAACATGGGGAGGGTGCTTTGGAGTAGCCCCCCAAAGCACCTTGTCCCCATGTTGATGGGGAGAAGGGCCTCATCCCCACAACCCTTGACCGGTGGTTGTGGGGGTCTGCGAGTGGGGGGGCTTATCGGAATCTGGAAGCCCCCTTTAACAAGAGGGCCCCCAGATCCCGCCCCCCATGTGAATGGTTATCGGGTACATTGTACCCCTACTTATTCACCAAAAAAAGCAGTGAAATGTGACAAAAGACAATAGCCGGTTTTTGATAATTCCTTTATTTAACTACTTGACCACTGGGCACTTAAACCCCCTTAATAACCAAACCAATTTTCAGCTTTTGGTGCTCTCACATTTTTAATGCAATTACTCAGTCATGCAACACTGTACCTATATGAAATTTTTGTCCTTTTTTTCACACAAACAGAGCTTTCTTTTGGTAGTATTCAATCAACGCTGGGTTCTTTATTTTTTGCGCTATAAAAGAAAACAGACCGAAAATTCTGTAAAAAAATGCGTTTTTCTTTGTTTCTGTTATAAAATTTTGCAAATTAGTAATTTTTCTTCATATATTTTGGCCAAAATTTATACCGCTACATATCTTTTGTAAAAATAACCCAAATCAGTGTATATTATTTGGTCTTTGTGAAAGTTATAGAGTCCAAAAGCTATGGTGCCAATATCTGAAAATTGATCACACCTGAAGTACTGACGGCCTATCTAATTTCTTGAGACCCTAACATGCCAGAAAAGTACAAATACCCCCAAATGACCCCTTTTTGGAAAGAAGACATTCCAAGGTATTTAGAAAGATGCATGATGAGTTTTTTGAAGTTGTCATTTTTTCCCACAATTCTTTGCAAAATCAAGATTTTTTTTTCTTTTTTACAAAATTATCATATTAGCAGGTTATTTCTCACACACAGCATATGCATACCACAACTTACACCCCAAAACACATTCTGCTATTACTCCCGAGTACGGCGATACCACATGTGTGAGACCTTTACACAGCGTGGCCACATACAGAGGCCCAACATGCACGGAGCACCTTCAGGCGTTCTGGAGTGCCCAGGCCAATCCTGACATTTCTCTCCTACATGTAAAAATCATCATTTATTTGCTAGAAAATTACATAGAACCCCAAAACATTATATATGTTTTTTTTAGCAAAGACCCTAGAGAATACAGTGGAGGTCATTGCAACTTTTTATCTCACACGGTATTTGCGCTGCAATTTTTTTTAACGTGTTTGTGCTTTAAAGAAAACAAAACAGTAAAGCTAGTCCAATGTTTTTGCATAATGTGAAAGATGAAGTTATGCCAAGTAAATAGATACCTCACCCTTCAAAATTGCACACTCTCGTGGAATGGCGCCAAACTTTGCTACTTAAAAATCCCCATAGGCGACGCTTTAAAATTTTTTACTGGTTACATGTTTTGAGTTACAGAGGAGGTCTAGGGCCAAAATTATTGCTCTCGCTCTACCGATCGCAGCTATACCTCACATGTGTGGTTTGAACACCATTTTCATATGTGGGCGGGACTTACGTATGCGTTCGCTTCTGCATGTGAGCACATGGGGACACGGGGATTTATTTATTTTTTTTATTGTTCATTTTACTTTATTTATTTTAGTTTGATGCTTTTGTCCAAAAAATAAATTTTTTGATCACTTTTATTCCTATTACAAGGAATGTAAACATCCCTTGTAATAGGAATATGGCATGACAGGTCCTCTTTACAGTGAGATATGGGGTCAATAAGACCCCACATCTTCCCTCTAGGCTGGGAAGCCTGAAATTAAAAAAAAAAAACAATCCTGGCTTTGATCGTAGCGGTGAGTCGGTAGAAGCACCTGAAGGCGGCGGGAGGGGGGGACATCCCCTCTCGCCTCCTGTAAGAATGATCAAGCAGTGGAACAGCCACTATGATCATTCTTATGGTGTAGGGAATCGCCGGCTGACAAAGCTGATATCTGAATGATGCCTGTAGCTGCAGGAATCATTCAGATATGCTCGCAGAAAGTCAAGGATGTCGTATGACGGCCGGTGGTTAAAACATTTTTTTTTAACACAAAGTTGTCTATTTATACAATATTTCTAACACATAACATGTACATACCAAAAATGACACCCCAAAATAGATTCTCCTACTCCTCCTGAGTACGGCGATACCACATGTTTGAGACTGCCACAGCCTGGCCACATACAGAGGGCGAGTACAGCCGAGTATGGCTGAGCATGGCAGAGTATGGCTGAGCATGGCTGGGTATGGCTGGGTATGGCAAAGTATGGCTGGGTATCACTGAGTATTGCAGAGTATGGCTGGGTATTGCAGAGTATGGCTGGGTATGGCAGAGTATGGCTGGCTTTTGCAGAGCATGGCAGGGTATGGCAGATTATTGCGGGGTATTGCGGGGTATTGCAGGGTATTGCAGAGTATTGCAGAGTATTGTGGGATATTACAGGGTATTTCAGGGTATTTCAGGGTATTGCAGGGTATTGCGGAGTATTGCGGGGTATTGCGGGGTGTTGCGTGGTATTGCAGGGTATTGCAGAGTATTGCAGGGTATTGCAGAGTATTGTGGGGTATTGCAGAGTATTGCAGAGTATTGCGGGGTATTGCAGAGTATTGTGGGTTATTGCAGAGTATTGCAGGGTATTGCAGAGTATTGCAGGGTATTGCTGGGTATTGCAGAGTATTGCAGGGTATTGCAGAGTATTGCATGGCATTGCAGAGTAGTGCAGGGTATTGCTGAGCATGGAGGGACGGAGGCGCAACCAGCGAATCCGGGGACCCCTAAGTCAGTGGAAGGGCCCCACCTTCAGCCTGAAGTCTGGACGATTTTCAACTCCCTACTGGGCAGACCGCTAAACTCGCCTATTGATATGGAGTGCTGCCACAGAATGCATAGATCCAGAAGCCAGGACACTGACCCTCCCCAGGATATAGTCTGTTGCCTGGTGACCTTCCAACTAAAAGAAGTTATTGCTCGCAACCACAGTCACCTACTCCATGATGGCTCTGAAATTTAGATCTATCAGGATCTGTCTGCCATTATGCTCCAGCATTGAAGGATATTGTGTCCCCTGCTTAACATCTTGTGGGATTGGAGCATTGTATATTGCTGGAAATTCTGCCTTTTGGCAACAGTTGCTGGACGCACAGCTCTCCTGCAAAGGCTGGCAGACCTGCAGCCCTTTTGTGACACCTTGGGCCTTCCAACACTGGCCAACACCTTCCTTACTGGATTGGTACAGCTCCTTTCTCCAACCCCAGCCTTGGATCCCCACTCAGCCTGATTCCACTCCTCATTCTCAGCAACACAGGCCGCGTCACCTTAGATCCCCTTCTGCCTCTTCTGTGAGAGATTTGAACAGGGTGCCTCTGGATCACAGCCCAAAGCATTCAACTTCAGCCTCGCAAAGACAGATGCTTCACTGAGTGCCTCTTGGAAGATTGTGTGAGCTTATTCTGACGCTATTTGTTTCCAGTTTGTTGACTATACAGTCTGTGGCTTTCCCATAGATGGGTGGGCTGCCTTGCTTTCCTGTAGAGTGTATTGTTGCCCTGAGGAGATTTGTCCCTTGCTTGCTATGCAAAGGATTAACTTTGGAGTGTTCTCTGCCTCTCTACTGCCCTCTTGTGTGGTAGGCTTTGTTATAGCTACGGGAAAACGACATCAGAGATCTAGTCTCGTTTGGCTATATATCTTTTGTCCACAGGGACTGAACTTGCCTGTTTATTTGCTTTGTTGAATCCCCTAACTTGAACTGCTTTTGACCTGTTTTTGCCACTTTCTTTAGGGATCATCCATGCTATGGGGGTTTATGCTGGCTCTCTGCTAATTCCTACTACTGCTTAATAATGTCACTGTTATGGCCATCTAGCTATACAAACATTGTTTTGATATGCTCTCATGTTTTATATATACACTATGCCTTTTGTTTTCCCTTGTATGTTTGAGCGGGGGCTGTCCCACTGAGGATACTTCACAGGGAGCTGTGTGGGTCTGAGCGGACCTCAAGGGGGTGTAGCTGGTTATGATGGCCCTGGATCTTGGAGTAAGGGAGGCCTTTGCCTGGCCCCTATGCATACAGTGGAGTTGCCAAGGGGGTGCTTCTAGGCTGCAAGTATTCTCTACAGTTGCACTTATGCACTCACCTCCCTGGGACAATGTAATTCCTTGCTTTTTATTCCCAGGAAGGAGCTTGCATTTGCCTTTGGAGAGCCTTCTTCACTGTCTGGTGGGGTTTTTCTTATCGGGTGATTTTGAGCAGTGTTTATTCTTTGTGCCTTTTATGATGGTTGTGCATGGGTCTCCTAACTGCCTTTGCATTGACTTGATGACGTGATTTGATCCCTACGATCCAGGGGCTAGTTCTTCTCTGCCTACGCTACTACTTTCACTTGCTAGGTGCCTTTTCACCTCTTGCCTCCCCCCCTGTTCCCCCTCTACTGCTTTGCCTCTGTACTGGAATCCCTGGTACCACTTATTGTCCCAGACAACCGTCTGTAGATCCACTTAATCTTCCTCCTATTCATGTTTATTTATTTTACAAATCAGCTACTAGTTGGTTGCATTAGCTGTACTATGTCTTACTTTAATTACTTTAATTACTTTACAATAGGAATGTCTCCTTTATGTGGCAACCTTACTGTGGAATACAGTAGAAAGGGGATACTGGATGCGATTTTGGTTTTCCCTATGCGTAGTCTCCGCTTAGTTAAAGTGGTTGTTAATTCACTATAATATGATCTTGCCATCTTCTCTGTTATATAACACTATGTGCCCCTGTGTCTGTGCTGTATAAAAAAGATGCAGATTATACGGTATATCAGAGCGGCTCCCAGCACTCACGTGACTCCTAGGCTCTTTCCGTGGAGGAGGGGATGAGAGAAGAGAGATCTGAGGAGTCGCGTGCGTACCGGGAGCCTCTCTGATATACGGTATAATCTGCATCTTTTTTATACAGCACAGGCACAGGAGAACATAGTGTTATATAACAGAGGGGATGGCATGATCATAGTATAGATTAGATTGCATCAGGAGGGGAGGTTAGTGAAGTGGACAGAGCAGACAGGCAGGGAGAGGAGGGGGGAGGAGGACAGAGGAGGATACAGGAGAGGAGGGAGCAGGGCTGCGAATGATGGAGGCACGTAAATTGACCGCAGTGTCAGGGCTCAGCAGCCATGATATACCATGGTTAGTTTACAGGGGGGAGGGTATAGCCAGGCAGGATAAGCCAGGTAGTTTAGGTGATACAGGGGGCCAAGTTAATAACATGCTTTAACCACTTCAGCCCCGGAAGGATTTAGCCCCTTCCTGACCAGAGCAATTTTTACAATTTGGCACTGCGTCGCTTTAACTGCTAATTGCGCGGTCATGCAATGCTGTACCCAAACGAAATTGATGTCCTTTTCTTCCCACAAATAGAGCTTTCTTTTGATGGTATTTGATCACTTCTGCGGTTTTTATTTTTTGCGCTATAAATGGAAAAAGACGGAAAATTTTGAAAAGAAATGATATTTTCTAGTTTTTTTTATAAAAAAAAAAACAATAAACTCAATTTTAGTCATACATTTAGGCCAAAATGTATTCGGCCACATGTCTTTGGTAAAAAAAAATTTCAATAAGTGTATATTTATTGGTTTGCGCAAAAGTTATATCGTCTACAAACTAGGGTACATTTTCTGGAATTTACACAGCTTTTAGTTTATGACTGCCTATGTCATTTCTTGAGGTGCTAAAATGGCAGGGCAATACAAAACCCCCCCAAATGACCCCATTTTGGAAAGTAGACACCCCAAGGAAATTGCTGAGAGGCATGTTGAGCCCATTGAATATTTATTTTTTTTATCCCAAGTGATTGAATAATGACAAAAAAAATAAAAAATTACAAAAAGTTGTCACTAAATGATATATTGCTCACACAGGCCATGGGCATATGTGGAATTGCACCCCAAAATACATTCAGCTGCTTCTCCTGAGTATGGGGATACCACATGTGTGGGAATTTTTGGGAGCCTAGCCGCGTACGGGGCCCCAAAAACCAATTACTGCCTTCAGGATTTGTAAGGGCATACATTTTTGATTTCACTCCTCACTACCCTGTTTCCCCGAAAATAAGACCTAGCGTGATTGTCGGTGATGGCTGCAATATAAGCCCTACCCCCCAAGTAAGCCCTAGTTAAAGTCCTTGTAGGTTTTATTTTCAGGGTATGGCTTATTTTCAGGGAAACAGAGTAGGGCTTATTTGGGGGGTAGGGCTTATATTGCAGCCATCACTGACAATCACGCTAGGTCTTATTTTCGGGGAAACAGGGTACCTATCACAGTTTTGAAGGCCATAAAATGCCCAGATGGCACAAACCCCCCCCCCCAAATGACCCCATTTTGGAAAGTAGACACCCCAAGCTATTTGCTGAGAGGCATGTTGAGTCCATGGAATATTTTATATTTTGACACAAGTTGCGGGAAAGTGACAATTTTTTTTTTTTGCACAAAGTTGTCACTAAATGATATATTACTCACACAGGCCATGGGCATATGTGGAATTGCACCCCAAAATACATTTAGCTGCTGCTCCTGAGTATAGGGATACCACATGTGTGGGACTTTTTGGGAGCCTAGCCGCGTACGGGGCCCCGAAAACCAAGCACCGCCTTCATGATTTCTAAGGGCGTAAAGTTTTGATTTCACTCCTCACTACCTATCACAGTTTTTAAGGCCATAAAATGCCCAGATGGCAAACCCCCCCCCCCAAATGACCCCATTTTGGAAAGTAGACACCCCAAGCTATTAGCTGAGAGGCATGTTGAGTCCATGGAATATTTTATATTTTAACACAAGTTGCGGGAAAGTGACAAATTTTTTTTTTTTTTTTTGCACAAAATTGTCACTAAATGATATATTGCTCAAACATGCCATGGGCATATGTGGAATTACACCCCAAAATACATTCTACTGCTGCTCCTGAGTACGGGGATACCACATGTGTGGGACTTTTTTTTCTTAGCCTAGCAGCATACGGGGCCCCGAAACCAAGCACCGCCTTCAGGATTTCTAAGGGCGTACATTTGTGATTTCACTCCTCACTACCTATGACAGTTTTGAAGGCCGTAAAATGCCAAGATAGCACAAACCCCCCCCAAATGACCCCATTTTGGAAAGTAGACACCCCAAGCTATTTGCTGAGAGGCATGGTGAGTATTTTGCAGCTCTCATTTGTTTTTGAAAATGAAGAAAGGCAAGAAAACATTTTTTTTTTCTTTTTTCAATTTTTAAAACTTTGTGACAAAAAGTGAGGTCTGCAAAATACTCACTATGCCTCTCAGCAAATAGCCTGGGGTGTCTACTTTCCAAAATAGGGTCATTTGGGGGGGGGTGCCACCTGGGCATTCCATGGCCTCCAAAACTGTGATAGGCAGTGAAGAGTGAAATCAAAAATTTACGCCCTTAGAAAACCTGAAGGCGATGCTTGGTTTTCGGGGTCCCGTACGCGGCTAGGCTCCCAAAAAGGATCACACATGTGGTATCCTCGTACTCAGGAGAAGCAACAGAATGTATTTTGGGGTGTAATTTCACATATTCCCATGGCATGTTTGAGCAATATATCATTTAGTGACAACTTTGTTCAAAAAAAAAATTGTCTTATTCCCGCAACTTGTGTCACAATATAAAATATTCCATGGACTCGACATGCCTCTCAGCAAATAGCTTGGGGTGTCTACTTTCCAAAATGGGGTCATTTGGGGGGTTTTGAACTGTCCTGGCATTTTATGCACAACATTTAGAATCTTAAGTCACACATCACCCACTCTTCTAACCACTTGAAGGCAAAGCCCTTTCTGACACTTTTTGTTTACATGAAAAAAAAAAATTTTTTGCAAGAAAATGACTTTGAACTCCCAAACATTATATATATATTTTTAAAGCAAATGCCCTACAGATTAAAATGGTGGGTGTTTCATTTTTTTTTTCACACCGTATTTGCACAGCGATTTTTCAAACGCATTTTTTGGGGAAAAAACACACTTTTTGAAATTTTAATGCACTAAAACACACTATATTGCCCAAATGTTTGATACAATAAAAAAGATGATCTTAGGCCGAGTACATGGATACCAAACATGACATGCTTTAAAATTGCGCACAAACGTGCAGTGGCGACAAACTAAATACATTTTTAAAAACTTTTAAAAGCCTTTACAGGTTACCACTTTAGATTTACAGAGGAGGTCTACTGCTAAAATTACTGCCCTCGATCTGACCTTCGCGGTGATACCTCACATGCATGGTGCAATTGCTGTTTACATTTGACGCCAGCCCGACGCTTGCGTTCGCCTTTGTGTGAGAGCAGGGGGAGACAGGGGTGCTTTTTTTTTTTTTTTCTTTATTATTTTTTTGCTTTTTTTATCTTATTTTTAAACTGTTCCGTTCATTTTTTAATTTTTTTAATAATTTTTATTGGTATCTCAGTGAATGTAAATATCCCCTATGATAGCAATAGGTAGTGACAGGTACTCTTTTTTGAAAAAAATTGTGGTCTATTAGAACCTAGATCTCTCCTCTGCCCTCAAAGCATCTGACCACACCAAGATCGGTGTGATAAAATGCTTTCCCAATTTCCCAATGGCACTGTTTACATCCGGCGAAATCTAAGTCATGAAATGCTCATAGCTTCTGGTTTCTTAGACCATAGAGATGACTGGAGCCATTCTGGTCTCTGATCAGCTCTATGGTCAGCTGGCCGAATCACCGGCTGCATTCTCAGGTTCCCTGTTGGGACAGGAGAGCCAGAGAAAAACATGGAAGCCGGTGGGGGGGCATTCCCTCCCACTGCTTGTAAAAGCAGTCTAGAGGCTAATTAGCCGCTAGGATTGCTTTTACATGAAAGCTGACCGCTGGCTGAAAAGAATGATACCAAGATGATACCTAAACCTGCAGACATCATTCTGGTATAACCACTCAAAGTCCAGCAACATACCAGTACGCTGCTGGTCCTTGTTGGGCATATATTGTAAACTTTTTTTTCATGTAGCCTGTGGGCTGAACGAAAAAAAGATATTGATCGGTGGGTATGCCCACCATTAGAATACCTCCCTTCATCTATCCACTTCTAATGATGGGTATACATGCACCGTTTATATATGCCGAAGCATGGGGGCATCCTCCCGCAAAAGGCAGGAGCAAATCGCTCCTCCACCCACTGCTGCCCCCATGCTTCGGCATATATGCTGAAGTATGTAACTGTGGTGGTGAAATCACCTCCGACAGCGCTGGAGTCACGGCTTTATGTATCGTGGGAGCAAACGCTGTTGCTGTCAAGATAAATAAATCGGCGCTGCAACTGAATGGCGTACCTGCTAAGCAAATGATGGTTAACAATAAAACAAAGTAACATTACAGTATAACAGTAAGACGTACCATACCTGCAAAGCAAATACAAAAAAATAGTAAAAAATAAAACATTTAAACGCAACCTGTGCCTAAAATATATATATGCCGAAGCATGGGGGCATCCTCCCGCAAAAGGCAGGAGCAAATCGCTCCTCCACCCACTGCTGCCCCCACGCTTAGGCATATATGCTGAAGTATGTAACTGTGGTGGTGAAATCACCTCTGACAGCGCTGGAGTCACGGCTTCATGTATCGTGGGAGCAAACGCTGTTGCTGTCAAGATAAATAAATCCGCGCTGCAGCTGAATGGCGTACCTGCTAAGCAAATGATGGTTAACAATAAAACAAAGTAACATTACAGTATAACAGTAAGACTTACCATACCTGCAAAGCAAATACAAAAAAAATAGTAAAAAATAAAACATTTAAACGCAACCTGTGCCTAAAATATATATATGCCAAAGCATGGGGGCATCCTCCTGCAAAAGGCAGGAGCAAATTGCTCCTCCACCCACTGCTGCCCCCACGCTTCGGCATATATGCTGAAGTATGTAACTGTGGTGGTGAAATCACCTCCGACAGCGCTGGAGTCACGGCTTTATGTATCGTGGGAGCAAACGCTATTGCTGTCAAGATAAATAAATCCACTCTGCAGCTGAATGGCGTACCTGAAAACAAAAAAATGGTTATCAAACATGATAAAAACATAACAACGGTAAAACATTGCAGAATGGAATACAGTAAAAAAGAGCAGAACAATAGAGAGAGAATAGAGAGAGAGAACAATAAAACAACAACTATTTTTGGTTTTTATTATTTTATATTTTTTTTGTGTTTTTTTTTTTTTACTTTTTTTTGTAACTTTAACTTTTGTAACTGGTACCAGGTTTGGGTCTCTCAAAATGTGATGGCATCTTGGGAGACCCTGTGAAAGTGTGTCCTAGTCTGTGCAGTGCTGTACCCTACGCTAATACTCAACTAGTGTATGGTAGCATTCAAAACATTCACCAATGCAAAGACCAGGATTGTCAGGACAGAAGTGACAATAATACCGGGTGTCACGCCTAAATCCGCCCTTGCTGCAGACACGACATCTTTTTTTGGGGGCTCGTTGGGTAGGGGTACTCGGGAGGACATAAAGAAAATGCCTCTCATGCAGCCGACTTACTGCATTTGGTTGGGGATGGTGAGGTGGAGCACCGTCTGGAAACAGAAGGGCTCTGACGATCTCTCCCTGGAATTTAAGGAAGGATCCAGTCCATCCTGAAGCTCTGTATAGCACATAAGCGTTCAGCAAAGCCAATTGAAATAAATAAACAGACACTTTTTTGTACCAGCGTCTGGCCTTATGGGCAACTAGGTACGGCGCCAACAACTGGTCGTAGAGGTCCACCCCTCCCATATTTTGGTTATATTCGTGGACACAGAGGGGTTTCTCCACAACACCAGTCGCCGTAGTAATTTGGACCGTCGTGTCTGCATGAAGGGAGGTAAGAACGAAAACATTCTTATTGTCCCTCCACTTCATAGCGAGCAAATTATTACACTGCAAGCAGGCTCTCTCCCCCAGCCTAAGATGGGAATCTACAAGCCGCTGGGGAAAGCCCCGGCGATTAGGTCGCACGGTGCCACATGCTCCAATCTGATGATCAAAAAGGTGACTAAAAAGTTGCACACTCGTGTAATAATTGTCCACGTACAAGTGGTACCCCTTTCCGAATAGGGGTGACACCAAGTCCCACACTATCTTGCCAGCGCTTCCTATGTAGTCAGGGCAGTTTGTCAGCTCTACGTGACTATCTTTGCCCTCGTAAACCATAAAACTACATGTAGAGCCTGTGGCCCTGTCACAGAGCTTATACATCTTGACCCCATATCTGGCATGCTTGCTGGGAAGGTACTGTTTAAATGACAAGCGGCCAGAAAATTTAATCAGGGACTCATCAACGCAGACAACTTGATGGGGAGTAAACAAGTCTGCAAAACGTTGGTTGAAGTGGTTTACGAGGGGCCAAAATTTGTAGAGCCGATCGTATTCAGGGTCTCCCCGAGGACGACAGATTTCATTGTCATTGAAGTGCACGAACCGCAAAATCTGCTCGTATCGTGCCCTGCTCATGGAGGCAGAGAACACGGGCATATGGTAAATTAGGTCAGTGGACCAATATGACCACAACTCACTCTTTTTATTTATGCCCATGTTGAGGGAAAGGCCCAGAAATTCTTAAATTCGGAGACCGTAATTGGTCTCCAATCTCTGGCAAGGGAGGACTGGGGAATAGTGGCGATGTGTTGACCAGCGTATAAATTGCTTTGGTCCACAATAGATCTATAGAGATCTTCGGTGAAAAACAGCGAATAAAAATCCAGTGGCGTAAAATCAACTGTTTCCACCTGAATTCCGGGTTGGCCAGTGAATGAGGGAAGTACGGGTGCTGCAGAAGTGGTGGGTACCCAATTCAGATTGGCGAATGCAGCAGGAAGGGCACTATGGGCACGACGGGCCTGTGTTCGTCTTCTTGGTGGCAGCGGGACACTACTTGAGCTTGCCACCTCACCAGCTTGAACTGCACTTATGGGACTCACCACGTCACCAAGTGTTACTGCAGTGCTGGATGTACGACCAGGGTGTACTAGGCTGCTGGTGCTTGCCAGTTCACCAGAAGGAATAGCGGCACTAGTACTTCTCTGCTCCATACGAGAGCCCTTTCAGAAGAAGAAGATTGGGGTCTGGTACGCTTGACCTTAGCAGGGACCACAACTCTGTTGTCAGAGCTATCTGTCATGGAGCCGCTGTCGTCTACAGGATCATATACAGGATTGTCTATAGGATCGTATTCTGAGCCTGAATCTGACAGATGAGTGACTTCCTCTTCACTATCTGTCATGCTCAGAAACGTGTAGGACTCTTCACTAGTGTACCTTCGATTTTCCATTTTGGGCTCTAAATTTAGGGGTACACTAGTGAGACTCACAGGCAAAAAAGCTCCTGACTGTTAGCGACTGATTCAAAACGCTACCAAAAAACTGTTAGCAAACGCAGGGATCAGGCCTGACTCTGTGAACGCTGCAGTTATGTGTGCTTAGTGTTTTGTAAGTGTCAGTGATCGATCGATACTGCACTTGGGTAGGCTGGGCTGGGCCGAGGGGCAAAACGCAGGTACTAGCAGGTATCTGGGCTGATCCCGCTAACACTGTGTTTTTGGGAACCCTAAACTGCTGGGGACGCTAGTATAGATCTGATCGAATCAGATATCGATCCGTTCAGATACTACAGCACTAAGGGAGGTGTATGCTGTGTGCGTGGGTGTTAGCGGTAATGGCGCTAACCTGACGCTGCCTGGGGCGACGCAGACCTTATCTGACCCTAAAAACGTAACTTATATCACCGCCGGGCAATTAGGGGGTTAAACCTTTATAAGGTGATAAACGGTGGGTGCCCTAAAACTATAAAAAACAAACTAACTAACCAGCGTCACCCATAACACTTATATGGTGATCGCTGGTGAAAGGGTTAACTAGGGGGCAATCAGGGGGTTAAAACCTTTAGTAGGTAGTATATGGGGATCCCTGTCGCTATAAAAAACTGGCGGCGAACCTATATACTTACCTCCCTAACTAGCGTCACCTGTGTCACTAAAACAGCGATCAGAAAAACTATCGCTTAGCGACACTGGCGACGGGGGTGATCAAGGGGTTAACCTTTATTAGGGGGGGTTAGGGGGGTACCCTAGACCTAAATGGGGGTACCTCAGACCTAAAGGGGGCTAACCTAACTGCCCTGACACTTTTAACTGTCACAAACTGACACAATGCATAAAAAAAAACCCTGCTATTGGTGTCTCTGTGACAGGGGGTACAGGGGGGTGATCGGGGGGTGATTGGGGGGTGATGGGGGGTGATGGGGGGGTGAAAAGTGTGCCTAGTGAAAGTGTAGTGTTGGTGCACTTACTTGTTGTCTTCTCTCCTCGGCGGTGGAACGAAAAGACCGTCTTGAGGAGGGATGACATCACTTCCTCTCCCTCTGTTTACATTACAGAGGGAGAGGAAGGATTTTCATTCGCCGGGAGCGATCGTGAGGGGGTGGCCACGAATGGATGGCCTCACCTCTTATAGCCCGCGAACAAATGCCGGCCGCCTCTGGCACCGGGGGGGTCCGATCGGACCCCCCGCTCGCGGGTAGGCAATCACGTACCAGGTACGTGATTTTGCCTGCCCGTGCCATTCTGCCACAGTATATCTGCGTGAGGCGGTCAGCAAGTGGTTAAGGGAACATGATTCGTTTTTTTTTCTTAGGTTAACAAACACTTTAATACTTGTTCTGTATATATTCTTTTCATTGGAACTGTATGTTTTGTTTATCTGGTTCCCATGAGGGTTTTTCTATGGGTTGTTTTTAGTACATGAGAATGTAACTAAACTCCAATGGTTTTCAACATACCTTCTTGCTTTGTGTTAAGGGGTCTCCTGAATCACTCATTGATTTAGTCTTGAACCCACAGACACATGGTAACTAAGTTGAAAATCCTCTCTTATAATATCCGTGGGCTGCATTTGCCTCAAAAATTTAGTAAAGCGTGGCAAGAACGCCGCCATCTTGCCCTGCACATTGTGTTGTTTCATGAGACCCACTTCAGTGGTCCAATCTACACCTAAGCAATTTTTATTCATAAGACCTGTCACTTTGTTCAGTTATCACAACTCACCGAGTATGATAACATGGCACTGTCAAAGGCAATATTTTTATAATAGTCAATATTTATGCCCCTAATACTCGTTACATTAACTTTTTTGTCTAGTACCCTGAGGAGGTTGACTGAGTTCCAGCAAGGTCTCTTAATTTTTTGGGGGGATTTTCATTTACCTCCAGACCCCCTATTGGATACATCCTCTGGGAAAACTTCCTTTTTTTAAATGCTCTCAAAGACTTTAAGAAAATGCTTGCTACCCTGTATCTGGTGGATTGCTGAAGAGCTAAACACTCCTCCAATAAAGACTACAGCTATTATTCTAGTGTACATGATTCCTACTTTAGACTAGACCTTATTTTTGTTGATCAGTATTACCTGCATAGCGTCTAGGACAGGGATCTCAAACTGGCGGCCCTTCAGCTGTTGCAAAACTACAAGTCCCATCATGCCTCTGCCTGTGGGAGTCATGCTTGTAACTGTCAGCCTTGCAATGCCTCATGGGACTTGTAGTTTTGCAAGAGCTGGAGGGCCGTCAGCTTGAGACCCTGGTCCAGGACATGTCTATTGATCACATTACCATATCTGACCATGCCCCGGTCTCTGTCACTTTTTCACTTACTGATATTGCAAAAACTGGACCTGGCTGCTCAATGAAAACCTTTTAGACAATAGTACCAACCTAGCAAAACTGGAATCCACCTTTAACTCTTATTTAGAATTGAACACCATCAGCAAGGTCTCCATGCAGGGTGTATGGGAGGGACATAAGGCAAGTATCTGAGGAGTAAAGAAAAAAGAAAAGAAAACAAGTCCTGAATCAAAAATCAACGGTGAAAAATGATTTTTCAAACCGTAATGCCACTTACCAAAGTATGGTACTGTTGCCGTAGCCAAACAAACTATGCATACAAAAGAAAACCCTGGTATTGCTACCAGGATCAAAAAGCGGCTACTTCCTCAACAGAGGGTCTTAGTCAAGATTTTGATTCTATAAAAATACAAAATGTAATAATTCCACTAGGGGCGCAATTTACATGAATTCATGGTGCGACTTTAAATATTGAAGCAGCTTCATTCACAGTACTTTAAAGGTTTTTTCCGAAAAGAAAAAAACCCTGAAAAGATGATTCTATAAAAACAGTCAAAAAACGTGGAAACACACACACACGACAATACACATATACAATAAAAAAACAAACACAAAAAGTCTGGACACCAGCATACCATTCACAGAGAAACTAACATGCGATTAAATTGCATTAAAGTGAAAATGCATATGAAAAAATGAATAAAGAAAATTCTCCCATTCAAATAAAAAAATTATTTATAGTTTCACCGTAAATGACCCCCCGGGGGATCTCAATCATGATATGATAACTTTCAATCAAAAACTTGCAGGTTGGTTTAAAAATGAATAATGTTTCTATTACTAGATGACCTATGGTCAAATCTTGTCGCTAATTTGTTGACATGTTGTATTCTTAAGTTGTGGATCATTACACTTTTTGAAAAGTTGACTTAACAGATACACTCCGATATGTTATCCAGACCAACACTGGAATTTGCAATGAGGTCCCTACGTGTTGATAAATGCCTTATAAATAATGTATAAATCAGGGTCGTATGCCCAAATCCACAGCAAATAACCCAACATAAATGCAATGAACATCCAAAAACAGCTTCAGTGCACAAAATGAACGACTTTTCTCCAAGATGAATAATTTGAGCAATAATTGGCAATCAGGATGTTTCTTCAAAAGTCAGTCTTTTCCAAGAAGCACAATCTGGTATTTTGAGGAGAAAGGCACGCCCTTACATTACCACCCTGTTGAATTCAATAGTCGTTATATCCCGTTCGATCCTTGTACGGACTGGAATTATATCACATTGATGTTTATTTAGGCTCATAAGAGCTCCGCAATGGAAAAACCTGTCCTTCAAAGCAAGGTCAACTGGGTCCGCGATACTCGCGGCACTCTCCGTGCGAGATGTATGGGTAGGGTGGATGCTTAGCAGACATCTCCTATCCCACGGTTCAGTTTGAATGGGGCATATCGTAGGCTGGCGTCACTTCGTCTGGACTAGGTGGGGCTAGGGACTGTCAGCCCCTTTTATCAGCAAGTCCAATTTCCAACAGCACTGCCCTAAATCTTCTAAAGGGGATACACACATGTCGTTTTCCAGTTTTCTGAATGAAGTAATCCACACATAACCCGAGCAAAGTTATTACTCCTGCAAGTTGCCATTTCTTTCCAATTCAATGCGTCATCATATCATCTCACTTTGGATTTTCCACCAAACCTTCCTATGTATTTAAAACTGCATTAAAAAGAGAACCTAGCTGAGTACAATGACTCACATGTTCTGTCAATGCGTTTACCACAATACTTCTTAGGACCACATTGATCCAAACAATGAAACAGACACGAGTGTGGAATAAACAACAACAAAGGGAGGGAGGATCAAGAAGACGAAAAAGCAGAAGAACAAAGGAAAGAAGAGGTAGGAGCAGTAAGGGCTATTAATTAAATTCACCACATATGAAGATAATAAATAATGCAAAAGGAATATTAGCTTAGGAGGAGAAAATTTGAATTTAAATTATTTACCAAAACCAAAGGAGAATAGAGAGACAAGAGGGAATGAAAAGAGGGAGAGAGAAGAGAGGGGAAGAAAAGGAGAACACGAAAAGATGAGACGCAGGGAGATAGGGGGGAGGAGGAAAGGGGAGAGGAGAGGGAGTGAGAAAGGGGGGGAGAAAGGGGAGGGGGGAGAGGGATCAAAATAGGGAGGAGGGGGGAAGGTGGGAGAGAAAAAAAAGGGAAGCAAGGAAGGGAGGAGGTTAAGAAGGGGGAGGGGTAAATGTTGGCAGGTGGGGGAAAAAGGGGAATGAAGGGAAAAGAGAAGAGGGGGCGAGGGAGAGGAGAAGGAGGGAAGGGGTGGGCCTGGTGGAGGAGATCAAGTTTCAAGGAAAACCTGGAGATTCAGTTCAGTGTTAAGTCCTTGAGAGGCAAGGGACCCCAACCGATAAATTCACCACTTCTTCTGGAGAAGGATGCGGTTGAAGTCCCCTCTCCTCGATGGTAGTTTAGGCACATAAATGCCTTTAACCCTCAGGCATTCAGGTTTTCCTTGATGACATAAGGCAAAATGTTTAGCCAATGGTTTCTCTTGAACCTACTCTGGATCTCTCTCCTTTTCCCCCTTAATTTCCCACAAATGCTCACCAATCCGAATTTTGAGAGGTCTTTTGGTCTTACCAATATAGATTTTTGGACAGGGGCAGGTAAGCATGTAAATTACTCTACTCGTAGAGCAATTGTTGAGACCAAAAGACCCCTCAAAATTGGATTGGTGAGCATTTGCGGGAAATTAAGGGGGAAAAGGAGATCCAGAGAAGATTCAAGAGAAACCATTGGCTAAACATTTTGCCTTATGTCATCAAGGAAAACCTGACGGCCTGAGGGTTAAAGGCATTTTTGTGCTTAAACTACCATCGAGGAGAGGGGACTTCAACCGCATCCTTCTCCAGAAGGAGAAGTGGTGGATTTATCGGTTGGGGTCCCTTGCCCCTCAAGGACTTAACACTGAACTGAATCTCCAGATTTTCCTTGAAACTTGATCTTCTTCACCAGGCCCCCCTTCCCTCCTTCTCCTCTCCCTCTCCCCCTCTTCCCTTTTCCCTTCACTCCCCCTTCTTAACCTCCTCCCTTCCTTGTTCACCTTTTTTTTTTCTTTCCCTCCCACCTCTCCCCCCATTTTCATCCCTCTCCCCCCTCCCCTTTTTCCCCCCTCCTTTTTCCCTCCCCCTTCTCTCCCCTTCCCTCCCCCCTATCTGCCTGCGTCTCATCTTTTCGTGTTCTCCTTTTCTTCTCCTCTCTTCTCTCTCCCTCCTTTTTCATTCCCTCTTGTCTCTCTACTCTCCTTTGGTTTTTGTAAATAATTTAAATTCAAATTTTCTCCTCCTAAACTAATATTCCTTTTGCATTATTTATTATCTTCATATGTGGGCTTATTATTAGCCCTTACTGCTCCTACCTCTTCTTTCTTTTGTTCTTCTGCTTTTTTGTCTTCTTGATCCTCCCTCCCTTTGTGTTTATTCCACACTCGTGTCTGTTTCATTGTTTGGATCAATGTGGTACTAAGAAGTATTGTGGTAAATGCATTGACAGAACATGTGAGTCATTGTACTCAGCTAGGTTCTCTTTTTAATGCAGTTTTAAATACATAGGAAGGTTTGGTGGAAAATCCAAAGTGAGATGGTATGATGACGCATTGAATTGGAAAGAAATGGCAACTTGCAGGAGTAATAACTTTGTTCAGGTTACGTGTGGATTACTTCATTCAGAAAACTGGAAAACGACATGTGTGTATCCCCTTTAGAAGATATAGGGCGGTGCTGTTGGAACTTGGACTTGCTGATAAAAGGGACTGACAGCCCCTAGCCCCACCTAGTCCAGATGAAGCTACGCTACCTTTTTAGCGAAACGCGTTGACGTCACAGCAGTCACATGACGCCAGCCTACGATATGCCCCATTCAAACTGAACCGTGGGATAGGAGATGTCTGCTCAGCATTCACCCTAACCATACATCTCTCACGGCGAGTGCCGCAAGTTTTGCGGACCCAGCGACCTTGCTCTGAAGGACAGGTTTTTCCGTTATGGGGCTCTTATGAGCCTAAAGAAACATCAATGTGATATAATTCCAGTCCGTGCAAGGATCGAAAGGGATATAACGACTATTGAATTCAACAGGGTGGTAATGTATGGGTGTGCCTTTTCCTTGAAATACCAGATTGTGCTTGTTGGAAAAGACTGACTTTTGAAGAAACATCCTGTTTGCCAATGAGAAGTTTGCTCAGATTATTCATCTTGGAGAAAAGTCGGTCATTTTGTGCACTGAAGCTGTTTTTGGATGTTCATTGCATTTTTGTTGGGTTATTTGCTGTGGATTTGGGCATACAACCCTGATTTATACATTCTTTATAAGGCATTTATCAACCAGTTGGGACCTCATTGCAGATTCCAGTGTTGGTCTGGATAACATATCGGAGTGTATCTCTAAATGACCAATATCTCAAATGGGACTACACAGTGTCTAATTGAGTGATGTTAAGTCAACTATTCAAAAAGTGTAATGATCCACAATTTAAGGATACAACATCCCAACAAATTAGCAACAAGATTTGACCATAGGTCATCTAGTGATAGAAACATTATTAATTTTTAAACCAACCTGCAATTTTCTGATTCAAGGTTATCATATCATGATCGAGATCCCCGGGGGTCATTCACAGTGAAACTGTAAATATATTTTTTATTTGAATGGGAGAATTTTCTTCACTCATTTTTTCATATGCATTTTCGCATTAATGCAATTTAATCGCATGGCAGTTACTCTGTGAATGGTATGCTAGTGTCCGGACTTTTTGTGTTTGTTTTTTAATTGTATATGTGTATTGTCGTGTGTGTGTGTTTACACATTTTTTGACTGTTTTTATAGAATCATCTTTTTAATGGGTTTTTTCTTTTCGGCAAAAAACCTTTAAAAGTACTGTGAATGAAGCTGCTTCAATATTTATAGTCGCACCATAAAATTATGTAAATTGTGCCCCTAGTGGAATTAATACATTTTGTATCTTTATAGAATCAAGTATCCGAGGAGTAATGATAGCACATGGTTCTAGAATTATAAAGCTTAAATTACAGGAAATTGATGGTCTCCTGAAGGAAATAAAACATAATTGAGCATAGACACTAAACCATCCCAAACTACAGGAGTTATGGTCTAGGCTCTCCAATTGTCTTGATCAAAAAGTCAGAAATAAGCTAAGGTACTACGCTCATAAATGTTTTTGAGCATGGAAACAAATGCCGCCTTTTAGCACACACGTTGCAGAAAAGTTTGCACCATATGCATAGGCTGATGATACACAACAACTCCATCACGGACACCACTCACATCGCTCAGGAGTTTTAGTCTTTTTATTAGTCTCTGTTCCACCCAAAAATGGAAATGTAGCTGCTGAATTTTATATGGGTGGAATTCCACTTTTTCCACTCCCCTCTGCATCCTCAGTGAACATCAAAAACGTACCCTCATACAACGTTACCTACAGGAAGTTGATTATCTTAGTCTATCCCAAGAGATTGTTCAAGATATGGAATGCCCATTCACCTCTCTAGAACTGGCTTCCATGATTTCAGAACTTCCCAAAGGAAAAAGCCTGGGCCCTGATGGTTTCTCTGACACTTATTATAAGAAACTGTCACACCTTCTGCTGGAACCCATCTGCAACAATTTTATTATTATATTTGTTGACAGCTCCTTCCCCAGAAAAAGCTTTAGCCACTTGACCTCCGGAAGGTTTTACCCCTTCCTGACCAGAGCATTTTTTGCTATTTGGCACTGTACTACATTAAGTGGTAATTGCGTGGTCATGTAACGCTTTACCCAAACTTATTACAAAACGATGTCCTTTTTGATTTTGGTCGTATTTGATCACCACTAGGATTTTTATTTTTTGTGATATAAATCAAAAAAGACCAAGAAAAAGCAAAACAATACTTTCTACTTTTTGTTATAAAAAAATATCCAATAAACTCAAGTGTTGTCATACAGTTAGGCCAAAATATATTCAACTACATGTATTACCTCCTCTTTTACTTTCTGACTGTCTATCACATTTCTTGAGGTGCTAAAATGCCAGGGCAGTACAACCCCCCCCCCCCCAAATTACACCTTTTTTGAAAGTAGACACTCCAAGGAATTTGCTGAGGCATGCTGAGCCCATGGAGTATTTTATTTTTTGTCACAAGTTTTTTTAAAATGACAACAGAAAAAAATGTTTTTTATCTTTTACACAAAGTTGTCACCTAAATTATATGTTGCTCACATATGCCATGGGTATATGTGTAATTGCACCCCAAAATACATTCTGCTGCTTCTCTTGAGTATGGGGATACCACATGTGTGAGAGTGTTTTGGATCCATCTGTGTACAAGTGCCAAACACCTAATCACCGCCTTCAGGATTTCAAAGGGTGTAGTTTGCTCATTTCACTTCCTCACTACCTATCACAGATTTGGAGGCCCTGAAATGCCAATATAGCGCAAACCCCCCCAAAATTACTGCTTTTTGTAAAGTAGACAACCCAAGCCATTTGCTGAGAGGCATGTTGAGCCCATGGAATAATTTATCTTTTGCCTCAAGTTTCTGGAAAATGTCAAAAAAAAAAAATTTTCTACACAAAGTTGTCAGTTAAATGATATATTGCTGAGACATGCCATGGGTATATGTGGAATTACACCATATAATACATTCTTCTGCTTTTCCTGAGTATGGGGATACCACATGTGTGAGAGTTTTATGGACCCTAGTGTAAATTGGCTGTCCCCTCAAAATGACTCAACACACAGCCATTAATGTCCAAACCACTGGCAACAAAAGTGAGTACACCCCTAAATGAAAATGTCCAAATTTGGCCCAATTAGCCATTTTCCCTCCCCGGTGTCATGTGACTTGTTAGTATTACAAGGTCTCAGGTGTGAATAGGGAGCAGGTATGTTAAATTTGGTGTTATCACAGAGCACCTCATTCAAAGAACTCTCTGAGGATCTGAAAAAAAGAATTGTTGCTCTACATTGCTCTAGGCTATAAGAAGATTGCCAAGACCCTGAAACTGAGCTGCAGTACGGTGACCAAGACCATACAGCAGTTTAACAGGACACGTTCCACTCAGAACAGGCCTTGCCATGGTTGCCATGGTTGTACGTGCTCAGCGTCATATCCAGAAGTTGTCTTTGGGAAATAGACGTTTGAGTGCTGACAGCATTACTGCTGAGTTTGAGGGGTAGGGGGGGTCAGCCTGTCAGTGCTCAGACCATCTGCCGCACACTGCATCAATTGGTCTGCATGGCTGTCGTCCCAGAAGGAAGCCTCTTCTAAAGATAATGCAGAAGAAAGCCAGCAAAGAGTTGCTGAATACAAGCAGACTAAGGACATGGATTACTGGAACCATGTCCTGTGGTCTGATGAGACTAAGATAAAACTATTTGGTTCAGATGGTGTCAAGCGTGTGTGGCGGCAACCAGGAGAGGAGTACAAAGACAAGTGTGTCTTGCTTACAGTCATTCCAACATGATAATGATCCCAAACACACCTCCAAGACGACCACTGCCTTGCTAAAGAAGCTGAGGGTAAAGGTGATGGACTGGCCAAGCATGTCTCCAGAACTAAATCCTATTGAGCATCTGTGGGGTATATTCAAACGAAATGTGGAGGAGCGCAAGGTCTCTAGCATCCACCAGCTCCGTGATGTTGTCATGGAGGAGTGGAAGAGGACTCCAGTGGCAACCTGTAAACTCTGGTGAACGCCATGCCCAAGAGGGTTAAGGCAGTGCTGTAAAATAATAATGGCCACCAGTGGCGGCCTGTCCATAGGGGCACTCGGGCGCTGCCCCTTCAATCTGTAAAAAAATTAAATTTAAAAAAATGGTCACTTTAAGAGTGACCGGGTGCCAGACATGCGGCGGTCTATGGGAAGCTTCCCAGCCTGCAATCAGATGATTGCAGGCTGGGAAGCTGATTTGCCCACGTTTAGGGAGTGTCTGGGGTGCAAGAGATGTGCCCACAAACACTCCCCCATTCTCCAATGTCCAGTAAATTGCCATTGCAGGTCCTGTTCTTTTCATTTATTGGCCTGAGACCGGAGGATGGTGGGTGGTGCTTTTCGTGGCACCATGTCACTTCCGGTCTCCCGGCTCACTGTGTTTGGTGTGAGATGAGTGGAGGAGTGGACAGAGATGGAGCTGGGCGCGTGGTGTGACTGTGTGGAATGAAGAAGCAGCCAGGCCTGATTGACTCGGACTCCTGAGCTTTGCTGGCGCAGCTTCTGGTATGTAAACCACAGTGGTCTCTCTCTCTCTCTCTATGGCCGCATCACACAAGCTAAGGCTCTGCTCCACACACTCTAATCACTGGAAGCCTGGCTGGACCCTTCATTCATCCTTCCCTGCACTTCTCTGCAGTGCTCTGCCCCTCCCCCCAATCTGCACAATTACCCCCCATCTGTACAATTACCCCCCCGTCAGCACAATTACAACCCCCGTCTCCCCAATTACATCCCCGTCTGCACAATTACCCCTTTGTCTGCACAATTACCCCCGTCTGCACAATTACACCCCCTGTCTGCACAATTACCCCCGTCTGCACAATTACACCCCCTGTCTGCACAATTACCCCCGTCTGCACAATTACCCCCTCTCTGCACCATTACCCCCCAGATAATTGTGCAGGGGGGTAATTGTGCAGATGGGGGGGTGGTAATTGTGGAGATGGGGGTTGTAATTGTGCAAATGGGGGTAATTGTGCAGATGGGCGTGGTAATTGCGCAGACTGGGGGGTGGTAATTGTGCAGATGGGGGGTGGTAATTGTGCAGACTGGGGGTTGGTAATTGTGCAGACTGGGGGGGTGGTAATTGTGCAGACGGGGTGTTGTAATTGTGCAGACTGGGGGTGGTAATTGTGCAGACTGGGGGGTGGTAATTGTGCAGAAGGTGGTAATTGTGCAGACTGGAGGGGGTAATTGTGCAAGATTTGTGAGAAATGCTATATACCAGGCTTTGTGCGAAATCCTATATACCAGGCTTTGTGAGAAATGCTTTATACCAGGCTTTGTGAGACATGCTATATACCAGGCTTTGTGTGAAATGCTATATACCAGGCTTTGTTCGCAAAGGCTTAATATCAGGCTTTGTGCGAAATGCTATATACCAGGCTTTGTAAGAAATGCTATATACCAGGATTTGTGAGAAATGCTATATACCAGGATTTGTGAGAAATGCTATATACCAGGCTTTGTGAGAAATGCTATATACCAGGCTTTGAGCGAAATGTTACATACCATGCTTTGTGCAAAATGCTATATACCAGGCTTTGTGAGACATGCTATATACCAGGCTTTGTGAGACATGCTATATACCAGGCTTTGTGCAAAATGCTATATACCAGGATTTGTGAGATATGCTATATACCAGGCTTTGAGGTCTGATGGGGCAGGAATTGGAGCTGATCTGAGGGGTGAAGGGACAGGAATTGGATTGATGGTACAGTGGCTGCATTTGATGGCACAGTGGCTGCGATTGATGACACAGTAGTGGCAATTGATGGGCACAGTGGCTGCATTTAATGGCACTGTGGCAGCAATTGATGGGCACAGTGGCTGCATTGGATGGTACAGTGGCTGCAATTGATGTTTTTTTTTCAGAATTTTTCAGTTTGTGTCCCCCAAATAATTTTGAGCACCAGCCGCCACTGGTGGCCACTAGGGACGAGCTTTGAGCTCGCCGAACAGCGAACAATTTGGGGTGTTTGCAGCTAATTTGAAAGCCACGGAACACCCTTTATGTAACAGGTGAACCCCCTCCCCCTCTGACGTCACGGGAATACCACAGGGAAGTCCCCGTCAAGTCCCCGTGCATCAGAGGGGGGCAGGGTCACCGGATGGCCCCACCCACCATTATTTAAGAACCGTCAGGAGACGAGAAGTGTCACACAGTGGGATCCTCCCATAATGGATGCGGAGCAGCCCGAGAAGAAGAAGGGAAGAAGACGCGGCGGAGGAAGATGCCGGACGAGAGCACCGGAGGAAGAACCAGAAGAACCAGAAGAAGAAGAAGATGGAGGAAGAAACCAAAGAAAGATAGAAGATAGAAGGAAGAAGACAGAAGAAAGAAGAAACATTTAAATAAAGGAATTGTCAAAAACTGTCTCTTGTCCTTTTTAACATTTTTGACACTTTTTTTGTGAAATGGTAGGGGTAAAAGTACCCCCTTACCATTTCACATAGGGAGGAGGGCCGGGATCTGGGGGTCCCCTTGTTAAAGGGGGCTTCCAGATTCCGATAAGCCCCTTGCCCGCAGACCCCCACAACCTCCGGGCAAGGGTTGTGGGGATGAGGCCCTTGTCCCCATCAACATGGGTACAAGGTGCTTTGGGGGGCTACCCCAAAGCACCCTCCCAATGTTGAGGGCATGTGGCCTGGTACGGTTCAGGAGGGGGGGCGCTCTCTCGTCCCCCCTCTTTTCTTCTGCCAGGTTGCGTGCTCAATTAAGGGTCTGGTAAGGG
Source organism: Aquarana catesbeiana (assembly GCF_042186555.1). Taxonomy (NCBI): domain Eukaryota; kingdom Metazoa; phylum Chordata; class Amphibia; order Anura; family Ranidae; genus Aquarana; species Aquarana catesbeiana. Next base: position 941,879,535 of record NC_133324.1, read on the forward strand.
TTCCCCTTAAAATCCTGAAGGGTCTGGTATAGATTTTGAGGGGGACCCCACACCATTTTTCTTCTTAATTTTGGCCGGGGTTCCCCTTAATAAAAATGAATTTCGGGAGTAACTAAAATAAATGTATTTTTCAGACGAAAATGAAATTCCGAAACGAAATATTTCAGTGTGCACATTTCTACTTTTTATTTTTAATAAAAAACAAGTGTGATTTTACTGTACTTCTGTCTCAGTCTGGTTCATGGTTTCTGACAATCTCAAGTACATCACTAAAGAGCTAGCTGAAGACAAAACGGTTTCTTTCTTCTGTCTACAACATCCCCCCCCCCCCCCCCCCCAATAAGGGATTAATGCAGTTAGTGCCATAACAACAAGAATCTTCACCCAGGACTCTATTTGCTAATTGAGTGGGTTCAAGTACCTAAGGGTTTAATAATCTCATTAATTTAAGAACAGTGTTGTAACTTCCTGTCTTATCTGATCTGTGGTGTTGAGGAACAGGAGGGAGCGGTATAAGAAAGGTCATTCCTTTGCCTTCTTCCTGCCTGTTCACATAGGTTTCCAACTAAACAGAGTATTGTGTGAGTAGTCTTTATATCCTGCAATCAGTTACTGTTTCTGTTCTACTGTCTCATATTACTGTTATCACTTGTTCTAGTGAAACTTTTTCTAGGGCTAAGCTTATGTTACTGTAATCTAATGTTTCTAACTTTTCAGTAAACAAGAGTCAACTATTTCACTTAAATTGTGTATGTGTCTCTAATTATCCTGATTATCACCAAAAATGTCTGAATCCAGGGTGTCAGAGGTGTCGGAGGACTTGCAAGGTTGGGTCAACCAGTGGGGTACAGATTCAGTAAGCATCCCTTACGGGGGTAGCACTACATAGTATTTAGTCTGTAGGAAAGTTATAGAGTCTGCAAACTATGGTATATATATATATATATATATATATATATATATATATACAGTATTTGAAAGTTGACCAATCCTGATGTACTGTTGTGGCAGTGATCAGGGGGACCAACGGGAGACAGTATATGTACAGCATATATTTTTTAAATTTTCCAACTTTTTTCTTTTTTTCCTTTTTTTTTTTTACACAATGTGACTACTGTGATAGCTGTGATTTGCCACAGCTATTACATGGTACAGATGCACTATGATTGGTCCTGTCTGTACCATATGACCAATAAGATTATTCACAGTGATCATCACAATAGTACACAATGAATGGCTATAAATGAAAGCCAATCATTGTGGGCAACTTACATGTGATTGGTCACAGCAATCACATGGTAGTGCGGCTGCTAGAGCATGCTGGAGGCGATCGCTTGGAAGACGTTATATGACATCCACCCAGAATAGCAGTGCTGTCGCTTGGCCATTTTTTTTACAATAGGTTGGGTGGGAGGTAATTAATGTTTAGGATTCATCTGAGTGTCCAAACAGCACATGTTCGATCTGAACGTAGGTTCCCAATTCATCCCTAGTGGAGGAAAAGTTTGTATTTGAGGCTGGTGGACTTTAATGGTACCATAACAATTAAGATACACGTTTATAAAAAGAGTTTTATTGAACTGACATCAACAAATTTAAAACATACAAATTTAACAGAGCAACTCTGAACATAAGAGGTGCAACTGAAATGGATGGTAATACCAGTTCACCAAATCTTAACTATGCTGACATGCTCGACATGTTTTGCGGAAATTTACTGCTTCTTCAGGAGCTTTCGTTTACATAATAATGAATTAAAGGAACAGAGATAGTGTATAGTACTATAGGATAGAAAGAGAAAAATACTCTTATCATAATAAACAGGCTATAACATAAAATAAAAAAATGACAACATAATCACAAAGTAATGGTGAGCACAATATCCCTCCCCAAAGGTGATCATGGCCCTTACCCGAAGCAGCAACATGAGTCGCGGTCCAAAAGAGTAGGCCCGCTCCGGAGAGCATGGAGGCCCCCGCAGACAAAAGAGGGATGCAGCAAAGAAATCTGCCCAAACAATATAGTAAACATGATTTTGGATGCTGGAGTACTTTCTAATGCCCCGTACACATGGTCGGACTTTGTTCGGACATTCCGACAACAAAATCCTAGGATTTTTTCCGACGGATGTTGGCTCAAACTTGTCTTGCATACACACGGTCACACAAAGTTGTCAGAAAATCCGATCATTCTGAATGTGGTGACGTAAAACACGTACGTCGGGACTATAAACGGGGCAGTAGCCAATAGCTTTTGTCTCTCAATTTATTTTGAGCATGCGTGGCACTTTGTGCATCGGATTTGTGTACACACGATTGGAATTTCCGACAACGGATTTTGTTGTCGGAAAATTATATAGCCTGCTCTCAAACTTTGTGTGTCGGAAAATCCGATGGAAAATGTGTGATGGAGCCTACACACGGTCGGAATTTCCGACAACAAGGTCCTATCACACATTTTCCGTCGGAAAATACGACCGTGTGTACAGGGCATTAGTGTATTTCCTATTGCTATCTCAATGTACATCATAAATAGTAAACATACCAGTATATATAGCTTGGATTGACATACGAAGATTATTTCAGTCCTATGGTCCTCACAGATCATGTATCATAACGAGCAGGTATACCGAGATATATAGCTAACATAGGTATATGGAAATCACTTCAGACTCACAGCTATCGCCAGGTATAAGGAAAAAAAGGGATATATGTACCCCAATCTATAAAGCATACCTAGTGTAATAATACTCCTTTATAAAGAAAGGAGTATATAGAGCACCTGTGGGACTACTCTTTTGGACCGTGACTTACGTTACTGCTCCGGGTAAGGGTCATGATCACCTTTGGGGAGGGATATTGTGCTCACCATTACTTTGTGATTATGTTGTCATTTTTTGTGATGTTATATCCTGTTTATTATGATTAATGTATTTTTCTTTTTCTATTCTATAATACTATACACTATCTCTGTTCCTTTAATACGTTATTATGCAAACAAAAACTCCTGAAGAAGCAGTGAATTTCCAAGAAACACGTTGATCATGTCAGCATAATTAAGATTTGGTGAACTGGTATTACCATCTATTTCAGTTGCACCTCTTATGTTTAGATAGACAGAGTTGCTCCCTTAAATTTGTATGTTTTAAGTTTGTTGATGTCAATTCAATAAAACTCTACTTGTTTTATATACGTGTATCTTAATTGTTACGGTACCATTAACGTCCACCAGCCTCAAACACAAGCTTTTCCATCGGGGACATATCCCCCAGATCAAGACACATCATATCCCTGTGTCAATACGCGTGGGGGAGGGGACAGGATGGTGTAGGAGTCAGCAGCTGGTCTGTTTGGAGTGAAGGACACACAATCTCAACATTTTTATGCTTGTCACAGAGTGGTTTACTGGAACACCTGTATCATGTGAGTACCCCGCATGGGGGCTTTTTTTCGAATAAATATACAGTGGGGACGGAAAGTATTCAGACCCCCTTAAATGTTTCACTCTTTGTTATATTGCAGCCATTTGCTAAAATCATTTAAGTTCATTTTTTTTCCTCATTAATGTACACACAACACCCCATATTGACAGAAAAACACAGAAATGTTGACATTTTTGCAGATTTATTAAAAAAGAAAAACTGAAATATCACATGGTCCTAAGTATTCAGACCCTTTGCTGTGACACTCATATATTTAACTCAGGTGCTGTCCATTTCTTCTGATCATCCTTGAGATGGTTCTACACCTTTATTTGAGTCCAGCTGTGTTTGATTATACTGATTGGACTTGATTAGGAAAGCCACACACCTGTCTATATAAGACCTTACAGCTCACAGTGCATGTCAGAGCAAATGAGAATCATGAGGTCAAAGGAACTGTCTGAAGAGCTCAGAGACAGAATTGTGGCAAGGCACAGATCTGGCCAAGGTTACAAAAACATTTCTTCTGCTCTTAGGGTCCTAAGAGCACAGTGGCCTTCATAATCCCTAAATGGAAGACGTTTGGGATGACCAGAACCCTTCCTAGAGCTGGCTGTCTGGACAAACTGAGCTAGCGGGGAGAAGAGTCTTGGTGAGAGAGGTAAAGAAGAACCCAAAGATCACTGTGGCTGAGCTCCAGAGATGCAGTCAGGAGATGGGAGAAAGTTGTGGAAAGTTAACCATCACTGTAGCCCTCCACCAGTCAGGGCTTTATCACAGAGTGGCCTGACGGAAGCCTCTTCTCAGTGCAAGACACATGAAAGCCCGCATGGAGTTTGCTAAAAAAACACCTGAAGGACTCCAAGATGGTGAGAAATAAGATTCTCTGGTCTGATGAGACCAAGATAGAACTTTTTGGCCTTAATTCTAAGCGGTATGTGTGGAGAAAACCAGGCACTGCTCAGCACCTGTCCAGTACAGTTCCAACAGTGAAGCATAGTGGTGGCAGCATCATGCTGTGGGGGTGTTTTTCAGCTGCAAGGACAGGACGACTGGTTGCAATCGAGGTAAAGAAGAATGCGGCCAAGTACAGGGATATCCTGGACGAAAACCTTCTCCAGAGTGCTCAGGACCTCAGACTGGGCCGAAGGTTTACCTTTCAACAAGACAATGACCCTAAGCACACAGCTAAAATAACGAAGGAGTGGCTTCACAACAACTCCGTGACTGTTCTTGAATGGCCCAGCCAGAGCCCTGACTTAAACCCAATTGAGCATCTCTGGAGAGACCTAAAAATGGCTGTCCACCAACGTTTACCATCCAACCTGACAGAACTGGAGAGGATCTGCAAGGAGGAATGGCAGAGGATCCCCAAATCCAGGTGTGAAAAACTTGTTGCATCTTTCCCAAAAAGAATCATGGCTGTATTACATCAAAAGGGTGCTTCTACTAAATACCGAGCAAAGGGTCTGAATACTTAGGACCATGTGATATTTCAGTTTTTCTTTTTTAATAAATCTGCAAAAATGTCAGCAAGTCTGTGTTTTTCTGTCAATATGGGGTGCTGTGTGTACATTAATAAGGAAAAAAATTAACTTAAATGATTTTAGCAAATGGCTGCAATATAACGAAGAGTGAAAAATTTAAAGGGGTCTGAATACTTTCTGTCCCCACTGTATATATTTTTGTAAATGGTATCACACTATCCAGTCCTCATTTCTCATATACATGTGGAGACTACGCCATTTTACAGCATAGGACAGTGATAGCGAACCTTGGCACCCCTTGGAACTACATTTCCTATGGTGCTCAACTGCATGCTTTGGAAATGTAGTTCCAAAACATCTGGGGTGCCAAGGTTCACCATCACTGGCATAGGATATCACAGATCCATCTACACAGAACCCAGAGTTGGTTCACTGGCGTGTTTAGATCAAGCTTACTGTAATTGCGAGGTCACATGTTCCGAGGTGAGCATACTCACACAGGGGAGGAGCACAAGAGTGATGTCACTTGAACACATGTGGATTATCACTACAGCGGTGGAGGAATTGTGGATGAAATTTTCACAAGCACTACAGCACTTTATCATCACAGCAAGATTTAAAGCATATTATATGGACTTTAATGCAATTTTTGTTTAATATGCTAATTGATTATGTCACATAGCACTTTGGCACTCTATTTTATATTGATTTGATCGATTTATGTCTCATTATTGATTTTTTTGGCACTATATTTAGCACAGTTAATTTATTTATTTATTTATTTTTTGGTATTGCATATTGACACTAGCTTAGCGCAGTATTTTCGTATTTAGATTGTTTAGCATGGATGTATGGGACGTGATCAATACCAGCAGCTGATTATCTAGTCTCAGATTTATTATATTTTGGTAGCTCGCAAGATTTTCAGTTTATACATGAGTACATTACAGTCCCAACCTGCCCTGTGGATTAATATTGAAGAGGCTGGGACTGTATTGTACTCGTTTGGCACAGGAGAGTACTACACCTGCACTCAAAAGTGAAGAAATAGTCCGCTTGTCTTGGGAAAGTCTTTTTTAAATGTTATTTGCCACAGCCTGCAGATCGCGGTGCCCAGAGTCACCTCTCTGTCTCCACCCACCCCCCTTCTTTCCCTGCTGAATTGGCCGGGCTGTGGGGCCAGACCTGGAAAGTATCCCCGCACAGCAGCCAAAGCAGCCTGAGGGAGCTCCAGAGATAGATTGGGCCCGGGCGGCTGGTTTGTTTAGGAAACACAGGCCCCCTACATGTGTATGGGCTGTCCCCCTCTGATGGCGGCCCTGGCTCCACTGCAAACAAAGACAGCTTTTCAGGTGTCATCAACAAATTCACACTGCTTTTACTTCTGTTGAGCCCATACAAGATACTAAATGCAAGGCCTTAACAAAATAAAAACAAATAAAATAGAGCTGAAACAACACAGAAACACTACAAGCAAAATGTTACTAAACCCAGGACCCTGAATTTACTATATCTGGTCTCCCACGGTACGCAGAACATGGAAATGCTATTATTTTAGTAAATATAAACTGCTTAATTACTTTTCTAATCTTATGACTTCTATCAGTCTCTGGTTAAAGCTTATAGGAGCAGTTTTCAATCTCCTCTGATTGTCCTATGAGGCTGCAGGACCCCTGACACTCTGTTTGGACAGTGATGATTGGCTCTGTGCTGATCACCTGCACCCTCCCAAGAAAAAAAAACCTCTCTAGCAATACACACCAAACTGAGCATGTGCAGAGTGACTCCAAAGGCTCTCTCCTATCAGGATATATATTTGGGGACAGTGAAAAAAGGAGGATCAGAGATGACAGGATCAAACAGCCTTTTTACACAATGCAAAGGATTAACCCCTTAGGTTCCACGGTGACAACAAGCATGCATTACTGCATATACAGACTGATTTTACTTTAACTCCAACACATCTACAAAGGACTAATGCCCCGTACACACGGTCGGACTTTGTTCGGACATTCCGACAACAAAAACCTAGGATTTTTTCCGATGGATGTTGGCTCAAACTTGTCTTGCATACACACGGTCACACAAAGTTGTCGGAAATCCGATCGTTCTAAACGCGGTGACGTAAAACACGTACGTCGGGACTATAAACGGGGCAGTGGCCAATAGCTTTCATCTCTTTATTTATTCTGAGCATGCGTGGCACTTTGTCAGTCGGATTTGTGTACACACGATCGGAATTTCCGACAAGGGATTTTGTTGTCGGAAAATTTTATCTCCTGCTGTCCAACTTTGTGTGTCGGAAAATCCGATGGAAAATGTCCGATGGAGCCCACACACGGTCGGAATTTCCGACAACGCGCTCCGATCGGACATTTTCCATCGGAAAATCCGACCGTGTGTACGGGGCATTATAGTGTGTGGAACTCATCACCTGCCAAAGCATTGGCCAGTGGTCATTGACAGCTATTTGTAATGCATTATGGGATGTTTGGCAGAGTGATTCTTACTGAATGTCCCAAAAGCTGTGATTTTGTCTGAACAGCCAAAAGTTGGTTTGAACTAAACTCTTGACTCATCCCTTCTGGAAAGCAATGAATTAGATTTCCACTCCCTTTTCTTATATTAGTAGCTCTTTTCTCTCACTTTGGTGTTGTTTTTTGCTAAGCATCTATCTGGATCAAGTGGCCTCTGAGTTTCACCTTGTAAACTTCCCATAGAAAAGCAATGATGAATCAAATGCAAATGATTAACCACTTCAGCCCCGGGAGGATTTACCCCCTTCCTGACCAGAGCATTTTTTGCGATATGGCACTGCATTGATTTAGCTGACAATTGCGCGGTCGGGCGATGTTGCACCCAAACAAAATTTGATGGCCTTTTTTTCCACATAAATAGAGCTTTCTTTTGGTGGCATTTGATCACCTCTGCGGTTTTTATTTTTTGCGCTATAAACAAAAAAAGGCCGTCAGTTTTGAAAAAAGGCTGTATTTTTTTACTTTTTGCTATAATAAATATCCCCCAAAAATTATATAAAAAAATGAATGTCTTCCACAGTTTAGGCCGATATGTTTTCTTCTACATATTTATGGTAAAAAAATTGCAATAAGTGTATATTGATTAGTTAGCGCAAAAGTTATAGCGTCTACAAAATAGGGGATAGATTTATGGTATTTTTATTATTAATTTTTTTTTCACTATTAATGGCGGCAATCTGCAATTTTTATTAGGACTGCGACATTATGGCGGACAGATTGGACACTTTTGACACTATTTTGGGTCCTTTGACATTTATACAGCGATCAGAGCTACAAATAGCCACTGATTACTGTATAAATGACACTGGCAGGGAAGGTGTTAAACACTAGGGGGCAATCAAGGGGTTGTGTTCCCTGAATGTGTTCCAACTGTAGGGGGGATGGGCTCACTACAACATGACAGAGATCACTGCTCCCAATGAAAGGTAGCAGCAGATCTCTTTCGTGTTGCTAGGAAGTAGGGATGAGCTTCGAGTTCGAGTCAAACTCATGTTCGACTCGAACATCGGCTGTTCGCAAGTTCGCCGAACAGCGAACAATTTGGAGTGCCAAATTCGAATGCCGCGGAACACCCTTTAAAAGTCTATGGGAGAAATCAAAAGTGCTAATTTTAAAAGCTTATATGCAAGTTATTGTCATAAAAAGTGTTTGGGGACCTGGGTCCTGCCCCAGGGGACATGGATCAATGCAAAAAAAAGTTTTAAAAACGGCCGTTTTTCGGGAGCAGTGATTTTAATAATGCTTAAAGTCAAACAATAAAAGTGTAATATCCCTTTAAATTTCGTAGCTGGGGGTGTCTATAGTATGCCTGTAAAGGGGCGCATGTTTCCCGTGTTTAGAACAGTCTGACAGCAAAATGACATTTCAAAGGAAAAAAAGTCATTTAAAACTACTCGCGGCTATTGCATTGCCGGTCCGACAATACACATAAAAGTTCATTGATAAAAACGGCATGGGGGTGTTCGGCTCATCCCTACTAAGAAGAACAGAGAAATGCCTTGTTTACATAGTCATCTCCCCATTCTGCCTCTCCTCACCGTAATCGCGGGACGCCGGCGAACATCGAGCTTGCGGGACCCGCGGGCATGCTCCCGCACGTGCGCCCGCTAGATGGCAAATTCAAAGGGACGTACAGGTATGCCCTTTTGCCTGCCCATGCCATTCTACTGATGTAAATCGGCATGCGGCAGTCGGCAAGTGGTTAAAGAGGATGTGACCAGGAATTTATTCAATCTCCATTTAAAAGAAGGCTTGTCATGCAGGGACAGCTTCTATGCAGAAGAAGGGGGTTCTCATCAGGCCAGGGTCTGGAAAAGATGTCCACTTTAGAAACTAAAGATAATTGTTGGGGTAGCACAAAGATGTGGTCTATCTGATAGAAGTTTGAATGAGGGGGGGTGAACTTCCTGCCAGGTATCTGTTTTTATTATTATTTGTTTGTCTGTCTTCATAACAAAATGTATTAATTAATTAATATAGGTTGACTTTGTTCTTCAAAGCAAATCCAGACTGTCAAACTTGACTGAATTGATTTGCCCAATCTTCAAGTGTGAGTCGGAATTGATTTTTAAATGTTTGTTCATTGCTTATTGAACATGAATATTTATTGCTGAATTTAAATTCAATCTCTAATATTTAAAAGTGTAAGACCACATTTAGATGAGTTATGCTTTTCCCATGAAGACATTTTGCAACTTCTACTTCTTCCAAAGGAAAGTTAGTATCTTGCTAATTTCAATGGCACAAGGACAGATAAGTACCTGTCTTGTCAGGGGTGCAGAAGAGGCCCATTGAAGGTTACTAAATGTAAGATCAAAATAATTGAAATGGTAATTTCTTTTTTTATCTTTAAATAATCTTTATTAGCATTTCTTAAATTACATACCTTCCAACAAACATATTAAAACAATCTCAACTTCAGGTAATCATAGTGCACTAGAAAAAAGGTCATATATACCCCATCCGTTCCTACCATGATCCCATTACACCTCCTTATTCTATCCACCGGTTGAGGTTTGGTACCTTGTGTTAAGGCAACATATAATTATTTTCCCCTACTCCCCTCCCACCCTGATCCAGATCCTGCCTCAATGGTAATGGTAATTTCTAAATATACCCTCCTCTGCCATAAATATTTTTGCCTTTACAGTCCAGGAGAACAATCACCTATAAATGTTTTGGCTTTTATTTCTGCTATCCACAATGTTAACCGGAATCTAGACATTTTGCCCAATATTACACTGGGATTTCATGTGCTTGATTCATGTTTACATCCATGTTTGGCTGTAAAGGATGTTCTAAGCATTTTATCTGGGCTACAGAAGGCAGTCCCTAATTACTCATGTTCTGGAGAAGCTGAACTGGTGGGTTTTATTGGAGATCATTACTCAGTTACAACAATTCCAATGGCACAAATACTAGGAATTTATGGATATACACAGGTACGTCTTTCATCTTTGCCCTCAAGACCATCAAGTGCAAAATTCAAATATAACATAGCTACAATGAAACAAAAAAAAATGTTTCTTAATTCAAATATATTATTGTGAAGAATAATTTTTTGTGCATGGAACTCCTTCCAGCTCCATATAAATGTTTATCTTATGTAGCACACCCTCTAAGGAGCTACAGAAGAACTGGATCCCTCACTCCTGCACAGCCAGGCACACCAAACCCCAACAGGCACTCCAGAGTCAGAGAATGGTCTGTGACCCTGTTTTTGTTATTTATTGAGTGTTAATAAGTTGGATAGGGATGGGAGGTCATGGGATGTCCACTTGACTTCAGCAACAAATATTAGGCAGCAGCTTCAGTGACATCTTCCTATACACAGTCTATATACAGTCTCCTTGACTCTTTCTGCACACACTAGATAGCTGGCTCCAGCTGAATCACTGTCGGAAGATATGACAAGGTCTCAGTCAGTTTTTTAGCAATGGCTCACAAGGGTGGAATGACAACTCTTTGGGCCCCCGGGCAATAGGAGTTTATGGGGCCCCCTGTATCCAAGCTGTTATGTATTAGTGTGTTATACTGCTCTCCATCCAGTAGGGGGAAGCATTGTAAATATGTTCTTTTTATTGTTCTGGTAGAGCAATGTACTTTAGAGTCCTGTGAATGCCTGTCCATGTCGATGGTTCAAATACATTTTAAAATACACAAAACTGGTGATGAGGATGGGATTTCAGTGAATGGACACTGCAAAAGTACAGGTAATCCACTTGAGTGAAGAATCAGAACTTGTGTTTTAGAGACACATCTTTAAATATCTCCAGCATGGCTTCGCTGGGACACATGGAGGAATTTGATGTGGTTAATTCATCCTCATGGGACTTGTATGCTGACAGGTTAGAGTTTTCCTGGAAGCTGTGCAGAAAAGAGCTGTGTTACTGAGTTTTATTGGATCTAAGATTTTTTTTTCAAATAACAGTTTTATTAGTTATCTCAGCAGGTAAAAGAACATAGACAGAACACACTATGTTCCAGACAGTGCTAGAGATAGCCGGTAAAGACATTGTGGCAGTAATTGGTGCAGGATCATTGCTAAATCATACTATGAGTTAGATAATAATTGAAATTTGCCATTGGCTAGGTGAGAGCCTATGGAATGTGAGAGAGAACATAAAAGAAAAGATAGAATGGAGAGAAGGGATATAGAGAGTTAGAAATGTAAGATAAGAAAGAAGAGATGGGAAAGTAAGGTAGTATCTCAACCATCGGTTTAAGGCGGGTCCTCTCGTCGATGCTACTCCACCCAGACCTTATCGTGCATTTCCAACTTATCCTTTATTCTAGCTGTCATTTTTCCATTAGCTCCACATCTTTTATTCTGACATACAGAGCTTCTTGGGAGTGTGGGGAGCGCCGATTCCAGTTGAGGGCGACCAGACATCGTGCAGCTGTCAGAACATGTCGAAGTAGCTTCTTGGATGGTTTGGCAATTTGTAATGGTGACACACCAAGTAGGAAAAATGTTGGCGTCATGGGGACCTGTAGCCCAAAGAGGCAGGACAACAAGCGCTGTGTCTGCGTCCAGAAGGGCACTATTATGGGACAACTCCAGTAAATATGGTAGAGGCAGGGTCATCTTTAATATTGATTGGACCCTGGACAAAAATTTTCTTGGGCCCCACCCTCCATGCAGTTTCCCTCTCCACCTGCTCTGAGACATACAATAAATAGCAGCTAGACTCAAAATGTGTTTACTGAATCAGATCAGGCAGCGATTGCAATTGGTTGCCAGAGGTTACAATGTATCATCACCATGCACTGACTGGTTGCTAGAGGTTACAGCACACATTGTGTCTCACTGATTAGTTGCTAGAAGTTACAGCACATGGTTTCTGCTTGTTGATTGGGTGCTAGAGATTACTGTACATCAATACTGCTCACTGATTGGTTACTAGAGGTTACTGCACATCATCTCCTGACTGCCTGCACACCATGGATTGGGGAGGTGAAGGACCCAAATAATAGACAGAAAACTCCTAGGGATCCTAGGACTCCTGGGATCAGTGGCAGTGCTGGGGGGAGGGTGTGATCAATGGCAATGCTGATAAAGACTACCAATATAAGGAATTTCAACATTGGCCACCAAAGTAATAGGGGTTTACACTGACCACTAATGTAATAAAAGCATTCACAGTAACCACCAATGTAAGGAGGAATTACATTTTACACTGACCAGTAGGGATGGGCCGAACACCCCCCCCCCCCGTTCGGTTCACACCGTTAAAGTCTATGGGACACGAACATGAAAAATCACAAGTGCTAATTTTAAAGGCTTATATGCATGGTATTGTCTTAAAAAGTGTTTGGGGACCTGGGTCCTGCCCCAGGGGACATGTATCAATGCAAAAAAAAGTTTTAAAAACAGACGTTTTTTTCGAGAGCAGTGATTTTAATAACGCTTAAAGTGAAACAATAATAGGGCGTACACACGGTCGGACTTTGTTCGGACATTCCGACAACAAAATCCTAGGATTTTTTCCGATGGATGTTGGCTCAAACTTGTCTTGCATACACACGGTCACACAAAGTTGTCGGAAAATCCGATCGTTTTAAACACGGTGACGTAAAACACGTACGTCGGGACTATAAACGGGGCAGTGGCCAATAGCTTTCATCTCTTTATTTATTCTGAGCATGCATGGCACTTTGTCCGTCGGATTTGTGTACACACGATCGGAATTTCCGACAACGGATTTTGTTGTCGGAAAATTTTATCTCCTGCTCTCCAACTTTGTGTGTCGGAAAATCTGATGGAAAATGTCCGATGGAGCCCACACATGGTCGGAATTTCCGACAACACGATCCGATCGGACATTTTCCATCGGAAAATCCGACCGTGTGTACGGGGCATAAAAGTGTAATATTCCTTTAAATTTTGTACCAGGGGGTGTCTATAGTATGCCTGTAAAGTGGTGCATGTTTCCCGTGTTTACAACAGTCCGAGTGCAAAATGACATTTCTGAAGGAAAAAAAGTAATTTAAAAGTGCCAGCGCTATAATGAATTGTCGGTCCGGCATTACACATAAAAGTTCATTGAAAAAAATGGCATGAGATTTCCCCATAGGGGAACCCCGAACCAATAAAACAAAATGCATAGGGGTCCCCCCAAATTCCATGCCAGGCCCTTCAGGTCTGGTATGGGTATTAAGGGGAACCCCCCGCCACATTCTTTAAAAAAAAATGGCGAGGGGGCCCCCCTCAAAATCAATACCAGACCCTTCAGGTCTGGTTTGCATTCTAAGGGGAACCCCGCGCCAAAATTAAAAAAAATAAATGGCGTGGAGTAGCCCCCCAAAGCACCTTGTCCCCATGTTGATGGGGAGAAGGGCCTCATCCCCACAACCCTTGCCAGGTGGTTGTGGGGGTCTGCGGGTGGGGGGATTATCGGAATCTGGAAGAACCCTTTAACAAAGAGAACCCCCGGATCCTTCCCCCCTGTGTGAATTGGTAATGGGGTACAAATACCATTTCACAAAAAAGTGTCAAAAATGTTAAAAAAGACAATAGTAAACAGGTGACCCCGCCCCCCTCTGACACCATGGGGAAAGCCATAGGTAAGTCCCCGTGCATCAGAGGGGGGCAGGGTCACCGGGTGAACTGTAACCTGAACAGAAGCGTCACACAGTGGAAAACCCAATGAGGTGGATTGTATGGAGGATGAAGCGGAGAAGAAGAAGCCGGAGGAAGAAGCCGGATAAGAAGACCAGAGGAAGAAGTGGAGGAAGATAGAGGAAGAAGTGGGGGAAGAACAAGATGGAGGAGGCAGAAGAACACCAAGGGAAGACCAGAAGAAAGAAGATGGAAGAAGAAGCGGGGAAAGAAGAAGACATTAATAAAGGAATTGTCAAAATCCGTCTATTGTCTTTTTTAACATTTTTGACACTTTTTTTGTGAAATGGTAGGGGTACAAATAGCAATTCATACGGGGGGCAGGATCTGGGGGTCCCCTTGTTAAAGGGAGCTTCCAGATTCCGATAAGCCCCCCAGCCCGCAGACCCCCACAACCACTGGGCAAGGGTTGTGGGGATGAGGCCCTTCTCCCCATCAACATGGGGACCAAGTGCTTTGGGGGGCTACCCAAAAGCACCCTCCCAATGTTGAGGGCATGTGGCCTTGTACGGTTCAGGAGGGGGGGCGCTCTCTTGCCCCCTTATTTCCTGTGGCCTGCCAGGTTGCATGCTCGGATAAGGGTCTGGTATGGATTTTTGGGGGGACCCCATGCCATTTTTTTTTTTAAATTTTGGCTCGGGGCTCGCCTTAAAATCCATAGCAGACCTGAAGGGCCTGGTATGGGTTTTGAGGGGGACCCCCATGTCATTATAGCCGCTAGCGCTAGTACTTTTAAATTACTTTTTTTCCTTTAGAAATGTAATTTTGCACTTGGACTGTTCTAAATACAGGAAACATGTGCCACTTTACAGGCATACTATAGACACCCCCCAGGTACGAAGTTTAAAGGAATATTGCACTTTTATTTTTTCACTTTAAGCATTATTAAAATCACTGCTCCTGAAAAAACGGCCGTTTTTAAAACTTTTTTTGCATTGATCCATGTCCCCTGGTGCAGGACCCAGGTCCCCAAACACTTTTTATGACAATAACTTGCATATAAGCCTTTAAAATTAGCACTTTTGATTTCTCCCATAGACTTTTAAAGGGTGTTCCGCGGCATTCGAATTTGCCGCGAACACCCCAAATTGTTCGCTGTTCGGTGAACTTGCGAACAGCCGATGTTCGAGTCGAACATGAGTTCGACTCGAACTCGAAGCTCATCCCTACTTCCTAGCAACACAACAGAGATCTACTGCTACCTGTCATCTTTTTAAAACTTTTTTTTGCATTGATACATGTCCCCTGGGGCAGGACCCAGGTCCCCAAACACTTTTTATGACAATAACTTGCATATTAACCTTTAAAATTAGCACTTTTGATTTCTCCCATAGACTTTTAAAGGGTCTTCGAATTTGCCGCAAACACCCCAAATTGTTCGCTATTCAGCGAACGGGAGAACAGCCAATGTTCGACCCGAACTCATGTTCGACCCGAGCATAAAGCCCATCCCTACTGACCACCAATGTAAGTGGGACATTCACACTGGCCACTAGTGTGAATGAAAGGATTCTACACCAAGCACCAATGTAATGAGAGGATTTACACTGACCACCAATGTAACTGAGACGTTTAGCCTGCGTTCACATTTGTGTGTGTTGGGAACGCATGCAAAATCGCTTTCCTGATGCCACAGAAACGTGCTGCCCTTAATTGTTAATAACACCCTCACGCATCTGCTGACATGTGCCTTGGCACTGTGTGATTTTGAAAAAGGGTTTGGGACCTTCTCCCGCATTTGTAGCACATAGAGCAGCCCACTGAAATGAATGGGCTGCCCTACACGTGACCTACATCTTTATCCACCCTGTCAGTACACCTTTGCATCCTAAAACCCCTGGTAACCTCTGCACCCCAAACCTCTCCAACCCCCCTCCCCTTTAACTCTACCTGACTTCTCTGCTCATCTTTGCACCCACCTTCTTTACCTCCGTACATCCCCTCCTTGCTCACCTGTGCACCACAAACTGTAATTCCAGTTGTAGGCAGGACTTTCAAGCATGCCCCTTTACCTCCCCAGTGGGCAGCATTCAGTATAGGTGATGGTGGTTATGACCTCAGGGGGCATGATATACATATGAATACCGCCTCTATTTACATAAAAATGCTGCCGGTCTGCCACTATTTACATATGAATGCAGCCGCTATTTACATATGAATGCCGCTATTTACATATAAACACAGGGTCTGCAGGTGAGTCATCTGTACACAAAAGGGCAGAGCTTGGCAGCATTAGTAACAGAACTTCACACTGAGATATCAGGACACAGCATGGGATTAAAATTTCAAGGGATGAAGGAATTTAAACTGGGATAGTTGGCAAGTATGAGGCAGATGATTCGGGCCCCAGAACAACAGGGCCCAGGGCAGCTGCCCTTTTACCCTGCCCTAAAAACTGCCCTGGGTAGAGGGTACCTTTGTCCCCCTGACAGCGTCAGCACCGACCAGAGCTCAAGGGGTAGATAACATGGAGTACGTCTGGCGCCAGGTACCAAAAGTAAAGAATTTTATAAGCGGTCTCTTTGTAGAGCGTACAGAAGGAGCTTTTAGCCGCCTGGGACAAGATCGTCTGCCATGCCATCTCAAGGATTTCTTCTCTCAATATCTTTTCCCAGCGGAGCATGTAGGCATGTGTACCCTGATTCAGTATAGAGTAGGTATTAAGTAACAAGTATATGTCGGAGATCAGACCCCGGCATGCAGATCCCTCTAATATTAAGCTCTTGAAGGGGGATGGCGCTGAGAATTGGAGATTTGGGGAAAAGGATTGAGCATATGCGTATTGGCAGATATTCATAAAACACCTGGCGAAGCATGTCATATTTTTCCTGGAGTTCAGTGAATGTTAGTGTCAGGGCTGGGCTCAGCCCTTCCTTCTCAAAGCTGGCCACTCAGCTGTTGGCTTTTTGTCAGCTCCTATCTTCCACAGTGACTCACCTGTTGATATGATATCCTGCTCATCAGTCCTGCCTACTTAAGCCAGATGATCTCTGCCTTTGCCTTGGTCACATCTCTAGAGATGCTCTCCTGTGTTCCTGTTAAAGACTTCCTTGGCTGACATTCCTTCTGGCTCCAGATCCTGCTTGCTGTTCTTCTACGCTCATCACTGGCTCCCTGACGTTTTGACTTATCTGACTATCCGTTTCGGTTCCTGAACTCTGGCTATGTTTTGACTACGTTTACCCTGTTTGCCATTTTTTATTATTATTAAACAAGTGGGATTTAAATGTAGTTCTGTCTGATTCATGGTTTCTGACAGTTAGTAATTTGCGTGATCTAGGGTCTACCAAGTGGCCAAAGTGGAATAAGTTCTGCGTTGCCCAGGGTGAAGACATCTGGTGAGTGAAACCAGCAGGCATCTTGGGGTTGCAGAGGAAAGAGGTTAGCAGTGACTTTTCTGAACTGAGCTCGTATGTGCAGGACATTTTGCGCCAGATCGATCTGAGTTGAGACATAGACCCCAAAAGCCTACCAGGGTCCACCTCCGTGTTTGCACTCCAGAGTAAACTATTTGGGTTGGGTGTATAGGCGTGAGCCATATCTTTTCAATCTCTGTCCATTTATTATAGGATCATTGAGGGAACCAGGAGATCAAGGCGCGCAATTGAGTCACTTGATAATATTTTACCAGGTCAGGGAACGCCAGCCCCCCATCGGAGCGGGACGCCATCAAGACCGAACAGGGTATCCTGTGCCTCCTGTAGTTCCAGACAAAGCGTATCAAATCTGCTTGAAGCTTTCTTAGTTGTACATAAGGCACAGGGATAGGCAGTGCCTGGACAAGATACAAGAGTTTAGGGAGAATGTTCATCTTCACAGAGGCCACTCTCCCCAGGAGGGAAATGTCTTCCATTTTTGCAGTAAATCTCTTATGGAGCGAAACAGTGGCGGGAAGTTCGCTTGGTAGAAGGTGGCAAAGGTTGGGGTAATATGAACCCATAGATATTTCAGGGCTGAGGTCTTCCAGTTATACCGAAGCACTGCTGCAGATGGTGCACTTTGGATGCCAGGATGTTAATCGAAAGTGCCTCCGATTTGGTCGCATTTATTTTATAGCCTGAGAGGAACCTATAGGTTTCGAGTTCAGCATGCAAGTTGGGTTAGGGAGATCCCAGGTTGGGTCAGGGTGAGTATGACATCATCCGTGAATAGTGATAGTTTAAACTCCTTCCCTCTGACTGGGATACCCCAAATGTCTGGGTTTCTGCAGATAGATTCAGCCAAGGGTTCAAAACAGAGTGCAAACAATAGCGGTGAGAGTGGGCACCCCTGGCAGATCCCATTAGCAATCGGGAATGAGGGAGACAGAGCAAAAGGAGTTTTTACTTGAGATGTAGGGTTGGTGTAGAGGTGTAGATGGCCCGCAGAAAGGGTCAGTGGAAACCCACGTGGCGTAATGTGGCAAACAGGATAGGCCAGCCCAGGCAGTCGAAGGCCTTTTCCACATCCAGACTGAGGACTAAGGATTCCAGGCCATCCCTGTTTGCCACATCTATTAAGTCAATAACCCTTCTTGTGTTGTCAACTGCCTGATGGAGAGGGACAGAGCCCACCTGATCTTTATGTATTAAAGAGGGTAATATCACGTTCAGGCTTATTGAGAGAAGTTTGGTAAAGATTTTCAGGTCAGAGTTTAAGAGTGCTATAGGCCTATAGCTAGCACATAAAGAGGGGTCTTGTCCGGTTTCAGTATTACAGTGAGGAATGATCTTTGCATGTCTGAGGGAATGGGGGTTTGTTGAAGGAAGGCATTAAAGAGTTTATACATATGTGGCAGGAGTAGGGTAAGAAAGGATTTTTAATACTCATAGGGGAGACCATCTGGACCTGGGGATTTACGCGTAGGTTGAGTGTTGATGGCTGACATGAGTTCTGCTTCCGTGATGGGTGCGTTGAGGGAGAGGAGGTCCGAGGCCTGAAGTCAGGAGATTCCACTCCGTTCTAGATTGTGGTTCATGCGGTCAGTTAGTTTGGGGGAAGGGGAGCCATGAGGGATCTCAGGGTTGTTGTATAGAGCGGTGTAGAACTCCTCAAAGGAGTGGACAATGTCCTGGGGGTGAGATAGGAGGCTGCCAAATCTGTTTTTAATTTGATGTGGGGTAGTCGTGTGAGAGCGTTCAGGCAATTTCTGAGCTAGTAGAGAGTAAGCTTTGTTACCCTAATCATAGTACAGTTGTTTTAGTCTAGTCAGGGCCTTTTCTACTTGGCCTAGTGCCAAGTCTTTAAGAGTCATACAGAGACGGATGATTTTTTTGAGTAGGGGTAGGGATGGGGAGGTTTGTAGTTGAAGTTCTAGGGCCCTAAGTTCCCTCTCAGCTTGCGATTTGGTGGCCCTCATGTATTTTTTCATAGCCGAAGCAAGCGCAATGCAGCGACCACAGAGAACTGCCTTATGGGCTTCCCAGAGAAAGGAAGAGGATATGTCTGGGGTGTTGTTCTCGATGAAGTAGAGTTTCAGTGTGTGGATTCTAATTCCATTTTGGAGGGGAGGTGTTGTAGGAGGAAGATATTCAGCTGCCAGTGACATGACTTGCGGTTAGGGGCACCTAAGTCCAGTGTCAGCAGGATGGGGGCATTATCCAACCAGGAGATTGGGAGAATCTGTGCAGCTCGGGTAATGCAGAGCATGGCATTGTTAACAAAGAGGTAGTTAACCACTTGAGCCCCGGACCATTATGCTGCCTAAGGACCAGAGGTCTTTTTCCAATTTGGCACTGCGTCGCTTTAACTGCTAATTGCGCGGTCATGCAATGCTGTACCCAAACGAAATTTGCGTCCTTTTCTTCCCACAAATAGAGCTTTCTTTTGATGGTATTTGATCACCTCTGCGGTTTTTATTTTTTGCGCTATAAACGGAAAAAGACCGAAAATTTTGAAAAAAAATGATATTTTCTACTTTTTGTTATAAAAAAAATCCAATAAACTAAATTTTAGTCATACATTTAGGCCAAAATGTATTCGGCCACATGTCTTTGGTAAAAAAAATGTCAATAAGCGTATATTTATTGGTTTACGCAAAAGTTATAGCGTCTACAAACTAGGGTACATTTTCTGTAATTTACACAGCTTTTAGTTTATGACTGCCTATGTCATTTCTTGAGGTGCTAAAATGGCAGGGCAGTACAAAACCCCCCCAAGTGACCCCATTTTGGAAAGTAGACACCCCAAGGAAATTGCTGAGAGGCATGTTGAACCCATTGAATATTTATTTTTTTTGTCCCAAGTGATTGAATAATGACAAAAAAAAAAAAAATATTTACAAAAAGTTGTCACTAAATGATATATTGCTCACACAGGCCATGGGCCTATGTGGAATTGCACCCCAAAATACATTCAGCTGCTTCTCCTGAGTATGGGGATACCACATGTGTGGGACTTTTTGGGAGCCTAGCCGCGTACGGGGCCCCGAAAACCAATCACCACCTTCAGGATTTCTAAGGGTGTAAATTTTTGATTTTACTCCTCACTACCTATCACAGTTTCGGAGGCCATGGAATGCCCAGGTGGCACAAAACCCCCCAAAATGACCCCATTTTGGAAAGTAGACACCCCAAGCTATTTGCTGAGAGGCATATTGAGTCCATGGAATATTTTATATTTTGACACAAGTTGTGGGAAAGTGACACTTTTTTTTTTTTTTTTTTTTGCATAAAGTTGTCACTAAATGATATATTGCTCACACAGGCCATGGGCATATGTGGAATTGCACCCCAAAATACATTTAGCTGCTTCTCCTGAGTATGGGGATACCACATGTGTGGGACTTTTTGGGAGCCTAGCCGCGTACGGGACCCCGAAAACCAATCACCGCCTTCAGGATTTCTAAGGGTGAAAATTTTTGATTTCACTCTTCACTGCCTATCACAGTTTCGGAGGCCATGGAATGCCCAGGTGGCACAAACCCCCCCCAAATGACCCCATTTTGGAAAGTAGACACCCCAAGCTATTTGCTGAGAGGCATGGTGAGTATTTTGCAGCTCTCATTTGTTTTTGAAAATGAAGAAAGACAAGAAAAAACATTTTTTTTTTTCTTTTTTCAATTTTCAAAACTTTGTGACAAAAAGTGAGGTCTGCAAAATACTCACTATACCTCTCAGCAAATAGCTTGGGGTGTCTACTTTCCAAAATGGGGTCATTTGGGGGGGGTTTGTGCCACCTGGGCTTTCCATGGCCTCCGAAACTGTGATAGGCAGTGAAGAGTGAAATCAAAAATTCACGCCCTTAGAAAGCCTGAAGGCGGTGCTTGGTTTTTGGGGTCCCGTACGCGGCTAGGCTCCCAAAAAGTCTCACACATGTGGTATCCCCATACTCAGGAGAAGCAGCAGAATGTATTTTGGGGTGTAATTTCACATATTCCCATGGCATGTTTGAGCAATATAACATTTAGTGACAACTTTGTGCAAAAAAAAAAAAAAAAATGTGTCTCTTTCCCGCAACTTGTGTCGCAATATAAAATATTCCATGGACTCGACATGCCTCTCAGCAAATAGCTTGGGGTGTCTACTTTCCAAAATGGGGTCATTTGGGGGGGTTTTGAACTGTCCTGGCATTTTATGCACAACATTTAGAAGCTTATGTCACACATCACCCACTCTTCTAACCACTTGAAGACAAAGCCCTTTCTGACACTTATTGTTTACATGAAAAAGTTATTTTTTTTTTGCAAAAAAATTACTTTGAACCCCCAAACATTATATATTTTTTTAAAGCAAATGCCCTACAGATTAAAATGGTGGGTGTTTCATTTTTTTTTTTCACACAGTATTTGCGCAGCGATTTTTCAAACGCATTTTTTGGGGAAAAAACACACTTTTTTAAATTTTAATGTACTAAAACACACTATATTGCCCAAATGTTTGATGAAATAAAAAAGATGATCTTAGGCCGAGTACATGGATACCAAACATGACATGCTTTAAAATTGTGCACAAACGTGCAGTGGCAACAAAATAAATACATTTTTAAAAGCCTTTAAAAGCCTTTACAGGTTACCACTTTAGATCTACAGAGGAGGTCTACTGCAAAAATTACTGCCCTCGATCTGACCTTCGCGGTGATACCTCACATGCATGGTGCAATTGCTGTTTACGTTTGACGACAGACCGCCGATTGCGTTCGCCTTAGCGCGAGAGCAGGGGGCGACAGGGGTGCTTTTTTTTTTTTTTTTTTTTCTTTATTATTTTTCTGCGTTTTTTATCTTATTTTTAAACTGTTCCTTTCATATTTTTTTTTTTTAATCATTTTTATTGTTATCTCGGGGAATGTAAATATCCCCTATGATAGCAATAGGTAGTGACAGGTACTCTTTTTTGAAAAAATTGGGGTCTATTAGACCCTAGATCTCTCCTCTGCCCTCAAAGCATCTGACCACACCAAGATCGGTGTGATAAAATGCTTCCCCAATTTCCCAATGGCGCTATTTACATCCGGCGAAATCTAAGTCATAAAATGCTCGTAGCTTCCGGTTTCTTAGGCCATAGAGATGTTTGGAGCCACTCTGGTCTCTGATCAGCTCTATGGTCAGCTGGCTGAATCACCGGCTGCATTCTCAGGTTCCCTGTTGAGACAGAAGAGCCAGAGAAAAACACGGAAGACGGTGGGGGGGGGGCATTCCCTCCCACGGCTTGTAAAAGCAGTCTAGAGGCTAATTAGCCACTAGGATTGCTTTTACATGAAAGCCGACCGCTGGCTGAAAAGAATGATACCAAGATGATACCTAAACCTGCAGGCATCATTCTGGTATAACCACTCAAAGTCGTGAATGGCGTACCTGAAGACAAAAAAATGGTTAACAATAAAGCACAGTAAACGGTAAACTATAAAAAATTGCATACCTGAAAAAGCAAACATGATAAAACATAATAACAATAAAACATTGCAGAATAGAATACAGTAAAAAAGAGCAGAACAATAGAGAGAGAATAGAGAGAGAGAGAACAATAAAACGACAACAATTTTTTTTTATTTTATATATATATTTTTTTTTTTACACTTTTTTTGTAACTAACTTTTGTAACTGTAACCGGTTCCAGGTTCGGGTCTCTCAAAATGCGATGGCATCTTGGGAGACCCTGTGAAAGTGTGTCCTAGTCTGTGCAATGCTGTACCCTACGCTAATACTCAACTAGTGAATGGTAGCGTTCAAAACATTCACCAATGCAAAGACCAGGATTGTCAGGACAGGAGGGACAATAATAGCGGGTGTCATGCCTATATCCGCGCTTCCTGCAGACACAACATCTTTTTTGGGGGGGTTCGTTGGGTAGGGGTACTCGGGAGGACATAAAGAAAATGCCTCTCATGCAGCCGACTGCATTTGATTGGGGATGTGAATGGGGGAAGTACGGGCGCTGCAGAAGTGGTGGGTTCCCAATTAGGATTGGCGAATGCAGCAGGAAGGGCACTATGGGCACGACGGGCCTGTGTTTGTCTTCTTGGTGGCAGCGGGACACTACTTGTGCTTGCCACCTCACCAGCTTGAACTGCACTTATGGGACTGGCCACGTCACCAAGTGTTGCTGCAGTGCTGGTTTGACTACGACCAGGGTGTACTAGGCCGCTGGTGCTTGCCAGTTCACCAAAACGCTACCAAAAAAACTGTTAGCGATCGCAGGGATCAAGGCCTGACTCTGCGAACGCTGCAGTTATGCGTTAAGTGTTTTGTAAGTGACAGTGATCGATCGATACTGCACTTGGGTGGGCTGGGTTGGGCCGGGCGGAGGGGCAAAACACAGGTGCTAGCAGGTATCTGGGCTGATCCCGCTAACACTGCGTTTTTGGGAACCCTAAACTGCTGGGGACGCTAGTATAGATCTGATCGGATCAGATATTGATCCGTTCAGATACTATACCACTAAGGGAGGTGTACAGTGCGTGCGTGGGTGTTAGCGGTACTGGCGCTAACCTGACGCTGCCTGGGGCTGGTGCTTGCCAGTTCACCAAAACGCTACCAAAAAAACTGTTAGCGATCGCAGGGATCAGGCCTGACTCTGCGAACGCTGCAGTTATGCGTTTAGTGTTTTGTAAGGGACAGTGATCGATCGATACTGCACTTGGGTGGGCCGGGCCGGGCGGAGGGGCAAAACGCAGGTGCTAGCAGGTATCTGGGCTGATCCCGCTAACACTGCGTTTGTGGGAACCCTAAACTGCTGGGGACGCTAGTATAGATCTGATCGGATCAGATATTGATCCGTTCAGATACTATACCACTAAGGGAGGTGTACGGTGCGTGCGTGGGTGTTAGCGCTACTGGCGCTAACCTGACGCTGCCTGGTGCTTGCTTGCCAGTTCACCAAAATGCTACCAAAAAAACTGTTAGCGATCGCAGGGATCAGGCCTGACTCTGCGAACGCTGCAGTTATGCGTTTAGTGTTTTGTAAGTGACAGCGATCGATCGATACTGCACTTGGGTGGGCCGGGCGGAGGGGCAAAACGCAGGTGCTAGCGGGTATCTGGGCTGATCCCGCTAACACTGCGTTTTTGGGAACCCTAAACTGCTGGGGACGCTAGTATAGATCTGATCGGATCAGATATTGATCCGATCAGATACTATACCACTAAGGGAGGCGTATGCTGCGTGCGTGGGTGTTAGCGGTACTGGCGCTAATCTGACGCTGCCTGGGGCGACGCATATCACCGCCGGGCGATCAGGGGGCTAAACCTTTATTCGGTAATAAACGGCGGGTGCCCTGACACTATAAAAAATAAACGAACTAACCAGCGTCAACCGTAACGTTTATACGGTGATCAGTGGTGAAAGGGTTAACTAGGGGGCAATCAAGGGGTTAAAACATTTATTAGATAGTATATGGGGTCCCTGACACTATAAAACGCTGACGGCGAACCTAAATATTTACGTCCCTAACTAGCGTCACCAGTGACACTAATACAGCGATCAGAAAAATGATCGCTTAGCAACACTGGTGACAGGGGGTGATCAAGGGGTTAAAACTTTATTAGGGGGGGTTAGGGGGGTACCCTAGACCTAAAGGGGGTAATACTAACTGTCCCAACACTGTAACTGTCACAAACTGACACTATGCAGTAATCAGAAAAAAAAAAAAAAAAAACCTGCTGGTGTCAGTTTGTGACAGGGGGGGGGGTGATTGGGGGGGGATCGGGGGGCGATCGGGGGGGGATCGGGGTGTTTTGTATGCCTGGCATGTTCTACTGTGTGTGTAGTGTGTTGTGCACTTACATTGATGTCTTCTCCCCTCGGCGCTGGAACGGAATACCGAGCTGAGGGGAGATGACATCATTTCCTTTGCTGCTGTTTAGCATACAGCAGCAAAGGAATGTTCCCATTGGCCGGCGGCGATCGCGAGGGGGGGGCCACGAACGGATGGCCTCCCCCTCATCTCGGATCGCCGGGGAACAGAACGGGACCGCCTCGGGCGGCGGGGGGGGTCCGATCGGACCCCCCACCCGCGGAAGGCAAATCACGTACATGTACGTGATTTTGCCTGCCCGTGCCGCTTTGCCGACGTAAATCGGCGTTAGGCGGTCCTTAAGTGGTTAATGCGTGAATGCATACAGGGGGGCGGAATAAAACATATACTGTCGATCACCGAGGTGGAGAGCCCACCAGGAGTCAAATAGGGCATAGCGCCTAGTGATGTGGCGAAAGAGTTTCGAGTCTCTAGAGGCGCGAGATTGTGAATCCCTAGGGTTTACCACGTGGCGATCAAGCACCGAGGAGTAGAATAGACTTAAGTTCCCACCTACTATTAAGAATTCATTGGGTGTTCGGAAGAGGTGTGCAAACACTTTAGTTAGAAGGTCAATCTGGGTGCAAAAAGTGACTGTCTGCACCTGCCATTGTCTGCGCAGTTTAATATAGTGTCCCCGCAGGTCAATGAAGGACTCAGGACATGTAAACGGGGATCCATGTTTAGGAGGTAAAGCTACACCGGCCCCATCAGGGCCTGATAGACCTGAGGGTAATGTCTGGAAGCGAACTCGAAGGAGTCCCCCTTGTTAAAGTGGGTCTCCTGAATCAGGATGATATCTGCCCCCGATTGCCTGAACTCCCTAAGTGCCAGATGTCTTTTCCTGTGTGAGTTTAGGCCATGAACTTTTAATGACATAACCTTAACCATGGTGATGGATATATGCAAACAAAAAAACTTATCTGGTCCATCTGGTGGAATGCTGTGGTGCAGAGGCCGGGAGTGTGCCATCTCCAGGAGAGGATTCGGATGGTTGCTAGGAGCATAGGGTGAGCCAGTTGAGGAGAAACAGAGAGAAAAACAGAAACAGGGAAAAAAGAAAGAGGTAGATCAATACTACATACAGTAGGCAAAACAAACAGTGTTAATAAGCTCTGTGCAGCCTGTGGGATACAGGGCTTACTAAGTTCCTATCTGTCCTCCCAGCCAAGAGTAGGAAACAGGCCAGGGCGACACAGAGAACCGCAGTGAAAGTTATCAAAAGTCAACAATAAAATATCAAAGGAACTCTAGGGGGTAAACCAAGGGGTCTCTAGTGATCAGAAGGGTACCAACTCTCAAATATCTATCGAAATGCGCCCAGTAAACAAAATAAAGGTAAAACAGGGGCCTAACGGGGCCGTGTATATGGCTGTAGGGTGGGCCAGGGATGTCAACTAGGAGGAAGTTCGGATCATAGGCGGGTGTGACAGATGGGGAGGCCCTGGTTCAGTCAGCCATTTTTTGGTTTGGCAGCTTTACGGGGAGTGTCCGGACCATGGGAGCATTTAGCTGGGGGGACCTTCTGCCAAGCTGTGGGCAGGAACAGTGGGGTAGCCACCAGGTCCCATTCCTGTAATTGGGGGACTGGGATCCCCAGAGTATCGCAGAAAGCTTCCCGGTCTTCCGGATAGTGTAGCATAGCAGATTGTCCCTGTCGTCTTGCTGTGAGGCTAAAAAAGAATCCCCAGTGGTAGACTATGTCTTCTTCTTGCAGCGAGTGGAGAAGGGGTTGGCGGAGCCTGCACTTTTGCAGGGTGATCCAAGAGAGGTCCGGTATTGCTGTACTGGTGTGTTGTCAAAGACTACTTTGCGCATTAAGCGGGCCTTACGCATAATATCTTCTTTCAGGGTGTAGGAGTGAACTCTGCAAATTACATCACGGGGTTTGGAGGCAGGACCTTTAGGGCGCAGGGCACGGTGTGCTCTATCCATTTCAATGTGTTTGTCCTGGGGTTCTCCCAGAAGGTTGTTGAATAGGGTTTGCAGAGTGATTTGTCTTCTGGGCCCTCTGATTCAGGCAGCCCTCTAACTCAGATATTGTTCCTGCACCCCCAGTTGTCCAGGTCCTCAACATGGTGCTGCATATCTCTCAGCAGTATGCAATGGTCTGCTCCTTGCAGTTGAGTGCAATGCACTGCCAGTTTGGTTTCTTGTATTTCCTCCTCTGCCATCTCCACTCTATCTGTTAAGTGTTTGAAATAAGCATGCAGTGTTTGAATCTCTGCATGACAATCCTCAAGTTGTTTAAAGTCCTCTTTGGTCAGTATGGCTTGGAGATATGATTGCCAGGAGCGGTGCACCTGATGGTGGGGGTCCACCGCTGCCTGCGGCAGCAAGAACTGAGGAGGAGAGGATGGCAATTGAGGTCACAGGGTAGTGGTGTTCTGGGCCTGAATTTTAGGCCTCATTTGAGGGTCCCATGGGTCACTCCACGCCGTGGTCTGGGACGGAGAGGAGGTCTGCAATATCAGTTCCCTGTATGAGCGGGATTGTCTCTGAGTAAGGAGCCGGGGTCCCTTGAGCGGGATTGTCTCTGTGATTTGGGGGAGGCAGGAGCAGAGGAGAAGGCCTGACATGGCGTGAGTCTCCCCTGGGGCTCTACCTGTGAAAACTCAGAGTCCTGTGTGTACATGGGACCCGGTAGGGGTGGGAAGTCCTCTGAGTCCACTGAAGGAGAGAGTTCAGACCCCCTATGGTCAGGCTGGGGTCTTATGCTGTGCGCAGCAGCCGCGGTAAGGTGTCTGTACACTGTGTGTACGAGGAGGGGGTTAGGCCCAGTGCAACGGGCTTTGTCCCGCGTGGTGCCGCCTTGGAAGCAGGGTGCTTTGGGTGACCTCATTAGGGCCTCACAATGTTCCTTCAATAGCACCCTGTGATATACAGTTGGTAGACTACAACAAACAAGATGTGGAAGTTAAGGGTGCTTGCTTTGTACCAGTGAAATATGGAAATTTCAGAGGATGCTTACGCTTAATAATTACTAAGGAACAAAGAGCAAGTTTGCTGGGTAGAGAGTAGTTTGAACGCCCTGGAATTTCATTATCGAGAGTTGATAATGTATCTCCAGTTACTCTACAGAATGTGATAGAGGACTTTAGTATGGTTTTTGAAGAAGGCCTGGGCATGTATAAAGGCCCTCCTGTTTCTTTCAAATTAGACCCTACAGTAACCCCAATTCATATAAAACCACGCAAAGTTGCATTAGCTCTCAGACCAAAAATTGATGGTGAGGTTACACATTTTGTGGAGCAGGGTATACTTGAACCTGTAACACACCCTAAGTGGTGTACCCCAATAGTTCCAGTATTGAAGCCAAATGGTAAAATAAGAATTTATGCTGACTATAAATGTACAATCAACAAAACACTGCAGGAATACCCCAATCAAATTTCAGCTGTACATGAAATTCTGACTTCGTTAGCAAAAGGAAAAGTATTTGCCAAACTGGATATGGCACAAGCTTCTCAACAATTACCTGGGAATGACGCCGCTGCGGATGCACAAACAATAACACACAAAGGAGCTTTCCAAGCAAAATGTTTGCAGTTTGGAGTTTCTACTGCTCCCGGCATATTCTAGAAATTAATAGAGGACCTCTTATCTGGACTTCCAGGTGCAGTACCTTATTTTGATGATGTTCTTATTGGAGTAGATTGTATTCAGTCTTTGACTTCACAACTACAACTTGTTTTGAAACATTTTCTTGATGCTGGTTTCAAATTTAAAAAAGAAACGTGTGTTTTTGGGCTAAATAGCATGGATTTCCTTAGATACAGTATTGATGAACACGGAATTCATCCAACTCATTCTATTGCCCTGTACACACGGTCCGACATTCCGACGTCAAAATCCGTCGGATTTTGGCCCAAACTTGTCTTGAATACACACAGTCGCACAAAGTTGTCGGAATATCTGATAGTTCAGAACTCGGTGGCATACAACATGTACGATGGGACTATAAAGAGGGCAGTAGCCAATAACTTTTGTCTTGTAATTTATTCAGAGCATGTGTGGCACTTTGCCTGTTGGAATTGTCTACACACGATCGGAATTTAAACGATCGGATTTTGTTGTCGGAAAATTTTAGATCCTGCTCTCAAACTTTGTGTGTCGGAAATTCTGACAGAAAAAGTCCGATGGAGCCCACACACGATCGGATTTTCCAACAACAAGATCCGATCGCACATTTTCCATCGGAAAGTCCGACTGTGTGTACAGGGCATTAGGTTGAAGCTTCCAACAAACAAACAAGAGCTGTATACTTTCCTAGGGTTACTTAATTTTTACCATTCTTTTCTGCCTGACAAAGCCACTATTGCTGAACCCCTGCATCGTTTACTAGATAAAGATGTTCCATGGAAGTGGACTGACGTTCATTCTACAGCTTTCAATGCTACAATAAGCTGTTATCTTCTGACAGTGTACTTGATTTACAAAAAACACTCACTCTTATGCCGCGTACACACGACCAGACTTTCCAGTAGACTAGGTCCGACGGCCTTCCCGACGGACTTCCGATGGACTTTCCGAACAAACAGACCTGCCCACACATGATTGGACTTCCAGTAGAATAGGACCGACTGTCTTCCCGACGGACTTTCGGCGGACTTCCGACGGACTTTCTGAATTAACGGACTTGCCCACACGCGGACAAAAGTCCGTTCATTTTGAACCTGACTCAGGTACAACGGGACTTGAAAAGGAAGTCAATCTTGATGCTTTTATCGGCGAGATTGACACCTTGTGAGCCTTGTCGCGGGAGCCAGGCCCTTAGGTCTGGTATGGATTTTAAGGGGAACCCTTTACGCCAAAAAAACGGTGTGGGGGTTCCCCCAAAATCCATACCAGACCCTTATCCGAGCACGCAGCCCGGCCGGTCAGGAAAGGGGGTGGGGACGAGCAAGCGCCCCCCCTCCTGAAATGTACCAGGCCGCATGCCCTCAACATGGGGGGTGGGTGCTTTGGGGAAGGGGGCGCCCTGCGGCCACCTCACCCCAAAGCACCTTGTCCCCATGTTGATGAGGACAAGGGCCTTTTCCCGACAACCCTGGTCGTTGGTTGTCGGGGTCTGCCTGCGGGGGGCTTATCGGAATCCGGGAGCCCCCTTTAATAAGGGGGCCCCCAGATCCTGGCCCCCCACCCTATGTGAATTAGTATGGGGTACATCGTACCCCTACCCATTCACATCGTACCCCTACCCATTCACCTGGGGAAAAAAAGTGTCAATAAAAAAACACACTAGACAGGTTTTTAAAGAAATTAGTTAGGCAGCTCCGGTGGTCTTCCTCCAACTTTGGGGTTCTTCTTCCGACTTCAGGGGTCTCTTCCTACTTCTCTGCTCTCTCCAGCCTCTTCTCCCGCTCTCCGGCCTCTTCTCCCGGTGTTCGGTTCTTCTCCCGATCTCCAGCCTCTTCTCCCGGTGTCCGATTCTTCTCCTGCTCTCCGGTTCTTCTGCTGGGCTCCTCCGCTATCTTCTGCTCTTTTGCCGCTCTCTTGCTAGCGGTGGCCTGGTCTTCTCCGTCATCTTGTTCCCTCTTCTCTTCTTCCGATGTTGAGACGGCGCTCTCTCCCGCTGTAATGCCGTGTGAGCGGTGCGCACCGACTTATATAGGCATGGGGCGTGGTCACCGGGTGATGTCACCCGGTGACCCCGCCCCTTATGACGGCACAGTCCCAGCATGCCCCGGGACTGTGACATCATAAGGGGTGGGGTCAACGGGGTCAAGTCGGTCCGCACCGCTCACATGGCATTACAGCGGGAGAGAGCGTTGTGTCAGCATCGGAAGAAGAGAAGAGGGAACAAGACAACGGAGAAGACCGGGCCACAGCTAGCAAGAGAGAATAAGATAGCGGAGGGGCCCGGCAGAAGAACCAGAGAGAGGGAGAAGAACTGGACACCGGGAGAAGAGGCCAGAGAGCAGGAGAAGAACCGGACACCGGGAGAAGAAGCCAGAGAGCGGGAGAAGAGGCTGGAGAGAGCGGAGAAGTCGGAAGAGACCCCCAAAGTCGGAAGAAGACCCCCAGGGGCTGCCTAATAAATTACTTTAAAAACCTGTCTAGTGTGTTTTTTTTTATTGACACTTTTTTCCCCAGGTAAATGGGTAGGGGTACGATGTACCCCATACTCATTCACATAGGGTGGGGGGCCGGGATCTGGTGGCCCCCTTATTAAAGGGGGCTCCCGGATTCCGATAAGCCCCCCGCCCGCAGACCCCGACAACCAACGGCCAGGGTTGTCAGGAAGAGGCCCTTGTCCTCATCAACATGGAGACAGGGTGCTTTGGTGTGGGGGGTCCGCAGGGTGCCCCCCTTCCCCAAAGAACCTACTCCCCATGTTGAGGGCATGCAGCCTGGTACGGTTCAGGGGGGAGGTGCCCGCTCGTCCCCACCCCCTTTCCTGACTGGCCAGGCTGCATGTTCGGATAAGGTATGGATTTTGGGGGGACCCCCATGCCGTTTTTTCGGCGTAGGGGGGTTCCCCATGAAATCCATACCAGACCTAAGGGACAGGTCGCCTTTCACGCTCGCTGCAATAGTAAAATGTGTTTTTCCTATTGCAGCGAGCGCGAGATGTATCGCTCTGGAAACACTCTCGTGGGCAAGTGCTGTAGCTGGTCCGTCGGTCCAGCATACAGACGAGCGGATTTCCGATAGGGACTGGCTCTGGCAGAGTTCCGGTGGGAAGATTTGAAACATGTTTCAAATCTAAAGTCCATCTAACTTTCGACTGAAAATGTCCGTCGGAAGTCCGATGAAGCCCACACATGGTCGGATTGTCAGACAGATTCGTTCCGTCGGACCTTTTCTGTTGAAAAGTCTGACCTTGTGTATGTGGCAGTAGCTGGGATGCTTCTCCATATGGCATTTTAGCTGTATTGAGTCATGTTTTGGAAACTGGTGTTGAGGCTCCTATTGCATTCTTTTCAAGGACCTTGTCTATGACAGAGGAATTATGC
Source organism: Aquarana catesbeiana (assembly GCF_042186555.1). NCBI lineage: Eukaryota > Metazoa > Chordata > Amphibia > Anura > Ranidae > Aquarana > Aquarana catesbeiana. Next base: position 941,911,768 of record NC_133324.1, read on the forward strand.
CTAAATTGACAAGGAGGCTTTAGCTATTGTGTCTGGGGTAAAAAAGTTTCATGACTATTTGTATAGGCGTAGGTTTACCATTGTAACAGACCATAAGCCATAAGTTCAAACCATTTTTAGTGCACCAACATGAATTGTCTGCCTAAAAAGGTTGCATATCATGGAGAAACAGAGTGGTAATTCCAAAGGCAGGAAAAGCTAAAGTACTGCATGCTCTCCAGGAAGGACATCCTGGAATAGTCCGCATGAAAGCATTGGCCAGAAGTTATGTTTGGTGGCCTAAAATGGATGAAGTTATTGAGAAGTGGTGTCAGGATCACTTTTGTGTTGGACCTATGCCCAGTCTGATGGTCCTGTGCCAGATGTCCAGCTTGTTATTGAGGGTCTGGGGGGCCCTCTTTAGAGGGGGGTAATGTCAGGATAACTTTTGTGCTCCTGCTACTCATGCCAGCATCCGGGTGTGGGCTGTTGCATTCTCCCTGTTTGTGTCCACCTACAAGGTGATTGATATGGTCAGTCACCTGTTATAAGCAAACCGAACACTCTATCCCTTGCTTGTGATAGAGACAGTATGCCTGCATTGTTCCTGTTCAAGACTCCTGTTTGTCTGCCCTGCTTTGCTAGTCTGGATTTCCCTGTGTATGACCTGGATCGGATATTGGACTATTCCCTGAGCTCAGCCTGCCTTTTTACCTGGACTGTCATAGAACCACGTTATCTGTCTGCTAACTGCAAGTAGTCTGCCTGTTTGCTCTGTTTGCATCTGCCCTGACATGGTGGCCAGGCACTATAGCATTGTGTATAAATCCTGGTGGCAACCAAGAAATGGTAGGATTGTTTGCCTTAAGGGAAAGGGGGCTGCTATAGGTGAAGCACACAGTAGCTAGCTATAGTATCTGACCACCTGCATTGGGGTAGAAGTGACATTTGTGACAAGTGGGTACAGAAATGTGTACCATGTCAATCCACCCATCATGCTCCACCTAATGCCTCAGTACATCCCTGGGAAGTGACTAGATCACCTTGATTACGGTTGCATATAGATTTTGCGGAGCCTTTTCAAGGACAGATGGTTTTTTTTAGTTGTCGATTCCATCTCAAAATGGCTGAAAGTTGTATCAATTACAATCCCCACCTCAGCCACTGTAATAAGAATTTGAAGAAGGCTGTTTGCTACTTATGGGTTTCCAGAAACAATCGTGTCTGATAATGGAACGTAATCTACCTCCTCACGTTTCAAAAGCTTTATGGCAAGCAATCTTATTCGACATGTTACGATTGCACCATTTCACCCGTCATCAAATGGTCAAGCTGAACGAATGGTTCAGACCACCAAAGACTCATTGAAGAGAATTGTTCAAGGAGATTGGAATCAGAGACTTGCAAATTTCCTTCTGCAACAACATGTGACACCATGCTCAAGCACTGGTTGCAGCCCAGCAGAGCTCCTAATGAACCGTTGTCTAAAAAATTGATTTTTTTTTTTTTTTTTTTATGTGGACATCCCACATAGTTATTATTATGGTGCTCTGTGTCCCGTGATGTATGATAAAGAAAAATGGATTTTTAAAACAGCTTACCTGTAAAATCCTTTTCTTTGAGTACATCACGGGACACAGATCACCATAATAATGACTATGTGGGTTATACGCTTACCTTCAGGTGATTGGACACTGGCAACCAATAGTAAGACGGTTCCTCACATATAACCCCTCCTATACAGGAAGTGCCTCAGTTTTGTAGTAAGCAATGACGATCCCCAAAAAAAAAGAGGGGAGGGAACTCTGTGTCCCATGATGTACTCAAAGAAAAGTATTTTACAGGTAAGCTGTTTTAAAAATCCGTTTTTCTTTATCATACATCACGGGACACAGAGCACCATAATAATAACTATGTGGGATGTCCTAAAGCAATGCAACTGAGGGGGGGGAACACATTATCCCTAAGCCCGACGGGCCTAAGATTATAAAGCAGCCTGCAACACGCTGTGGCCAAAGACAGTCTCATTTTGAAATCTCACATCCACATGGTAAAACCTGGTGAACGTATGAGCTGAAGACCAAACGGCTGCTTTGCAAACCTGAGCCATAGACACCTTCTGGCGTACTGCCTATGATGCACTAACCCCTCTAGTGGAGTGTGCTCTCAAATCCCGGGGTGGAACCCTGCACTTTAATCCATACGCCTGGACAATAGTCTGGCGAATCCACCTGGATATAGATGAACTTGTTGCCGGCTGTCCTTTTTTGGGACCCTCAGGCAAGACAAAAAAAACAGTCAGTTTTCCGAAAAGGAGCTAACATTTCCAAGTAAACCTTTATCGCTCTCGCCACATCCAGTGAGTAAAGTGACTTTTCCTCCCTAGTTTTAGGGTTTGGAAAAAAGGAAGGTAAAATGTTATCCTGATTCAGATGAAATTTGGACACTACCTTCGGTAAAAAATCCGGACAAGGGCGCATGACCACCCTGTCCTGATGAAGAACCATAAAAGGTTCCTTGCAAGAAAGGGCAGCCAATTCTGACACCCTTCTAGCCGATGTTATAGCCACTAGGAAAACTAATTTCCTGGTCAATAGGACAAACGGAATATGCCTAATAGGTTCAAAGGGCTGACTCTGTAAGGCTGAAAGTACCATGGACATAAAGGCGGTTTAAACGGTGGCATCAGGTGCGTTACTCCTTTAACAAAGGTCCGCACCAAAGAATGGGATGCAATTGGCCTCTGGAAGAAAACAGATAAGGCCAAAATCTGTCCCTTAATTGTCCCTAAAGCGAGCTGCAAGTCTACTCCTGTTTGGAGAAAGGCGAGGACTCTTCCAATCGTATACTTATGAGGGTTCCACTTCCTTTTCTCACACCAAGAAATGTATGACTTCCATACTCTGTAATAGATAGCTCTAGAAACTGATTTTCTAGCATTTATCAAAGTGGACAAGACCGAACCCATAATACCACGGTCTTTTAATATTCTGGTCTCAATAGCCAGGCCATCAAATTCAGTGACCATAAAGAAGGGTGGAATATGGGCCCTTGAGACAACAGGTCTGGGCGACAAGGGAGAACCAATGGTTCCCCTACTGCCAATTTCACAATTTCTGAGTACCATGATCTCCTGGGCCACGCTGGGGCCGCTAAGATCATCGGCTTCCGTTCCTCCCGTATTCTGCATAGTAAGTGCCGCAGAATCTGGATTGGATGAAAGGCATAAATCAGAGAATACTGATCCCAAGGAACCACTAATGCGTCTATCCCGACAGCCAGCGGATCCTTGGTCCTGGATACAAACCTGCCCAGTTTGGTATTGAATCTGGATGCCAACAGATCCACATCTGGGGTCTCCCAGTATTGGCAGATCTGTAGAAACACCTCGGGATGCAGAGACCATTCCCCCTGGTAACAATTTCTGGCGACTCAGGAAGTCCGCCTGCCAATTGTCCACCCTCGGGATAAACACTGCCGACAGAAAAGGCACGTGTTTTTCTGCCCAGGATAGAATATGATCTACCTCTCCTTGGGCTGCCCGACCCCTGGTACCTCCCTCATGGTTGATATATGCCACAACTGTGGAGTTGTCAGACTGGACTCTGACAGGAAGCCCCTGCAACCTGGACGTCCAGAATCGCAGGGCCAGACGTGCTGCCCGAATCTCCAATAGGTTGATGGGCAGAGTCCTCTCTGTCTGGGACCATACTCCCTGAACAGATGCTTCCTCTAGGACTGCTCCCCAGCCAAGAAGACTGGCATCCGTGGTTACCACCTTCCAGGCTACAGGTGGGAAAGACTTCCCCCTTTTCAAGTTGCTGGTTCTTAACCACCAAGAGAGGTTCCATAGAACCTGTGGAGATAGAACCATAGGTTGATTCAGGGTTCAAACTGACTTGTCCCAGGCTTTTAGAATACTGTTCTGGAACACTCTGGAGTGGAACTGTGCATATGGCACTGCCCTGAAAGATGACACCATTTTGCCCAGTAATCTCATGCACAGCCGAACAGAAGGAGCTGGTTCTTTTATCACCTTCTGTACCAGTTCCACTATAGAGGTGACCCTTAGGGGAGGAAGGAACACCTTTTCTTGGATGGTGTCCAGGACTAGACCCAAATACATCAAGGCTTGTGTCGGGCAAAGAGTTGATTTGTCCAGATTTAGTACCCAACCTAGGTGTTGCAAGACGCTCACTGTAGTTGACACATTTAGAATTAGTGCAGGGCGAGAGCATTCCCTTAGCAGTAGATCGTCCAGATGTCCTATTATGGACACTCCTTGAAATCTTAGGGAATCCAACACTGGGGCTAGAACCTTTGTGAAGACCCTGGGGGCCGTGGTTAGACCGAAAGGTAACGCCACAAACTGGAAATGACTGCCCTCTACCGCAAAGCATAAAAACCTTTGATGTGGCCCGAAGATCGGTACATGAAGGTACGCATCCTTGATATCTATGGATGCTAAAAAGTCTCCCTTTCTCAGGGACCTTATGACCGAGCGAAACGACTCCATACGGAAGGAGAGGACGTCTACAAAGAAGTTCAGAGCCTTGAGGTCCAAAATGGGCCTTACTTCCCCATTTGGCTTCGGCACAGTAAACAGGTTTGAGTAAAACCCCTTGAATCTTTCTTCGTGCGGGACCTTTATGATTACACCTTGCATCAGCAGATGGTGTAAAGCTAAAAATAACTTCTTTTTCCTGGATCCACCGGGACCCTTGAATGTAGAAAACGGTTCGGGGGAACCTCCCGGAACTCTATTCTGTAACTGTTCTTTACAGTGGAAAAGACTCATCTGTCTTGAACCAGTTCCTCCCAGGCCTCCCCAAACAGCCGAAGCCCACCTGTGAAGGCAGGGGCGCCCCTTCACAAGGTAGACTTGGAACTGGGCTTGGGTGGCTTTTGGGCCCAGGGTTTTTTCTGACCCTGTGGTCTTTTAAACCCAGACGGCTGAGGCCGTCAATACCGCTTAGGAGAAGAGGCACCAGGCCCTGGGGGATTAGGAATTTTATAAGAGGGCTGCTTCCCCTTTTTTTCATAGGAAGCAAAGCGCTCTTACCTCCTGAGATCTTTTGGATGTATTTATCCAGATCATCACCAAACAGGCGCTCTCCATGAAAAAGAAAAGCAGCCAGTAACCTTTTACATGGCGTCTCAGCAGACCAGTTCTTTAGCCACAATACTCGGCGCATATGAACTGATAACAACGCAAAATGAGACATCTGTTGAATTGAGTCTTTTAAAGCGTTAACCGCAAAACATAAGGCATGAGGGATCTCTGATAGCTCTTCAGCAGATTCCCCCTGGCAAGGTATGCTCTTTACTACCTTCTTAAAGCGATCTTTTAGGGATTGACATATCCCAATAGCCGCAATAGCCGGTTGAACTGCTGCACTGGCAACTGAAAAGGAAGCCTTTAATAAGGACTCTAGCTTTTTATCAGCCGGATCCTTGAAAACCTGGGCGTTATCCACTGGACATGTTACATTTTTATTCACAGAAGATATGGCAGCGTCCACCAAGGGTGTGCTCCATTTCTTCCTAAACTTTTCCTCCATAGGGTATAACACTGAAAACCTTTTGGGAGGTAAGTATATCCGGTCAGGATGTTCCCAGTCCGCATAAGTTACCTGCTCCAATAATGGATGCAAGGGAAATGCTTGGGAAATTTGCTTATGTCGCAAAGATCCCAGGGTAGAACAAGAGAGTGCAGACTCCTGAACCGGAGGTAACTTAAACCCAATTCGTACCATCTCCATTAGAGATTGGATAAACATTCTTTGGGAATGGGAGGCTGACATAGGCTCTTCAGAGCCAGAATCCTCATCTGAGGAATCCTCAGCCTCCCCCAGGTCCTTTAAGGCCCATTCCTCCGGATCCTCTGCCCACTCTGGTTCCAAGTCACCTGGGCTCATCTGGCTATAGGAGTCCTGGGGCTCTAGTGACTCACCACTTGGCCCAGGCTCAGGGGAGGGAGATCTATTACGCTTCCTTCCCCCCTGTGTTACAGAAGCAATCATGCCAGTTATCTTGCCTTCCAGGCCTGCTAGGGCAGATGCCAAATCATCCTTAGTAACATAAGCCGAGGCAGGTGCATCAGTATTGGCTACTATGCCTGACAAGTGCAGTGGCTCAGCCAGGTCAGAAGCCGCAGGTCCTTCAGTAGAGACTGAGGCCGCATCAGCATGGGGTTGGTCTCCTGCTATTTGTGGAGGGACCTTTAGCCCTGGGCTTGCCTTGGTCCCTGTTGCTCGTTTTCTGGAAGACATTGCTTACATACGAGAACACCAAGGAGTACTCCCCACAACTACCCCAGACCTTAACCTGTCGCCGCTGTCCAAGACCGTCTGACTCACGTGCCCACATTCGTTCCGCGCACGCCAGGTGCTCCATGCTATATACACTAGCATGGAATCGTACACGCGCCTCGGCGGCCCCCGCCGCCGTACGGCTCATGTGCCGACCTGACGTACACGGCGCCGTGACGTGGACCGTGACGCGCGGCGCGCGTGCACGCTTGCCTGTAACTTTTTTTTTTAAAAAGCGCGCCAATCGGCCTCCCCGGACAACGGATCAAAGCCCACTGTGGCAGCTTAATAAAACAGGAGAATACATATATATATATATATATATATATATACATATAATGAAGCCCCAATGGAGAGTACTCACCATCCCAAGCAGCAGGGCCTGTCTTGCCAGGCCCAATCTTCCCCCATCACGGCGGGTAGCGCCTCTAAGGACCTTCAGGGACCAGGTCCCCCATACATTGGGGTCCACACACCTGGACCTGTAAAGCACCGTTTGTGGTTTCCTTAGGCAAAGTTGACCAGGAATACCAACTTTAACAAGGGTCCAGCGCCTAAAAAGGACACATTACAAGCAATACCTCATTCTTGAACTGAGGTTCGGGTACCATCCACTTTAGCTTTAGTAAGCCATCCGAATGGATCCGATTATAATGTCCTCAGTGGGACATTTCTTTGAAGAAACTGAAGAGCTTCAACAGCCATGACCATCACCTTCAAGACACTGGCGAAAAAACTGAGGCACTTCCTGTATAGGAGGGGTTATATGGGAGGAACCGTCTTACTATTGGTTGCCAGTGTCCAATCACCTGAAGGTAAGCGTATAACCCACATAGTCATTATTAAGGTGCTCTGTGTCCCGTGATGTATGATAAAGAAAACATGTTTGGATCGTTTACACTCTGATCTGACATCAGAGTTACAAAAAAGCAAGAATTGCATTTTAAAAAGGATACTTATGTTTCTGTGATAGTGTTTGAGCCTGGCAGTGCTGTCTATGTCAAAAACTATGCTTCTGGGCCTCGTTGGATACCGGCAAAGGTGCTTGTGGCTACAGGACGAAGGCACGTTTCTCAGATCTGAGAAAGAAATGGTGAAATTGTACCTGCTGCTGGTTCTAGTGGTACTGGGATTCCAGTGATGCCATATCATGGTGAACCATTGGTTGATACAGGTGCTATTACTCCAGGAAATGTTGTTGCAGAGCCAATTTCTCTCAGTCCCTCTGACACAGCACAAGAAGAATTGCACCCAACTGAGAGTCCCAGGGAACTGTCTCAAACAGTGGTCCTTAGGCGTCCAAGGAGAAATATTCACCCTCCCAGTTATCTCAAAGACTTTGAGGTCTAGGGGGAAGGAGTGTTATGTATTAGTGTGCTATACTACTCTCCAGCCAATAGGGGGAAGCATTGTAAATATTATTCTAGTAGAGCTATGTATTTTAGAGCATCTTTGTGTAGCAATAATTCACGGTGGAGCTGCTGGTTTAAGCGGGCCTGTTACCTTCACTCTGCTTCCCTCTGTTTCACCGGCACCGGGTCTAGGGTTCCGTTGAGTTTACCTCTGGATGACACACGCACCAACACGGGAGTACGTTTTCAAAGCTTTATTAAACACTTGACTTAGGAAATAGCAGGAAAGAGGCGGAAAGGAAACTGCAGAAGAAACTCAAACATCTTCTTGTAGGGTTCTTTTGACAAATGTCCTGGTAGAATTCAGATATTGTATGGAATGCGCTCCCCTCATGGGACACACTCCTTGCTCACCTGGATAGGCCTCTCTCACTAGCCTAGCAGCCAGTACGCAGCACGAATCAAAGTCTCTGCCACAGACTTGCTTGGGAACAAACCCGTACGATCCTCTGCCACAGGATGTACCAGATTTTCTGTAATGAATGTCAGTCACAGTGCCTGAACCTTTAAGCCAACCCGGCAACACTATGCTGTATAGTTACTTTTGGATACGTCCTCCAACCGAGTCACCAGGCCCCTCTCTAGACCAGCATGCTGCGTGATCCCTCCAAGACGGGTCCTCCCCAGGATCTCCTCGGTTGTCCAGCTTCGTCACACAGGACCGACAGCTCAGGACCATTCCTCGGCTGCGGTGGTAGACCTCAGACAAGCCTCTGGACCCACCCCTGCGCCGCAGTATCGCGGGCCTCCGGAACGGAGGACCATGAGGTAGCTCCTTAATGCATACCTGTCAGCCAGGAGGGCCAGCAGGTGGCTGTAAAACGGACCCCAAAAAATGACATCTGTCCCATAAATACCCTCGCCCAGAATGCAGCTCGGAGGACCACCACCGAGTTGTCTCCGGGACAGAAGAGCATCCGTACGCTTCAACACGTTGCCTTTCCAACACTAACCAGTGACAACAGCGACACCCACTGGTCAGCACGGAAACACACACAACGTCAGCCAAGCTGGAACAGAGGCAAACTTAACCTTCCTAACGAACAAGTTACTAAATTTACCTAACATGCGGTAGATTGCAAATCTACCAGCGCTACATTTGGTTTCTGTATATCTGTGTTGGGTAAAGTAAAAGAGTATTGTGAATGCCTGTCCATATCGATAGTAAAAATAAATTTTAAAATACACAAAACACACCCACACTCAAGCCACACCCACATCTCTCTCTTCTCTTTCTCTCTAACTCCCTCTTTATCTCTCTACCTCTTTCTCCTTTTATCTCCCTCTTTCTATATCTCACACTCTCTCTCTTTTTCTCTCTCTTCTTGTCTGTACCTCTCTATTTCTATCTTCCCCTCACCTTTTTCTCTCTCCCTCTATCTCTCTATCTCATCCCTTTTTCTATCTCTCATATTCTTTTCCTCTTTTACTCTGTATCTCTTTCTCTAGTTCTGTCTCCCTCTCTCTCTCTGTTTCAGTAGAAGATGAGATGTAAATGAAGCCGGCAGTGACAGTAGTGGAGTTGTAGTGGCAAGGGAGATTAATGAGTAAACATTGGTATCTGATCCTGGTGGATACTGACAGTAGTGGCTACTGTAGAGTGCAGCGCCCAGCAGATGAGCCATGCTGTGTGACCCCAGGGGTTAGGCTAGGCCTTGGGGTTGTCCCTTAGCTCAGGCACAGCAGAGTCTTTCCCCTGCCACATAGCATAGTCCCAAATTAGGCAGAGAAAGAAAAGGGCTCCCTCCTCATCATTGGACCCCTCATCTGTGGAGGAGCTGAGCCAGGGGCGGACTGACCATTGAGCCACTCCGGCACTGCCCGAGGGCCCTGGGCCACTAGGGAGCCCCATCAGGGTTGCCAGCCTCAGTAAAACCAGGGACAGTATGTATAAATCTGTGCTTTTTTTACATCTGTCTGTGTATACTGTTTGTACATGTATGTGTATACTGTGTGATTGTATACTGTGTGTGTGTATACTGTGTGGCCGCATAATCTCTGATTGCCTGGGGGCCCCATAATCTTCTATTGCCCGGAGGCCCCATGAGTTATCAGTCCGCCCCTGAGCTGAGCTGTGAATCTCGAGTGTGTACACAGCCAGGGCTGTGTTTTGGCCTAGGCCGACTAGGCCTAGGCCTAGAGCGGCACTTTGTGGGGGGCAGCAAAAAAAGCCACCCCGCCACATGAGAGAAAGCCCCCCCACCGCCTTCCCAATTCCCGTCTCCTGCGGCCTCTTCCCACACACAGCCGGCTTGCTGTAGCGACGCAGCTGTGTATGGGCACCGATGTGTATGGGCATGCTTGGCAGAGGGTGGGGGGGCATGCAACTCATGCCCCCCACCCTCTGCCAAGCACGCCCATACACAGTGGTGCAGCTACAGCAAGGCGGCCGCGGGAGCCGGGAATTGGTAAGATGGGTGGGGGGGCTTTCTCTCATGAGGGGGGCGGCGTGTGACTCACGCCCCCATAAGCCTTATGCTCCACTTACCCACCTCGGCATTGCTTTCCTTGAATCTTCTCCTCGGCACCGGGGCTGGATCTGGCTGTGACGTCAGGAGCAGGAGGAGAGAGAGAGAGGAGTACGATGGAAACCCCCAGGACAGCAGGTAAAAGTATTGAATAAATTATATCAGTGTTATGGGCACAGTGGCGGCATTTGATGGGCACAGTGTTGGTATTTGATGGGCACAGTGGTGGCATTTGATGGAACAATGGCTATATTTGATGGGCACAGTGGCTGCGTTTGATGGCACAGTGGTTGCGTTTGATGGGCACAGTGGCTACAATAGATGGGGCACAGCGGCTGCGTTTCATGGGGCACAGTGGCTGCGTTTGATGGGGCACAGATCACCCCTGCGTCCCTGTCCATGGCTCACCCCTGCGTCCCTGTCCATGGCTCACCCCTGCGTCCCTGTCCACGGCTCACCCCTTCATCCCTGTCCACTGCTCACCTCTGCGTCCCTGTCCATGGCTCACCTCTGCGTCCCTGTCCACGGCTCACCTCTGCATCCTAGTCCACAGCTCACCTCTGCGTCCCAGTCCACAACTCTACTCTGCGTCCCAGTCCACAGCTCTACTATGCGTCCCAGTCCCAACTCAACTCTGCATCCCAGTCCACAGCTCAACTCTTCCTCCCTGTCCACGGCTGACTTCTGCATCCCTTTCTACAGGTCACCTTTGCATCCCCATTCACAGTTCACTTTCAACTCCCCTGTCCACAGCTCAGCTCTGGGTCCCTGTCCACAGCTGACTTCTGCATCCCTTTCCACAAGTCACCTTTGCATCCCCTGTCCACAGCTCATCTTGGCATTCCTGTCCATAGCTTACCTCTGTTTCCCTGTCCACAGCCCACATCTGTGTCCCAGTCTACAGTTCTACTCTGTGTCCTTGTCTGCAGCTCATCTCTGCAATCCTGTCCACAGCTCGCCTCTGCGTCCTAATCCACAGCTCACCTCTACGTCCCAGTACACGGTTCAACACTGCATCCCTGTCCACAGCTGACTTCTGCATCTCTTTCCATAGGTCACCTTTGCATCCCCTGTCCACAGCTCACTTTCATCTTCCCTGTCCACAGCTCACTCTGCGTCCCAGTCCACAGCTCAACTATGCGTCCCAGTCAACAGTTCAATTATGGGTCGCAGTCCACAGCTCACCCCTGCGTCCCAGTCCACAGCTCACCCCTGCGTCCCTGTCCACAGCTCACCTCTGCGTCCCAATCCACAGCTCACCTCTGCGTCCCAGTCCACAGCTCAACTCTGAATTCCTGTCCACAGTTCACCTCTACGTCCCAGTCTACAGTTCAACACTGCACCCCTGTCCACAGATGACTTCTGCATCTCTTTCCAAAGGTCTCCTTTGCATCCCCTGTGCACAGCTCACTTTCACCTTCCCTGTCCACAGCTCACCTCTGCATCCCAGTCCAAAGCTCAACTCTGCCTTCCAATCCACAGCTCAACTCTGCGTCCCATTCTACAGCTTAACTCTGCGTCCCAGTCCACAGCTCAACTCTGCGCCCCAGTCCACAGCTCAACTCTGCGTCTGTCACGTACCTTACAGCGGAGCCTGAAATAATGAGGGTGGTCTCTTGCACGGTTCCGGTCCAAGCACCCCTGGTGGTGGGTACAGGGAGTGCGAGGGCAACGAAAGGGTGCAGGTGCCTGCAGGCAGGAGGCTGGAACTTGGAGATACAGGAACCTCTGCTGAGGAGATGTGGAAACTGATCACCAACTTGTTCAGCGGGAGCCAGATCAGGATCAACTGCAGAATCAGGAACAGGCAGGAGTCGGCAACAGGCTGGCAGCGGGGTACCAAGTCAAAAGGCAAAACCGTAGTCAGAAACAGGCAGACGTTGGGAACAGACAGGCAGCAGGGTACAGAATCAGGAGGCAGAGCCGTAATCATAAGTTCAAGCCAAGGTCAGTATTGCAGGTAGAGGCAGGTTCAGCAGGCAGGGGAGATCCAAGAGAATGGTCAGAAGATAGCCGGGTTTTCAGGAACAAGGTAAATCAGGCAGAGTAACAACAGGAACACAGGAACAAGCTGAAGACAATCCAGCACTGATGCTAGGCAGACTCTCTGTTTATATAGGGTGCTGTGTGCCAGGATTTGCGTCCCTGTCCACAGCTCACCTCTTCATCCCAATCCACAGCTCAACTCTGTGTTCCAGTCCACAGGTCAACTGTGCGTCCCAGTCCACAACTCAACTCTGCGTCCCAGTCCACAGCTCACCTCTGCATCCCAGTCCACAGCTCACCTCTGCGTCCCAGTCCACAGCTCACCTCTGCGTCCCAGTCCACAGCTCACCTCTGCGTCCCAGTCCACAGCTCACCTCTGCGTCCCAGTCCACAGCTCACCTCTGCGTCCCAGTCCACAGCTCACCTCTGCGTCCCAGTCCACAGCTCAACTCTGCATCCCATTCCACAGCTCAACTCTGCGTATCAGTCCACAGCTCACTTTCACCGCCCCTGTTCATAGTCACCTTTTCATCCCTGTCCACAGCTCACCTCTGTGTCCCAGTCCACAGCTCAACTCTGCGTACTAGTACACAGCTCTCACTTTTGCAACCCCTCTTCCTTTACATCTATCACCTCTACACCTAGCTCTCACCCACCCATAACTGTCACCTCTGCACCTAGAATCATCCTAATACACAGCTGTCACTTTTGCACCCAGCCCCCGACCGTCTACAGTTTAGAGGCAGCTGAGACACCAAACATCATAAAATCATAACATTTTATTAATACAACTTTGTTAAAACAACAGGCATATAACACATCTGCCAAAGGTTAAAAAACAATGCGCATAAACAGTCATACGATCACAGTAATGATCCAATAAAGCACGATGCTTCCAAGCAATGAGTGATTTAGCAAATCCCTTGTATTCTGTGTATCGACACACTTCACTTTCGCTTCCTCGGGACACACAGCAAAAGAGCACAAGGTTCACTATGTAAATACAAGAACATAAATTACGAACATAGAAATACATCATGCACCTAATTTTTATTTTAAATATATATCTAACACAGCATTCACCTTGCCCAAAAATGCAGAACATATGATAGGAACAACACCTCAGGTGTGGTGCCGGGGCATCCAAAGGGGGCTTGCTCTTATCCTATGTTCTGCATTTGCTCTGCCTCTCTCACATAGCAGCAGTGTGCAAGGTAACATGGCCAACAGGTGGCATTGGCTCCCGGGGCACATGTTCTGGGTGCCGACACTTGCAGGTCCCCTACCCTGTATCTCAGCGGATCTCTGCAGTGAGGTTCATTGGCAAGATGAAGGAGCGTTAAGAGCACTTAGAACCGCACAACATCTTTAGCAACCTAAAGGGCGCCACTGAGATCCGGTGCAGTAAACAACGGAAAAAAAAAATTGTCTGAAAATATTGCAGAAAATCATGCAGTAATCTGTTGAGTCCAATTTACAAATGATACAGGAACTAAAAAAAGTTGTTATATTTAACACCATCCTTTTGGTGGCGGTAACCAGTGTGGTACCAGAAAGAGGGGCTGATTCAACCCACCGAGAGCCTAATTCAACCCACACAAGACCCACAGAAAGGGGCCTGATTCCACCCACAGAAAGGGGTGCAATACTACCCTCAGAGAGGGGTCTAATTCCACCCACAGAGGACCCACAGAAAGTTAAAACTATTCCACCAGCAGTGTACACAAAAAATCGTGGCATTATACATCCTGAGTATACAAGTATATATTTATTTTTATTAAATCAAAAAGGTATGACGTGCTGTGCAAATTAAATGCAAACATCGGCTGAAATTTAGCATCAAGAACTTAAAAAAAAAAAAAAAAAATATATATATATATATATATATATATATATATATATATATATATATATACATACACATATACACATACATACATACACAGTGGGGACGGAAAGTATTCAGACCCCCTTAAATTTTTCACTCTTTGTTATATTGCAGCCATTTGCTAAAATCATTTAAGTTAATTTTTTTTCCTCATTAATGGACACACAGCACCCCATATTGACAGAAAAACACAGAATTGTTGACAGTTTTGCAGATTTATTAAAAAAGAAAAACTGAAATATCACATGGTCCTAAGTATTCAGACCCTTTGCTGTGACACTCATATTTAATTCGGGTGCTGTCCATTTCTTCTGATCATCTGTCATGAACAGGTGTGACCAGATTGTGTGGACTGCAAAGAGGAAACCAAAACGCATGTAAGGTGAATAAGAATAATGTTTATTTAAGATAAGTGATATAAATAAGTAAACACCCCAAATACAAATAGTGCTCAACCAACCAACAGAAACCCACAGCCAACAGATAATATATACAGCCAAAGGGAAGTACCAAAATCAAACATGTTAGCCAGGCCAGGGTCATACACAGGGGATCAGAAACTGAAAAGGGCAGGATAGGAGAGGGGGATAATGGATGGGATCAGGCTTACATGGGAACTGGAACACAGGAGGGACAGGATCAGGATGGGATCGGGTACAGGTTCAGGTGCAGGTTCAGATACAGGATACAGGTAACAGGTACAGGTCAGGGCGCAAGGAAGTAGGATACCAAGGCAAACATGTGATGGCTTGCCGGGTATTTATGGGACTGCCAGTGATTGTCCTCATGTAACACCTAAGCACAGGGAGTGTTGTCTGCTCCATACTGCCAGGATCCATCCACTGGTGGACGTCAGTACTGCGGCCCAATGATGACATAACACCAGCAGGGAAAGACTCTCCTGACAGTTCCAAACTGCCAGGAAAACCTGCTGGTGGACCTCAGTACTGCACGCAAAATGATAGATCTTACCAGCGGATGGACCCTTTCCTGATAGTACCCCCCCTTAAAGGAGCGGCCTCCGGATGCTCAAACTAGTTTTAATTGTCCATAGTTTATGGCATTGAGCAGAACGGTGGAAGAGAGTACTTCAGGCTGGTCATCAGGCACATCTGGGCAGACAGCGGGCACATCTGGACAGACAGTGGGCACCTCCGGGCAGACAGCTGGGCAGCGGGCTCCCTACTGGCAAGCTGTGTAACAGGCACTGACTCAGAAAGCAGAGTAACGGGCATCGGTTTTACAGACGGGGGGCACCAATATTAAGACAACAGGCGGGAAGGCAGGCACCAAGACATCAGGCTGGAAGGCGGCCACCGAGACATCAGGCTGGAAGGCAGGCACAGAGACATCAGGTTGGAAGGCAGGCACCGAGACATCAGGTTGGAAGGCAGGCACCGAGACATCAGGCTGGAAGGCAGGCACCGAGA
This sequence comes from Aquarana catesbeiana, assembly GCF_042186555.1. NCBI lineage: Eukaryota > Metazoa > Chordata > Amphibia > Anura > Ranidae > Aquarana > Aquarana catesbeiana. Next base: position 941,927,242 of record NC_133324.1, read on the forward strand.
CATCAGGCTGGAAGGCAGGCACCGAGAAATCAGGCTGAAAGGTAAGCTTCAAGACATCAGACTTGAAGGCAGGCACCACAACAGGCTGGAAGGCAGGCACCGAGACATCAGACTGGAAAGCGGGCACATCAGACAGGAAGGCGGGCACATCAGACTGGAAGGTGGGCACATCAGACTGGAAGGTGGGCACATCAGACTGGAAGGCAGGCACATCAGACTGGAAGGCGGGCACATCAGACTGGAAGGCGGGCACATCAAACTGGAAGGCAGGCACATCAAACTGGAAGGCAGGCACATAAGACTGGAAGGCAGGCACATCAGACTGGACAGCGGGCAACATATAGGGGAAACAGCAATACCAATTCTGTCGGCGGGAGAAATAGAGGAGATGGATAAAGAATTTTCTGTAGTTGAATTGCAAAATGCAATGGATTCACTAGTACCGGGCAAAAGCCCAGGTCCAGACAGTTTTACCCTGCGTTTCTATGGGGCACTTAAGGAATTGTCGATTCCTGATATGAATAGGACCTCCAATTCGGTTTCTGCCTCACGACCCTTTGCCCCACAAGGAATAGAAGCACATATCTTGGTCATTCCAAAGACAGATGTAGCAATGACCCCCGAAGGAGCTGCTGATATTTGATTGGGCCTGTACTCTGCTATTCCACCCCCAATAAATTGGCTCAACCCACTTGACACAGCTGTGGAACAGTTTTAATGTGAAACTAAATAATAAAAAACAATCCTACAATAACAATGTACCAATGGTGTACCTTTACCTGGGTATCCGTTTCTCCACCTGTAGGATAATGGATAACACTTCACACCAATGGATAACACTTCACACCAATTGCAATTAACCAGAATGTGATTCACAATTTGTTAACAATATAAAACTTCATTGGGTGACCCTTGCATGTGTGTCTCCAAGTGAGACTAGTGTTCAGAGTGACAAAGCATTGACACTGGGCACCTTCCCACTTCCAGCATGCTGTAACAAAACACAGTAACGCAGAATTATAAACAAAGCACAATATAGTTGCTAAGGAGCTCCCCCTGCTTTATGATGCAGTCCTTTGTCACTGTGACTGAACACAAGGCCTTGCAATAGAACTTGTAGTCTTTGATCTTCTGTCTTCTGCTAGCTATTATAATGCAGTAATTGTAATCCAAAGGTTTAATAAGCAAAGCAATCGTGTAGAATGGTGATTGAAACTGTTCTTGCTGTATAACACACTTGTAACTGCCTCTGATACTGATGTCTCTGAACAACACAGTATTGGCATCTCAATGAAGTGTAGACTGGAGACCTGCTTGAATTCAATCTATTTGAGTGAGGCCCCTCTGCGGAACTATAGGGTTAGCAATACTGCGGTATGAGTCTAAGTGTGTAAGGTGCGTTAAAGAACGTTGGGCAAGAGAGGCAAGAGACAATACATTGAAGACTTTAACACTGGTAGAATACGTCCAGAGGCGCCCCATTCCATCCTGTCTATAGGCTATAGATGCCGAGAAGGCATTCGACAGGGTGGGATGGTGTTTCTTTGAGGAGACCCTAAAGCAGTGGGGAATAGGTCCTCTACTTCTGGAGAAAATAAAGGCCTTGTATCATAACCCAACAGCTAGAATACGTACAAATGGAGCCCTATCGGATCCGGTGACAATATCAAATGGAACCCAACAGGGCTGTCCCCTATCCTCTTTGTTGTACGTATTAGTAATGGAACATCTGACCACAGCTAATAAAGGTCAGGAAATAGAATACAAAATGTCAGTATATGCAGACGACTTGCTATCGTATATAACTAATCCAGTAGTGACTATACCAAACCTTGTCCAAACCTTATCCAGGAATTTTACCGTTTTGGAATATTGAGTAATTTTAAAGTAAATTATGAGAAATAAGAAGCAGTGAATATTACATTATTGGCCCCATTTCCTTGGGCCACTGTTTGAGTACATTGGAAATGCCTACCTCGGAAACGTTCAGACTTTCGCAAATACGACACTTTCTCCACTCACTTTGTACTGACAAGGCGAACACTCCTAAGGCCATGATGTATGAGCTATGGTGTTCTTCGTCAGCCCCCCACAAAGGTGGGATATCCATTATCTATGCGTCCCTGGCAGATAGGATGGACACCCGGCATACGCTCGATCCTGGGAATCGGACCTGGACATTCAGTGGGATCCTGCTAAATGGTTCCAAGCCTTTAGCAGATCATCTAAAGGTATCTTAAATATGGCCTTGATTGAGGCTAATATTAAAGTCTTTACTAAATGGTACTATGTCCCAGCCAGGCTCTCCAGGATATTCCCAGACTCCTCTCCCCTCTGCTACAGAGGTTGCGGTCATCTGGTGGATATGCCCCCGCATACGGAGTTACTGGAATAAATTCTTTCATATTCTAAGGAGAGTATCTGGGACAGAGGTACCACAGGACCCCACATACATTCTACTGAATTGCAAAATACACAACACCCCTAAAAATACACAAGAACTTATCTTCTTTATGTGTTTGGGAGCCAAAGTTACTCTAGCGAAAGCCTGGAAAACTCCTTCGGTATCCATCTCGGCCACCAAACGGAAGATTTCTTGGATAATGTCACAGGAACAAATAGTGGCTAAACTGCGTGACACGGTCCCACGCTTTGAAGGGATTTGGGAACCTTGGGCTAGGTATGTCGGTGTCTCACTTTAGTTCAGCGAGACTACCACCTCTTTCCATATACCCCACCTCCCCCCCCGTCCTCATCTAGCTTCCTCTCTCCTCCTCATCTTTCTTCTCTCCTTTTTCTTTTTATTTTCTATCCTCATCTTCCTTCCGCTTGCTAACAGCTAATAACGGTTTTACCAGGCCAAAACATACACATTTGTTATCTTAGTTTGTCCTAAACTATTCATTTGGCGTCCCAGCCTGGGTGGCGGCCAGTTACTTTCAGGTATCTATCCTGGACAATGTGACTGTCGGCTCCGTCCGGGGGGTTGCTTCGCCTGGGTATCTTCTCGGCGTGAGCGCCTCCCCGGGGGAGCTGGCAGGAGATAGGGAGGCACCTCCTCTGGGAGGAACCCTGAAGCTCTCGCACTCCACAGTGTGCTCCCATTGGGGTGGAGTGATGATCTCGGGGGGCCTTCCTGGGAGGAGTTCCCAGATTAAAATTCTTCTCAGGTTGTCCGTCCTCCTTGTGGGAATTAACAATTTATTGATACATCAGTAAACATACCAGGAATTTTGTTCTACCTTGGTTACATCATCCGTATAAGTGATATGTTATCCCTTCAATGTATTTACCTCTTTTGGCTGCCTTAGTCATTGAGGAGTATTATATTGTATGTTTTGTTCATATTACATTTCCATTGCAAAATTTCAATAAAAACATTGAACGAGAATATTACATTATCAAATAAGACTTTAGACCTTCTCCAAAGAAATTTTTCTTTTAAATGGCAAAAGGTAGCCAATAAATATCTAGGAACACACATTTCTAGAGACTTAACTAAACTTCAAGAACTTAATTATCTTCCGATAATACAAAATATAATAAAGATGCTTCAAAAGTATGACAGAACATTTTTTTTTCCTGGATGGGAAGGATTAATATTGTAAAAATGGACATATTGCCAAAGGTGTTATATATATTTCAGACAATTCCAACATTCTTTTCAACAAATCTATTAGATCAATTGCGTAAAGCTGTAGGGAGATTCATATGGTCACATAAATCACCTCGAATTAGAAGAGATATACTTATTAGAGCAAAGAAAAATGGAGGCTTGGCTTTCCCAAGTTTTGCAATATATCTACGTTCTGTATTTATGTCCAGGATAGTGGATTAGTTCCATAACGCAAAATGTAAGCAATGGGTGAAATTGGAGGAAGATGCCACAGCCATGAAATTGAAATCATTATCATGGATAACCAGGGATTTCCGATCTCCTAAGAGAGAAATGCAATCTTTGGTATCCTCAACACTGAAAGTGAGAGAGAGGAGAGAGACCTGGTCTACCCAGATGGGGCCAATGACACCTTTATTTTGCAATCCTGAATTTCCACCAGCAATGGAAGCTTTGACCTTCTTAAAATGGCACACACACGAGGATGTGAGGGTGGTCCAGTCCTTGGCGGAGAACAGATTCCCTCCGTTGGATTCTTTAGGCCCAGAATGTAGGACCAATTGGATGCAATATCAACAACTTCAAACAAAGATTGAATATATGACAAAAAAAACTTTAATAGATAGACCATTAACAGAATTCAAGCAACTACTACTACAAGAGCAAAGACCAACTCTCGTCTTATCCATAATTAGGGATGAGCCGAACACCCCCCGGTTCGGTTCGCACCAGAACCCGCGAACGGACCGAAAGTTCGCACGAACGTTAGAACCCCATTGACGTCTATGGGACTCGAACGTTCGAAATCAAAAGTGCTCATTTTAAAGGCTAATTTGCATGGTATTGTCCTAAAAAGGGTTTGGGGACCCGGGTCCTACCCCAGGGGACATGTATCAATGCAAAAAAAACTTTTAAAAACCGGACGTTTTTTCGGGAGCAGTGATTTTAATGATGCTTAAAGTAAAAAAAAAAAAAGTGAAATATTCCTTTAAATATCGTACCTGGGGGGTGTCTATAGTATGCCTGTAAAGTGACGTGTGTTTCCCATGTTTAGAACAGTCCCTGCACCGAATGTCATTTTTAAAGGAAAAAATCTCATTCAAAACTGCTTGCGGGTTTAATGTCATGTCGGGTCATGGCAATATGGATGAAAATCAGTGAGACAAACGGCATGGGTACCCCCCAGTCCATTACCAGGCCCTTTGGGTCTTGTATGGATATTAAGGGGAACCCCGCACCCAAATTAAAATAAGGAAAGGTGTGGGGCCACCAGGCCCTATATACTCTGAACAGCAGTATACAGGCGGTGCAAACAAGACAGGGACTGTAGGTTTGTTGTTAAGTAGAATCTGTTTGTAATTTTGAACATTTTTAACGTGTTTAGCTCCAGCCAAAAAATCTTTTCTAAGCTTTTTGGAAAACATAGGGAAGGGTTATCACCCCTGTGACATTTGTTTTGCTGTCTTTCCTCCTCTTCAGAAGATTTCACCTCACTTTTTTGTCCCAATGAAAAATGTTTTTTGAAAATTTGGGTTTTTTTGTGGAACAAGGATTGGAAAGCATCAGTGGAAAGGAGAAATTGTTTTCCCATATTAACTCTTACAGGAGAGAATTTCCCTTCCTAGGGGTAGATTTCATCTCACTTCCTGTTGTCTCCTTCCGTTTGCAAGTAGGAGTCGTTTGTAAGTTAGATGTTTGAAAGTAGGGTCCTGCCCTATATACTCAGCAGAAATTTGGGCCTTAGGTGTTGCTGTGGCCACAACACTGTAAGCCCTCACAGGGCCCTGCTGTGAAATATTAGATCAAGAATTGTAATTACATGCCCCTGTTGAACAGGAGCTGAAAAATTAGGCCGTAGGCACTGGTGCTGGTGCCACAACACTGCAACCCCTCACAGACACTCTAGTTGGAACGCAGGAACGAGCCCTGCTGCAAAGTATTGCTTCAAAAATTGTAATTACACGCCCCTGTTAGACAGGGGCAGAAAAATTGGGCCTTAGGCACTGGTGCTGGTGCCACAACACTGCAGCCCCTCACAGACACTCTAGTTGGAACGCAGGAACGAGCCCTGCTGCAAAGTATTGCATCAAAAATTGTAATTACACGCCCCTGTTAGACAGGGGCAGAAAAATTGGGCCTTAGGCACTGGTGCTGGTGCCACAACACTGCAACCCCTCACAGACACTCTAGTTGGAACGCAGGAACGAGCCCTGCTGCAAAGTATTGCATCAAAAATTGTAATTACACGCCCCTGTTAGACAGGGGCAGAAAAATTGGGCCTTAGGCACTGGTGCTGGTGCCACAACACTGCAACCCCTCACAGACACTCTAGTTGGAATGCAGGAACGAGCCCTGCTGCAAAGTATTACATCAAAAATTGTAATTACACGCCCCTGTTAAACAGGGGCTGAAAAATTGTGCCTTAGGCACTGGTGGTGGCGCCCAGAACCAAAAATGTTCTTACAAGCTATCAGCGTGATGATTGAGGAGGAAGAGGATAATTACTCAGGGATAGTCACTCAGCATCAGCATAGGCAGTCTTTGAAGGGATCTGAGATTTCAAAAAAAATTATTCGGTTACATCAGCATCAGGTGCTTGGTAGCTGGTGGTGATCCAAGACTCATTCATTTTTATGAAGGTCAGCCGATCGACCGAGTCGGTGGACAGACGCACCCTGTGATCGGTTACCACGCCTCCAGCAGCACTGAATGTGCGTTCCGAAAGAACGCTGGATGCAGGACAGGCCAGTAGCTCAATTGCATACTGTGCAAGCTCTGGCCAGTGATCCATCCTCAAGACCCAGTAACCCAGAGGATTTTCGGTGGGAAAGGTGTCCAAGTCTGATCTTGCCCCTAGGTATTCCTGCACCATGTAAAACAGACGCTGGCGATGGTTGCTGGAACCGATCATACCTTGGGGCTGCGGACCAAAAAATTGTCTGAACGCATCGGTCAGACGGCCACCTTCTCCACCGCTCCTTCTTTGACTGACCGAAGCCTCAGCAACACGTTGTCCAGAAACAGGAGTTTGTAACCTCCCAGTCTCTGGGAACGCGTTGCACAGACCTTTCTGCAAGGCCTCCCGAAGATGTTTCATCCTCTGCTCCCTCTGCGATGGCAAGATAAGGTCCGCAACCTTACCCTTGTAACGTGGATCAAGGAGGGTTGCCAGCCAGTATTGGTCCTTCTCCTTGATACCACGAATACGAGGATCCTTACGCAGGCTTTGCAGGATCAGGGAGGCCATGCAGCGTAGGTTTGCTGAGGCATTCGGTCCGGAGTCCTCTGGGTCACTAAGAACGACATGGTCCGCAGCCACCTCCTCCCAGCCACGTACAAGTCCATGTGTTTCTTGGGACTGATCCCTTAAAGACTGCTGCTGATGCTGAGTGCCAGGCTCCACCTCCATACTGACACAATCTTCCTCCTCCTCCTCCTCCTCTTCCTCCTCGTCCTCTTCCTGTGTGATCGGCGGGCACGCAGGAACACTGTCTGGATAAAGGGGGCCTTGAGAGCTAAGGAAGTCCTCCTCTTCCTGCCTCTGTTCTGCCTCAAGTGCCCTGTCCATTATTCCACGCAGCGTGTGCTCCAACAGGTGGACAAGGGGGACAGTGTCACTGATGCATGCACTGTCACTGCTCACCATCCTCGTGGCCTCCTCGAATGGTGACAGGACAGTGCATGCATCCCTGATCATGCCCCACTGGCGTGGGGAAAAAAAACCAAGCTCCCCTGACCCTGTCCTGGTGCCATAGTCGCACAGGTACTCATTGATGGCCCTCTGCTGCGTGTGCAGCCGCTGCAGCATGGCCAACGTTGAGTTCCACCTGGTGGGCATGTCACAGATTAGGCGGTTCTTGGGCAGGTTAAACTCCTTTTGGAGGTCCGTCAGCCGAGCACTGGCATTATATGACCGGCGGAAATGCACACAGACTTTCCTGGCCTGCCTCAGGACATCCTGTAAGCCCGGGTACCTGCCCAAGAACCGCTGCACCACCAAGTTAAGGACGTGAGCCAAACAGGGCACATGGGTCATTTGTCCCTGTCGGAGGGCAGAGAGGAGGTTGGTGCCATTGTCGCAAACCACCATTCCTGCCTTAAGTTGGCGTGGCGTCAACCACCTCTGAACCTGCCCCTGCAGAGCTGACAGAACCTCTGCCCCAGTGTGGCTCCTGTCCCCCAAGCACACCAGCTCAAGCACCGTCAATGTGCTGCCCTTAGGCTGGCCCCTGGAGGGCATCCTGCCTCGTTGGTGATGTGCTGCCGCCTCCTCCTCCTCCTCCTCCTCCTCTCTCCTATCAGGCACCCACGTTGAGTCAGTGACCTCATCATCCCCTCCCTCCTCATCACTGGAGCAAACCTGGCAGTATGCTGCAGCAGGGGGAGCATGACTGCCACATTGCTGTCCTTCTTGGGCACCCCCTCTGTCCGTGCTCATGTTACTGCCTTCATCGAGCTCAGTATCGTCATCAGAGCCTTCCAAACGCTGGGCATCCTCCTGGAGCATGTACCCAACACTGTGGTCAAACAGTTCGAGGGAATCCTCATGAGGACATGGTGGAGCTAGGGAAGGAGTCACTGATGACATTGAGCTGAGGGAAGAGGCCGCTGCTTTGCCAGACAAAGCACCCTGGGCATGGGTGAGAGAGGATGAGGAGGATGAGGACGGCTTGGTCATCCACTCGACCAAGTCTTCCGCATGTTGCGGCTCAACACGGCCAGCTGCCGAAAAAAAGGCCAAGCGTGTCCCATGGCCACGTGCTGATGAGGATGCACCGTCTCCACGACCAGCACTAGACACAGAGCCTGCTTGCCCTCTCTTATTGGCTTGTGACTGTCTGCCTCTCCTTCTTGGCCTTCCAGACATACTAATGGCCTGTAGCTGCACTAAGCTGGGATAGAACACCTGTAATTTTCTTCAGGTAGCTTTATATACTGTAACCAGACAAGCCTGCCTGTCAGTAGGAAGATAACAGGAACGGATCTAGCTGAACACTGTGAGCAGGACGCACTGTACTAAATGTAAATAGTCTAGCTGCCTGACCGTGGTACTAATAGGATCAAATAGAACACCTGTAATTTTCTTCAGGTAGCTTTATATACTGTAACCAGACAAGCCTGCCTGTCAGTAGGAAGATAACAGGAACGGATCTAGCTGAACACTGTGAGCAGGACGCACTGCACTAAATGTAAATAGTCTAGAAGATAACAGGAACGGATCTAGCTGAACACTGTGAGCAGGACGCACTGCACTAAATGTAAATAGTCTAGAAGATAACAGGAACGGATCTAGCTGAACACTGTGAGCAGGACGCACTGCACTAAATGTAAATAGTCTAGAAGATAACAGGAACGGATCTAGCTGAACACTGTGAGCAGGACGCACTGCACTAAATGTAAATAGCAGGAACGGATCTAGCTGAACACTGTGAGCAGGACGCACTGCACTAAATGTAAATAGTCTAGAAGATAACAGGAACGGATCTAGCTGAACACTGTGAGCAGGACGCACTGCACTAAATGTAAATAGCAGGAACGGCTCTAGCTGAACACTGTGAGCAGGACGCACTGCACTAAATGTAAATAGCAGGAACGGATCTAGCTGAACACTGTGAGCAGGACGCACTGCACTAAATGTAAATAGCAGGAACGGATCTAGCTGAACACTGTGAGCAGGACGCACTGCACTAAATGTAAATAGCAGGAACGGATCTAGCTGAACACTGTGAGCAGGACGCACTGCACTGAATGTAAATAACAGGAACGGATCTAGCTGAACACTGTGAGCAGGACGCACTGCACTAAATGTAAATAGCAGGAACGGATCTAGCTGAACACTGTGAGCAGGACGCACTGCACTAAATGTAAATAGCAGGAACGGATCTAGCTGAACACTGTGAGCAGGACGCACTGCACTAAATGTAAATTGCAGGAACGGATCTAGCTGAACACTGTGAGCAGGACGCACTGCACTAAATGTAAATAGTCTAGAAGATAACAGGAACGGATCTAGCTGAACAATGTGAGCAGGACGCACTGCACTAAATGTAAATAGCAGGAACGGATCTAGCTGAACACTGTGAGCAGGACGCACTGCATTAAATGTAAATAGTCTAGATAGAAGATAACAGGAACGGATCTAGCTAAACTGAATACAGTGTATATATATATATGCAACACCTGGGATGCATATATATACACAATACACTGTAAGTGCAGCTAACTGACTGACTGTTCTGCCTAATCTATCTAACTCAAATCAAATGACACTGTCTCTCTCTCTCTCTCTCTCTCTCTATCTCTCAGCACACCGGAACACACACTACACAGGGCCGCCGTGCAGGCGGCCTTATATAGTGTGGGGTGTGTACTAAATCCCCTGAGCCATAATTGGCCAAAGCCACCCTGGCTTTGGCCAATTACAGCTCTCTCTACTGACGGCGCTGTGATTGGCCAAGCATGCGGGTCATAGTGCATGCTTGGCCAATCATCAGCCAGCAATGCACTGCGATGCCGCAGTGAATTATGGGCCGTGACGCGCCACGCGAATTTAGCGCGAACGGCCCATATCGTTCGCAATTCGGCGAACGGGCGAACAGCTGATGTTCGAGTCGAACATGGGTTCGACTCGAACACGAAGCTCATCCCTATCCATAATATATAAATATTCGCTCCCAAAAAATAAAGAGCAAGAGTCAACATATTTAACTAGGTGGTTAGAAGAGCTGGAGATGACCATCCCTAGACTAAAATGGGAAAGATTGTTTCTAATAACACATAAATTATCTTTATCAAGTAGACATTAGGAAAGGAATTATAAAATCTTAGCAAGTAGATATGCATAAAATTAATAAGGAAAATGAAAGAGGTATGTTGGAGATGTCAAAATGCAAGAGGTACAATGTCACACATATGGTACTGCCCGAGGGTTCTGTTATTTTGGTCAAAAATTTACAATATATATCAGAAAATTACAGGACTAAATGCACAACCAGATGTGTTAGTCTCCGTATTGTCAGTAATTCCAGGCTCCATAAAATCTATAAAAAAATTATAATTTAAGACACATGCTAACAGCAGAACGCACAGTTATAGCTCGAAATTGGAGGAAGGCGGTAGATCCCACAATCGGGGAATGGGTGTGTGAGATGAGCTAGATGCAGTCCCTGGTGCTGATGATAATGACAGAAGAAGGTCTAAGGGAACAAACCTTAAAGATACGGCAACAATGGGAGGAGTTCAGAACCTCTGCAACTCTATCAAATTATATTTAGAGCAACAATACAGGGTCTTCCTGTTTCCCTTCCCCTCCCTGTTCCCTTTCCATTCTATCCCCCCCCCTCCCTTTTTCTTTGGGTTTTCTACCTTTTTTTGGGGGGGGGGGTAGTAGCGGGTAAGGTTTGTTTGAGTTAATGTTCGTCATTTATGAACAAGTTTGGATAAAAATAATTGTAGGACTTTGGATTGCTATATTAATTGGGAAAACAAAAGATGCAAGCATGGACCTATATAATGGATAGAGAATTACGAATCAATTGTATGGTTGTACTTATAATACATCCAAGTAATTATTATTTTTTTTTTTATTTGTGTACATGTTGTGTAAAATGAAAAATGTATAAAATAAAGATTGTGTATATAAAAAAAAAAAAAAAAAAAAAAGGTTGAAAGCCCCACCTGGCCGAATGAGGCAGTTTATCCAAAGGATGGATTGAACCGCTTACAGGTTACAGAAAGTCCTGAATAAGAAAAAGGAGGAAGCTCAATGGGCATGGGCTGGACTGGCATGATTGATGCAGTGGCCGACTGGGCCGCATTGCCAGGCATAGCAACTGTCTGAATCACATCACCAGGTGTAGTGACTGTCTGAATTGCATCACCAATTTGATTTAAGTTAGATAGATTAGGCAGGACAGTCAGTCAGTTAGCTGCACTTACAGTGTATTGTGTATATATATGCATCCCAGGTGTTGTATGTATGTATGTGTGTATATATATATATATATATATATATATATATATATATATATATATACACACACACACACACACACACACACACACACACACACACACACACACACACTGTATTCAGTTTAGCTAGATCCGTTCCTGTTCTTAACTTCCTACTGACAGACAGGCAGGTGTTGTTACAGTATTTACAGCTACCTGAAGAAAATTGCTGGTGTTCTTCTGTTCCTATTAGTACCAAAGTCAGGCAGCTACAGTATTTACAGTGCACAGTGTTCAGCTAAAGCTACAAGTTAGTGTAGTGCGACCTCTGCACAGTGTTCAGCTAAAGCTACAAGTTTGTGTAGTGCGACCTCTGCACAGTGTTCAGCTAAAGTTACAAGTTAGTGTAGTGCGACCTCTGCACAGTGTTCAGCTAAAGCTACAAGTTAGTGTAGTGCAACCTCTACACAGTGTTCAGCTAAAGCTACAAGTTAGTGTAGTGCGACCTCTGCACAGTGTTCAGCTAAAGCTACAAGCTAGTGTAATGCGATCTCTGCACAGTGCTCAGCTAAAGCTACCTGTAGAAGATTGGTGATGTTCTCATACTAATAATACTACAGGCAGGCAGTTGATTTTGCTAGCTGCAGTATCAGTATATAGTGCAGCTACATCTCACTGCAGGCCATTAGTATGTCTGGAAGGCCAATAAGGAGAGGCACACAGTCACAAGCCAATAAAAGAGAGCAAACAGGCTCTGTGTCTAGAGGCAACAGTGCTGGTCGTGGACACGGTGCATCCTCATCAGCACGTGGCCGTGGGAAATGCTTGGCCTTTTTTTCGGCAGATGGCCATGTTGAGCACATGCAGAAGACTTGGTCGAGTGGATGACCAAGCCGTCCTCATCCTCCTCATCCTCTCTCACCCATGCTCAGGGTACTTTGTCTGGCAAAGCAGCTGCCAACCCGGCCTCTTCCCTTGGCTCAATGGAATCAGTCACTCCTTCCCTAGCCCCACCATGTCCTCCTGAGTAGTTGCCCGAACTGTTTGACCACAGTGTTGGGTACATGCTCCAGGAGGATGCCCAGCGGTTTGAAGGCTCCGATGATGGTACTCAGCTAGAGGAAGGCAGTAACGTGAGCCCAGACAGAGGCGGTGCCCAAGAAGGACAGCAATCTGGCAGTCATGTTGTCCCTGCTGCAGCATACTGCCAGGTTTGCTCCAGTGATGAGGAGGGAGGGGATGATGAGGTCACTGACTCCACGTGGGTGCCTGATAGGAGAGAGGAGGAGGAGGAGGCACATCACCAATGAGGCAGGATGCCCTCCAGGGGCCAGCTTAAGGGCAGCACACTGACTGCATCACACCGCAAAGCTCCGCATGTGCAGGGCACTGCTGTCTCTGCGCGTTATTCCAAAAGTTCTTTGGTGTGGGCCTTTTTTGAGACGAGAGCATCAGATCACACCGCTGCTATTTGCAACATATGTCTCAAGCGTATCTCGCATGGCCAAAACATCTCCCGCTTGGGCACCACATGTTTGACCAGACATATGTTGACCTGCCATGCAGTTTGTTGGCAAGCGTACCTAAAAGACCCACACCAAAGAACAAAGAGGACCTCTCCTTGCTCCTCATCAGCTGAGATCTCCAACCCACTATACCTTCAGTCCTCTCTGTGACCTACAATGAGAGGAATGAAGGTGTAAAATTAGGTGTGTCACAGCCAAGTACTTGTGGGCAATCTCCTATCGGTACACCGACGTCAGATTGTACCAGGCAATCGTCCCTGCCCCAGCTGCTGCACTGCTGAAAAAAGTTCACTCCCAGCCATCCACATGCCCAGCGGTTGAATGCTAGCTTGGCAAAATTGCTAGCACTTCAACTGCTACCTTTTCAGTTGGTAGACTCTGCCCCCTTCCGTGAGTTTGTGGAATGTGCGGCTCCTCAGTGGCAGGTACCCAAACGCCACTTTTTCTCACAGTGATTCCGGCTCTCTACCGGCATGTGGAAGGCAATGTCCATGCCTCGCTGGACAGGGCTGTCAGCGATAAGGTGCATATTACTGCTGACTCATGGTCCAGCAGGCATGGACGTTACCGAAGTTTCACTGCGCATTGGGTGACTCTGCTGGCACAGGGGAAGGATGCAGGACAAGGTGCAGTAGTGTTGGAGGTTGTTCCGCCACCACGTCTCCAAAATGCTACCACTGGTGATTCTGACACACCTCTCTCCTCCACCCCCTCCTCTTCTTCTTCCTCCATGGCCTCTTCCTGTGCTTTGTTCTCAGAACCAGCGGTGCTCCGTAGGCATTCATGGGGCTACGCAACTACGCAGGCCAAAAGATGCCATGCGGTGCTTAAGCTGGTGTGCTTGGGGGACAGGAGCCACACAGGGGCAGAGGTTCTGTCAGCTCTGCAGGGGCAGGTTCAGAGGTGGTTGATGTCACGCCAACTTAAGGCAGGAATGGTGGTTTGCGACAATGGCACCAACCTCCTCTCCGCCCTCCGACGAGGACAAATGACCCATGTGCCCTGTTTGGCTCATGTACTTAACTTGGTGGTGCAGCGGTTCTTGGGCAGGTACCCGGGCTTACAGGATGTCCTGAGCCAGGCCAGGAAAGTCTGTGTGCATTTCCGCCATATAATGCCAGTGCTCGGCTGGCTGACTCCAAATGGAATTTAGCCTGCCCAAGAACCGCCTAATCTGTGACATGCCCACCAGGTGGAACTCAACCTTGGCCATGGTGCAGCAGCTGCACACGCAGCAGAGGGCCATCAATGAGTACCTGTGCGACTATGGCACCAGGACAGGGTCAGGGGAGCTTGTTTTTTTTCCCCCACGCCAGTGGGCCATGATCAGGGATGCATGCACTGTCCTGTCACCATTTGAGGAGGCTACGAGGATGGTGAGCAGTGACAGTGCATGCATCAGTGACACTGTCCCCCTTGTCCACCTGTTGGAGCACACGCTGCGTGGAATAATGGACAGGGCACTTGATGCAGAACAGAGGCAGGAAGAGGAGGACTTCCTTACCTCTCAAGGCCCCCTTTATCCAGACAGTGTTCCTGCGTGCCCGCCGATCACACAGGAAGAGGATGAGGAAGAGGAGGATTGGGTCAGCATGGAGGTGGAGCCTGGCACTCAGCATCAGCAGTAGTCTTTAAGGGATCATTTACAGTCCCAAGAAACCCATGGACTTTTACATGGCTGGGAGGAGGTGGCTGCGGATCATGTCGTCCTTAGTGACCCAGAGGACTCCGGACCGAATGCCTCAGCAAACCTACGCTGCATGGCCTCCCTAATCCTGCAAAGCCTGCGGAAGGATCCTCGTATTCGTGGTATCAAGGAGAGGGATCAATACTGGCTGGCAACCCTCCTTGATCCATGATCCAGGTCTGTGCAACGCGTTCCCAGAGACTGGGAGGTTACAAACTCCTGTTCCTGGACAACGTGTTGCTGAGGCTTCAGTCAGTCAAAGAAGGAGCAGTGGAGAAGGTAGCCGTCTGACCGATGCGTTCAGACAACTTTTTAGTCCGCAGCCCCAAGGTATGATCGGTTCCAGCAATCATTGCCCGCGTCTGTTTTACATGGTGCAGGAATACCTAGGGGCAAGATCAGACTTGGACACCTTTCCCACCAAAAATCCTCTGGGTTACTGGGTCTTGAGGATGGATCACTGGCCAGAGCTTGCACAGTATGCAATTGAGCTACTGGCCTGTCCTGCATCCAGCGTTCTTCCGGAACACTCATTCAGTGCTGCTGGAGGTTTTGTAACCGATCACAAGGTGCGCCTGTCCACCAACTCGGTCGATCGACTGACCTTCATAAAAATTAATCAGTCTTGGATCACCACCAGCTACCAAGCGCCTGATGCTGATGTCAGATCCCTTCAAGACTGCCTATGCTGATGCTGAGTGACTATCCTCTTCCTCCTCAATGATCATGCTGATAGTTTGTAAGAATATTTTTGGTTCTGGGCGCCACCACCAGTGGCTAAGGCCCAATTTTTCAGCCCCTATTTAACAGGGGCGTGCAATTAAAATTTTTGATGCAATATTTTGCAAGGAGGGTTAGTTGCTGCACTCAACTAGAGTATTTTTGAGGGGTTGCAGTGTTGTGGCACCAGCACCAGTGCCTAAGGCCCAATTTTTTAACCCCCTGTTTAACAGGGGCATGTAATTACAATTTTTGATGCAATATTTTACAGGAGGGCTCATTCCTGCACTCCAACTAGAGTATCTGAGTATCTGTGAGGGGTTGCAGTGTTGTGGCACCAGTGCCTAAGGACCAATTTTTCTGCCCCTGTTCAACAGGGACATGTAATTACAATTCTTGATCTAATATCTCACAGCAGGGCCCGTTTCTGCGCCCACCAAGAGTAACTGTGAGGACTAACAGTGTTGTGGCACCAGCACCACCAAATGCCCAATTTTTATGCCCCTGTTCAACAGGTGCATGTAATTACAATTCTTGATCTAATATTTCACAGCAGGGCCTGTTCCAGCTCCCAAAAATAGTATCTGTGAGGACTTACAGTGTTGTGGCACTAGAACCACCACCACCAAAAGCCCAATTTTTCTGACCCTGTTCAACAGGGGCATGTAATTACAATTCTTGATTTAATATTTCACAGCAGAGCCCATTCCTGCGCCCACCAAGAGTAACTGTGAGGGCTTACGGTGTTGTGGCAACACCAACACCTAAGGCCGCAATTTCTGCAGAGTATATAGGGCAGGCCCCTACTTTCAAACATTCAACTTACAAACGACTGCTACTTGCAAACAGAAGGAGACAACAGGTGAGATTAAATCTACCCCTAGGAAGGGAAATTCTCTCGTGTAAGAGTTAATATGGGAAAAACGTGTCTCCTTTCCAGTGATGCTTTATCACCAATCCTTGTTTCACAAAAAACCCCAAATTGTCAAAAAACATTTGTCATTGGGACAGAAAGTGAGGTAAAATCTTCTGAAGAGGTGCACAGACAGCAAAACAAATGTCACAGGGGTGATAACCCTTCCCTATGTTTTCCAAAAAGCTTAAAAATAGATTTTTTTGGCTGGAACTACACTTTAAAAATGTACCAGTTCAAAATGACAAACAGATTCTACTTAACAACAAATCTACAGTCCCTGTCTTGTTCGCACACCCTGTATACTGCTGTTCAGAGGGCCTGGGGCCCCACACATTTCCTTTTTTTAATTTGGGTGCGGGGTTCCCCTTTTATACCCATACAAGACCCAAAGGGCCTGGTAATGAACTGGGGGGGGGGTAACCATGCCATTTGTCTCACTGATTTTCATCCATATTACTGGGACCGGACATTACATTAAAGCGGTAAGCAGTTTTAAATGACTTTTATTCCTTTAACCACTTCAGCCCCGGAAGGATTTACCCCCTTCCTGACCAGAGCATTTTTTACAATTTGGCACTGTGTCGCTTTAACTGCTAATTGCACAGTCATGCAATGCTGTACCCAAACGAAATTTGCGTCCTTTTCCTACCACAAATAGAGCTTTCTTTTGATGGTATTTGATCACCTCTGCCATTTTTATTTTTTGCGCTATAAACGGAAAAAGACCGAAAATTTTGAAAAAAAATTATATTTTCTACTTTTTGTTATAAAAAAAATCCAATACACTCAATTTTAGTCATACATTTAGGCCAAAATGTATTCGGCCACATGTCTTTGGTAAAAAAAATGTCAATAAGTGTATATTTATTGGTTTGCGCAAAAGTTATAGCGCCTACAAACTAGGGTACATTTTCTGGAATTTACACAGCCTTTAATTTATGACTGCCTATGTCATTTCTTGAGGTGCTAAAATGGCAGGGCAGTACAAACTCCCCCAAATGACCCCATTTTGGAAAGAAGACACCCCAAGGAAGTTGCTGAGAGGCATGTTGAGCCCATTGAATATTCATTTTTTTTGTCCCAAGTGATTGAATAATGATAAAAAAAAAGGGGGCGCATGCGCGGCAGCGTCCAAGATGGCCGCCGGCTGCTGACGCTCCGCTCCACCACAGCCCTTCTATAGCCTCAGCAGCTGACAGAGCCCCCCGTTCAGCAACACACTGACCCCATCCTGTGGGGGATACACCAGAGACCTTCCCGATGTCAGTGGGTCACGCTAGAAGGAACCTGACAGGCCTGATGACGGCAGCGGTGGGCCCGGTCAGCTATGCCAAGATGGCGGCCGCCCCATGAGGCCCTCACATAGCAGAGTCAGAGAAGGACTCCATCGCCGATCAGGACCTGACCCCAGCTCCATCTCCAGGTACTGTACACCATCTACAGCCCCAGATCGCATCGCCATCCTCCCTGTTATCCAGAATGAACTCAGGGCTCCCATCCACCCCCATGATGGATCCTCACACAGGATTACTGCTTTCTGTTAGTTAAGCACAGGAGGCAGCACCCATTCCCACAGACTTTCCCTTTATGATGGAAGCCTTTGCACACATGTTATCCAAAAGTTTGGCACAGAATGCAGCGCAGATAACGTCTTCTAGTCAGAGAAGGACTCCATTGCCGATCAGGACCTGACCCCAGCTCCATCTCCAGGTACTGTACACCATCTACAGCCCCAGATCGCATCGCCATCCTCCACGGAATCCCTGTTATCCAGAATGAACTCAGGGGTCCCATCCACCCCCATGATGGAGCCTCACACAGGATTACTGCTTTCTGTTAGTGAAGCACAGGAGGCAGCACCCATTCCCACAGACTTTCCCTTTATGATGGAAGCCTTTGCACACGTTATCCAAAAGTTTGGCACAGAATGCAGCGCAGATAACATCTTCTATCCATGCTGACCTGCAACAGATTGGAATGAGAATTGACGTTATTGAGAAAAAAGCCGATCAGGCAGGGGCTCGGATCAACCAAAACTCTGCAAGGCTACAAGAGGTTCAGGATCAGCTTGAAACCGCCTGGGCAAAAATAGACGACCTTGAAAATAGGTCCAGACGCTACAACTTCAGGGTCTGTGGGCTCCCAGAATCTGTGAAAGAGGTGCATACAGCTATCAAAACCCTTGTAAAAGACCTTATCCCTGGGATTGCAGAACACCGCCTTGAACTGGTGAACTGGACAGGGCTCACAGAGCTCTACAACCTCCCCGCTCTGATGGCCTACCTCGGGACATAATAGTGAAACCCCACTATTTCACCGTCAAGGAAGAGGTAATGAAGAAAGCCAGGTACGCAGACAACCTAACGCTGATGGGACATAAAATCCAGATCTTTGCGGATTTATCCCCTATACGGTGCAGAAAAGAAGGGCCCTAAAACCTCTACTTCAATTGTTGCTGGACAGGGAAATTGCTTATAGGTGGTCCTTCCCACTGAGACTGAACTTCTCTTTCAAAAATAGAAATTACACTTTCTCCACTTTTGCAGAAGGGGAACGTCTCCTACAGCAGCTGGGCCTGATCCCACTGGAGCCATCGTCCACGCAAGCAGGCAGAGGGACATCATCGTCTTCCACGAAAAGACCTCCACCAGCTAGCCCGCTGCAACCCTCCTGGCTGAAACAGAACACAAAACGATCTAAAGAAAATCTTCCTCCATGACTTCCATCCTCTGTCTACTGATCGGTGTACCGATCGGTGCTGTTCACACTTAGCTCTACGGAGCAGGGACTAGTCCCCCTTTTTCACGGATGTTTCAAACACAGACGGGTTTGATACCTTTTCTCCTTTTTATTATATTTGCCCACAAGTTTCTTTTTGTCACCGGCAATGTTTTTGACTTCAGGACTGTGTCTTTCCCCTTAGTCAGGGGGGACAGTCCCAGAGTAACGTTAATGTCCAGGACAGTTCTACATGGGTTACGCTGGGCTGAGATACCTTCTTTATCATACGGTCAACCGGCCATCAGGGCCGGGTGTCACGGAGGGATCTCTGGTTCTAGAAAAAGTTTCCTGTTAGACTTTGTTTTTTTGTAATTCTTATATTATTAGTGTATTAGTCTTACACTTGTTCCTTTTTACATTTTGTTTTTCTTATTTTTTTGGCTTTAAGACGCTCTGTCATATGTTCATCATAGACTAGAGGGTAGTCTTCAGTTAGCGATGTATGAGGTGTTGGGGCTGTAGTGAACTCAGTGCGCCTCCCTTAGGGACCAGGTTTTTTTTAGGAGAACCTGGTCTCTCCTTGGTGTCCCCTTTTTACAGTTCACCAGTCCACTTTTTGGTTGGGGTTGAGGTGGCTCACCACTTCTTCCTCTGGGGTCAGGTGGGGTCAGGGGACCCCATTGTGGTTGTTTTTTTTTTACGTTCTCTTTCAGCAAATGTTCATATATAATTCAGGTATGGCACACATGCTTCATGGTTTAACCTGCCTCTCCATCTTCATTCCTCTCTTCATCTCTTTCTCCCCCCCCTCCTATCTCCTCTCTCACATCTTACTACAGGCTCTCTCGGACCTCAGGAGGTATCCGGATATCAAATCCCAGGCTCGACCGAATTGACATCACACCGAACTGGGTCTTAGGGTGATCTCGCCCAGCGACTCAAAGGTAAGAAGTGGAATTTGGGGTTGCTTAACCCTCCCCTGGACCATGGCTAATACAAACAATTCTCCCTCACCCCTCAAAATTATCTCACACAACACACAGGGGATGAACTCTCCTATCAAGTGCAGAAAACTTTTTCAATCATACCACTCAATGCACTCAGACATCTTACTTTTACAAGAGACACATTTTCCAGCCACCTTTACTCCCAAATTTCTACACCAACACTACCCCCAATTCTTCTTGGCATCAGCTCAAAATAAAACCAAGGGAGTAGCAGTATGTTTCGCCAAACACATTAATCTGTCACAGCTGGAGGTTTTAATTGATCCGCTAGGCCGTTTCTTGGTGGTGTCAGGACATGTAGATGGCGACATTTTTACGTTTGTTTCTTACTATGCACCTAACAAGGGACAAAAAAACTTTCTTTCATTCTATGTTAAATACAATACATCCGCACCTAAAGGGGTCGGAGATTATGGGTGGAGACTCAAATACCGCCTTTGACTTTGCTTTGGACAAGTCGGCGACAGGGAAACCAAAACCAAAAAGGCTCTCTAAGCAAAGTACCAAAATTGCTAATCTGCTCCACGAGGAAGGGTTGATTGATGTGTGGAGGGAAACCAACCCACACAATAAAGACTATACCCATTTATCAGCCCCCCATAACTCATTTGCCAGGATAGACCACATCTTCACCAGGTCACATACCATCCCACTTATCTTAAGCTCGAAAATTATAGACTCGTCACTATCTGACCACTTGATGGTCACTGTGACGACCCGGAGACCGGGAGGACCTAGAGGACCTCCCCGTTGGCGCTTACAAGAATCCCTGCTAAATGATACGATACAGTGCTCAATTCTAGATGCATCCATTAAAGAATATTTCCGATTAAATCAAACGAGCGTTGTTTCCCCCTTAACGGTATGGGCAGCCCACAAATCAGTTATTAGGGTACATATCATCCAGATAACCTCGAAACTCAAAGCAGAACATAAAGCGGACATACGGAAACTAACGGCAGAATACCGTAAGGTAGCTCAGACACACAAGACTCACCCCACTCACGAGACGCTGAAAGACCTGGACAGATCTATAGCTCTCCTTAACCTTGCCCTGACGACCGCAGCTGAAAAATATTTAAGGTGGACAGGGGCTAAATTTTACTCCCAAACTGACAAGATGGGATCCAGACTGGCTGCAAAGCTCAGCCCTAAACAACGTTCCTTTGCTTTTCCCAAAATTAAGACCTCCTCCGGGGACTTAACCCAGAACCCAATTAAGATAATGGAAGAATTCTCCCTTTTCTACTCGAAGCTATACAATCCTAAACCCCCCCCCCAATCAGACAACGGACCGCTTCCTAGACAATATCCCATTACCTTCTCTAACGAAAGACCATAGGGAGCTCCTGGAGAGCCCTTTCACTACATCAGAGATACTAGACACAATTAATTCCCTGAAAAATGGCTCGGCCCCTGGTCCGGATGGCTTCTCTACAGGCTAATACAAGAAATTTGGTCCAAGTTTGGCCCCTCATATGGCCAAGTTTTTCAACTCTCTCAGGGATGGAGCCCTCCTGGGTTCTGATCTCAATTCTGCTTACATCTCAGTGATTCCAAAACCGGATAAAGACCCTAGCGAGTTAGGTAATTATAGACCTATTTCTCTTATAAACAATTATATTAAAATAATTATTGCAGGCTATATCCACGGGGATCAGATGGGCTTCATCCCTGGGAGACAGGGTCCGGACCAGATTTGCAGAACAATAGATATTGTTTCTATACTTAAATCAAGGTGGGACGGGAGCTCCCCTCAAACAGGTTTCCTCCTTTCCATAGATTTACACAAGGCCTTTGATTCAGTAGAATGGTCCTACCTCACTACGATATTACAGAAATGGGACTTTGGCCCGTACTTCCTGAATCTGATTAAAGCCCTTTACTCGTCCCCTTCAGCCCAGGTTCGTCTCATGGGTAGATACTCAGAAACATTCAGGATAGGGAGGAGCACCAGACAGGGTTGCCCTCTCTCCCCTCTCCTCTTCTCGATTGCGATTGAAACATTAGCAGTGGCAGTTAGAACTAACCCAGACGTTAAGGGAGTACGGTGCGGAGGACAGGAGCACAAATGTGCACTCTATGAAGATGACCTCCTCTTATATGTGACTTCCCCCCTAACATCTACCCCCATCATTTACAAAATCTTACGCAATTTTAGTGTAGTGTCAGGCCTACAGGTAAACATGTCCAAATCAATAGCGCTAAACATAACAGTTCCCCCAGACCTACTAACTCAAATTTCCAACAACTTTGAATTTACTTGGGCCAGATCCGAAATCCCCTATCTAGGTATTAAAATCACCCCAGAAATAGATAGTCTCTTTAAAGCCAACTTCCCACCTATATTTCAAAGATGTAAGAGTGACCTGGAGAGATGGTCAAGATGTGGTCTATCCTGGCTGGGTAGGGTCAACGCTGTGAAAATGACCCTGCTCCCCCGGGTTTTGTATTTATGCCGTTCCCTACCAATCCCGATAAGGAAACAAGTCCTTAGCAAATTTCAATCGGAGATCACCCGATTTGTGTGGGGGCATAAGGGATATAGATGTCCTTCTAAGACTCTTTACCGGCTGAAATCTCAGGGGGGATTGGGTCTGCCCGATCTGTGGGAATATTACCAGATATCCCAAATATCGGTAGTCTTTTCAAAAAGACAGAAGCCGGAATGGCTTGCGATGGAGAGATGCGCCATTCCGAGGAACACCATTGACTATCTCCTCTTGTGTAATCCGAAACATAGGCCTGCCATTATGTCTCCTACCCTCTCCCATACAATGGCCCTGTGCTCTAGACTTCTTTCTCACCATAACCTGACCTCCCCAATGAAACCATCTGCCCACTTATTTCACAATGTCGACTTTTCACCTGGACTAGCTATCAAAGATTTCCAATGGTGGACTGACAAAGGCTTATACAGAATTGGTCACTTCCTCTCCACTAATGGTCTGATCAAATGATCCTATTGCAGGAAAAAACTATATTTGCCGGATTCCAAGGTATTCAGATTCTCACAAATCTCACACTTCCTTACTTTAATTTGGTCCCACCAAAAAGATCTTCCTTCGATAACCCCTTATGAAAACTGGTGTGTAAACACAGAGGTCCAGAGGGGGGGGTGATCTCCTTGATTTATTCTGCTCTAATGTCACTCACAGACAAACCAACCTACGCTCGAGCCTGGGAGGAAGAAATGGACATCTCTTGGCCCACACAGGCATGGTATACCTCTTTTAATAGAGCATATAATGGAATCCTAAATGTTTCGCTTATTGAGGCCAGTGTGAAGGTAATGATGCAATGGTACTATGTCCCCGCTAGATTAGCAATTATCTTCCCAGGGGCTTCCCCCCTATATTACAGGGGTTGCGAGTTGGAAGGCACAATGTTGCACACTTGGTGGTCCTGTCCACGCATTCGATCATTCTGGCAGAAAGTTTTTAGAACTGTCAGCAAAATCACAAAAGTCTCGATAGCTCCTGACCCACAAGTAGCTCTTCTAAACAGTAATATCGTAGCTCTTCCTAGACTTTCTCAGGCACTAGTCTACTTCATCCTTTTAGGAGCCAAAGTAACAGTAGCCAAAGCCTGGAAAAAACCTGGTGTATCCTATCTAGGGTTCAAGAGAAAAGTCTCTTGGATCATGGCCCAAGAACAAATTGTGGCAAAACTCAATGATAAAGTGGATAAATGTTACAGTATTTGGGAACCTTGGGCCATCTACTGCAACATTCCCCTAATTCCGGGAGTAGTGCAGTATACTGAGGGATCTGGTCCCCCCCCCTTTTCTTTCATGGGGCACTCTAGCCCCCCTCCTCACCTCCTCATTGTTGTGTGCCGGTAACTCAGGTAATGTGTCAGAAGCTTTGAGAACAATTCCCATTTGATCTGTGGGGTGGGAGATGCCTTGACCTCACTATGGGCAAGATCTTCACACACATCTTGTCGTGTGGGGGGCTGAAGGCTCTCCTCAGCCCCACCGGTTGGTGGGTCCAGGCTCCAATGGAGTGGCGGGTCGGGTGATCTCTTGTGAGCGCCACACACTTCCACAGTAAGCACCCAAAGGGGTGGGGTGCGTGGGGTCCTGAGGGGTGCTCGATCGAACCCGGCCTTGACATTATATTTTTTAAACAAGTTTTGTTGTTTCTTGGACTCTTATCTCTACCCTACTCTACTCTACTGGTACTCAGATATCATTTCAAAAAAGCTTATAACATAAGTTAAACCATTATATAATCTTCTTATTGTGCTCATGTGACTTGTTTTTTATTTTTCTAAGGATGTAGCTTCGATGTGCCATCCTGTCATTGTCTTTTGATACTATGTATTAATGTCAAAAAGTTCAATAAAACTTTTTGAAATCGGAAAAAAAAAAAAAAATTTACAAAAAGTTGTCACTAAATGATATATTGCTCACACAGGCCATGGGCATATGTGGAATTGCACCCCAAAATACATTCAGCTGCTTTTCCTGAGTATGTGGATACCACATGTGTGGGACTTTTTGGGAGCCTAGCCACGTAGGGGGCCCGAAAACCAATCACTGCCTTCAGGATTTCTAAGGGCGTAAATTTTTGATTTCACTCCTCACTACCTATCACAGTTTTGAAGGCCATAAAATGCCCAGATGGCACAAAACCCCCCCAAATGACCCCATTTTGGAAAGTAGACACCCCAAGCTATTTGCTGAGAGGCATGTTGAGTCCATGGAATATTTTATATTTTGACACAAGTTGCGGGAAAGTAACAATTTTTTTTTTTTGCACAAAGTTATCACTAAATGATATATTGCTCAAACTGGCCGTGGGCATATTTGGAATTGCACCCCAAAATACATTTAGCTGCTTCTCCTGAGTATGGGGATACCACATGTGTGGGACTTTTTGGGAGCCTAGCCGCGTACGGGGCCCTGAAAACCAATCACCGCCTTCAGGATTTCTAAGGGCGTATATTTTTGATTTCACTCTTCACTGCCTATCACAGTTTCTGGGGCCATGGAATGCCCAGATGGCACACACCCCCCCAAATGACCCCATTTTGGAAAGTAGACACCCCAAGCTATTTGCTGACAGGCATGGTGAGTATTTTGCAGCTCTCATTTGTTTTTGAAAATGAAGAAAGACAAGAAAAATATTTTTTTTTCTTTTTTCAATTTTCAAAACTTTGTGACAAAAAGTGAGGTCTGCAAAATACTCACTATACCTCTCAGCAAATAGCTTGGGGTGTCTACTTTCCAAAATAGGGTCATTTGGGGGGGGTTTTGTGCCACCTGGGCATTCCATGGCCTCCAAAACTGTGATAGGCAGTGAAGAGTGAAATCAAAAATTTACGCCCTTAGAAAGCCCGAAGGTGGTGCTTGGATTTTGGGGTACCGTACGCGGCTAGGCTCCCAAAAAGTCTCACACATGTGGTATCCCCATACTCAGGAGAAGCAACAGAATGTATTTTGGGGTGTAATGTCACATATTCCCATGGCATGTTTGAGCAATATATCATTTAGTGACAACTTTGTGCAAAAAAAAAAAAAAGAAAAAAAATGTGTCTTTTTCCCGCAACTTGTGTCACAATATAAAATATTATATGGACTCGACATGCCTCTCAGCAAATAGCTTGGGGTGTCTACTTTCCAAAATGGGGTCATTTGGGGGGGTTTCAATTGTCCTGGCATTTTATGCACAACATTTAGAAGCTTATGTCACACATCACCCACTCTTCTAACCACTTGAAGACAAAGCCCTTTCTGACACTTTTTGTTTACATGAAAAAATTATTTTTTTTTGCAAGAAAATTACTTTGAACCCCCAAACATTATATATTTTTTTAAAGCAAATGCCCTACAGATTAAAATGGTGGGTGTTTCATTTTTTTTTTCACACAGTATTTGCGCAGCGATTTTTCAAACGCATTTTTTTGGGAAAAAACACACTTTTTTCAATTTTAATGCACTAAAACACACTATATTGCCCAAATGTTTGGTGAAATAAAAAAGATGATCTTAGGCCGAGTACATGGATACCAAACATGACATGCTTTAAAATTGCGCACAAACGTGCAGTGGTGACAAACTAAATACAGTTTTAAAAGCCTTTAAAAGCCTTTACAGGTTACCACTTTAGATTTACAGAGGAGGTCTACAGCTAAAATTACTGCCCTCGATCTGACCCTCACGGTGATACCTCACATGCATGGTGCAATTGTTGTTTACATTTGACGCCAGACCGACGCTTGCGCTCGACTTTGCGCGAGAGCAGGGGGGGGACAAGGGTGCTTTTTTTTTTTTTTTTTTTAATCATTTTTATTGTTATCTCAGGGAATGTAAATATCCCCTATGATAGCAATAGGTAGTGACAGGTACTCTTTTTTGAAAAAATTGGGGTCTATTAGACCCTAGATCTCTCCTCTGCCCTCAAAGCATCTGACCACACTAAGATCGGTCTGATAAAATGCTTTCCCAATTTCCCAATGGTGCTGTTTACATCCGGCGAAATCTAAGTCAAAAAAAGCTCATAGCTTCCGGTTTCTTAGGCCATAGAGATGTTTGGAGCCACTCTGGTCTCTGATCAGCTCTATGGTCAGCTGGCTGAATCACCAGCTGCATTCTCAGGTTCCCTGTTGGGACAGGAGAGCCAGAGAAAAACATGGAAGATGGTGGGGGGGCATTCCCTCCCACTGCTTGTAAAAGCAGTCTAGAGGCTAATTAGCCATTAGGATTGCTTTTACATGAAAGCCGACCGCTGGCTGAAAAGAATGATACCAAGATGATACCTAAACCTGCAGGCATCATTCTGGTATAACCACTTAAAGTCCAGCAACATACCAGTACGTTGCTGGTCCTTCTTGGGCATATATTGTAATCTTTTTTTTTTTTTCATGCAGCCTGTGGGCTGAACGAAAAAAAGAGATCGGTGGGGATGCCCACCATTAGAATACCTTCCTTCATCCACCCACTTCTAATGATGGGCATACAGGCACTGTTTATATATGCCGAAGCATGGGGGCATCCTCCTGCAAAAGGTAGGAGCAAATCGCTCCTCCGCCCCTGCTGCCCCCATGCTTCGGCATATATCACCTCCGCTGGAGTCACAGCTTTATATATCGTGGGAGCAAACGCTGTTGCTGTCAAGATAAATAAATCCGCGCTGCAGCTGAATGGCGTACCTGAAGACAAAAAAAAATGGTTAACAGTAAAACACAGTAAACGGTAAAGTATAAAAAATTGCATACCTGAAAAGCAAACATGATAAAACATAATAACAATAAAACATTGCAGAATAGAATACAGTAAAAAAGAGCAGAACAATAGAGAGAGAATAGAGAGAACAATAAAACGACAATGATTTTTTTTTATTTTATATATATATATATATATATATATATATATTTTTAGACTTCTTTTTGTAACTGTAACTCTTGTAACTGTAACCGGTTCAAGATTCGGGTCTCTCAAAATGCGATGGCATCTTGGGAGACCCTGTGAAAGTGCGCCTAGTCTGTGCAATGCTGTACACTAATACTCAACTAGTGTATGGTAGCGTTCAAAACATTCACCAATGCAGGAGGGAAAATAATAGCGGGTGTCACGCCTATATCCGCGCTTGCTGCAGACACGACATCTTTTTTGGGGGTGTTCGTATGGTAGGGGTACTCAGGAGGACATAAAGAAAATGCCTCTCATGCAGCCGACTGCATTTGGTTGGGGATGTGAATGGGGGAAGTACGGATGCTGCAGAAGTGGTGGGTTCCCAATTAGGATTGGCGAATGCAGCAGGAAGGGCATTATGGGCATGACGGGCCTGTGTTTGCCTTTTCTTGGTGGCAGCGGGACACTACTTGTGCTTGCCACCTCACCAGCTTGAACTGCACTTATGGGACTCGCCACGTCACCAAGTGTTACTGCAGTGCTGGTTTGACTACGACCGGGGTGTACTAGGCCGCTGGTGCTTGCCAGTTCACCAAAACGCTACCAAAAAAACTGTTAGCGATCGCAGGGATCAGGCCTGACTCTGCGAACGCTGCAGTTATGCGTTTTAGTGTTTTGTAATTGATAGTGATCGATCGATACTGCACTTGGGTGGGCTGGGCTGGGCCGGGCGGAGGGGCAAAACGCAGGTGCTAGCAGGTATCTGGGCTGATCCCGCTAACACTGCATTTTTGGGAACCCTAAACTGCTGGGGACACTAAGATAAAGTAAACTCCGCGCCAATAGTGTCAATAGTGTATAGATAGAAAAATTGATGAGAATAAATGTGCTCCGTGCAATAATCACACCAGAAAATACGCCCGTGAGTGATTAATTACTAAAAAATCATATATACCAAGCTGCTCCCCTGATTTGAACAAAAAGGTCAAATAAGGATAATAATATAAACTAGGGGGCGCTATATCCTAAAACACTTTGTGATTGATTGAATTACTAGACATTCGAAAGGCTAAACAAAAACCACAAACTCAAACACCAAAAACCTAAAATGCAATATGATTGCTGTGCAATTGCAAAAAAATATAATATTGTGTAGGATTAACATTCACAATAGAAAGTGAAAACCTTATTGCAAAGGTAATGTTGACTATGGTGATAATTAATTAACCCAAACCAGTGACATATTAATGAAAAAAACACAAATACGAATGCAAAAATATAAATGATAATAAGTCTCTTCATAGACGTAATCAATTCTTGCTGTTAATGGAAAGATTCCGCCACCAAAGAGGAAGAAATACCCCTTGAAGTAATAGATATGCTGGGGACACTAGTATAGATCTGATCGGATCAGATATTGATCCATTCAGATACTATACCACTAAGAGAGGTGTATGGTGCGTGCGTGGGTGTTAGCGCTACTGGCGCTAACCTGACGCTGCCTGGGGCGACGCAGACCTTATCTGACCCTAAAACCTAAGTCTCCCTAAATTCCATACCAGGCCCTTCAGGTCTGGTATGGGTTTTAAGGGGAACCCTGCCCCAAAATTGAAAAAAAAATGGCGTGGGGTCCCCCCAAAAATCCATACCAGACCCTTATCTGGGCACGCAACCTGGCAGACCGCAGGAAAAGAGGGGGGGACGAGAGAACCCCCCCCCTCCTGAACTGTACCAGGCCACATGCCCTCAACATTGGGAGGGTGCTTTGGGGTAGCAAAAAAAAACTGTCAAAAATGTTAAATATGACAAGAGACAATTCCTTTATTTAAATGCTTCTTCTTTCTTCTATCTTCTATCTTCCGTCGGTTTCTTCCTCCATCTTCTTCTGGTTCTTCTGGTTCTTCCTCCGGTGTTCTCGTCCATCATTCTTCCCTTCTTCTCCTCGGGCCGCTCCGCATACATGATGGAATGATGGGAGGCTCCCGCTGTGTAATGCTTCTCCTCTTCTGATGGTTCTTAAACAACGGGGCGGGGCCACCCAGTGACCCCGCCCCCCTCTGACACACGGGGACTTGACGGGGACTTCCCTGTGGCATTCCCTGTGACGTCAGAAGGGGCGGGGATACATAACAGGTGACCCCGCCCCCTCTGACATTAAGGGGAATGCCACAGGGAAATCCCCGTCAAGACCCTCCCCCCCGTTATTTAAGAACCGTTAGAAGAGGAGAAGTGTCACACAGTGGGAGCCTCCCATCATGCAATCATGTATGCAGAGCGGCCCGAAGAGAAGAAAGGAAGAAGACGCCGCGGAGGAAGATTCTGGACGAGAACACTGGAGAAAGAACCAGAAGAACCAGAAGAAGAAGATGGAGGAAGAAACCGAAGGAAGATAGAAGAAAGAAGAAGCATTTAAATAAAGGAATTGTCAAAAACTGTCTCTTGTCATTTTTAACATTTTTGACAGTTTTTTTTGTGAAATGGTAGGGGTACTTTTGTACCCCCTTACCATTTCACACAGGGGGGAGGGCCGAGATCTGGGGTCCCCTTGATAAAGGGGGCTTCCAGATTCTGATAATCCCCCCGCCCGCAGACCCCCACAACCACCGGGCAAGGGTTGTGGGGATGAGGCCCTTGTCCCCATCAACATGGGGACAAGGTGTTTTGGGGGGCTACCCCAAAGCACCCTCCCAATGTTGAGGGCATGTGGCCTGGTATGGTTCAGGAGGGGGGGCTCTCTCGTCCCCCCTCTTTTCCTGCGGCCTGCCAGGTTGCGTGCTCGATAAGGGTCTGGTATGGATTTTTGGGGGGACCCCACGTCATTTTTTTTAAAAATTTGGCGCGGGGTTCCCCTTAAAATCCATACCAGACTTGAAGGGTCTGGTATAGATTTTGAGGGGGACCCCACGCCATTTTTTAAAAAAAATTTGGCCGGGGTTCCCCTTAATACCAGACCTGAAGGGTCTGGTATGGAATTTAGGGGGACCCCCCAACGTCATTTTTTTTTTTTAATTTTGGTTCGGGGTTTCCCTGTGGGGAATTCCCATGCCATTTTTATCAATGAACTTTTATGTGTATTGTCGGACCGGCAATTCATTAATAGTAGTTTTAAATGACTTTTTTCCTTTGAAATGTCATTTTGCTGTCAGACTGTTCTAAACACGGGAAACATGCGCCCCTTTATAGGCATACTATAGACAACCCCCAGGTACGAAATTTAAAGGAATATTACACTTTTATTGTTTCACTTTAAGCATTATTAAAATCACTGCTCCCAAAAAAAAGGCCGTTTTTAAAACTTTTTTTTGCATTGAACCATGTCCCCTGGGGCAGGACCCAGGTCCCCAAACACTTTTTAAGGACAATAACTTGCATATAAGCCTTTAAAATTAGCATTTTTGATTATTCATGTTCGTGTCCCATAGACTTTAACGGTGTTTGCATGTTCAAACACATTTTTTGCCTGTTCGCAAGTTCTGGTGGGAACCGAACAGGGGGTTGTTCGGCTCATCCCTACTAGCTACTGTGTGCTTAACCTATAGAAGCCCACTTTCCCTTAAGACAAGCAGGCCTACCGGTACTCGGTTGCCCCCATGACTTATACACAATGCTATAGTGCCTGGCCACCATGCCAAGGCAGATGCGAACTGAGCAAAGCAAACAGATACTTGCAGTTTAGCAGACAGATAGCGTGGAACTATAACAGTCCAGGTAAAAAGCAGGCTGAGTTCAGGGAATAGTCCAATATCTGATCCAATAACAGTCCAGGTAAAAGGCAGGTAGAGTTCAGGAAAAAGTCCAATATCCGATCAGGGTCATACACAAGGAAATCCAGACTAGCAAAGCAGGGCAGACAAATGGGAGGCTTGAACAGGAACAATGCAGGTATACTGTCTCTGTCACAAGCAAGGGATAGAGTGTTCTGTTTGCTTATAACAGGTGACTGACCATATCAATCAACTTGCAGGTGGACACAAACAGGGAGAATGCAACAGAGAACACTCGGATGCTGGAATGGGGGAGAAGCAGCACAAAAAGGATCCTGACACAGAATTTATCCAAAAAATCTCAAATTTTGCTCCCAGTGCACTACATTGTGGCCTCATCATACAGACTGGCTCCCCAAGCCGTTGCTTACAAAATAAAGAAAGCTTGCAGGGAAAAATTTTTTTGGGGCTTTATAAATGCAATTAATGCTGCAGCAGATTCTATACACTGTACAGATGTGCCACTTTACAGGTAGACTAAGGGGGGCCCCAGGCATTACATTGAAATTCATTTTTTTCATTTTTATGCTTTTACTGCAAGCATCAATAAATCACTGCTCATTTAAAAATGATGTCTTTTACAAACTTTTTTTCTTTGATACAGTGCCTTGAAAAAGTATTCACACCCCTTGAAATTTTCCACATTTTGTTATGTTACAATCAAAAACGTAAATGTATTTTATTGGGATTGTGTGTGATAGATCAACACAAAGTGGCACACATGTGTGAAGTGGAAGGAAAATGATAAATGGTTTTCAATTTTTTTTTTACAAATAAATATGCTAAAAGTGTGGTGTGCATTTATATTTAGCCTCCCTGAGACAATACTTTGTAGAACCATCTTTCGCTACAATTACAGCTGCAAGTCTTTTTGGGGATGTCTCTACCAGCTTTGCACATCTAGAGAGAGACATTTTTGCCCATTCTTCTTTGCAAATTAGCTCAAGCTCTGTCAGATTTGGAGAACGTCTGTGAACAGCAATTTTCAAGTCTTGCCACAGATTCTCAATTGGATTTAGGTCTGGACTTTGACTGGGCCATTCTAACACATGAATATGCTTTGATCGAAACCATTCCATTGTAGCTCTGGTTGTATGTTTAGGGTCCTTGTCCTGCTGGAAGGTGAACCTCCGACCCAGTCTCAAGTCTTTTGCAGACTCTAACAAGTTTTCTTCTAAGATTGCCCTGTGCTTGGTTCCATACATCTTCCCATCAACTCTGACCAGCTTTCCTGTCCCTGCTAAAGAAAAGCATCCCCACAACATGATGCTGCCACCACCATGTTTCACGGTGGGGAAGGTGTGTTCAGGGTGATGTGCAGTGTTAGTTTTCTGCCACACATAGTGTTTTGCTTTTAGGCCAAATAGTTAACTTTTGGTCTCATCTGACCAGAGCACCTTCTTCCACATGTTCTCTGTGTCCCCCACATGGCTTCTCGCTAACTGCAAACGGGACTTCTTATGACTTTCTTTCCATAAAGGTCAGATTTGTGGAGTGCACGACTAATAGTTGTCCTGTGGACAGATTCTCCCACCTGAGCTCCAGAGTTGCCATGGGCCTCTTGGCTGCTTCTCTGATTAATGCTCTCCCTGCACAGGCTGTCAGTTTAGGTGGATGGCCATGTCTTGGTAGGTTTGCAGTTGTGTCAAACTCTTTCCATTTTTGAATGATGGATTGAACATTGCTCCGTGAGATGTTCAAAGCTTGGGATATTTTTTTATAACCTAACCCTGCTTTAAACTTCCCTGACCTGTCTGGTGTGTTCCTTGGTCTTCATCATGCTGTTTGTTCACTAAGGTTCTCTAACACACCTCTGAGGGCTTCACAGAATAGCTGTATTTATACTTAGATTAAAATACACACAGGTGGACTCTATTTACATATTAGGTGACTTCTAAAGGCAATTGGTTCCACTACATTTTAGTTAGGGGTATCAGAGTAAAGGGGGCTGAATACAAATGCACGCCACATTTTTCACATTTATTTGTAAAACATTTTGAAAACTATTAATCATTTTCCTTCCACTTCACAGTTATATGCCACTTTGAGTTGGACTGTCACATAAAATCCCAATAAAATACATTTACGTTTTTGGTTGTAACATGAAAAAATTTGGAAAATTTCAAGAGGTATGAATACTTTTTCAAGGCACTGTACATGTCCCCCAGGGCACTACCCAGACCCCCATAACCATTGTATACCAAATTACTTGCATGTAAGCCTTCAAAATGGTCACTTTTGATTTTTCACTTTCAGGTCCCATAGACTTCAATGGGGTTCACAATGTTGGAAAGCTCTGGTGCAAACCAAACAGGGGGTCGTTCAGCTAATCCCTACTTTTTACTACAACTGGTGCATCTCTGCAAAGAAACCAATCAGCTTCCAGGTTTTATTGAAAAAACTTTTATTGAACAAGCTGAAGTTAGACGCTGATTGGCTACCAGATTCTGAGTGTACCCCTTTTTTGTAAATCTATCCCTATGGCTTCTCTCAGTCCACCCTTTTAGAGTAAAGGGCTATCCAGTCCCTCCATCCCATTAGGCTGGGTTCACACTGGTCCGACAAACGCTCCGACATTGGGAGCTCATGTCGCATGACGTGTGAAATTTAATGTTTCCCTATGGGAGCCGTCCTAACTGGTCCGACACAAGTCGTTCCGACTTTAGAAATGCTCCCTGTACTACTTTGGTCCGACTTTGATCCTACTTCAGCCTATTGACTATCATTGAAGTCGGATCAAAGTCGGATTGCCGTCTTGCATGATCCGACTTCGGCACGCGACTTGTGCTCAGATGTTCTTGAGGGGGAACTCCGCGCCAAATTTTAAATAAAAAACCGGCATGGGTTCCCCCTCCAAGAGCATACCAGGCCCTTGGGTCTGGTATGGACCTTGAGGGGAACCCCCTACGCCGATAAAAACGGCGTGGGGGTCCCCCCCAATCCATACCAGACCCTTATCCGAGCACGCAGCCCGGCCGGACAGGAATGGGGGTGGGGACGAGCGAGCGCCCCCCCCCTCCTGAACCGTACCAGGCCGCATGCCCTCAACATGGGGGGTTGGTGCTTTGGGGGAGGGGGCGCGCTGCGGCCCCCCACCCCAAAGCACCTTGTCCCCATGTTGATGAGGACAAGGGCCTCTTCCCGACAACCCTGGCCGGGTGATGACCACCCCCCCTAAAACGTCACAGTCCCAGCATGCCCAGGTACTGTGACGGCATAAGGGGGCGGGGTCACCGCCTATATAAGTCAGAGCAGAGCGCACAGAGAGCATTCCAGCCGGGGAGAGCGTCGTGTCAACATCGGAAGAAGAGATGAAGAGAAGAAGAGGCGAGACAGCGGCGACAAGACAGCGGCAGCAGACCGGGCCCCTCGCTGGCAATAGAGCTGGAAGAAGATAGCGGCGGGGCCCGGGAGAAGAGGCGGAACACCGGGAGAAGTCGGAAGAAGATACCGGAGCTGCCCAATAAATTAATTTTGAAACCTGTGTACTGTGGTTTTTTTTTATTGACACTTCCCTAGGTGAATGGGTAGGGGTACCATGTACCCCATACTCATTCACATAGGGTGGGGGGCCGGGATCTGGGGGCCCCCTTATTAAAGGGGGCTCCTGGATTCCGATAAGCCCTCCGCCCGCAGACCCCGACAACCAACGGCCAGGGTTGTCGGGAAGAGGCCCTTGTCCTCATCAACATGGGGACAAGGTGCTTTGGGGGGGGGGCCGCAGCGCGCCCCCTCCCCCAAAGCACCAACCCCCCATGTTGAGGGCATGCGGCCTGGTACGGTTCAGGAGGGGGGGGGGCGCTCGCTCGTCCCCACCCCCATTCCTGTCCGGCCGGGCTGCGTGCTCGGATAAGGGTCTGGTATGGATTGGGGGGGACCCCCACGCCGTTTTTATCGGCGTAGGGGGTTCCCCTCAAGGTCCATACCAGACCCAAGGGCCTGGTATGCTCTTGGAGGGGGAACCCATGCCGGTTTTTTATTTAAAATTTGGCGCGGAGTTCCCCCTAAAGATTCATACCAAACACAGTGCCGGGCATTGGCGGGGATCCAAGTCGGATCCCCGTTCATTGAAAGTCGGACACATGCCGGCTTCATGTCGCAGGGCAAAGTCGGATCCAAAGTAGGACGGCTGTCGTGTCGCACCAGTGTAAACCCAGCCTTATTGGCTCATGTGAGCCTGCTGGCCAAGGTTAAAGAGCGCACGGGGCTTTATGAGTGGGAGCCAAAATTCACTTATTGTGAATTTGACCAAAATGCACATGACTGTGTGGAATTTGCTGAAAAGTCATAGAAAATTCATCATCAGGCAAATTCTAATTCCATGTCTACCATGGGGTTTTTAAATCCAATATATGTAAATGATAGAAATAAATAAAGTTTTTAACCAGTTCACTACCACCCTATAGCAGATGTTCTGCTACAGGGAGGCTGTTATGTTCAGAAACACATACAGTATCTCAAAAAGTGAGTAGACCCCTCACATTTTGTAAATATTTTATTCTATGTTTTCTATGTTTTCATGTGACAACACTGAAGAAATGACACTTTGCTACAATTTCGGACACTTTGCTACAATTTCGGACACTTTGCTACAATTTGCTACACATTCGGAAATCAATCCATCAGAAAATAACAACCAACCTCACTCAACCAAACCAAAAAGAGGATATCGACACGAACATCACTCAACCACCGAATTTCTTTTTGTCCCCAATCACCACAGACACGACTAAAAACATCATCAGGAGCCTTCGAGACAGCACATCACCGAACGACATCATCCCCACTAAACTGTTTAAAGAATGTTCCGACATCTTGGCCCCTACCCTAACACATCTCATAAATCAATCATTCAAAGAAGGGACTGTGCCAACCTCCCTCAAGCAAGGCATCGTCAAACCCCTGCTAAAGAAACCCAATCTCGACCCTAAGGACCCTAACTGCCGCAGACCAATAACTAGCCTCAACGCCATCTCCAAGATTATAGAGAAAGCAGTAGTACAGCAGCTACAACACCACCTGGACACACACCAACTCCTGGACCCTCTGCAATTGGGCTTCCGCCCAGGCCATGGCACAGAAACAGCACTTCTCAAAATATGGGACGACGCCCTTGAAGCAGCAGACGATGGAGAACAGAGTCTCCTGGTACTGTTAGACCTGAGCGCAGCATTCCATACAGTGGACCACAATACTTTACTTGTCCGCCTCGCTGAAGTTGCAGGAGCTACAGATTCTGCTCTAAAATGGTTTACATCCTTCTTAGAGAATCGCTCCCAGACAGTGAAACTAGGAACATTCACCTCGGAAACCCGGGCAGTCTCCTGTGGAGTCTCTCAAGGCTCACCCTTGTCACCAGTACTATTCAACATATACATCCGCCCACTTCTCAATATCATCAGGAAAACTGATCTCTGCTTCCACTCATACGCTGACGACACCCAACTCTACCTTCGCATCAACGGACAAAAAGACCTTCATCAGCAATTACAGAAATGCCTACTTTAATAGATGACTGGATGACCACTAGCTCCCTCAAACTCAACGGATCAAAAACAGAACTTCTTCTCCTACAAGCTAACAAAAATTCCAAAATAAAGACTCCGTGGAAACCTCCCACCATCCTCGGACAGACCATCTCTCCAAGCACCAAAGCCAAGAGTCTCGGAGTCATTTTTGACTCAGGAATGACAATGGATGCACAAATAGGATCAGGGGTGAGGGGATCCCACCATCTCCGCCGCCAGCTACGTAGATTTATCCCCTTCATCCCAGAAGAGGACAAAGCGGCAGTTGTGGGAACAATCATCAATTCCCGACTCGACTACGCAAATTCGCTCTACATAGGACTACCCCAATATCAGCTTGCGCGCTTACAACTCATCCAAAACACGACGGCAAGACTGTTAACAGGAAAAAAACCCTGGGAATCCATCTCCCCATCCCTAAGGAGCCTACACAGGCTAACCGTGAAGAATCGGATCCCTCTGCCTCACCCACAAATGCATACAAGGAAACGTTCCACCATATCTCTGTGAGAAAATAAAACACTACACACCGAATTGCAGTCTTTGATCAGCTAACCAAAACCTCCTTATCATTCCCAAATACCGCTACAAAGCAAAGGGAGAACGAAGATTCGCAGTCTAAGGACCTCGACTATGGAATGCTCTTCCAACCAACATCTGCATGGAAGAAAACCACCAGGCCTTCAGGAAAAAACTAAAGGCCTTCCTTTTCTAAGAAGCTGACAACAGGGCCTTGAGGCGATTCAGTTCGCATTTGCAGCGCTTTACAAATCATTCATTCATTCACTCATTCATTCACAATGTAAAGTAGTGATTGTACAGCTTTTATAACAGTTATCACAGTGTAAATTTGCTGTACCCTCAAAATAACTCAACAGGCAGCCATTAATGTCTAAGACGCTGGCAACGAAAGTGAATACACCCATAAGTTAAAATGTCCAAATTGGGCCCATTTAGCCATTTTCCCTCCCCGGAGCCATGTGACTCATTATTGTTACAAGGTCTCAGGTGTGAATGGGGAGCAGGCGTGTTAAATTTGTTGTTATCGTTCTTAGTCTCCCATACTGGTCACTGGAAGTTCAACATGGCACCTCATGGCAAAAATTTTTTGCTCTACATAAAGATGGCCTAGGCTATAAGAAGATTGCCAAGACCCTGAAACTGAGCTTCAGCACAGTGGCCAAGACCATACAGCGGTTTAACAGGACAGGTTCCATTCAGAACAGGCCTCACCATAGTCAACCAAAGAAGTTGAGTGCACATGCTCAGCGTCATATCCAGAGGTTGTCTTTGGGAAATAGAGTATGAGTGTTTCCAGCATTGCTGCAGAGGTTGAAGGGGTGGGGGGTCAGCCTGTCAGTGCTCAGACCATTCCCCGCACACTGCATCAAATTGGTCTGCATGGCTGTCATCCCAGAAGGAAGCCTCTTGTAAAGATGATGCACAAGAAAGCCCACAAACAGTTTGCTGAAGACAAGCAGACAAAGGACGTGGATTACTGGAACCATGTCCTGTGTTCTGATGAGACCAAGATAAACGTATTTGATTCAGATGAGTCAAGCGTGTGTGGCGGCAACCAGGCGAGGAGTACAAAGACAAGTGTGTCTTGCCTACAGTCAAGCATGGCGGTGGGAGTGTCATTATCTGGGGCTGCATGAGTGTTGCCGGCACTGGGGAGCTACAGTTCATTGAGGGAACCATGAATGCCAACATGCACTGTGTTATACTGAAGAAGAGCATGATCCTCTCCATTCGTAGACTGGACCGCAGGGCAGTAATCCATGATACATGATAACAACCCCAAACACTCCTCCAAGACGACCACTGCCTTGCTAAAGAAGCTGAGGGTAATCTGTGGGGCATCCTCAAATGGAAGGTGGAGGAGTGCAAGGTCTCTAACATCTACCAGCTCCGTGGTGTCACCATGGAGGAGTGGAAGAGGATTCCAGTTGCAACCTGTGAAGCTCTGGTGAACTCCATGCCCAAGAGGGTTAAGGCAGTGCTGGAAAACCACCCAAAATATTGACACTTTGGGCCCAATTTGGACATTTTCACTTAGGGGTGTACTCACTTTTGTTGCCAGTGGTTTAGACATTAATGGCTGTGTGTTGAGTTATTTTGAGGAGGCAACAAATTGACACTGTTATACAAGCTGTACACTCACTACTTTACATTGTAGCAAAGTGTAATTTCTTCATTGTTGTCACATGAAAAGATATAATAAAATATTTACAAAAATGTGACAGGTGTACTCACTGTATTTATGTGATCTGCACTTCCACATAGGGAACACTTGCACATGCTGCTGGCGCACTGATTCTGCTGTGATTAGTCACAGCAGATCCCAATCAGCGGGTGCCAGCCAATGGATGTCCGCCGACATCCTTTGATCAGTGAGGAGAGACACAGGACGGAGCTCTATATATGTAAACAATGCAGAGCTCTGTTATGTCTGCAGGGAAGTGGTGGATTTTGTTTCCCTGCAAAGCAGAGAAAAAAATCCAGCACATCCCTTAATAAAAACACCACACTGTGTACACATACACGCTGGCTAGATACACATTTAACCCTTTAATCGCCCTAGATATTTAACCCCTTTCCAGCCATTGTCGTTAGTACAGTGACAGTGTATATTTTTATCACTGCATTAGTGTCACTGGTTCCCAAAAAGTGTCAAATATGTCATATTGTCCATCACAATATTTCAGTCCTGCTATAAGTCACTGATCACCACCATTACAAGTATAAAAAAAAGTATTAATTATACAACAGTTTGTAGAAGCTATAACTTTTGCCCAAACCAATCAATATACGCTTATTGGGATTTATTTTTACCAAAAATATGTTGCAGAAAACATATTGGCCTAAATTCATGAAGAAAATTTATTTTTTTTTAATTGGATATGTTTTAGAGGAGAAAGTAAAAAATATTGGCGTTTTTTTTTTTTTTTGCAAAAATTTTGGCCTTTTTTGTTTATAGTGCAAAAAATAAAAAAACTAGTGGTGATCAAATATCACCAAAAAAAAACTCTATTTGTGGGGAAAAAATGACAAATTTCATTTATGGATAGCATTGTATGACCACGCAATTAAAGTAACACAGTGCTGTATAGCAAAAAATGGTCTGGTCATGAAGAGTGGTAAATCTTCCGGAGGTCAAATGGTTAATATAACTAATAAATATTAAATAAGTATAAACAATTATATGTCTAGACTTTAGTCAGATTTGTCAATTCATTTTACCTTTTAGAAATATTTCCGAATATTGTCCACAAACATTGAAAATAATGACTGTTTTTCTGTTTTGAAGATCAGTTATGGAGCTACGGACTATTCTCTAACAAATAGGCTTCTCTATCCTCATGTATTCCGGACAGTTCAGAATGACCATGTTCATTATATGGCTGTTATTAAGTTGTTGAAACATTTTAGCTGGACGTGGGTTGCAATATTTGCATCACAAGATGATGCTGGAGACAAAGATAAGGAGATATTAATAAAGTACATGAAAAGTAATGGTATTTGTGTTGAATATTCAGTTTCATTTTGGTCTACTTTGAATGATAACATTAATGTAGAACAAATTATAGATAATGTACATGTTGTTATTAAAAACTCCAGTGCTAAAGTAATTGTATTATGTGGATCTTTTATCAGTAACCTTTTATTTCTTCATTTTTTCATTGATAATAATGCCATTGATGATAAAACATTTATTGTTCCTCCTCTGAGATCTCTCAGCTCTACAAGATATAATCCACACGAATTATTTAATGGTAGCTTGGTTCTGGATTTATACCCTTTATTCATTCCAAATAAAGAACATTTTTTTGATAGAATTGACAAGACTTATACCTTATATAATTCATCAGATTCCATCTATTTTTTATCAATTGCAAAGTGTATGTCTGAAAACAAAGAAAATAGAAACAATACCATATTATGTCTTCTTACCTATTATGGGTCTCTGGAAGAAGAAATGTATCCAAATTTATTTAATATTCTGGATCAAGGACTCTCTCCACGAATTTATTATGCGGTAGAAGCTATGGCCAAAGCACTGCATGATATCAATCTGTTCTATAAAGAAAAATTGTATAATAAGCATCCTCATTATTACAGACATAAGGTACAGTATACAGCCTTTTCAAGAACTTTCAGTAAATTAAAAATATATACTTTTCTGGTATTGGTGATCATTTGACATGTAGCCTAAAAATTGATACAATAAAATACTAAATATCCAAATCCCCGCCCTTCTCTAAAAAAATATAGTTTGGCCTGATGGACAAACACAACCAATTGACCCTTTAATCAGGGGTGGTGTCAGGTTGGTGCATCCCCAAAATTTCCCCTATCACCCCCATAGCACCCCAATAGCAGCCATCTTGGGTGCCTTGGGAAGAGATTCACAGTTTAGAGTCCGGGTCTCCTTCTTGTCATGATGACTGCAGGGAGACCCGGCTGCTGATACTATCAGCACTGTCAGCCCCCCTATGTACACACAGCAGGGTTTCTCCTATCTTTCAGAACATTAGTCAGATACAAGACGATGTAATTCTAGTGCCTCGGCCAGCATAGGGAGGAATCTATGGAGTCATTTACTAAGTCATAACCAATCATCATCCGTCCATGCTGCAACCTCTCCCTCTTCCCTGCCACCAGATTTTGACTTCAGGCAGTTCCAGAGCGAGAGGAAGAAGCTACAGAGCAGCTACAGAGCCGCACCCATTTACTTGACTGGGTTGTGTTTGGTGGGCGCTAGCACCTGACAAAAGCAACAGGATGTATAATTCCTGCTGTGAAGCAAAGCATCATGACTGCAGCCACCCACCCCCAGCCACTGCCTATACAAAGGGGTAGCAGGTGGGGTGGTAAAAACCCTGCTTAACTGCATGGTTTTACCACCCTCTAACCAGTAGTTTGAATGAGCCCTAACATTGTGGCGTTTCACTATAAATCTCACTAAAGCAAAAAATGAGCTTTCCTTCTAACCATGCCCTCCCTCCTGTTACTGTGAAGTTTAATTTTCTAACCTGATAAAAATATACACCACCAATCAATGTAAGGGCTCATTTACATTTGCAATAAGAGAGCTACACAAACAGGGATTTTACTGCCACCCTCCGACCAACACCACCCTGCAACCATGTGTAATGCATACAGTGCAGTACTGAAGGCTTTTAAGGGTTAAAAGAGAATTGTGGTTTAAAAAAAAAAACA
Source organism: Aquarana catesbeiana (assembly GCF_042186555.1). Taxonomy (NCBI): domain Eukaryota; kingdom Metazoa; phylum Chordata; class Amphibia; order Anura; family Ranidae; genus Aquarana; species Aquarana catesbeiana. The sequence continues at coordinate 941,969,263 of NC_133324.1, forward strand.
TTTATACTTACCTATGTGGTGATGTGGTGGTCATATCCTGCAGCTGTCCTCCACCACCTCTCACATGACTGCTGATCGCTCAGTTCTTGGTCTTCAGTGAGCAGAGTGATGACTGTCAGTCACCGACTCTCTGCTATTCCCTCCAGTGCTCACTGGAGTGTTGGGCTGTGGAGGGGGTGGAAGCGGCTGGCTCAGTCTGTTAGTGGCACGATGAAAGTCTGAACCAGCTGCTGATTAGGCATCTAGGCAGATCCTAACCATATTGTTGGGATCTGTCCAGAGCATGGACGGGCTCTTTGGTGTCAGCTGACATCAGCATTTAGCACGCTGTCTGCTGAATCTGAGTCACAGGAGTGCAGAACAAAGTGCAGTCCTCTGACCCACGTGAGAAATATGGCCGAAATAACTTTGGCCATACTTCTTCTTTAACCTCCCTAGCAGTAATCCCGAGTGTGGCTCGGGGTGAATTTTCATTACCAAAAGCGGTAAACCCGAGCCACACTCAGGATTGCATCGCAGGATCCAGACAAGTTACTTACCTTGTCCCCAGGATCCTGCAATGTCCCCCCCCCGCTGTGTGTGCGGGCTGTGCCCTCCGCTCAATCTATCACTGTGCCGGTCTCTGTTCCCTGTGAGTGTCGCAACGCATGGGGTGGAGCCCGGCGCCATATTCAGAAAGTGAAAAAAGCATAATACATACACTACACTGTAATCTTACAGGTTACATTACTGTATCAAATCATTTCACATCCCTTTTGTCCATAATGCTTTGTCCAGTGTCCTGCATTCAGTTTTATAATATTAATATATATATATATATATATATATATATATATATATATATATATATATACTATATACTCCATGGCATCCAAAAAGTGTCCCTCTACATCACAAGCGGTTTTAGACCAGCTAGAAAACAGCGATAGTAAATAGAATCACTTGCAGAATTGAGCTATAGTAATTTGTGGGGAAATTCGTCATCAGACACTGAAAATAACAACAGCGACAATTCTGCAACTGAGCAAATTTGTGTGTTTTTGATTTGATTACATTATTGAATACATTGTATTATTATTATATTATTATTTGTTATAATTATTTATAGTTATTTATTATATTATAATTTATGTTTCAAATGTTATCATACCCGGGATGTCTACTAGACTCTTGTTTGGACAGATTTAAGTGAGTTATTCCTTTGAATTACAGGCCTACAATATAAAACGCCAAATTTCCATGCAAAACAATGTACCGCTTTGAGACACAAAAATCTGACATAATTATACCACCAGGGAGGTTAAAACAGGCAGTGAGGAGGCAGCATATCACCTCTCAGTCACCTGTCAAGTGTCTATGAAAAGCAATCCTCCAAGAATAGCTTTTCCCAGGAATGACATTGGCAGCTAAAAATGTAAACAAGTCCCAACAGAGCAATTTTCACTCACCGCCAATATAACTGGGCATTACACTAGCCAGAATGTCACTGGGGGCATTGTTGCTCAATGACATTACCTAGATCAGTATTTCTCAACACCAGTCCTCAAGGCGCCCCAACAGGTCATGTTTTCAGGCTTTCCATTTTTTGCACAGGTGATTTTATTAGTTTCACTGCCTTAGTAATTACCACAGCTGTTTCATCTGAGGAAAATCCTGAAAACATGACCTGTTGGTGCACCTTGAGGACCGGAGATGAGAAACACTGACCTAGATGATCAGTGGAAATTAGACACGTGCTATTTGTTCTGGTCCGAATACAAATTCGGACAAATTTTCGGTTATTCAGAGATTGGGATGTATCCAATTTCTGAATGAAATAGTAACAAAAAATAACAAATGAAATAAGTTAAAATTTTTTTATTCTTGTTCGAATGAATTGCACATTTTCAGAATGATTAGAATTCGGATTGGTTGAAAAATGATTGACCGATTAGAATTCTGTGTGAAGAATAGCTGGTTGTTAAGCAGCGGGCCGGGAAGGCGGCCGTCGTGTCCTTCACAACCATGGACTCATCAGCTGCATAGATGTGAACCTAGGGTAAAGATTAGATTCACTGGTCAGGAAAGTGCATCTTGCAAGATGAGCAATTAATGACTGGACCCTCTGATCTAAAGGCCGATATCAGATTGGACGCAAACCACAAAATTCTATCCCTCTAAAAAAGCAGCTCCAGATGATATCCTTCCTGTCCTGCAAAGACTCACCTGGTCACTGGAAATTATATTTTTCTTCTGGCTTTAATGACTCGAAGCATCATTTAGCTCATTTACCGTGAGCTCAGGGTGGCAAGGCATCCCTGCCCTTGACTGAAAGGAGAATGCAGATGAGTTCAGCACCAAGTCTTCACATGACACTCCTCTCTGCGGAATTTAGGTTTAATCCAAGTGGAGGGTGGGACCAGAGGGGGGATATCAGGAGTGAGTTGGACTTTAAATATACATTTTTATTTGACAAATTTCTATTCCTTATTTAACACACTTTTCTATTTCTATTTTCATGTTGAAGTTGTATCACTATTTAAAAGAAATGAAATATGCGTTTGGCTTAAATGAGCCAGCACCTTTTTTTAATGAATACGGAGAATTTGTTAATCACTACAAAATAACAAATTTGATATATAAGGATAATATCACTGTGATTTATAATGATGTGGGAAATTTTACATCCTGGGCTCCAGAAGATCAGCAATTTCAAATTAACACTGAAGCCATAACATGGAAGCTCGGCAGTGAGGTAGGCTGTATTTGGTCAATGATGTCACCACTATCGCTGCCTCTTCCCTTATATAACTGATGGCAGCTCAGCCAGGTCATTGCATATCATTTGGTGGTGGACATTGTGACTGATTTACAACAAGGGACATTTTTGGGGTTTTTTTATTTTGTTTTTATTAAGAACTTGTCAAATGTCTGGGTGTTTCTAAGTTACATTTTTTTTTGTAAATGAGTAGGGGTACTAGGTACCCCATACTCATTCACATGGGGGGCAGTATCTGGACACCCCCTAAATTTTAAATGTGGCTTCCAGATTCCGATAAACCTCCTACCTGCAGACTCCCACAACCACTAGGCAAGACAAGTGAAGAGGCCCTTGTCTTTATCAACATGGAGACAAGGTTCTTTGTCTGAGGGGTTCCCTCTAGCAAGGTACTTTCCTCATGTCCCACCCTCCTTTTTCCTAGCCAGCCAGGCTAAATGCTCAGGTTAAGGGTGTGGAATGAATTTTTAGTGGGACCTTACATGATATTTTTAAAACCTGTACCAGACAAAAAGAGTTTCATATGTATGGGGGAGGGTGGGTTACTACACTTTTTTCATTCTTGCTGTAGAAAAAAAAACTGTGTAAATTGGCAAATTACATTCAGTGCAACCCCATGTTTTTTTTTTTTTTTTTACACCCCCCCTTTTATCTACTAGACAAGAAAATGGGTATTTTTAATTTGACAGATCTGTCTCTCATTGATTTTTATGGGGTTTGGATTTGGCATCCAAACTCTTTTCGGCTGGGTTCACACTATTGCTGCATGCGGCTCACAGCAGGGGTCCGGTGCGTCCCCATTCACCGTTTCAGGTCCAATTTCAGCCTGAATTTTTGGGCTGAATTCAGACCTGAAATGAACCAAAAGATGCACCGGACCCCTGTGCAAATTTGCATCGAAGCCGCAGCGAAGATATGTGAACCAGCTCCATAGAGAGCCGGGCACAATCTCCTACCATGCAAATTATATGCAGGGAAACCGCATGCAATTCGCATAGGTGTGAACCCAGCCTTAAGGATCACAGAACCCCTGCCTAACAGAACCCAGAGCAGTTTAGCTCATCACTACTTCTTATGAACCAAAGCAATGTTACTATTTCTTCTGTGGGCCTGTTTATTCAGTGATAACTTTGCATTATTTCAGAGAACAAAATAATACATGAATTGGGATGATTTACTAAAACTGGAGAATGCAAAATCTGGTGCAGTTGTACATGGTAGCCAATCAGCTTCTAACTTCAGCTTGTTCAATTAAGCTTTGACAAAAAAACAAAAACAAACTGGAAGCTGATTGGTTTCTATGCACAGTTGCACCAGATTTTGCACTCTCCAGTTTTAACCCCTTGCCAACCACTGCACAATGATGTATGTACAATGTAGGCACAATGGCACGGCTGGGCAAATGGGCATAACCATACATCCCTCCGTTGATGCCAGGCAGCAGGCCAGCGCATGCCGGCGGAGGGTGCGCATGTCGCAGGAGTGCACCCGTGGGTCCCGCGGACTCAATGTCTGACAGTGGCCCGCGATCACGGGGAGGAGAGGCAGAACAGAGAAATGCCTATGTAAACAAGGCATTTCCCTGTTCGTCTAGTGACATGACAGAAACCTTCTGTTCCCAGCCATCGGGAACAGTGATCTCTGTCATGTTCTACTGAGCCCATCCCCCTACAGTTAGATCACACCTAGGGAACACACAGTTAACCCCTTGATTGCCCCCTAGTGTTAACCCCTTCCCTGCCAGTGACATTCATACAGTAATCAGTGGCTATTTTTAGCTCTGCTGACCATAGAACTGATCAGAGACCAGAATGGCTCCAATCATCTCTATGGCCTAAGAAACCGGAAGCTACAAGCATTTCATGACTTAGATTTCGCCGGATGTAAACAGCGCCATTGGGAAATTGGGAAAGCATTTTATCACACTGAACTTGGTGTGGTCAGATGCTTTGAGGGCAGACGAGAGATCCAGAGTCTGATAGACCCCATTTTTTTCAAAAAAGAGTACCTGTCACTACCTAATGCTATCATAGGGGATATTTACATTCCCTGACATAACAATAAAAATGATAAAAAAAAAAGAAAGGAACAGTTTAAAAATAAGATAAAAAAGCAAAAAAAACAATTAATAAAAAAAAAAAAAAAAGCACCCCTGCCCCCCCGGTATCACCATGAAGGTCAGATCAAGGGCAGTAATTTTAGCAGTAGACCTTCTCTGTAAATCTAAAGTGGTAACCTGTAAAGGCTTTTAAAGGCTTTTAAAAATGTATGTAGTTTGTCGCCACTGCACGTTTGTGCGCAATTTTAAAGCATGTCATGTTTGGTATCCATGTACTCAGCCTAAGATCATCTTTTTTATTTCGTTAAACATTTGGGCAATATAGTGTGTTTTAGTGCATTAAAATTTAAAAAAGTGTGTTTTTTCCCCTAAAAATGCATTAAAAAAATTGCTGCGCAAATACTGTGTGAAAAAAAAAATGAAACACCCACCATTTAAATCTGTAGGGCCTTTGCTTTAAAAATATATATAATGTTTGGGGGTTCAAAGTAATTTTCTTGCAAAAAGAAAATATTTTTTCATGTAAACAAATTGTGTCAGAAAGGGTCTTCAAGTTGTTAGAAGAGTGGGTGATGTGTGACATAAGCTTCTAAATGTTGTGCATAAAATGCCAGGACAGTTCAAACCCCCCCAAATGACCCCATTTTGGAAAGTAGACACCCCAAGCTATTTGCTGAGAGGCATGTCGAGTCCATGGAATATTTTATATTGTGACACAAGACAAATATATATTTTTTTGCACAAAGTTGTCACTGAATGATATATTGCTCAAACATGCCATGGGCATATGTGAAATTACACCCCAAAATACATTCTGTTGCTTCTCCTGAGTACGGGGATACCACATGTGTGAGACTTTTTGGGAGCCTAGCCGCATACGGGACCCCAAAAACCAATCACCGCCTTCAAGGTTTCTAAGGGTGTAAATTTTTGATTTCACTCCTCACTGCCTATCACAGTTTCGGAGGCCATGGAATGCCCAGATGGCACAAACCCACGCCCAAATGACCCCATTTTGGAAAGTAGACACCCCAAGCTATTTGCTGAGAGGTATGGTGAGTAATTTACAGACCTCGCTTTTTGTCATAAAGTTTTGAAAACTGAAAAAAGAAAAAAAAAATTTCTTTTCTTTCTTCGTTTTCAAAAACAAATGAGAGCTGCAAAATACTCACCATGCCTCTCAGCAAATAGCTTGGGGTGTCTACTTTCCAAAATGGAGTCATTTGGGGGGGTTTGTGCCATCTTGGCATTTTATGGCCTTCGAAACTGTGATAGGTAGTGAGGAGTGAAATCAAAAATTTACGCCCTTAGAAATCCTGAAGGCGGTGATTGGTTTTCGGGGCCTCGTACGCAGCTAGGCTCCCAAAAGTCCCACACATGTGGTATCCCCATACTCAGGAGAAGCAGCAGAATGTATTTTGGCATATAATTCCACATATGTCCATGTCATGTTTGAGCAATATATCATTTAGTGACAACTTTGTGCAAAAAAAGTTTGTAATTTTCCCGCAACTTGTGGCAAAATATAAAATATTCCATGGACTCAATATGCCCCTCAACAAATAGCTTGGGGTGTCTACTTTCCAAAATGGGGTCATTTGGGGGGGGGGGGCTTGAACTGTCCTGGCATTTTATGGCCTTCAAAACTGTGATAGGTAGTAAGGAGTGAAATCAAAAATTTACGCCCTTAGAAATCCTGACGGCGGTGCTTGGTTTTCGGGGCCCCGTACGCAGCTAGACTCCCAAAAAGTCCCACACATGTGGTATCCCCATACTCAGGAGAAGCAGCTAAATGTATTTTGGGGTGCAATTCCACATATGCCGATGGCCTGTGTGAGCAATATGTCATTTAGTGACAACTTTCTGTAATTTTTTTTTTGTCATTATTCAATCACTTGGGACAAAAAAAAATTAATATTCAATGGGCTCAACATGCCTTTCAGCAATTTCCTTGGGGTGTCTACTTTCCAAAATGGGGTCATTTGGGGGGGGGGGGTTGTACTGCCCTGCCATTTTAGCACCTCAAGAAATGAGATAGGCAGTCATAAACTAAAAGCTGTGTAAATTCCAGAAAATGTACCCTAGTTTGTAGACGCTATAACTTTTGCGCAAACCAATAAATATACGCTTAGTGACATTTCTTTTACCAAAGACATGTGGCTGAATACATTTTGGACTAAATGTATGACTAAAATTGAGTTTGTTGGATTTTTTATAACAAAAAGTTGAAAAAATTGTTTTTATTCAAAATTTTTGGTCTTTTTCCATTAATTGCGCAAAAAATAAAAACCGCAAAGGTGATCAAATACCATTAAAAGAAAGCTCTATTTGTGGGAACAAAAGGACGCAAATTTAGTTTGGGTACAGCATTGCACGACCGCGCAATTAGCAGTTAAAGTGACGCAGTGCCAAATTGTAAAAAGTGCTCTGGTCAGGAAGGGGGTAAACCCTTCCTGGGCTGAAGTGGTTAATTAGTTTACGGCCAACGCCCTTTGTATAAAAATCCACGGGAAAGTCTGTACAAAGTCCGATCGTGTGTATGAGGCTTAACTTATTCCTTTTGTTAAGATACAAAAATTACAGTTCTGGTACAAATGAAATGTAGGATTTTTTTTTTTTTTTATTTGACTAATTTTTAATGTAACACAAAAAAAGCTTAACACAAAAAAAAAAAAAAAACAAGCAGACATTGAAAAAGTTTATTAGTGAATTAAAAAGTAGAAATTAGAAAACCATCAGAAAATAATAGAAGGCTAATAGGGGATGGAGGGGATGTATTTTAGGGCTGGTAAGGGTTAACTAGGGGTCAAAAAGTGGTAAAAAGGAACACTTTTTTATTGAAAAAAAGAAAAACACATCAAAATTAAACAAACATAATACAAAGAAACAATAATATTGCATTGTATTTCTGAATTACACTTCTCCATTTTTGACAACAGACACTGCAGCAGCTGTTGTTGTGTTATTAAGCAAGTCTGGGCTGTCATTGTAATTGCTGGTTAGAGCAGCAGAAAGCTACTTAAGTGAAGTTATTTTTTTCATGTATCATGCCAGATGGTTAATGCATACAGTGCACTCCTGGTTAGAGATCTAAAAAAAGTATGAATGATACTACTTTTATGTTTCCTGTTCCAACATGGTGTACTTCACCACTATATGTTACCAAGAATGCACTTTATGGCTTTTGAACTGTGGCCAGGCGGCAAAGAATTCTTGGGGATGTCATAACACTCTATGTGGTGTTACAGAACAGTACAATTTTCACAGGCAAACTTAGCGACAGCATACACTGGCAGCGCTGACAAGCTTACATAGCTAAGTTAAAAAAAAAAAAAATCTATGGTAATTTTAGCAGCACGACATTTTTCGTAAAGCTGTAATAGGCCCTGCTATTACTGGCAGATAGAAATTGGCCAGTAGTTCACTGAGGTTGTCCTTGTTCCTACTGATTAGGTGTTTGCCCTCTCTGTGACTCTCTGCTACTCTGCTTGCTTGGCTTGCCCAGTGGCGTGGGGCTCACTCACCAGGGAAGGTTCAGATTCCACGGGTAGCGCTGTGTGTGGTGGCAGTGACAGTACAGTCTCTGCTCCTTGTCTTCCCGCAGTCTCTTTGGTCTGTTTACTGGATGTAGAGAAAGGGTAGGCTCTCTGTCATAGTTCCTCTGGGGGCAATCAAGTGGAGCAATCTCAGAGATTCCTCCACATGATTATCTCAACAGAGAGAGATTGCTCCATAATGATTGCCTCAATCAATATACGGGGGGGGGGGGCATGACCGGAAAGCGAACAGGATTGCTGCTTAGAACAGGAGCTAGCTCTTCACACCAGCCGCTAGTACAAGCATCAGCCAGCTTCCAGCTATCTCTCACTGCATCCCCCAGCCTGTGGATATCACTTGCAGCACCCGGGAGGTCATGTCCCTAAAAGGAAGGAGGATTGGCTCCCCCACAAACTGACGGCCTACATGTAAAAGCCGACCGCAAGGCGAAGCCAAGATGGCTCTGCGGCCGGTCCTCTGCATAAATCATCCACGGCACTCCTCCCCACACAATCCATGCAGTCGGCACCCTCTGTTGTGAACCAGGAAGCCTCCCTGAGTACTGGAATGGAGCCTCCACCTTCTCCTTCAGGTACCCCAGTATCTAGCAGCCCTGCTAAGGTAAAAATGCTCCTGGATGTCACTGCAGCCAGCTATGAGGTAAGCCATATCACCTTATTAACTCCTACATTGCCAATGCAAAATTCTATGCCTGACTCCATAGCTGCCTTCCCTACTATCGGACAACCAGTGATGGACACTACATTAAAGGATATGCTAATGTCCTTAAAAAGCTCACTACAAGCTGATATGCTTTCTCTCATGCAAAGATTTGGCCACAGCATAGATGTACTGGAGACTAGGGTCACCCATATTGCAGCTAACATAGCAGAGATTACTAACACTGTGAACGACATTATTGACACTCAAGAAGACCAGGCTCAGGGCACTAAATGGTTAAAAGATAAAATTGCAGATATCAAGGATAGTTCCAGATGCAATAACATCAAAATACCGGGATTGGTGCAAAACTCTGACCTATCCTCCTACGCACGTTCTAATCAAAACCATACTACCTGAAACAAAAAATTTTGAGCTGATCATCGACCGCATCCACAGACTGCCAAAATCTACATTTCTCTCTGCCACAGTCCTTTGGATTCACTTCTTTCACGTCAAAAAGCAATGCAAAAAATGAGAGCACTAGGCACCCTACCTGACCCATATGGCCAACTGCAAATATTTGCGGACTTATCCCAGCATACCCTGAGCCGCCACAGACAGCTCAACAACATCACCAAGACGCTGCATAACAACCAGATCCAGTACCAGTGGATAGCACCAGCCAAAATCTGCATCACCTATAATGGATCAAAGCACACAGTGTCCTCGTTTAAAAATGGAATGAGCCTCCTGCAGGAATGGGGCATTATTCCTGATACATCTGATAAAACCCCCATGGATCAGAGTACCATCAGGAACCTGCAAGCTCATCCTTTACCACAAAGAGCCAAAAAACCCGCTAAATAACTAGCAAGAGCAAGATCACCCACACAAAGCGGTCCGGCATGATGCTCGCCCACAATCGGTCTTGCAAACTTTTTGTCCCCACTCTTACATTCCTTGGCACCGGTTGTGCCTACCCACAGGAAGTAATTTCTAGGCAGTGCCCTAGAGTTGTGTTATCTTTTTCTTTTCATTCTTTTACTCAGCAAGTTAACTTCAGAGACTACTCAAGGTTGCCTAGTGTTACCCTTTGATGACTTGCATCTAAGAGAACACCCACTGCTCAAACATGAACCCCCCCCATCTTGGCATAACATTGATCTGAGATATGCCCTCTGATCAAGGAACAAGAACAACAAACCACAAACCTTCCTCTTCAGATACGTTATCACTACTACTGCTACATGACCATCATGATTCTATCAATTAATGTAAACGGTCTTAATCACCCTGCAAAGAGATCGTCTCTCTGGAAGCTAGCATAGTGTTCAAGAAACGCACTTCTGCGAGTCCAATCCTCCATCATGTAGGAACAGAGAAATTGATACCATCATTACAGCCAATGCCCCACATAAAAATAAAGGCACTTTGATAGCCTTTACTCTACACCCTTTCAACTGCAAAGGATCCGGATGGACGCTACCTTATAGTAGTAGAAACCATCAACAACTCACCATACACTATCATCTCAGTTTACGCACCCAATGTCCACCAGCTGAGATTTATCCGCAAATTACACAAGAAAGTTCTTGCTGTTCAACAAGGTGCTGTTGTATGGTGTGGCGACTTATATCACCTCAGACCCTCACATTGACACTGCATCTATTCCTAAATGAGGCAAACCAGGTTTAAACCCACTGATATCTAACCTGTGGCTATACGATGTATGGAGATGCCAGTATGCAAAGAAAAGGATTATATATATTCTTTCACCTCGCCACAACACATATTCCCGCATTGATCTCTTTCGTTTGGACCAGTGGACTTTGCAAAAAGTTTCATCCTCATCTATACTTCCTGCTACTTGGTTGGACCATTCCCCAATATGTATTACTATAGAGGATAACCCTAAAACATCACCAACCTTCCTTTGGAAGATAAACACGAGCATTCTTCAGTCTAAGCTATTCTCAGAGTGAAAAATAAGAAAAAAATACCATGCTAACCTAATAAAAACAATAATAAATAAAAAGCTGCAGCTAAAATTTGTGAGATACACACAAAACAATGAGTACAAATGGAAAAGAAAAAGCTGTGCAAATATACTATAATTTAACAGTGAGTGAATACCCATGGTGAATGAAAAACAATCTCGGTACCATTGAAAAATAAATATATATAATCCTCAATAAGTGATTAAACAATCTAGTGATAAGAGTCCAGTGATATCAGTGAAGGTAATTTAAACTCCTTGATATAAAGACACCACCCTCTGATGTGATCCACCACCACATAAAATGCACGCCTGTATAATTGGTAATGACCGGACATCAATCCAGCAGCAGCAACTCTCTGTGGTTACACCGAAGGCTAGCCGGGAGACCTCAAATCAACGAGTATACAGGGCAAGGCATCTATTAGAAACCCAAGAAAATGGAGAGAAGCTCAGCACAGTGTGAATAAGTATATTAAAAAATTATTAAAAATAAAGGTTGCACTTACCAAGGACTGAAGTTAAAAACATCCATAGAAAAATTGCCGGCCGGCTTGCAGGCACCCGTCCGCATACAAGGTACACCGCGATGATGTCAGCACGTCAACATCCCGACATTGTTCCCCAAACAATGTCATTTTTGAGACGAAACGTACTTCGGGAGGTTGACGTGTTGACATCATCACGGTGTACCTTGTATGCGGACGGGTGTTTGCAAGCCAGCCGGAAAGTTTTCTATGTATGTTTATAACTTCAGTTCCGTGTAAGTGCAACCTTTATTTTTAATAAACTTTTAACATACTGATTCACTCTATGGTGAGCTTCTCTCCATTTTCTTGGGTTTCTGATCGATACCTTGTGCTGTATACCCATTGATTTGAGGTCTCCTGGCTAGCCTTTGGTGTAACCACAGACAGTTGCTGCTGTTGGATTGATGTCCGGACATTGACCAATTATACAGGCTTGCCAAAGCTTGGCCTCCGGTAAGCGTGCATTTTATGTGGTGGTGGATCACATCAGAGGGTGCTGTCTTTATATCAAGGCGTTTAAATTACCTTCACTGATATCACTGGACTCTTATCACTAGATTGTTTAAGCTATTCCCAGACTCCCTACACAAAGCATTTCTATCAAACATTCTATCAGAAATTTTAGCACTCTATTCATGTCCCTCAGTCCAGGTATATTGTTCCTCTATGTTATCTACACCCTTTAGCCTCTCAAATGGGACAAGACAGGGGTGCCCTCTCTCACCCCTAATATTTAATTCAATGAAGGAACCACTAGCGGAAAAAGTTAGATCTATGCAGCACATTACAGGGCTAACAATTGGATCACAAGAACACAAGATAAATCTGTTTGCTGATGATGTAATTCTCATTCTGTCCAACCCCACATCTTCCCTGGCTTCAGTAAGAGATACTCTTGAAACTTTTGGCCAAATGTCTTAATATAAGGTTAATGGTTCTAAATCGCTTATACTTCCCTTGGGAATTTCACCTGAACGGCAGTCTTTTTTTAAGTAAGCAATATCCATACACATGGGCTGAAAACTATATATCCTACTTAGGGATCAACTTAACCAAACAAGTATCATCCCTATTCCGAGCTAACTATGTCTCCTTCCTTAACAATCTCCCTAAGGACCTTGGAAATCTGTCAAAATATAACTTTATATGGTCAGGCAGACTTGCGGCTTTTAAGATGGTTAAACTACCACAAATTCTCTACATTTTTAGATCCCTCTCTATCCCTGTACCAGCGTCTTTCATTGCATCCTTACAAAGCATACTTGGTAAATTTACCTGGGAAATGTTCAAAGCCAGCATCTCCCGCTCCAACCTAATAAAACACAGATTAGTGGGGGTGCAGGATACATAAATCTAAGAGACTATTATTATGCAGAAAAATATATGGTTTGGGGGATCGGTTACAAACTCTGAAAGCTGTAAGGGAAAAATAAAAAAGCAATGGAAAAATTGCAAAAATGGTCCGGCCAGCTGAGGTATTATTATTATTATTTTTATCATTACACAGGATTTATATAGCGCCAGCAGTTTGTGCAGTGCTTTACAACATGAAGGCAGACAGTACCAGTACAGTTACAATACAATTCAATACAGGAGGAATCAGAGGACCCTGCTCATTAGAGCTTACAATCTAGAAGGAAGGGGCAAGTGATACAAAAGGTAATAACTGTGGGGGATGAGCTGATGGAGAAAAGGAAAATACAGTTGTTAGGTGTGGGCAGGATAGGCTTTTTTCAAGAGGAGGTTTGAAGGACCCCGTACTCCTGATGAGTATGTCCGCCGTATAAGCTTCCCTTGCCCAGTACCAGCATGATCCAAGATCCCTTAGCCCACCCAGTCACTTGTCGAGACACCAGTGTAGGGTGAATAAAAGCATAAGACTTTTAGTGAAGAACAGACACAAGTATATATCTCTGGAGACAACCCCCCTCCTTTTTGGCAAAGAGACACAGGGTGGGGTAAACGTTACATCCAATCACATGAGGCACAGGTACATTCAAACATTTCAGCATATCTTATAAACAATAACTGAGCTCACAGACCACTTGTTTCATGGAGAAACCTGTTAAAGGAGCTTCTCATCTCCTATGACTTGGGCATGTGTACTTGCACACAGTTCAAATGGGTACTTATAAGAAATAGCAGGGTTGAGACAGACCTGAAGGGAGTGGGCTGTCACAGGAGGGTTTTCAGGGATCGTCGAAAAAGCTAACAGAGTAGGGGATAATCAGACAGATTGGGGTACGGAGTTCCATACGATGGGAAAGGCTCTGAAAAAGTCCTGGAGGCGAGCATGGTGTCAGGGCTGGGCTCAGCCATTCCTTCTCTAAGCTGGCTGCTCAGCTGTCGGCTAATTGCCAGCCCCTGTCTCTCCACAGTGACTCACCTGTTGATGATATGCTGCTCGTCAGTCCTGCCTACTTAAGTCGTCCAGCCCAGATGATCTCTGCCTTTGCCTTGGTCACATCTCTAGAGATGATCTCCTGTGTTCCTGTTAAAGACTTTCTTGGCTGACAATCCTTCTGGCTTCAGATCCTGCTTGCTGTTCTACTACACTCATCTCTGGCTCCCTGATATTTTGGCTTGTGTGACTATCCGTTTCTGGTTCCTAAACTCTGGCTATGTTTTGACTACATTTACTCTGTTTACCTTTTTTATTATTATTAAGCAAGTGTGATTTAACTGTACTCCTGTCTCAGTTTGATTCATGGTTTCTGACAGTAGGCGAAGGCCATGAATTCAGAAGATGCAGTCAATCCACTTGTTGGTAATATTTTTTCCAGATTGGATCAGCAGGATCACCGCATAGATCAGTTTGCCATGGCGTTACAAATGCTCCTGAGTCGCATAGCTCACCTGGAATCTCCCACTGTGGCTGCTCCGGTACAACCTGTCTTGCAGGTCATCCCTGCTGCTGCTCCAGTCTCTGTGCAGGCACCCGCCTCAAGTATTACCTCTATAAGAGGTATGTCTGGTTCCGCTCCGCTTCCCCAGGCATTTGGGGGCAATCCAGTCCAATGCAGAGGGTTTCTCAACTAGATTGAGATATACATTGGGATGCTGCCCCAGGCGTTTCCCATGGACAGAAGCAAAGTAGGTTTCGTGATATCTTTGCTTTCTGAGAGAGCCTTGGCTTGGGCAAACCCTCTATGGGAGATGCAAAAACCTGTTGTCTTGAGTTACCCTGAGTTTGTGGCTTCTTTTAAAAGGGTATTTGACGTTCCCACACACACTCCACTTCTGCTGCCAAGTGCCTCATGTCCATCAAACAGAGTATGAGAACTGTTGCCGACTACGCCATTGAATTACATACTCTGGCAGCAGAGGTTGCTTGGAACAATGAGGCCCTCGTGGGTGCTTTTTTTCATGGTCTCTTGGATACCATCAAGGATGAGATAGCATCCCAAGATATACCCAGTAAGCTGGAGAAGTTGATCACGTTTGCCATCCTCATTGACTCCAGACTCAGATAAAGACTTCCTTTTAAGGAGCGCTTGCGGAAGCCTCCTGTACATTTGTCTCCGAACTTTGCAGTCCCACCCTTGCCTCCCTCATCTCCCATGCCTCCTGGTACCGAGTCGGTCTGTGAAGATGAACTCATGTACTTGGGCTTCACGCGTCTCTCTGCGGATGAGTGTACCCTTAGAAGGAGGGAGAGATTGTGCCTTTAATGTGGCCAGGCAGGTCACCTTTTGAAGTCTTGTCCTACCTGTCCAGGGTACGCCCGAACCTTGAGGTCCTGTCATGGACAGACCTTAGGTGGCGTTGTTTCATCCCCAGTTATCCAGAAGGATAAGCCCCTGGTTTCGGTTACCCTTTCTTGAGCTGAGTTGTTGTCACGTACCTGGTAGGTTTTGAGCCTGAAGTGCAGAGAAAGACCTCCCTTACAGCTCCCACTCACGTTCCCCTGGAATGGAGACAGAGGGCCAGGAGTGAAGAGAGGTATGGGCGCCTGGCAGGATCAACAGCCACTGGAAGTACAGGAGTGGTGGCACCCTCTGGAACCTGAAGCTGAAGAGAAGACTGAAGACTGAGACTGGAATGCAGGGAGGACCAGGAACCCAGCAGGTAAGTAAGCCAGACTGAAGAACTGGGCTGGAACCAGGAACAAGCAGCAGGTAGGAGCCTGGAACGCTGGACTGGAACCAGGAACAAACAGCAGGTAGTAGCCTGGAACGCTGGACTGGAACCAGGAACAAGGCAGCAGGTAGTAGACTGGAACACTGGACTGGAACCAGGAACAAGCAGCAGGTAGGAGCCTGGAACGCTGGACTGGAACCAGGAACAAGGCAGCAGGTAGTAGACTGGAACACTGGACTGGAACCAGGAACAAGCAGCAGGTAGGAGCCTGGAACGCTGGACTGGAACCAGGAACAAGCAGCAGGTAGTAGACTGGAAGGCTGGACTGGAACCAGGAACAAGGCAGCAGGTAGTAGACTGGAACGCTGGGCTGGAACCAGGAACAAGCAGCAGGTAGGAGCCTGGAACGCTGGACTGGAACCAGGAACAAGCAGCAGGTAGTAGACTGGAACCCTGGACTGGAACAAGCAGCAGGTAGTAGACTGGATACGGGTATTGCACAGCGGAATGGTCAACAAGCCGGTGGTCGGTATTGGTCGGACAGCAGAGGTACCAGGGATTACACAGAGGGATGGTCAGGCAAGCCAAGAGGGTCTGGTGCAGGCAGACAGCAGGATGGTCAAACAGGAAGCCGGGTCAAATAACAGAATACACAGATCAGATCAGGTTGAGGCACATGGAACGCTGTAGTGCAGACAGCGGGGATTGAGTGTGACAGACCGGTTTAAATAGCCCGCCTGACACAAGCGGGAGTGTGCGCGCGCACGTGCGTGACAGCACCTGTGAACGCGCGTGCATGCGCAGTGGGACCCGTGGCCATGTTCCCGTGCGCCTGGATCGCCGGTTACTGGCAGGATCTTCATGACATTGCCCCCCCCAAGGGGCAGCCTCCGGATGCCCCTTTGAAGAAATTTCTCTGAATGGGATCTTTTAAAAGATTGCAACAGATCTTCAGCATGAATATTATCCTCAGGTTCCCAAGAATTTTCTTCTGGGCCAAACCCCCTCCATTTTATCAGAAATTGATTTTGGTTACCTCTTTTCCTATGGTCCATGATAGCCTCCACCTCGAATTCCTCCTCCCCATCTACCAAAATTGGATCAGGAGGGTCCGTACTTCGGCATGGAAATGGGTTGGAAATAGAGGGTCTGAGCAGGGACACATGAAAAACTGGATGCACTTTTAGTGAATCCGGGAGTTCAAGTTCGTATGCAACTCCATTAATTCTCCGCTTGACAGAAAAAGGCCCAAGAAACTTGGGACCCATTTTCTTTGAAGGGCAAGCCATCCTGAGATTTACTGTAGACAACCATACCTGGTCCCCAGGTGTAAGTAACAGCTCACCTCGCCTTTTCTTATCGAAGGTTGCTTTATTATATTCCTGGGTCCTGGTCATGGTCTCCTGTAAAACTTGGTTGTTGGAAGCAAAGAAATCCATCTTCTCCTGGACTGCGGGTACTATACATTCTGGAAGAGAATTAGGTAAAAATGAAGGGTGGAAACCATAATTCGCAAAAAATGGAGTTTGTTTGATAGCAGAATGAATAGAAATGTTATAGGCGAATTCGGCCAATGGGAGAACAGAAATCCAATCATCTTGGGCAAAAGAAGAAAAACAGCGTAAATATTGTTCAAGGGTCTGGTTTGTTCTCTCTGTTTGCCCATTAGTCTGGGGATGATAAGCCGATGAAAATGAGAGCTCACTGTTCAAAGTTTTACACAGAGACCTCCAGAATCGGGAGGTAAACTGTACCCCCCGATCTGAAACGATATTAACTGGTACCCCATGGAGCCTGATGATTTCTTTAATGAATGCCTGTGCCGTTTCTGTAGCTGAAGGAGTGCCCTTCATTGGGACAAAGTGGGCCATCTTCGACAACCGGTCTACTATGACAAAAATTGAGGTGAAGCCCCCAGCCGGGGGTAATTCTACAATAAAGTCTATAGAAAGCATTTTCCAAGGCCTATCTGGGACAGGCAAGGGTTTTAGTAGTCCCCATGCCTTGGTTCTGTGCCCCTTGTTCCTGATACAGGTGGTACAGGACTCAACAAATTTTTTACAATCTTCGCGTAACTGAGGCCACCAGAAGGTACGCTGTACCAGATCAGTGGTCTTAGCCACGCCAAAATGCCCAGCCAATGCATGATCATGACAGAGTTCTAGTACTGCAACTCGTAGTGTTTCAGGTATAAAGATCCTATTCTCATGCCACAGTAACCCATCCTTAACTTGGAGTTCTGCCTTAATGGAAGATCACAATACTGCGGAAGCCTGCTTGATCTGGGAAAGCAGGTTTCCCTGAAGTAAAAGAAAATTCCCCGGGGACAGAATGGTGTCTGGAGGGGAAGTCTCTCCTGGATAGGGCATCAGGTTTGGTAACCCTGCGTAACCCAGGGGGCGTGTATTTTAGATCAGATAAAAGGGTGAGTGACAGCGAACACAGCCAATCCCATGAAGAAGTCTATCCATGACGAAACATGTCGGGGCGTGGCTGTGAGTTGTGACGTACATGCTGTCAGCCACACAGGAGGATAGGATTACGAGCGCACGGAGGGACGGAGGAATCCCGAGGGAGGGGTGAGAGCATACCCAGCAGCTGTACTCCTCGGGTCCGCTGTGACCATTGTTTATTGGTATATCCACAGAGTTGAGGCTTGCTGTTTACTACACGATTTGTGCCTTTTGATTTTACACTAATGTGAGTGCTATGTGTGAGGATTGCAGTGATTTTAATAAATTGTTGTTGCTGAATTACACTATTGGGGCATTTATTTTCTTTTATGTGGATCCATTGAAAACCATCGTTGTGAACCTCGTATACACTATTTACCCTGGAGTGTGGTAAAAAGAACGTGTTTTGCCTTGCATGAGAGTGCTGGCATTTTATTTCGGTGAGTGCATGTCTGGAGAGTGTGATTTACTAACACGGTGGTGAGGTGAAAGAAGCACGAAGTTACTCATCATTTGACACATATCACTGAGGAATCATCTGTGTGGGACATTTGATTTTCAATTTATCGTCACTATCCTCTGTCACTTGCAGCTGGTTTGGAGGCTGCTTTCATTCATGAACTGTAGATGAAGTTTCTAACTTTTGCAGCATGAATTGGAAAACTTGCACGTGTTCATTTTTCTAGTTGCTGTCACTTTTATATGTGTGTATTAATGTATATGGTCACACTATACATTTGTATGTTCATCTTTAATTTTATTTTATTTTTACAGGTTATATATATATATATATATATATATATATATATATATATATATATATATATACATTTCTGTGGGTCACTGGTATTTCAGTGTGTTACACTTAGGTGATTGATTCACCTAAAGAGGGTATCACCACTATTGTATTTAGGTGATTGACTCACGAATAGAGGTTATCACCACGATTGCATACTGCAAAGTACACTGTTTTACTTAGGTAACTCATTGATTATTAAGAGGTTGTCACCATTATTGTACACTGTAAGGTATACACGTTTTGTTTTTGAGCGCCTTCCATTTAGCCTAGGTGTCGGTTTACCATCTTTCTGGTCTATTAACCGATATGTAGGATTAAATATATTATTGATTTATTATGTTATACTTCTTGTACTCTGAGAACAGCGTCTTACTTTGAATGAATAAAAATATTGAACAAGGCCCTAACAAACTACAAAATAAACCAATATACCCCAAATTTAAAGAAAACCCCATAATAGTACCCCCTTAAACAAGAGTTCAAATATACCCCCAAAATAATCCCCAAAATACCAACTTCATGAAACAACCGCCCATTTATTTTTAGGGAAGCTTTACACCAAAATATGAAAAAGAATGTTCACTATAGATAGCACAGCAGCTAAAAGTGACTTTGGAGCACCCACAAAAGATAATTAAGAACAAAAAAGAAAAAACCTTTTATAAGGAAAACAAAACAAAAAGTAGTTGATGGCCCAAGAGCTAGCAATAAGAATTAAAGTACAATTTCCTAACTGACTCTAATCTCTCCCTTTGTAGTTTCAATAGAAATGAATGGTAAAACATTTATGTATAAAAATAAAAAACATTATAAATACTTTTTCCCCTGTTTTTGATTAATATTCACATACAGTACCTTCTGTTTCCAGCTGCATAGGGAGGTGAGAGTGGAGAAACATCAGTGCACTGGTCTTCCCAGTGAGTGGCTGTGCAAGGGGAGGCATGCGAGGACAAGTCTAGTCATTGAAGGAGTTCCTAGCACAGCTAGAGAACTGACCACTGTGTGTTCTCCTCCTTAGAGTGGTCGGTTTTTAATAAGAAAGCAGAGGGACTAGCAGGAACACCAGGGATTTCACATAAAGGAAGCAATACAAAGACAAAGAGAACTGGGCACTTTCTCATACAAGTACATGGTACAGCAGGCACATATCAGGTATATGAAGTGTTGAATTTATATATGCTATTGCTCTTAGTTTGTATAATGTAGCTTCATTGCACCTGATGGACCTCTACAAAATAATAATAATATCTGATTTTTAGGTTCCGGTATCTCGATGCTCAGATCCCTGTTTACCTGGCAGCAGAAAAATGTTTGGATCTTCAATTCATGAATGTTGCTATGAGTGTGTCCCATGTCCAGAAGGAGAGATCTCCAACATTTCTGGTAAAATTTGTATTTGTTAATAAGCTGCTTTTGGACTATGTAGAAGTTGTCATTATAGTTAAAGTGTACAGTGCTCATACATACAATACTGTGCTACAGTATTCATACCGCTTGACATTTTCCACATTTTGTCATGTTACAACCAAAAACGTAAATTTATTTTATTGGGATTTTATGTGATAGACCAACACAAAGTAACACATAATTGTGAAGTAGAAGGAAAATGATAAATGTTTTTCAATTTTTACAAATAAACATGTGAAAAGTGTGGTGTGCATTTATATTCAGCCCCCCCCCCCCCGGAGTCAATACTTTGTAGAACCACCTTTTGCTGCAATTACAGCTGCAAGTCTTTTTGAGGATGTCTCTACCATCTTTGCACATCTAGAGAGTGACATTGTTGCCTATTCTTCTTTGCAAAATAGCTCAAGCTCTGTCAGATTATCTGTGAAAGGCAATTTTCAAGTCTTCGCAATTGGATTTAGGTCTGGACTGTGACTGGGCCATTCTAATACATGAATTTGCTTTGATCTAAACCATTCCATTGTAGCTTTGGCTGTATGTTTAGGGTCGTTGTCCTGCTGGAAGGTGAACCTCCGCCCCAGTCTCAAGTCTTTTGCAGACTCTAAAGCTACTTTCACACTGGAGCCATGGGGGGCGTTGGTGGTAAAGCACCGCTATTTTTAGTGGTGCTTTACCATAGTTTTTGCGGCCCTTTTCTGCCACTAGCGGGGCGCTTTTAACCCCTGCTAATGGCCGAAAAAGGGTTAAATGCACCCGCTTTGCTGGCACTTTGGAGGCGCTGCCCATTGATTTCAATGGGCATGGGTGTTGTAGGAGCCGTGTATACACCGCTCCTACAGCGCCTCAAAGATGCGGTTTGCAGGACTTTTTTTGGCATCCTGCCAGCGCACCAGTGTGAAAGCACTCGGTCTTTCACACTGGAGTGAAAGGAGAGGCTCTTTACAGGCGCTATGCAGGC
Organism: Aquarana catesbeiana; assembly: GCF_042186555.1. Taxonomy (NCBI): domain Eukaryota; kingdom Metazoa; phylum Chordata; class Amphibia; order Anura; family Ranidae; genus Aquarana; species Aquarana catesbeiana. The sequence goes on from NC_133324.1 coordinate 941,990,503, forward strand.
GTTATTTTTAGCGCTATACCGCCTGTAAAGCACCTCAGTGTGAAAGCAGCCTAACAGGTTTTCTTCTAAAGCCCCATACACACGATAGGACTTTGTACAAACTTTCCCTTGGATTTTTGTACAAAGGGCGTTGGCCAGAAGTTTTGTCTTGCATACAGACGGCAGGACTTTTCCAGCCAACTTTCACCAAATCACGTGGTTTTTCAGCTCTTTACCACCACCCTTTGATCAACTTCTGTATTGTTGTCTGATACTGTGTCAATCTTTTAGTGGCGAGATTGACACCTTGCGAGCCGGGTTCACACTGGTGCGGGGATCCGACTTGGATCCCCGCCAATGCCAGGCACTGTGTTTGGTATGAATCTTGAGGGGGAACTCCACGCCAAATTTTAAATTAAAAAACGGCATGGGTTCCCCTCCAGGGGCACACCAGACCCTTAGATCTGGTGTGGATTTTAAGGGGAACCCCCTATGCTGAAAAAACAGCATGGGGGTCCCCCCAAAATCCATACCAGACCCTTATCCGAGCATGCAGCCCGGCCGGTCAGGAAAGGGGGTGGGGATGAGTGCGCGTCCCCCCTCCTGAGCCATACCAGGCCGCATGCCCTCAACATGGGGGGGTGGGTGCTTTTGGGGAGGGGGCGCCCTGCGGCCCCCCCACCCCAAAGCACCTTGTCCCCATGTTGATGAGGACAAGGGCCTCTTCCCGACAACCCTGGCCGTTGGTTGTCAAGGTCTGTGGGCGAGGGGCTTATCGAAATCCGGGAGCCCCCTTTAAAAAGGTGGCCCCCAGATCCTGGCACCCCACCCTTTGTGAATGAGTATGGGGTACATGGTACCCCTACCCATTCACCTAGGGAAAAAAGTGTCAAGAAAAAAACACAATACACGGTTTTTAAAGTAATTTATTAGGCAGCTCCGGGGGTCTTTTTCCAACTCCGGGGGTCTTCTTCCGACTCCGGGGGTCTTTTCCCGACTCCGGGGGTCTTCTTTCGACTTCGGGGGTCTCTCCGGCGTCTTCTCCCGGTGTCTGGATCTTCTACCGTCTCCTCCGCTATCTTCTGCTGCTCTTTTGCTAGAGGTGGCCCGGACATCTGGATCGTCTTCTTCCCTCTTCTCTTCCAGAGATGTTGACACAACGCTCTCTCTGACTGTAATGCTGTCTGTGCGCTCTGCTATGACTTATATAGGCGGTGACCCCACCCCCTATGACATCACAGTCCCGGGGCATGCTGGGATTGTGAGGTCATAAGGGGGCCTGGTCATAAGATGACATGACCACGCCCCCTTATGACCTCACAGTCCCAGCATGCCTCAGGACTGTGATGTCATGGGGGGCGGGGTCACCACCTATAAAAGTCATAGCAGAGCACACAGACAGCATTACAGCCGGAGAGAGCGTTGTGTCAACATCTCTGGAAGAGAAGAGGGAAGAAGACGATCCAGATGTCCGGGTTCCTCCACTAGTAAAAGACTGGCAAAAGAGCAGAAGATAGCGGAGGAGCCTGGCAGAAGGAAGAAGGCACCGGAGAAGAACCAGAGAGCACGGAGACGACTCCGGAGAGAGGGAGAAGAGTCCTGAGAGATCCCCGAATTTGGCAGAAGACCCCCGAAGTAGTAAGAAGACCCCTGGAGCTGCCTAATAAATTTCTTTTAAAACCTGTGTAGTGTGTTATTTTTATTGACACTTTTTCCCTAGGTGAATGGGTAGGGGTACCATGTACCCTGTACTCATTCACATTGGGTGGGGGGCTGGGATCTGGGGGCCCCCTTATTAAAGGGGGCTCCCGGATTCCGATAAGACCCTCACCCACAGACCCCGACAACCAACGGCCAGGGTTGTCGGGAAGAGGTCCTTGTCCTCATCAACATGGGGACAAGGTGCTCTGGGGTGGGGGGGCCGCAGGGCGCCCCCTCCCCCAAAGCACCCACCCCCCCATGTTGAGGGCATGCGGCCTGGTACGGCTCAGGAGGGGGGGCGCTTGCTCGTCCCCACCCCCTTTCCTGACCGGCCGGGCTGCGTGCTCGGATAAGGGTCTGGTATGGATTTTGGGGGGGACCCCTACACCGTTTTTTCGGCGTAGGGGGTTCCCCTTAAAATCCATACCAGACCTAAGGGCCTGACATGCCCCCAGAGGGGAATTCCCTCTCGCGTTCGCCGCAATAGGAAAATGTGTTTTTCCTATTGCAGCCAGCGCGAGATGTACAGTACCCTGTAGCCGAGAACCAGCGCAATGGGTTCGCGCTGGAAACATTCTCGCGGCCACGTACTGTAGTTTGTACAAAAGTCCAATGCTTTTGTGTACACACGATTGGACTTTGCTCCATTGGACTTTTGTTGCCAGAAAGTTTGTCCGTTCGCACAGCCAACAAAAGTCCGTTGGAAACAGAAAAAGTTTGTCCGATGGAGCATACACACGGTCGGATGTGCTCCAAAACAGCTAATTTGCATGTTTGTTGTCAAAAAGTCCGATCGTGTGTACGGGCCTTAAGATTGCCCTGTATTTGGCTCCATCCACCTTCCCATCAACTCTGACCAACTTCCCTGTCCCTGATGAAGAAAAGATTTCCCACAACATGATGCTGCCACCATAGGCGTGCGCACAGGGTGTGCCAGGTGTGCCTGGGCACACACTAATGCCCAGGCACATCCAACACACCCCAGGGCTTTTTTGCTGCCAAAATGTGTGAGAATTCTTTTTTTTCTAATTGACACTGCTGCAAGTAAGACTATTTGTCATGGATGTGTACAACTCCTGTGGGAACTGCAGCCACTGCCTGCGGGGTAATCAGTCAGTCAGCCGCATTTTCCGATGCTGACTCTGTAGTTCCGGCTACATTATCCCTGTCAGCTGAATATCACTCCGCTATCAGAGATGAAGCATGTGAACTTCAGAGAGCATCGGATAATTCCTGACTGCTTACTGCACAGCTGTGGCTGCAGTCCTCACAGGAGTTACCCACCATCCTATGCCCTGTGTTACCCACCATCCTATGCCCTGTGTTACCCACCATCCTTTGCCCTGTGTTACCCACCATCCTATGCCCTGTGTTACCCACCATCCTATGCCCTGTGTTACCCACCATCCTATGCCCTGTGTTACCCACCATCCTATGCCCTGTGTTACCCACCATCCTATGCCCTGTGTTACCCACCATCCTATGCCCTGTGTTGCCAGAAGACAGCTTGCCGAACTCCTCTCTGATGCAGCATTTGGATGAAAACTGTCTCTCTCCTCGGTTTCCTGTCTGGCTGAGTCAGGGCTTTCCGGCCCCCAGTACAAGTGGGAGAAGCAGGAAGAGATCATCACAGAGTGCACCCTCAATCACAGCTCTCCCTGGGGATGATGGAAGAGCTCAGAGGACAGATAGTCTTTGCAGGACAGGTTTACTGAAAGATAAAGTAACATTCTTGAACAGGTTAGGAATTCCTGGGACTTCTGAGGTGTTACATAAATATATTCCACATACACATTATATCCTGTTAAAATGTTTTTTTTTTAATAACATATAATGTGTGTTTATATGGAATACATCTATGTAGCACCTCAGAAGTCCCAGGAATTCCTAACCTATCAAAAACTCTTATTATAATAATACAGCCCAACTCCAGGACAGTAAAAAAGTCCATCCTCGCAGTGTGTGGGGGGAGGGGGTAACCTCATTCACTTACCTAATTCTAATTTCTCTTCCTTCACCCCAAAGCCATGACATCGTCACATACCATAGAGGGACATTAACCTTGTATGGTATGATGGGGAGGCTGAAGTGTGACCACAGCCAGTAACTTAAGACCCCTTTCACACTGGGGTATTTTTCAGGCGTTTTAGTGCTAAAAATAGTGCCTGTAAAGTGCCTGAAAACTGCCTCCTCAGTGTGAAAGCCTGAGTGCTCTCACATGGGGGCAGTGTGCTTGCTGGACGTTAGGAAAGGTGCCGCAAGCAGCATCTTTGGGGTGGTGTGGTAGCGCTGTATACACCGCTTCTAAACCACCTGTAGCGCTGGTAGATTTTTAATCTACTGCTGATAGGTAAATCTAGTGGGTTACTTGTTAGGTGAAGTTAGATTTGCCTCTGTTCCAGCTTGGCTGAGTTGCGTGTGATTCCACACTGCGCCGGTGGGTGTCGTTGTCCCCATGGGCCGGTGTTGGAAAGGCAACGTGTTGAAGCGTATGAGTGCTCCTCTGTCCCGGAGACAATTCAGTGTAGGTGGTCCTCCGAGCTGCATTCTGAGAGAGGGTATTTATGGGACAGACGCCATGTTCAGGGGTTCATTTTCAGCCACCTGCTGGCCCTCCTGGCCGACAGGTATGCAATAGGAATACCACCTCATGGTCCTCCGTTCTGGAGGCCCACGTTGCTGCGGCGTGTGAGTGGGCCCAGATGCCTGTCTGGGGCCTACCACAGTGGCAGAGGAATGGTCCTGAGCTGTCTATCCTGAGTGAAGAAGCTGGACAACTGAGGAGATCCCAGGGAGGACCCGTCATGGAAGGATCATGCAGAGTGCTATTCTGGAGAGGGGCCTGGTGACTCAGTTGGAGGACGTATCCTGAAGTGATCTTACTGCATAGTACTGCCGGGTTGGCTTAAAGGTTCAAGTGCTGTGTCTGATACTCATCCTAAACCATTACATCCTGTGGCAGAGGATCGTACGGGTTTTATTCCAAACAAGTCTGTGGCAGAGACATTTGTTCCTGCTGCATACTGGCTGCTAGACAAGTGAGAGAGGCCTATCCAGGCGGGCAAAGATTGAATCCCACAAGGTGAGTGCATTCAACTACAAGTGTTCAATTCCTACCAATGTACTAAAGAATACTAAAGAAAGGTATTTGAGCTTCCCTGCAACTTTCCTTCTGCCTCTTTCCTGCTACTTCCTTTATTACTTGTTCATTAAAGCATTGGAAAACATACTCAAGTGTTTGGTGCCTACATCGTTCAGAGGTAAACTCCACAGGACCCTAGACCCGGAGCCGGTGAAACAGAGGTGGCGGGAGTGAAGGTAACAGCCCGCTTTAAACCAGCAGCTCCACCGAGAGTTAGTGCTAAGCACCCAATGCCCATTGGTATGAATTGGCAGCGCTGGCTTTCTTCAGCCGCTAGCGGGAGTTAAAGCGTTAAAAGCGCAAACCTCTATGCATTTATTATTTTTTAATAAAAAGATGAACAAAGGCTCTTGAGTCAGGGAGGCACATAAATGGGTGGTTTTATGTACATATATGTGAGTGTTTGTGTGTGTGTGTGTGTTTATATACAGTATATATATATATATATATATATATATATATATATATATATATATATATATATATATATATATATATATATATATATATATATTACACACGCATGTGTGTTTGAGTTTTGGGGTGCACGCCCTAATGCAATAGGCTGCACACGCCTATGGCTGCCACCATTATGTTTCATGGTGCATATGGTGTGTTCAGGGTGATGTGCAGTGTTAGTTTTCCGCCACACATAGCGTTTTAGCTTTTAGGCCAAAAAGTTCAATTTTGGTCTCATTTGACCAGAGCACCTTCTTCCACATGTTTGCTGTGTCCCCCACATGACTTCTCGCAAACTGCAAATGGGACTTTTTTTGGCTTTCTTTCAACAATGACTTTCTTCTTGCCAATCTTCCATAAAGGCCAGATTTGTGGAGAGCACGACTAATAGTTTTCCTGTGGACAGATTCTCCCACCTGAGCTGTGGATCTCTGCAGCTCCTCCAGAGTTACCATGGGCCTCTTGGCTGCTTCTCTGATTAATGCTCTCCCTGCACAGGCTGCCAGTTTAGGTGGATGGCCATGTCTTGGTAGGTTATGTCTTGGTAGGTTTGCAGTTGTTCAAAGCTTGGGATATTTTTTTATAACCTAACCCTGCTTTAAACTTCTCCACAACTTTATCCCGGACCTGTCTGGTGTGTTCCTTGGCCTTCATGATGCTGTTTGTTCACTAAGGTTATCTAACAAACCTCTGAGGGCTTAACAGAACAGCTGTATTTATACTGAGATTAAATTACACACAGGTGGACTCTATTTAATAATTAGGTGACTTCTGAAGGCAATTGGTTCCACTAAATCTTAGTTAGGGATATCAAAGGGGGTAAAGGGGGCTGAATACAACTGTACCCCACACTTTTCACATATTTATTTGTAAAAAAAAAATTGAAAACCATTTATCATTTTCTTTCCACTTCACAATTATGTGCCACTTTGTGTTGGTCTATCACATAAAATCCCAATAAAACACATTTACGTTTTTAGTTGTAACGAAATGTGGACAATTTCAAGGGGTATGAATACTTTTTCAAGGCACTGTATATTTGGAAAAAAAATATGCATTAGATCTCTGCAATGTATGCACTTCCCTGTGTTTTATCTCTTTAACCACTAGCCAACCAGCCCCCGTCGTTATGCAGCAGCAGGCTGGCTCTCCTGCGCAAATCGCCGTAGCTGTACAGCGTCTCGTGCAGGCATGCACTCACCACCGGCGGCAGGTGCTCTAGGGGACCCGCAATCCCCTAGTACAGAGGCAGAACAGGGGTCTACCAGTGTAAACAAGCAGATCCCCGTTCTGACAGGGGACATGTCAGAGATCTACTGTTCCCAGTGATCGGGAGCAGTGATCTCTGTCATGTCCCTGCCAGCCCATCCCCCCTACAGTTAGAACACACCCAGGGAACAAACGTAACCCCTTGATTGCCCCCTACTTTTTTTAGTTAGTTAGTTAGTCAGGTTGAAAAAAGACACAAGTCCATCCAGTTCAACCATAAAAAAAAAAAAAATCGTACAATCCAATATACCTAATTCTATACCCACAGTTGATCCAGAGCAGGGGTCTCAAACTGGTGGCCCTCCAGCTGTTGCAAAACTACAAGTCCCATGAGGCATTGCAAGGCTCACAGTTACAAGCATGACTCCTACAGGCAGAGGCATGATGGGACTTGTAGTTTTGCAACAGCTGGAGGGCCACCAGTTTGAGACCCCTGATCCAGAGGAAGGCAAACAAAACCCAGCAGAGTATGCTCCAATTTGCTACAGCAGGGAAAAAATTCCTTCCTGATCCCCCAAGAGGCAATCGGATCTTCCCTGGTCAACTTTACCTATAAATGTTAGTACCCAGTTATATTATGTACATTTAGGAAAGTATCCAGGCCTTTCTTAAAGCAATCTACTGAGCTGGCCAGAACCACCTCTGGAGGGAGTCTATTCCACATTTTCACAGCTCTTACTGTGAAGAAACCTTTTCGTATTTGGAGATGAAATCTCTTTACCTCTAGGCATAAAGAGTGCCCCCTTGTCCTCTGTGTTGACCGTAAAGTGCATAACTCAACACCAAGTTCACTATATGGACCCCTTATATATTTGAACATGTTGATCATATCCCCCTATATTCTCCTCTTCTCAAGAGTGAATAAATTCAGTTCCTCTAATCTTTCCTCATAGCTGATCTCCTCCATGCCTCTTATCAGTTTGGTTGCCCTTCTCTGCACTTTCTCCAGTTCCCCGATATCCTTTTTGAGAACTGGTGCCCAAAACTAAACTGCATATTCCAGATGAGGTCTTACTAATGATTTGAACAGGGGCAAAATGATATCTCTCTCTCTGGAGTCCATACCTCTCTTAATACAAGAATGGACTTTGCTCGCTTTGGAAACCGCAGCTTGGCATTGCATGCTATTATTGAGCTTATGATCTACCAAAACCCCCAGATCCTTCTCCACTACGGATTCACCCAATCGTACTCCCCCTAGTATGAATGATGCATGCATATTCCTAGCCCCCAAGTGCATAACTTTACATTTCTCAACATTAAACCTCATCTGCCACATAGACGCCCAATTAGACAGAGCATTGAGGTCAGCTTGTAAATTGGAGACATCCTGTAAGGACGTTATTTCACTGCATAGTTTGGTGTCATCTGCAAAGACAGAAATGTTACTTTTGATCCCAGACCCAATATAATTTATAAAGATATTAAAGAGTAAGGGTCCCAGCACTGAACCTTGAGGTACACCACTGATAACCCTAGACCATTCAGAGTAAGAATCATTAACCGCTACTCTCTGAATCTGGTCTTTTAGCCAGTTTTCTATCCATTTACAAACTGATATTTCCAAGCCTGTAGACTTTACTTTACACATGAGCCGTGTGTGCGGAACTGCATCGAACGCTTTTGCAAAATCCATGTATACCACGTCTACAGCCACCCCTCTGTCCAAGGTTTTACTTACCTCTTCATAAAAAGAAATCAGGTTTGTCTGACAACTTCTGTCTTTCATGAATCCATGCTGTCTGTTGCTTAAAATGTTTTTTTTCCAGCAAGAACTCATCTATGTGGTCTTTTATTAAATGCTCCAGTATCGTCCCGACTATAGAAGTTAAACTAACAGGTCTATAGTTACTTGGTAAAGACTTTGATCCCTTTTTAAATATAGGCACCAAGTTTGCCCTGGGCCAATCCAGTGTTACTATTCCCGTCATTAATGAGTCCCTAAAAATTAGATACAATGGCTTTGAAATTACAGAGCTCAATTCTTTTAGGATGCCATCAGGTCCAGGTGCTTTATCCACCTTTATTCTGTCTAAATATTTCTGGACCATATCACTTTTGAGCCATTGTGGATCATTTGGGGCTGTGTCATTACCACCCCCCTTATGGACATGAGCTCCCCCATGCTCTTTTGTATACACAGAGCTGAAGAAAGTATTTAATAAATTAACATTCTCCTTGTCCCCAGTCACCCACTCTAGATTATTTTGTAAAGGGCCTACATGCTCAGACCTGACCTTTTTACTATTAATATATTTGAAGAATGTTTTGGGGTTTGTCCTACTATCTTTTGCAATCTGTCGTTCATTTTGAATTTTTGCATCCTTGATTTCCTTTTTACATATTCTGTTAAATTCTTTGTAACATTTAAACGACACTAGTGTTCCTTAATTTTTATATTTTTTAAAAGCTCTTTTCCTATTGTTTATAACTTTTTTAACTTTGACCGTGAGCCACATAGGTTTTATTTTTAGCCTTTTAAACTTATTGCCCATGGGAATATACTTTGCAGTGAGGTCCCAAACGGTCTTTTTGAAGAATTTCCATTTCTGTTCAGAGTGCATAGCCAGGAATATTAATAGCCCAGTCCTGTGAGGATTGAAACCAAGCAATACCATAGCTCTCCTCATGCACCAGAGCTTCCAACTCACCTATTTTGCTTGGCAGACTTCTGGCATTGGTGAATAAACACTTTAATGCATTATTACATTTTGCTCTGGTGTTTTTCATATCATTTTTAGTAGTACAAATGGCACTATAGTTTCCAATGGCTGTTTGCAACATGGGAACTTTCTTGTCACCTGCCATAACCCTCCCCCCATCTATCCCCATTCCACCCTCCATTAATGTCTGACTCCTAACTGACCTGTCTTCCCGATGTAATTCTAGTTCACCCTCCCCCCTCAATCCTAGTTTAAATACTCCTCCAGCCTTCCTATAAACCTCTCCCCCAGCACAGCAGACCCCCTCCATTCAAGTGCAAACCGTCTTTAGCATATAGGTTGCACCCCAATGAAAAGTCAGCCCAGTGCCCTAGAAATCCAAATCCCTCCTCCCTACACCAGGTCTTTAGCCATGCATTCAGCTCTCTAATCACCCCCTGCCTTTCCCGTGTTGCACGTAACACAGGCAAGAGAATATCACCTTGGAGGTCCTTCCCTTCAACTTGCAGCCTAGTTCTTTAAATTGATTCTTAAGGAGACTCCAGTTTCCATGTATACTTTCATTGGTTCCAACGTGGACCAAGACAGCTGGGTCATGCCCAGCCCCTCCCAGTAAATTATCCACCCGGTCCACCACATGCCGAACCCTAGCACCAGGGACACAGCAAACCATTCGGTTGAGGCGATCCTGGCGACAAATTATCAATCCTTCTGATTATAGAATCCCCTATTACCACCAACTGTCTAGTCCTACCTGCACTCCCCTCACCACCTCTACTAGATGGGCTACTCTCCCGGCTGTTAGGGGTAGCAGTGACATCTAGGGCTGCCACCTCTGTGTTTGCCACTTCCACATCTTCACTCAACTTGGCAAATTTGTTTTGATGCACAAACACAGGACTGGCCTTCATATTCTGTGAGCCCCTTCCACTCCCTCTAACTACATTTACCCATCTTCCTATCTGATAATCCTGAATTGCCCCTCCGCCCTCCACATCAACCCTACTGACCACTGCTCAGCGAGCAAAGGACCCCCTTCAAGGTTGTCCTTTCTGCCCAGTGTTGCAACTTGCTCCTCCAGATCTCTAAAGCTAGCTTCGAGAAGGGCAACCTGCTCACATCTGTCACAGTGGTATCCATCCTGGAGCTGTTGCACCAATTTTGAATACATGTGGCACACTGTGCACTGAGCAAAACCTTCAACCTTGCTAGCACTCATTTCCCAGTTACAAAACAATTACTTAAGGGAAGTTTAGGATGTTACTTACAGATTATAAGACTCCTGTTTTAACTCCTGTTTTCAACTCCTTGTTATTAACTCTCCACTTTAGGTCAAAATTCCACTTGTGTTCACAAAATCCACATGCAAGCCACCATCAGCTGGGAGCAAGCTACTGTTAACCCCTTCCCTGCCAGTGTCATTTTTACATTGATCAGTGCATTTTAATAGTGTCATTTGGGGTCACATTTGTGCCCCGCAATGTCGCAGTCCCACTAAAAATGGCAGATCGCCACCATTACCAGTAAAAACAATTAAAAAAAAGTCCGTAAATCTATCCCAAGTTTTGCGCAAACCAATCAATACACGCCTATTGACATTTTTTTTTACTAAAAATATGTAGAAGGATATATATTGGCCTAAACTGATGAATAAATGTCTTTTTTTATATATTTTTGGGGGGATATGTATTATAGCAAAAAGAAAAAAAAAATGTTGCTCTTTCTTTGTTTATAGCGCAAAAAAAAAAAAAAAAACGGCAGAGGTGATCAAATACCACCAAAAGAAAGCTCTAATTGTGGGAAAAAAAGGACACCAATTTTGCTTGGGTACAGCGTAGCACAACCACGAAATTGTCAGTTAAACCGACGCAGTGCTGTATCGCAAAAAATGGCCTGGTCATTAAGGGGGCAAATCCTTCCGGGGCTGAAGTTGTTAAAGCGGAGTTCCACACAAAACTGGAACTCCTGCTTTAAGGACTCATAACCCCCTGACATGCCACATTTGGCATGTCATTATTCTTTAGGGGGGGGTGGAGTGGGTACCTAGTTTTGACAGGTACCCAGCTCCCACTTATGCCTAGGCGATTCAAGTGGAAATCCTCCTCTCCCCCTCCTTCCCTGCAATCTTCCGGGACACGTCACAGGTCTCAGAAAATTGTCCAGCCATTGAGAAGGTGCAGTGCGCACCTGGCTGTGAAGCTACAAGCTGTCACAGCCAGGTGCCCACACTTGTGATGCTGGCGCCGGAGAGAACCAAGGGAGAGAACCAAGGGTTGGGGCGGCCGCATTGCTGGGTCGTGGGAGAGGTTACAGTGTGTTTATTAAAAGTCAGCAGCCACACTTTTTGTAGCTGCTGACTTTTAATAAACACAGAACTGAGTGGAACTCTGCTTTAAAGAACCTGCAAGTACAGAAAGAATTCCAAGTATGGATATTTTTACATACAGTAGTTAGGACCACGTCAGTTCGGACCAATGTAATATTGTATATATCATACCTGGTTGGTCCCTGTGGAAGCTGGAAATCACTGTAGTAGACACCACTAATCCAATAATCTCCACTAGCTTCTAGGTCCCATGCTGAGCAGCTGCCCTGCAACATACTGAACACAGAGTTCACCTGCTCAGCAAAGGTGTCATTCAGAAATTGTATGGATGAGACAGAGATCATGATGTTGCTGCCCCACCGCTCAACCTCACTCAGTCAGAGAACACATTGCATTCATTGAGAAGATGCAAAGCTATCTTTGAATGGTGCCTGTCCTGAGTGGGAGACCTCCTGCACAGGGACATCTTTAATATTGATTGGACCCTAGGCAAAAATTTTCTTGCCCCCCTCCATGCAGTTTCCCTCTCCACCTGCTCTGAGACATACAATAAATAGCAGCTAGACTCAAAATCTGTTTACTGAATCAGATCAGGCAGCGATTGTGATTGGTTGCCAGAGGTTACAGTGTATCATTACCACTCACTGACTGGTTGCTAGAGGTCACAGCACACATTACGGCTCACTGATTAGTTGCTAGAGGTTACAGCTCATGGTTTCTGCTGGTTGATTGGTTGCTAGAGATTACTGTACATCAATACTGCTCACTGATTGGTTACTAGAGGTTACTCCACATCACTACTGCTTACTGAATGGTTGCTAGAGGTTACAGCACATCATCTCCTCACTGCCTGCACACCATGGACTGGGAAGGTGAAGGACCCATTAATAGACAGAAAAATCCTAGGGATCCTAGGACTCCTGGGATCAGTGGCAGTGCTGGGGGGAGGGGAGGGTGTGGTCAATGGCAATGCTGATTTTTTTTTTACGGACTACCAATATAAAGAGGAATTTCAACACTGGCCACCAAAGTAATAGGGGTTTACACTGACCACTAATGTAATAGAAGCATTCACAGTAACCACCAATCTAAGGAGGGATTTACACTGACCACCAATGTAAGAGGAACATTCACACTGGCCACTAGTGTGAATGAAAGGATTCTACACCAAGCACCAATGTAATGAGAGGGTTTACACTGACCACCAATGTAACTGAGACATTTAGCCTGCGTTCACATTTGTGTGTGTTGGGAACGCATGCAGAATCGCTTTCCTGACACCACAGAATCGCGCTGCCCTTTAGCAGATACACAGCAGTGCCATTAATTGTTAATTACACCCTGCTGCATCTGCTGACATGTGCCTTGGCACCGTGTAATTTTGAAAAAGGGTTTGGGACTTTCTTCCACATTTGTAGTACATAGAGCAGCCCATTGAAATGAATGTGACCACGTGACCTACATCTTTATCCACCCTGTTAGTACACCTTTGCATCCTAAAACCCCTGTTAACCACTTGCTTACTAGGCACTTAAACCCCCCTCCTATCCAGATCAATTTTCAGCTTTCAATGCTCTCACACTTTGAATGACAATTACTCAGTCATGCAACACTGTATGATTTTTTGTCCTTTTTTTCATACAAATAGAGCTTTATTTTGGTGGTATTTGATCACCTCTGGGTTTTTAATTTTTTGCGCTATAAATGAAAAAAGACCGAAAATTTTGAAAAAAAACTAATTTTTCTTAATTTCGGTGATAAAATTTTGCAAATTAGTAATTTTTCTTCATGAATTTTGGCCACAATTTATACTGCTACATATCTTTGGTAAAAATATATATTAGTATATATATATATATATATATATATATATATATATATATATATATATATATATATATATATATATAATAGTGAGTTATTTGAAGTTGTATTTTTTCCCACAATTCTTTGCAAAATTGAGATTTTTTTTCCCCACAAAATTGTTATTATTTCTCTCACATGGCATGTGTATACCACAAATGACACCCCAAAATACATTCTGCTACTTCTCCTGAGTATTACGATACCACATGTGTGGGACTTTTTCACGGCCTGGCCACATACAGAGGCCCAACATGCATGGAGCACCATCAGGTGTTCTAGGAGCATAAATTACACATCACATTTCTCAACCACCTATTACATTTTTGAAGGCCCTGGAGCACCAGGACAATGGAAACACCCACAAAATGACCCCATTTTGGAAAGCTAATAGCCCACCGTATAATCTGTGAGGCATAATTAGTCTTTTGAATTGTTTATTTTTTTCCAGAAGTTTTTGAAAATGTGTAAAAAAAATGAAAACACATTTTTTTTTTTACACAAAGTTGTCCGTTTATAAGATATTTCCAACACATAGCATTTAGATAGCAAAAATGGCACCCCAAAATACATTCTGCTACATCTCCTGAGTATTACGATACCACATGTGTGTGACTTTTTCACTGCCTGGCCACATACAGAGGCCCAACATGCAGGGAGCACAATCAGGTGTTCTAGGAGCATAAATTACACATCACATTTCTCAACCACCTATTACACTTTTGAAGGCCCTGGAGCACCAGGACAATGGAAACACCCACAAAATGACCCCATTTTGGAAAGCTTACACCCCAACGTATAATCTATGAGGCATAATGAGTCTTTTTAACAGTTCATTTTTTTCCAGAAGTTTTTTAAAAATGTGGAAAAAAAATGAAAACGCATTTTTTTTACACAAAGTTGTCCGTTTATAAGATATTTCTAACACATAGCATTTGGATAGCAAAAATGACACCCCAAAATACATTCTGCTACTCCTCCTGAGTATGGCGATACCACATGTGTGAGACTTCTACACAGCCTGGCCACATACAGAGATCCAACATGCAAGGAACACCGTCAGGTGTTCCAGGGACACATAGCATGCACATACCAAGAATTACACCCCAAAATACATTATGCTGAGCAAAGCATAAACAAAAGATTACCTGTGGTTGTAATAGCACAGTTGTACACAGGAGGATATCACTGGTCCAGGCAGCAGGCAGGGACTTGGTCAGCAGCAGCGAACACAATTGTCCAGGCAGCAGGCAGGGTTACTGTCTATATAAAGTCCAGGGTCAGTGCAGGCAGAGATATTGTCAGCAGTGCCAAAAAATTGGTCCTGGTAGTAGGCAGGTCCATGTGGTGTGGTCAGTGTGACAGAGGCATGACGGCTGTAAGTCCTACAGGCAGAAGTAGGGCCTCGTTCAGGACAGAATGGGGACAGGGGTAGAGGCTTCTCCCACCCAAATCTCTTTGAAGCCTCCGAGTCTCCAGACCCTAATCTAGGATTGAAAAAACAAAAAAAATAGTTTTCTTCATCCAGAAAAACAATTCTGGAGCCCCTCACATATGTGAGACCCCTATGTTACATAGTTACATAGTTACATAGTAGGTGAGGTTGAAAAAAGACACAAGTCCATCAAGTCCAACCTATGTGTGTGATTATGTGTCAGTATTACATTACAAATCCCTGTATATTGCGGTCATTCAGGTGATTATCTAATAGTTTCTTGAAGCTATCAATGCTCCCCGCTGAGACCACCGCCTGTGGAAGGGAATTCCACATCCTTGCCGCTCTTACAGTAAAGAACCCTCTACGTAGTTTAAGGTTAAACCTCTTTTCTTCTAATTGTAATGAGTGGCCACGAGTCTTATTAAACTCTCTTCTGTGAAAAAGTTTTATCCCTATTGTGGGGTCACCAGTACAGTATTTGTAAATTGAAATCATATCCCCTCTCAAGCGTCTCTTCTCCAGAGAGAATAAGTTCAGTGCTTGCAACCTTTCCTCATAACTAAGATCCTCCAGACCCTTTATTAGCTTTGTTGCCCTTCTTTGTACTCGCTCCATTTCCAGTACGTCCCTCCTGAGGACTGGTGCCCAGAACTGGACAGCATACTCCAGGTGCGGGCGGACCAGAGTCTTGTAGAGCGGGAGAATTATCGTTTTATCTCTGCAGTTGATCCCCCTTTTAATGCATGCCAATATTCTGTTTGCTTTATTAGCAGCAGCTTGGCATTGCAAGCCATTGCTGAGCCTATCATCCACTAGGACTCCCAGGTCCTTTTCCATCCTAGATTCCCCCAGAGGTTCTCCCCCCAGTGTATAGATTGCATTCATATTTTTGCCACCCAAATGCATTATTTTACATTTTTCTACATTGAACCTCATTTGCCATGTAGTCGCCCACCCCATTAATTTGTTCAGGTCTTTTTGCAAGATTTCCACATCCTGCGGAGAAGTTATTGCCCTGCTTAGCTTAGTATCGTCTGCAAATACAGGGATTGAACTGTTTATCCCATCCTCCAGGTCATTTATGAACAAATTAAATAGGATTGGTCCCAGCACAGAACCCTGGGGAACCCCACTACCCACCCCTGACCATTCTGAGTACTCCCCATTTATCACCACCCTCTGAACACGCCCTTGTAGCCAGTTTTCAATCCATGTACTCACCCTATGGTCCATGCCAACGTACCTTATTTTGTACAGTAAACGTTTATGGGGAACTGTGTCAAATGCTTTTGCAAAATCCAGATACACCACGTCTACGGGCCTTCCTTTATCTAGATGGCAACTCACCTCCTCATAGAAGGTTAATAGATTGGTTTGGCAAGAACGATTCTTCATGAATCCATGCTGATTACTGAATCCCACTAATCCAGTAGCAGGGTACAAGATCAGTCCAAGAGGCAGGCAAATATCATGGTTAAACAGTCCAAGGTCAGTTCCAGATCAGGCAGATATATGTACAGAATCGTTAGGCAGAAGCATGGTCGAATAACAGTCCAGGGTCAGTTCCAGATCAGGCAGATGTATGTACAGAATCGTTAGGCAGAAGCATGGTTGAATAACAGTCCAGGGTGAGTTCCAGATCAGGCAGAGGTATGTACAGAATCGTTAGGCAGAAGCATGGTCATATAACAAGCCAGGGTCAGTTACAGAGCAGGCAGTGGCATAAGGGGTGTGAGGGTAAATTGCAGGAACGGAGGCTTGCGTTTACCATACTTCACTAATAATTTACTGAAGTATGGTAACGGCGAAAACATTCACCTAAGCAGAGGCCTGGTTCAGAAGGACATTGTGCACAATAAAAAGATGTGTCTCTTCTGAATCCTGCTCTGGTACACACCTTACATTTTTTTTGCCGTCGTTGGCCTGTTGGTTTGGGAGGGATTTTATCGGGAAAGTGGCGCTCGGAGAGTCGACTTAGAACATCTGATCAGATATTTTCTGGTGGGCCGTTCGGGAATGTAAGGGCAGTGAAAACTTCCTCCTGGTAGCCAAGGAAGCGTTTGGGGTTTTGGGTGGAGTTACCATAAATTACATATGAATTGTAGATGGCCAAATGAAAAAAATAAATTGCGACTTTTTTATACCAATGGTATGTACGTCTTGTGGCAAGGTACGGTTCCAGCATCTGGTCATTCAAGTCGACTCCCCCCATAAACAAATTATAATCATAGATGCATTTAGGTTTTTGTATGGGGCCATTTCTTCTGGGGATTTCCATGAAGGTATCATTGTGGATTGAAGACAACATGTAGACATCTCTTTTGTCCCTCCACTTCACTGCCAAAATCTCATTTTTTCGTAGACTTTCTGTTTCTCCTTTCCTCAATTTCTTATTGACCAGACTTTAAGGAAAGCCCTTCCAGTTCTTTTTTATGGTACCACATGCAGGCGTCTTCTTCCGGTGTAGGTTGTGGAACAGGAGCAGAGATGTGTAGAAGTTGTCTACATACAGGTGGTAGCCTTTCTCCAGTAGGGGGTATATGAGGTCCCAAACAATTTTCCCGCTTGATCCCAAGTAGTCTGGGCAATTAGGGGGTTGCAGCTGGGTGTCCTTCCCTTCGTACACTTTGAAGGCATACATGTAACCTGTGACTCGGTCACATAATTTGTATACCTTCATCCCATAGCGGGCCCTTTTACTGGGAATATATTGTTTTATTTTAAGCCTGCCACTAAACTTAACAAGGGACTCATCCACACATATGTTTTGGTCCGGGGTAAACAGCTGGGGGAATACTGCAGAAAAATAATTTAAAAGTGGCCGAATTTTGAAAAGCCTGTCATAGTTTGGGTCATTTCGGGGAGGGCATTGGGTATTGTTGTTGAAATGAAGAAACCTCATTATCATGAGGTATCTGTTTCTGGGCATTACCTTGGAGAATACTGGCATGTGGTGGAGGGGGTGGGTTGACCAATAGGACATCAAAGTGTTTTTTTTTGTGAGTCCCATATTAAATGTGAGCCCTAAAAAAAACCTTCAACCCTCCGTGTCCACCTAGACTCCTGGCTGGAGTATGGGGTGGCAATGTTACCTTTAGCATTAGTATGATGAACTACAGTAAATCTAGGTTATGAATATGCATACTTCACTCTGCCAACCAGTAGGAGTTTCATGGCCACTGACGCATGCTGGGAAAGTGTATATATATATACAGTATATGGATGTCAAGTGATCAGGGTC
Organism: Aquarana catesbeiana; assembly: GCF_042186555.1. NCBI lineage: Eukaryota > Metazoa > Chordata > Amphibia > Anura > Ranidae > Aquarana > Aquarana catesbeiana. Next base: position 942,008,584 of record NC_133324.1, read on the forward strand.
CTCCCATCCAGACCTTGGTCTGGTGTGGATGTGTGAGAAGCAGTTGCATTGGGTAGGCCTGAAGCCTAATGCCGCGTACACATGAGCAGACTTTACGGCAGACTTGGTCCGGCGTACTAGATTTCGTCGGACAATTCGATCGTGTGTGGGCTCCAGCGGACTTTGTTTGCTCCAAAGTTGGACGGACTAATGCCGCGTACACATGGTCGGACTTTCCGGCATATTTGGTCCGGCGGACCAGAGTCCGCCGAACAATCCGACCGTGTGTAGGCTCCGGTGGACTTTTCCGGTGGACTTTTTCCCAAAAGCCCGCCGGACCTAGATTTTAAACATGTTTTAAATCTTTCCGTCGGACTCAGTTTCTGGCAGAAAGTCCACTCGTCCGTGTGCTGGTCCGACGAAAAGTCGTTCGTCTGTATGCTTGTCCAACGGACCAGATACGACGCAAGGGCAGGGTATTGCACTTCGCGCTCGCTGCAATAGGAAAAACAAATTTTCCTATTGCGGCGAGCGTGGGGCATACCAGGTCCTTAGGTCTGGTATGGATTATAAAGGGAAACCCCTACGCCGAAAAAATGGCGTGGGGTCCCCCCTAAAATCCATACCAGATCCCGATCCGAGCACGCAGCCCGGCCGGTCAGGAAAGGGGGTGGGGACGAGCAAGCGCCCCCCTCCTGAACCGTACCAGGCCGCATGCCCTCAACATGGGGGGGTGGGTTCTTTGGGGGAGGGGGCGCCCCCCCACCCCAAAGCACCTTGTCATCATGTTGATGAGGACAAGGGCCTCTTCCTGACAACCCTGGCCGTTGGTTGTCAGGATCTGCGGGCGGGGGGCTTGTCGGAATCTGGGAGCCCCCTATAATAAGAGGGCCCTCAGATCCCAGCCCCCCACCCTATGTGAATGAGTATGGGGTACATGGTACCCCTACCCATTCACCTAGGAAAAAGTGTCAATAATAAAACACACTTCACAGGTTTTTAAAATAATTTATTAAACAGCTCCGGGGGGTCATCTTCCAGCTTCGGGGGTCCCTCTGGTTCCTCTTCTCCCGGCGTCCCGTTGGTTCTTCTCCGCTCTCTCCGGCCTCTTCTCCGGGTGTTCCAGTTCTTCGGCTGGCTCCTCCGCTGTCTTCAGGCCGCTCTCTTGCCAGCGGAGGTCCGGACTTCTGGGCTTCTTGTCTTCTTCCCTCTTCTCTTCTCCAGATGTTGACACAACGCTCTCTCCGGCTGGACTGCTCTCTGAGGGCTCCGTTGTGACTTATGGAGGCGGAGACCCCGCCCCCTTATGATGTCACAGTCCCTGGGCATGCTGGGAATGTGAAGTTTTAGGGGGCGTGGTCACCGGGTGATGTTGACTACGCCCCCTAAAACGTCACAGTCCCAGCATGCCAACGGCCAGGGTTGTCGGGTAGAGGCCCTTGTCCTCATCAACATGGGGACAAGGTGCTTTGGGGTGGGGGGGCACTCACCCCCCCATGTTGAGGGCATGCGACCTGGTACGGTTCAGGAGGGGGGGGCGCTCGCTCGTCCTCACCCCCTTTCCTGACCGGCCGGGCTGTGTGCTCAGATCGGGGTCTGGTATGGATTTTAGGGCAAACCCCACGCCGTTTTTTTGGTGTAGGGGCTTCCCTTTATAACCCATACTAGACCTAAGGGCCTGGTATGACCCGCGACGGGGCTCGCAAGATGTCAATCTCGCCGATAAAAGTGGCAAGATTGACTTCCTTTTCTAGCCCCGTCGTACCTGAGTCACGTTCGAAATGAACGGACTTGTCCATGTGTGAGCAAGTCCGTTCATTCTGAAAGTCCACCGTAACTCCGGCAAAAGTCCGTCGGAAAGACGGGCAGACTTAGCCCGACGGAAAGTCCGGTCGTGTGTGGACAAGTCTGTCCGTTTTAAAGTCTGGCGCACCTGGCGGATAAAGTCTGTCAGAAAGTGTGCCGGACCAAGTATGCCAGAAAGTCCGATCGTGTGTATGCGGCATTAGATTTGAAACATGTTTTAAATCTATCCGACAGACTCTTCTTTCTAGCGGACAAACCGGTCGTCTGTGTGCTAGTCTGACGAACTCAAACTGACGCATGCTCTGAAGCAATTACAAGACGGAAGCGCTCGGTCTGGTAAAACTAGCCTTCGTATTGAAGCTAGCACATTCCTCTTCTGTGATCTTTTAATACAGCGCTTTTTTTTATTTATAATGCGAGACGAATGAAGTTGTTTTTCTGCTTTATATTCACACAGAGTTCTCACAAACTACTTTCTTCATGATTTATCCTTATGCCATGACTAATATGATATTTTTAAAAATTCAGATCTCCATAAAAAGAGTATTAAATTAGATTTTGGACTCATCTTTATTTTTTTATTGATTTCAACACTTATCTATTTTACAATGTGTGCTAAATTATACCAACATTTTTTTTTTTTTGTGGATTTTCTAGTTACCACAATAATCTTAATATTTTGTGTTGTTTTAATGAGCCTTAATGAGGTTGGTGTCCCTTGTTAATTAGACATAGGGGGGTGTATTTTCCAAAGGCAAATTCATTTTTCACTACAAGTGCAAATTCTACTTTTTGAAGTGCCTTCGCTGTGGATCCGAGGGGCACATGCAAGGAACCCCCCCCCCCCCCCAAAAAAAACCCTTTTTATTGCACATGATTGTATGATAAAATCAGCAGAGCTTCCCCTCATTTCAGCTCTTCCCCTCAGATTTACAGCGACTGCACTTCCAACAAGTGCACTTGCTGTGCAATTTCTAAAGTGAACTTTTCACTAGTACTTTTCACTTGATTTTAGAAATGATTTAGCCTTTTGGCAAAAACACACATAGGGGTTGATTTACTAAAAGGGAAAAAGACTGTGCACTTTGCAAATTGCAGTTGCCCTCTGCAAGAGCAGTTGCTCCAGAGCTTAGTAATTGAGCAGAAGCTCTGCTGACTTCCATCATCCAATCATGTGCAAGCAAAAATGCTGTTTTTAGAATTTTCCTTACACAGGATTGGGTACTCTTTGCAAAGTCAAGCCTTACCTCATTTCCGAAGCTCTGGAGCAATTGCACTTGCAGAGGGCAACTGCCCTCTGCAAAGTGCACAGTCTATTTGCTTTTATTAAATCAACCCCATAGTCTTTTTGACCTGTACCTGCCTACTCCCAAGCAAAATGGTGTTTTTGAATCAAAACACATAGTCAATAATGTAAGGTAACATACAAATCCATTTATTTTGGTCTAAAAAAAAATTAGGAAGGCAACACTGGAGACACTTTTAGAATCTGTGAAGCCTTTCGTCCCCCAGGACACACATCAAGTTTTAGGACAAGAAAATTGGTATCTTGCGACTATAGGGAGCACAGGGAGCACAGTCAGACCAGACAGAAACCAGGCAATCACTTTCGACTCTTCCGTGGAGCCTTCCCTGCACGCTTCTCTGCAGCCTTCCCTCCACGCTTCTCTGCAACCTTTCTCGGAGGTTGGGCCTCTGGTGGTGTACTTGGGGCAGGAGGAGGAGGAGGAGGAGGAGGAAGAGGAGTGGCTTCATCTGCCAGATACGTGGTAGCAGTAAGCTCCCCTCTCAAGCCCTTCTGATATGCCTGAAAAATCAAAACCTCATAGAGGAGGCGTTGGCCCTTTTCCAACTCCAGCAATCTGCTGACTATATAGGTGCCATACGCCTCCTCTGCATTGGGTGGTGTACTCAGGATTTGGCTTGCTTCCTGTATGAGGGCTAGGGATTCCTGCTCAGTTTGTGTCATTCTCCTGGGCCTTTGGTGGAGAATGCGGAGGGGAGGCACCTGACACTCCGTGCGGCTTCTACTTGGCCCAGCCACAGCCTCCTCCTTTCTCCCACTGGTCAAGGCCTCCTCCTGGCTGAGGTCATCCTGTGTCAAAAAAAGGGACATAGTTGTAATTTTGTGTTACGCAATCATACACAAGTTTCAGCTCATGACTTGCAAATATAATTCTCAACAAATAGTAAAGGCTATCTATTTGACACCACCATTATTTCAGGTGATCAACAATATCTGAAGTACATAGGCGTGCACACAGGGTGTGCCAGGTGTGCCTGGGCACACCCTAATTGCCTTGTGTGGTGCATATTCCCCCCCCCAAAAAAAATGTTACACAAGCTAAACATTTTTGGGAAAAGAAAATTAACAAAATTACACTGTCCACTGCCCTACTGACACCATCAGTAGCTATACACATGCATATGTATTTGAGCTTTGGGGTGCACACCCTAATGCAAGAGGCTGCGCACACCTATGCAGAAGTATATTTTTGGCCACTACTGTCTAGTGATATGTCTACATATTAATATTTGTGATGAAGTCATTTTTTATGAAGCACTTAAAAATGTAACACGTTAACATCATTAAAAACATTTACACAATCACAAATTCCACAAAAAAGGATACCTGGCTGAAGCTGGGCGCATCAACTTCATCAATGATGAAAAGGCCCAGTTCTTCCTGGGACTCCTCAGCTGGGGTGGAGGTGGATGGAAGGCTGGAGGGAAGAGTGGAGGGAAGGCTGGAGGGAAGGGTGGGGGGAAGGGTCGAAAGTGATTGCCTGGCTTCTGTCTGGTCATCCAGGAATCACATTTTGTGGTAGTACCACAGCTTGGGTACATAAACTTGGTCGGCTGCTGCACCGGATCTGAGTGACTCCTGGATTTTATTGTGTTCCCGCTTGTACATGTTTCGCAAGATACCGATTTTCTTGTCCACAAACTTGAGGTCTGCCTGGGGGACTCGAGTCTTCACAAATTCTAAAAGTGTGCCCAGTGTTGCCTTCCTTACATCTCTATTGTAATATAGTGGGTGTTTGACCTCCCACAGGTTTTTCTTTTCCTGATATAGCTCAATAAATTGGGACAAAAAATCTGCCTCTTTAAAGAGATTCATTGTTTCTGAAAGATAAGACACAAGATCAAAACTAATGTCAGTCACAAATCACAGGATTATTTGTGTTTGGAATCTAGGGGACACATACATACACACACACACACACACACACACACACACACACACACCAAACACACCCCCCCCACCTTAATCTTACCTTGGTTTCTGACGCTCGCTACTTCCGCACGGACATACGTAGGCCATCGTAATAGCTTTATATACACTGCGCATGTGTCATGCTCCGCCTGCGTCACCCGCCCCTGACGTTCTTTAGTACGATTTGTCCTTGCCCCTTCACTCTTCGTTGCGCAGTGGGAGTATATAGCTAAAGATGGCGGAGAGAATCAGTGGAAGTAGCGCGGAGGAAAGCCCGGAGCCACAACCATCCACATCCCGGAGGAGATATAAGGTCACCAACATGGCTTTTGAAGAGATGGTGGAGATGGTGTCCATATTGAGAAGGGAGGACTCACTGGCAAAAAAGGACCTTACACACGACCGAATATGCGTGAGGACAAAATAATGTCCTCAGATGTCACCGCTCTAGAAGCAAAATTTGCCACTAAACGGTCGAAAGAACAATTGAGGAAGCGGTGGTCTGACATCAAAAGTCGGGAGCCAGAACAATATTGGCGAATAAAGAAGCTGTTTAAAAAAAGTAAGTACTTGTTGTGTTTTCATATTGAGATACTTAACTTGCATGCTGATCCATATTTTTTTACTTTATACAGCATCGTTCGTAAAGACCGTTCTTTGTAAAATACATATGATACTTTAGAAAATGACGTTATTTTTTTGCCAAATACGAGGGTACAGGGTTGGACATACATTTATGTCTTGATAATTTTTCGTATTCCCACAATTTGTTGATGTGGTGTAGATGTGTTGGAAAATATAATGCTTCTTCAAAAATGATTCAGTGTAATGTAAGGACAGGACACAGCAGCTGTTTCCACATCTGGACTCACGAGCACTAGTATACTATGTGACCATAAATACATTTTTGAGGGGTAATACACATAGGAGATAATTGAGGTGTCTGCATCTGTGAAACTTGCCTGAAAATGTGCATTGTTTATAATTGTTGTTCAGAGGGAATGTTCATCCTGTCTTCTAAATTTTTGTGGACAAAAAAAGGCCATTGTCAACAACTCCTAACCAACGTTTCATGTTATTTGATAATATCTAAAATATCACTGTGTTTTAACTATACCTTTTGTTGAATTATCATAGGGGAGAAAAGACTCAGACAACAGTCCAAGGATCCCAGGACCCCCCCCAAGTCACCAGCCTGAGGCTGAAGATACCCCAAGCCCCAGCCCAAGACCACGCCCACCCGACGACCTGGAGGAAGGAGAGGTGGAGGAAGTGTGCGAGGTTTCAACCCCACCAAGTGAGTGACTGACACCCCAGCTTAAGGTAATGTATTTAGGCGTGCATATTTTAACCCTTGTTTTTATTCACTCATTTTAGGTGAGCTTCTGGTTGTGGAAGGCCAAGCGGCAGAGCCATTCAGCACAGACAGTGCCCAAAGACTGATTGGCCAGATAATGCTGTGGAATGGCCAAATTGATAAAATGCGTGACCAAGTTCACAGCATGCAACTTCATCTGGACTCCATGCAACAGGAAATGAAGAACATGATTGATGTTTTGGGCAGAATATAATAACTTTTTTCCTTAAAACATCAATCATGTTCTTCATTTCCTTGTGAAGTTTGTTTCTTCTAGAAATTTGTTTGTAATTTGTTTTTGGATCCCAAAAATATTTTTAGGATGCACACGGTGTGTCATCATGTGCTATCTTCCATCATGGGTTATCAATGTACTTGTTTTGTGTTTGCAACCCCTTCATCCTCAAAATTATTTAGTGGTGATAGGAACAAAGGGATTGCACACACAAAACACGTACATTGCTCACCCATGATGGGAGATAGCACATGTTGACTTGACCCTTTTGTAATGCTCAATTTTGAGCATATTAAAAATTAACGATTTACAAGGGTGACATCACATGCACCGTTCTTAAAATGTTGAACTTTGTAAGTTCTTTAATTTTTTGGTATGTTTTTCAAAACACTGTTGTGAATGTAAAGATTTTAAACAAGGTCTATTTTTGTAAAAATATGCCTTTAATAACGTTAAAACAAAATAAATATTTTTACCCAAAAAAAAATATTCTAAAAAATAATAAAAAAAGTTTTAAAAAATGCACCTTTCAATGTGCACACAGTAAAATGTTTTTACTACTACAATGTGTGTGGCTGATTATTTCTCAATAATATTTTTTTTTTTTGTGTGGTTACAGTGACAAAGGGCCTGATTAACTAAAGGTAAATGCACTTGCCACTACTACAAGTGCACTAGGAGACAGACCAAACTAAATGCAAACAAGAATAAAAACAAGATATTTTTTAACAATTTTTTTTATTGTATTTTTTTGAAAAATTAAAACTCTTGCTGAATAGCAATGGCCCCCCGACCATTAAAATAATTCACATATCGCTCACGCACTTGACGTGCGGATCTGGGGGGCCAAGCCAATACGGCCAATTTCTAGGCCTGTCATTGTTTGATCTTGTACCAGTCCGGCCTCAGGCCCAACAGAAGAAATACCGTATTTATCGGCGTATAACACGCACCGGCATATAACACGCACCCCAATTTAGGAGGGAATTTTAAGGAAAAAAAAACTTTTAGGAGGGAAGTTGAAGGGAAAAAAACTTACATTTAAATGCCCATCATTGCAGCCTTCTCAGTGCAGCCTTGCCCCAGTGCAGCCATGTCAGTGCAGTCATGTCAGTGCAGCCTTGTCAGTGCAGCCTTCCCCAGTGCAGCCTTCCCCAGTGCAGCCTTCCCCAGTGCAGCCTTCCCCAGTGCAGCCTTCCCTAGTGCAGCCTTGTCAGTGCAGCCTTCCCCAGTGGAGCCTTGTCAGTGCAGCCTTCCCCAGTGGAGCCTTGTCAGTGCAGCCTTCCCCAGTGCAGCCTTCCCCAGTGCAGCCTTGCCCCAGTGCAGCCTTCGATCCTCTATCCCTGCCATCCTGGGCTTCAAAATCGCCGACCGCGTTTTGAAAATGGCGCCGCCGGCGCCGAAATACACAGAGCCGGTCCTCGGCTCTTCCCGGCGGCTCTCGTTCACTTTCGGCTCCACTCGTAGTCCCGAGCGGAGCTATCTGAACCTAGCCGAGTATGTTCGGATAGTTCCGCTCGGGACTATGAGTGGAGCCGAAAGTGAACGAGAGCCGCCGAGAAGAGCCGAGGACCAGCTCTGTGTATTTTGGTGCCGGCGGCGCCATTTTCAAATCGCTGTCAGCGATTTTGAAGATGTGACAGCTCGGGATCGCAGGGGATCGGCGTATAACACGCACCTGCGATTTTACCCTGATTTTAAGGGGAAAAAAGTGCGTGTTATATGGCGATAAATACGGTATATGTTGCAGAATGTCTACGTAAAAAGTTATGTAGGATGCAGCAAGCAAGTATGACGTAATTTAGTTTATAGCCCGCCAGCTTTATTGCTGAAAGGAACAAACGGAACCGGCTGGCCAGAATCCCAAAGGCATTCTCCACAACTCTTCTTGCTCTGGCCAGCCGGTAATTAAATACCCTCCTCTCAGGGGTGAGTGTCCTTTGGGGGAACGGCCTCATCAAGTGCTCACTGAGAGCAAATGCTTCATCAGCGATAAAAACTGAGGGGAGTCCATCAACATTCTGGTCATCAGGTGGCAATCCCAGGCCACCAGTCTGGAGACGCTGGCACAGCTCGGTCTGTGCAAAGACTCCTCCATCAGACATCCGGCCATTCTTCCCCACATCCACAAACAGAAAGTCCAAATGTGCCGAGACCACCGCCATCAAAACTACACTATGGAACCCCTTATAGTTGTAGAAATAAGACCCAGAATGCGGTGGTGGCACAATGCGGACATGCTTCCCGTCAATTGCCCCAACACAGTTGAGAAAGTCCCAACGGTCAGCGAACTGGGAGGCTACAGTCTGCCATTCCTATGTACTGGAAGGAAACTGTGGAGTGAAAAAAAAATCAAACATTAAGATAAGGACTTTTAAACATAACTTGGATATCAGATTACACAACAACATTAGTGAACAACAGCAGTCAAACATTATTAATATGTGTGTGTGTAATTTAAATTGTAAAAAAACATAAGGCCCACTTATAAGATTAATCACCCCCTGTGATGGCCCATTGATCCACCTGACTGTTTTAAACATTTGAGGGGTGGGGGAGGTGTTCTAATTAGGTTAACAAACACACCTGACTGTTTTAAACATTTGTGGGGTGGGGGAGGGGTTCTAATTAGGTTAACAAACACACCTGACTGTTTTAAACATTTGTGGGATGGGGGAGGGGTTCTCATTAGGGTCCAAAACACACCTGACTGTTTTAAACATTTGTGGGGTGGGGGAGGGTCAAACAAGACAATGGAGAAGACAATATACATTGTTCAAGGGACTATAGGCTAGAGATATAAATGGACCCAGGATTGCATGGTGGGGAGGTTATTGAAGGTAAATATGCATGTAGGGCAATAAATAATTAATATCCAAAAACAGGCATGTATGAAGATAAAGGGGACATTCACAGCATATTGAAAGCATGGCAATTAGGTAAGGAGGACATTTATACAATAAATTAGCAAACATTTAATACATATCATGTAATGTTAAAGTAGAAAACTTACCTTCATATAGTCCTTCTGCAGGACCTGGATGATGGCAGAACAGGTCTCTGAGATTATTATCCCCAGAGCCTGGGGGGAGATGCCTGTCGAGAACTTCAAGTCCTGAAGACTTCTCCCAGTCGCCAAGTAACGTAACGTGGCAACTAGCCTCTGCTCCGCACTGATGGCTTGCCTCATGCAGGTATCCTGCCTGCTGATATAGGAGGTCAGCATAGCCAGCAGACGCTCAAAAACGGGGTCCGTCATCCGGAGATGATTCCTGAAATCCTCAGGATTATTCTCACGGATCTCACAGAGCAAAGGCATGTGCGAGAATTGGTCACGCTGGCGCAACCAATTCTTCATCCATGAACTCCTCCTCGCCCTGTTCATGGACTAGACTCGGGTCAAAGTATTAACCCCAACACCAAGTCCCCACGCAGCATGAACTCGAGAACGAGTACGTCCACGTGACATGGCTTCAAAACGGTCGGCTGGTCAAACAAACAAACTTATAACAAACGCACTGAAGAACAGCAAGGCCTATGAAGAACGACCTGAAAATCAGGAACGAGCGGACCAGAACGGCTTGCAAGGCAGGTTACGAACTGACCAACATGCACTGAAAAGCAGATACAAACCTCACAAGCACAAACTGAACCGCAGAAAATGATCGAAATAAGCTGAAGTGTGAAAAGCGCGAATCGTCTCTAACCAAACTTCTACTAACACGAGATAAACACAAGATTAGCAGAAGGAGCCCAAAGGGTGCCGTAGTGAGGCTTGAACTTCCTTTTTATAGTCCTGTCGTACGTGCTGTACGTCACCGCGTTCCAAACCAGCGGACTTTTGCAGTGATTGTGTGTGGCCAAGTCCGTCCCTTTTTAAGTCCGGCGCAAGGAGCCGACAAAGTCCGGCGAAAAGTCCGTTGAGCAAAGTCTGCCGTAAAGTCCGCTCGTGTGTACGCGGCATAAGGCCTGGCCATCTGCTCTAGGCTCTGTAAGAGAGAGCCTGTTTGTTGCCTGGAGGCATGAGGAAAGGAATGGAGTTCAGAGATGTAGTACCAGAGATTACTTTTCCATGAGCTGGGGGCTGTGTAGAGTCTGGAAAAGTGTCAAGACAGACTCATCTAAAGAATCTCTGCATGGTGCTGTGTTTTTTTTTGGTTGCTATAGGAGACAGCTGTTGCTACGTAGGTACAGAACATTGAATGCACCCCCAAGGCCCTTGTTCTGTATTGCTGTCTACCTGTCTGTTTCTGTCTTTACGAGTCTTCTGGTCTGTTTGCCTATTGTCCTAGGGTGTCCTGCGCCCTAATACTCTCTCCTTATGTATTGCCATAGTGAGCAAAAAACTCACTTTTGTTCAGTCTAAAAGTGACCGGCACCTATTTTCTGCAACCATCCATGCACACAATGCCTAGGAACCAGCACCCTGAGGTGAAATGTCAGCTAGAGTTGTGGGGAGAGTGCCCCACAATGCACTGCATGCTGCATAGTGCATTCTAATCTCTGATGCTCAATCAGGGCACAGTGAATAGCTGGTTGTTAAGGAGTGGGCTGCTGAATCCTTAACAACGGATGGGTCATCAGCTGTCAACGGGCTTCCTTGCTGACAGCTGAATGGAACAAAAAAACATTGCTGGCAATTGAAAAAAGTGAAAAAACTGTGTGGGTGTCCCTCCCAATCCATATCAGGCCCTTCGGGTCTGGTATAGATTTTAAGGGGAACCCCACGCCAAAATAAAAAAAAAGGCATGGGGTCTCCCGAAAATCTATACCAGACCCTTAACGTGCAGCCTGGCAGTCCAGGAAAGGGGGGATGAGCAAACCCTCCACCTCCTGAACTATACCAGACCACATGTCCTCAACATGAGGGGGTGCTTTGGGGCAGGGGGGCTCTATCCCCAAAGCACCTTGCCCCCATGTTGATGGAGACAAGGGCCTCTTCCCCAAAATCCTTGCCGGTGGTTGTGGGAGTGTGCAGGCAGGGGTCTTATCGGAATCTGGAAGCCCCTTTAATGATGGGGGCCCCAGATCCTGGCCCCCCACCAGGGGGGATGAGTATGGGGTTACAAAAATGTAAAAAAAATTATAAAAAAAATCATTCCCTGATCTAGATCCATCACCACCACATTGCCGGACCCAAAAAAGTTAAAAAAAAGTTCCGTCCATGAGGACGGCTAACCCCCAAATGCCTGCTCCACCATTTGACAGTTCCTAAATAAGTAAGGGGAGGGGGCCACCTGGTGATTTAACAGGATGACCCCTCCGCTTGTGACTTCACTGCCCTTGCATGGCCCCACCCCTTTAAACCTATTTAAGAACTGTCAAGCGGTGGAGCAGGCATCCAGCGGTCAGCTGTCCTTGCAGGTGGAACTTTTTTATTTCCTTGTTCACACATATATACATAATACATATATTAAATAAAATCCCAGTCTTTATCATCTTCTGCCCATGTTTCATACCAAACTTCCTGTGCATTTTTTCCCATTTTTATTTTCCACATATCTATAGAGCATCAACATCCTTTTTAGTATTTTACCACTTGTCATGAGCGGTCACTACATATAAAAGTCTAACTATATACAGAAGAAAACGCTTTTGGCATCTTGCTATCTAATGCCACGTACACACGACCGGTCTTTCCTTCTGACCGAAGTCTGATGGTTTTCCGGCGGAGTTCAGACAGACTTCTGCTGAAATGGACTTGCCTACACATGATCACACCAAAGCCCGTTTGTTTAGAACGTGATGACGTACAAAGGGACTAGAAAGAGGAAGTTCAATAGCCAGTAGCCAATTGCTGCCCTTGCGTCGTTCTTGGTTTGTCGGACTAGCATACTGACGAGTGGTTTTCCCGATAGGAACTGAGTCCATCGGAAAGATTTGAAACTTGTTCTATTTCTTGGTCCCTCGTAATTTTCGAAAAAAAAGGTCCGATGAAGCCCACACACGATCGGAATGTCCGACAAAATGGTTCGGTCCGGCCTTTTCTGCCGGAAAGTCCGCTTGTGTGTACGCGGCATAACTGATCAGCAGACTTGGAAGGAAAGCAGTGCATACAGACAAGTCAAACAGTCCTATTTTTATGATACTTTGTAGCTATAGAACAAAGAAACAAGTAAAAACTCAAAACGTATGCAATCTATCCAGTCATGTACTGGCCATCGGGACTACCGAGAATTTCCCGGTGGGCCAATGGCTCAGTGGACCGATTTCAGTGACAGCCTGTCAAAGTAATGGCTGTGCGGCTTGCGCAACCATTAATTTGAGCACAGCTGTACTGCCTATAAGACAGACATCACTAAATGGTGGACCGCGGTCTGGCCCCAGTAGCCATTCTGCCAAAACCGCATCCCTCGCCAAGTAGTTTCCTGTGTGTCCTCTCCCCATCGCCGACTTGCCCGCCTGCCTGCCTCTGCTGATGCCACTATGTTCACAGCATGGCAGGCGTGGCAGGTCCGTCTCTTCCGTAATATTGCTACACTGACCCCTCCCCACACTGCCTGTCTTAGTCACACAAAACATGAAGCGTGGCCGCTCTGGACAAAGGGCGAGACTTTTTAAGTTAAGAAATGGGGGATTTTTTACACAGTATTGCTTTTTTATCTATAGCTGTGCTGGCTGCTAGTTTGTGTATTTTTTCCCAGCGCAGTATATTTTTCCCAATTTTAAGAAGTGGGGGATTGGTTGCTAGGCAGCAGGGCGGACCCAGCAATCAATCATCCACCTTTAACGTGAAAAGTCCTGCCCTTTGTCCAAAGCGGCCGTGCTTCATGTTTTGTGTGAATAAGATAGGGCTCTGTGGGGAGGGGGCAGTGCTGTGCTGTTATGTTATGAAAAGGAAGGGGGTTTGATATCGAGAGAGGACTGTGATGGGAGTCTGTGATTGGGGGGGGTTAGTCTGTGATGGGAGTCTGTGATTGGGGTGTCAGTCTGTGATGGGGTCAGTCTGTGATGGGGAGTCTGTCTATGATGGGGGGTCAGTCTGTGATGTGAGGGTCTGTGATTGGGGGGGTCAGTCTGTGATGGGGGTCTGTGATTGGGGATGTCAGTCTGTGATAGGGTCAGTCTGTGATGGGGAGTCTGTCTATGATGGGGGGTCAGTCTGTTATGAGGGTCTGTTATTGGGTGGGTCAGTCTGCGATGGGGGTCTGTGATTGGTGGGGTCAGTATGTAAATTGGGGGGTCAGTCTGTGATAGGGGTCTGTGATTTCTGGGAGTCAGTCTGTTATGGGGGGTCTGTGATGGGGATCTGTGATGGGTCAGGTCAGTCTGTGATGGGGGTCTGTAATGGGGGATCAGTCTGTGATGGGTCAGTCTGTAATGGGGGTCTGTGATTTGGGGGTCAGTCTGTGATGGTGGGGGTCTGTGATGGGGGTCTGTGATGGGTCAGGTCAGTCTGTGATGGTGTGGGTCTGTGATGAAAGGGTCAGTCTGTGATGGATCAGTCTGTAATGGGGGGTCAGTCTGTAATGGGGGGTCAGTCTGTGATGGTGGGGGTCTGTGATTTGGGGGTCTGTGATGGATCAAGTCAGTCTGTGATCGGGGTCTGTGATCGGGGTCTGTGATGGGGGGTCAGTCTGTGATGGGTCAGTCTGTAATGGGGGTCTGTGATGGGGGGTTGTGATGAGGCAGCCTGTAATATAAAATAGGGGGGAGATGTGATGTGAAGGGAGGGACAGAGGACACTGATGTAAAAGGGGGTCTGTGATTTCTGCACTAGCAAAACACAGGTCTCTGCAAGGGCAATAGAAAACAATTGTTTTCTATGTATCCTGTTCACACTGCAACAGCGCCCCTGAGTGCTGAGCAGTACGGTGTAAAATGCATATTGCTTCTATGCATTGCAACTGAGCTGCGGTGCATAAAAATGAATGAACTGTATTTTGACATTTCAATAAAGCTGAAGGAAAAAAAGCACAAAGTGTGATGTGTGTGAGCCTTAAAGGTGTGTGCATGTATGTGTGTATGTGTGTGTGTGTGTGGGGGGGGCGCTGTGATGTGCACGGGAGGCTGCGATGTGGAGGATAACGTGTGGAGTCAAAGCACCAATATGACACTCGGATCTCCACTGGAAGAAAATTTTTACAACCGGACCCCCATGAATTTTAATTCAGTACCCCTGATATAAATGTAGAACGGATAATGGCCAGTGAAGATGGGGGGTTTGAGTGGCCGGCCGGGGGAAGACCTTTCATCTGCACTGCCAATCACCTCACTTCATAGTGCGCAACCCGGCTCAGTCTCAGCACCGCTGCATTGCTGAAAGGCAGCGAATGGCTGTGCAGCAATGCCGATTCCTGAAATTCCAGCCAATGAGGCTGTAGCAATGTTCCTGCATGATTTTATCCCTCCCACTTCAATTGTTCACTGGTTTTTGTGCGTGTTTACAAAATTAAAGTGGCCGGTCTGGATGAAGTCAAGGGCCAAATAAGTCAAGGGCCAAATTTGAAATACATTTCTACAATATAATTGAAGGACGGGGTTCGGGACTTTAAATAAGGAATGCATGAACGGACCCAGGGATAAAACAATGTAATACGGATGTGTTTATTAATATAAAACACCCAGCAGAGCGTGCATTTGAAAATACATACATAGTAGTAGGCATACATAATAGTAGACACGTATAACAAAGCATGATGCAGAAAACCATAAAACACAGTAAAGCGACTACTCAATCGCATTGCTATACAATCCTTTCACGAGTGAAAACATTAAAACCAGGGTGAGTCCTAGAGTAAAATCATGTTGCATCTGTATGTGACCGACGCGTTTCATGGCGTACCAGCCAATCTTCAGGGGCCGATGCATAATTGAGTAAAATCTCCAAAAGGACATAAACTCGTGAAAGGATTGTATAGCAATGCGATTGAGTAGTCGCTTTACTGTGTTTTATGGTTTTCTGCATAATGCTTTGTTATATGTGTCTACTATTATGTATGCCTACTACTATGTATGTATTTTCAAATGCATGCTCTGCTGGGTGTTTTATATTAATAAACACATCCGTATTACATTGTTTTATCCCTGGGTCCGTTCATGCATTCCTCATTTAAAGTCCCGAACCCCGTCCTTCAATTCAAGTAATAGGGATGGAGATTATGTTCTCATAAATCTCATTTAAAGTCCGCCACCCTTTTTCAATGTCTCACCTTTAGGGATGGAGGATGCATGATGGCCCCAGGGTTATGTTGCGACTCTTTTTTCAAGTTGCTGCAATCCAATCAGCTGTGACTCATACCCCATGGTACTGTGTTCTTACGCATTAGGGCAATCCTTTTTCTTTATTTTTATTTTTTATTATATTTTTATTATTTATGTTTTATGCCACCCTTTACTTTATCTCATTTGATTTATTACAGCAAGTGCTGTGGTGTGTGCTGAGTGACCACGGGGCTGCTCTTTTCTGCATTTCCGGGAGCTGCGATGCTCTCAGGTGCCATCGCATCTCCTCCTGTGATCACTCAGTATTGGGTGCGGGGAGATGGGCGGGTTTTTCCTCAGCGCATCGGCGTCACGCATCCGCCCGACACACCAGACGCCTCCAGTGTCGGAATGTCGGGACGAGTCATGTGAATCTGGCTATCCAATGGGGGGCCTCGCCTGGCTTCAAGAGAGCCGCTCTGGCCACCTCTTGGTCCGGACATGCCTCCCATATGATATGCCAGCGTGACACTAGTTGGGCTTACTGGACTAACACTGGGAACACTCACCCCAGCCATCCCTTGCAGTTTACTCCTACGCTTTCTGACACATCCCCACTGCTGGGTTGTATATCTCCTTGGGGCAATCCAGGTACACATACATTGTTTGTTCATGTTCCTATTGGGATTGGGGGTGTTTTGGTCCACTTCCAATCTATCTATTGGGTTATTTATGATTTCTATTACTTATTTAGATTGGAGCCCCTGCAGTTTTCACCTATCAGGTGGACATCCACCCACCTGGAATTATGTACATGGTTGTTGTTTTCCACTGGCCCCACTTCAGCTCCCAGTGTGCAGACCATTCGGTGGTCCACGTGTTCCGACTCGCACGCACATTGTCACACTCTGCAACTTAGTAAGTTGTTTGGAGCTGGTTTATTTATTTTTCATCTCTATTTGTAGTTTCATTTAGCTATTGGGTGACATGACCATAATTATACGCTACATTTATGTCCTTTTGCAGATTTTACTCAATTATGCATCCGCCCCTGAAGATTGGCTGGTACGCCATGAAACGCGTCGGTCACATACAGATGCAACATGATTTTACTCTAGGACTCACCCTGGTTTTAATGTTTTCACTCGTGAAAGGATTGTATAGCAATGCGATTGAGTAGTGGCTTTACTGTGTTTTATGGTTTTCTGCATCATGCTTTGTTATATGTGTCTACTATTATGTATGCCTACTACTATATATGTATTTTCAAATGCACACTCTGCTGGGTGTTTTATATTAATAAACACATCCATATTACATTGTTTTATCCCTGGGTCCGTTCATGCATTCCTCATTTAAAGTCCCGAACCCCATCCTTCAATTCAAGTAATAGGGATGGAGATTATGTTCTCATAAATCTCATTTAAAGTCCCTCACCCTTTTTCAATGTCTCCCCTTTCTACAATATAAGGGCATTAGTATATTTTATTTTATTCTCGCACAATGCACTGATGAAAATCCAGCTGCTAGCTGTAAGGCAAGGATCATTTTTTAACTCAGAAACTTTGGCACAGATGCTCATTGTGTTTGTATTTTCCTTCCTGCAGACAGTGAAAACTGCATGAAATGTCCTGATGATGAATGGCCAAATGAGAAGAAGGATCGATGTGTTCCCAAATTGGTGGAATTTCTTTCCTACACTGATGATACAATTGTTCCAGTATTTTCATCTGTCTCCATCCTCTGTTGTCTTCTGACTGGTTTAATATTGGGGATATTTATACATTACCAGGACACCCCCATTGTTAAAGCTAATAACCGGAACCTGAGCTATCTTCTCCTGTTCTCCATCATGCTGAGCTTCCTCTGTGTCTTCTTGTTCCTCGGACGTCCAGTAGATGTAACCTGCATGCTGCGTGTGACCTCTTTTGGTGTCATCTTCTCAGTTGCTGTCTCTTCTCTACTTGCCAAAAGTATCATGGTGTGTATTGCTTTTAAAGCCACCAAACCTGGGAGTCCCTGGAGGAAATGGATGGGAGCCAAGCTGCCCAATTTTATCATTTGCATGTTTTCACTGCTTCAAGTAATAATCTGTGTTTCTTGGTTATCCATTTCTCCTCCATTCCAGGATAAAGACACTCACTCTTACCAGGGAAAGATCATCATTCAGTGTAATGAGGGTTCAGTTATCGGCTTCTACTCTGTCCTGGGATATATGGGGCTTCTGGCAGCTGTGAGTTTCATTATAGCTTTTTTAGCCAAAACATTGCCAGACCGTTTTAATGAGGCCAAGTACATCACCTTCAGCATGCTGGTGTTCTGCAGTGTCTGGATTGCCATGATCCCGGCTTATCTGAGCACTAAAGGGAAAGACATGGTGTCTGTGGAGATTTTTGCTATATTGGCATCAAGTGTTGTACTTCTTGGCTGTATATTTTTCCCAAAATGCTACATAATTCTGTTCAAGCCTGACCTGAATACAAAAACAGGTTTGCTTGAAAATAAAGGATAATTATTATTTTTTTTATGTATGATGACCCTTGGTAATAAAAATATTTTCTATAATATATAGAGCTAACATTATAGTTATATCTATATCATTGTATTTTACAAATGTATTAGGAAGAGAATGAATACTGTTAACGTTTAGTTATTATTACTTACTCTCCCAATGGGCAGTTAGTAGAATTTTTTGCTTTCTTGAAGAGCTTTGGACACCACTGGTATCCAACACTGTGGATGTGTTGCAGACCTTATCCCCTCCTTGATGTAATGGCTCCTACCACTGGCCTACTACAGAACAAAGTAATCACTTAGCAGGGAGGAACCACTGTGATCAGAGGGCAGCATAGTTTCCAAATTATTCTAAAGTAGGACACCAGCGCCACCCATATCTTCAAGAGAGAAGATTTCACTCACTGCATTCCAGAACCTTCCATTAAACATATTCTTTTATAAACTGTTTGTAAAGTATTTTTGACAGGGTTGCTTCAAATATATTGCATGTAGATGGCTATATTAACAAGTACATTTTGCTTGGTGCATTGTAAAATATTTCTCTAATACTAATTAAACTTGATGAGAGCATGTTTAAAGTAAGTTCACATTATAATTGATATGTTTACTTCATTTTAAATAATATTTTCTTTATGGGATAAAAACACATTTTCTCCTTATATAAATTTCCTTAAAAGCTGCTGCTATAAGGGAATATTCATTTTCTCCATACAATCCAAGAGGGAAGTTTGTATATAACAATCTGGTACCAACACAAAAAAAATAGGTTCCAGGTACTCACTGTCAATTATAGACTTATTTTCAAGACAGCATATAACAGCAACATTCCATTAACAAAGGACCTCAACATATTTTGAACTAAATGTGCCCATTCATTAATAGAGATGAGCTTTGGGTTACATACGAGTTCGACCCAAACCCAGCCTGTTGGCTGTTCAGCAAATGGATAAACAAAATGGGCAGATTTGGCCAGATTGCCCACCTGCCCAAATCTCCAACTGATCAGGTCAGTAAGCAATCACTTAGAGGCAGAATCACTACCGCCACTAAATGACAAATCCGAGCAAGCTTGTAAAAATCTGTTTCATCATTAACCATATATGGACATAACCATATTAGGTCAATGACATCATCCAGGTTCCCTGGCACTGCACTTACATTCCAGCTGCACAGAGGAGCTGTCATTTGCAATGGGAGTAGGGGGGGGGGGTAAATTCATTGTGAATTATGTAAATGTAGATCTACATCTCTGAACAACATGATTGTCATTGTGGGACATCATTCTTTAAAGGAAGGTTTTATATTAAAAGAAATAACCTGACACCATCCCTATTACAACGTGAGATCTAAGAGGTCTATGAGATCTAATCAGTCTGCACCTGTCTATGTATTGTATGATCATATCAGACATTTTTATGTCTTTATATTGTTTTTAATGCTCTTTAACCACTTCCAGACCAGCCGCCGCAGTTTTACTGCGGCTGGTTGGCTCCCCTGGGCAAAACGACATTACCTTATGTCGCTTTGCCTTTTGGCCACTAGAGGGATGTGCGCTCTGCTGGAGGCATGCCGCCGGAGCCGATGTGAGTGCCCGGTGGGCACCGTGATCGCTCATGACAGAGCGAGAACCGGGATCTGTGTGTGTGTGTAAACAGATCCTGGTTCTCCCAGGGGAGAGGAGACTTATCGTGTGTTCATACTGATTATGAACACCGATCTGTCATCTCTCCTAGTCAGCCCCATCCCCCCACAGTTAGAACACACACCTAGGGAACACAGTTAACCCCTTGATCGCCCCCTAGTGTTAACCCCTTCACTGCCGGTGACATTTATACAGTAATCAGTGCATTTTTATAGCACTGATTGCTGTATAATTGTCACTGGTCCCAAAAATGTGTCAAAAGTGTCCAATGTGTCCGCCACAAAATCGTGGTCCCGATAAAAATCGCTGATTACCGCCATTACTAGAAAAATAAATAACAATAATAAAAATGCTAAAAATCTATCCCCTATTTTGTAGATGCTAGAACTTTTGCGCAAAGCAATCAATATACGCTTATCACAATTTTTTTTTACCAAAAATATGTAGAAGAATACATATCGGTCTAAACTGAGGATTTTTTTTTTTTTTTTTTTTTTTAAATTGGGATATTTATTATAGCAAAAATACCACCAAAAGAAAGCTCTATCTGTGGGGAAAAAAAAGGATGCCAATTTTGTTTGGGTACAGCGTCGCATGACCACGCAATTGTAAGATAACCACCTCAATACAGGACATTTTCACCCCCTTCCTGCCCAGGCCATTTTTCAGTTTTCAGCGCTGTCACACTTTGAATGACAATTGCGCGGTTATGTTACACTGCACCCTAATGAAATTTTTATCATTTTTCCCCACAAATAGAGCTTTCTTTTGGTGGTATTTGATCACCTCTGTGGTTTTTATTTATCGCGCTATAAACAAAAGAAGAGGGACAATTTTGAAAAAACACAATATTTTTTACTTTTTGCTATAATAAATATCCATTTTTTTTTTTTAACAAATTTTTTCCTCAGTTTAGGCCGATATGTATTCTTCTACATATTTTTGGTAAAAAAAAATCGTGATAAGCGTATATTGATTTGTTTGCGCAAAAGTTATAGCGTCTACAATATAGGGGATAGATTTATAGCATTTTTATTTATTTATTTATTTTTTAATAGTAATGGCGGCGATCTGCGATTTTTATTGTGACTGCGATATTGCAGTGGACATATCGAACACTTTTGACACATTTTTGGGACCATTCACATTTATACAGCGATCCGTGCTATAAAAATGCATTGATTACTGTGTAAATGTGACTGGCAGGGAAGGGGTTAACACTAGGGGGCAATCGAGGGGTTAATGTATGACCTAGGGAGGTGATTCTAACTGTGGTAGGAGGGGACTCACTAGGGGAGGAGACCGATCGGTGTCCCTATGTACAAGGGACACACCATCGGTCTCCTCCCATCTGACAGGACGTGGATCTGTGTGTTTACACACACAGATCCACGGTCCTGCTCTGTTATCCGGCAATCGCGGGTGCCCAGCGGACATTGCGGCCGCCGGGCACGCGCACCGGGTCCCGAGCGACGCAGCGGGCATGCGCGCGCGCCGCCTAGTGGCTCGGGAGGGCGATCACGTCATATGACGTCCGCCCAGAACAAGAGATGCCTCGTCCCGCCGTCATATGACGGTGGGTGGTGGCTTAGTGGTTAAAGTAATGCAGTGCTCAATCGCAAAAAAATGGTCTGGTCATTGAGTAGCCAAATCTTCCGGGGCTGAAATTGTTAAATAAATTTATATATATTTTTTTCTACCCTTGTCGTGGTATCTTTGCACCTTTAAAATTCCAAACCCTATTACAACGTTATGAACAGAGGGGAAAAAGAAACCCCAAGTCTCCAACAAGGGAGCCTGGAGTAGAAGATGTTTGATTGTCACACAATACCCAAAATAGAAATGATGGTTAAAAAGAAACAATAAATGTTTATTATTATATATAAGAGAGAAGAGCCCGCAACTCCAAAGTCCTTGTTGCAAAAATTTATTGGCTACATATGAGCATTAAAAAGCAAACAGCTGACGCGTTTCGGCGTGAGCCTTAGTGATAGCAAGTTTACAATGAGATAATAAAAATATTTATAGGGAAACAGATACAAAACGTCACCCTCTTCTGAGGCACAAAGAGGGCTAATTGCCTCATTATCTCTCAGGAGTGTACCCTATGTATGAGAGTACTCCCAGGAGGGAGGGGAGAAGGGAAAGCACTGGGTCCTAAAGGAATAATGTTAATAGGTAGTGCAATCAGCATGATTACTTAACAAAACAAAAAAAATATTATTACAAAGTGTTTGATAAAACATTCAATACATGCACATATATAAGGGTAAACGATATAACATGAATTAGGTAAATTAGTACATGTCTGAGGAAAAATGTATGTGCAGAGATGTTTGAGCACAGTGAAAAACTATACCGATGAAAAAAAAAAAAAATCTTTATTATTACTTAAAATACAAATGTCCTTATTAAAAATTGATCCGTATTATAAATATATAGATATCCAAAATATTGAGCCTAATGGACCAACACATTTCGCATAAGTCCAGTGCTTCTTCAGGATCCACAAGATCTCTATATCAAAAATATGGGTGCAATATCTACAATGAAAAAACAATAATTACAAGATTGTAATTTTTTTTATATTTTTTTATATTACAATTTTACCTGAAAATTATACTATGGAGAGGTCCAAAGCCACAATTAGAAAAAAAAAACCTTTCCTTCGCCATATTTACAAATTACCTGATGAGAAATAGGAATAGACAATACACTCTTGGGGGGGGGGGACAACATAGAAATAAACCAGACGTGTCATCTCACCTAAAAAGCACCAAATATACATCAGCCAGCCGGTGTAAAAAGGATTATCCAGGTTGTATATCAGCCAGAGAAACAAAGTATATTATTTTACAGATGTTTCACCCCTAGCCTCTTAAAGATGGATGTCCAAGGAAATCTACCACATGCCTCAGTATTAAATCAAAACAGGGACCCAAGTTTCCATATGATGAGTTGTAATATAAAGTGCTCCCTTAAGATCAAAGGTAGACACAAATGTTCACAAAGGACGTCATTCCATCAAGCATACAGAGACCCATCCACACTTGGTTTGATAACCTGAATCCCAAAGTATAATCTTCCACTCTACACAAAAATCAGGCCAACATAAGAAAAGCAAAATCAATTGCAGAACAGTATGCGTGGTAATCAAAGCTCTTTATAAAGAAGGGAAATGGAATGCCTAGCTGGGTCATGTGTCCCCCACCCCCGCAGTAATCAGAGGCACTGAGTGGAACGCTTCTCCACACTCCAAACGTCCCACCCATGAACTTCCAAGAACCGATTGATGCGCGGAAACTGGAAGTCGCACATCCGCCACAGATAGATGATGCACATGACGAAACAAACTGATCAAGAAGAGCGTGCATTAACTAAAAATAACCAAACTTCACAACAAACAGCAGGTTGGCGCCGACCACCTACCCCAAGTGCCAAACATGACATATAACTTCCTACAAAGAGCCACATAAGAGGTCTCAGAAGACAGAGGGATCCAAACCACAGCCCCTGGGGCGTGCACACGGGAATATCCATGACGCATAATGGATCACGGTAAATGGCCTCTGACAGCGGCCGTTTACCATGTGATCGCTCTGTCAAATGACAGAGTGATCACTTGTAAACAAACCGGCGTCATGTCCGGTTCCTCTCTCCCCTCTCTGTACTGATCAGTACAGTGTGAGCGGAGAGGGGAGAGATCGGTTGCAGCAGCGCTGTGGGCTGTGCACTGCTCTGTGCCCATTGCAGCCTCATCCATCCATCCATACTCAGCCATCCCTCTGTCATACTCATCCATCCATCCATGCTCAGCCATCCCTCTGTCATACTCATTCCTCCATCCGTGCTCAGCAATACTCATCCATCCATCCATGCTCAGCCATCCCTCTGTCATATTCATCCATCCATCTATGCTCATCCAGCCATACTTAGCAATACTCATCCATCCATTCTCAGCCATCCCTCTGTCATACTCATCCATCCATCCATCCATGCTCATCCATCCATACTCAGCAATACTCATCCATCCATGCTCAGCCATCCATACTCAGCAATACTCATTCATCCATCCATGCTCAGCCATCCCATCAATACTCAGCCATTCCCAGCAATACTCAGCAATACTCAGCCATACCCAGACATACTCAGCCATACCCAGCCAAACTCAGTCATACTCAGCCATACTCAGCCATAATCAGCCATACTGAGCCATACACAGCCATACCCAACTGTACCCAGCCATACTCAGCCATCCTATCCATACTCAGCCATACTCATTCATGCTCAGTCATCCCATCCATACTCAGCCATACTCAGCCATCCACATTCATGGCTCAACCATGCTCAGCTATCCCCATCCATGGCTCATCCATCCCCATTCATGTTCATCCATGCCACATCAGTTCTCATCCATACCACTACAGCGCCTCGCAAAAGTGTAATTGGTAGTCAAATTAGATTTGAGAAATGTATGCCCCTAGAACACCTGATGCTGCTCCCTGCATGTTGGGCCTCTGTATGTGGCCAGACTGTAGAAAAGTCTCCCACATGTGGTATCACCATACTCAGGAGGAGTAGGAGAATGTATTTTGGGGTGTAATTTTTCATATGTCCATGCTATGTGTTAGAAATATTGTATAAATGGACAACTTTGTGTAAAAAAAAAAATGTGTTTTCATTTTTTTTTACACATTTTCCAAAAACTTGTAAAAAAAAAAAAAAAAACATATTCAAAAGACTTGAAAACATCCGGTTCCGGCGCCGTATGTGAGGGAGAGGGAGATCGGTGGCTCCCCTCAGACCGCAGAGAAATCAGCATACTAAACCTCGAGGCAGCTCTCAATCCACCGGAAAACCCTCACTCACCCTCCCAGCATTGCTGTGGATGGTACGGTACCTCACACATCTGTGACCTCTCTCGAGGGACACTTCTCCTTCTCCCTTAGGAGCTCCAGGGAAACCTAAGATGGCGACCACAGCATGTCTCTCATCTCCCTCAAAGAGCAAACACCATTCACAAAACCCAGGTAACCTCGGTGAAGGAGAGACTTCCTATGAGGACATGGAAGATAGTGGGATCGGAATCCAATTAGACACATAGCAAAAAGGAGGGGGCACCCACAGAGGGCGTGTGGGACTTTAAATGAGGTTACATCTAAGATGTACCTCCATCCCATATTTGGGTACAGAGAAAGGACATTGGGACTTTAAATGAAGCGGTGGACTGGTTAGGGTAAAAAAAAAAAATTTTTTTTTTTTTTTTGCAATTGAACAAGTCATTTTGCATATGTGTATTGAGTAATAGATATCATAAATAAGGTAGCATGTACATACCACATATCATAACCAAGTAGCATACATAAACAATAATGACACATAGCAATACATGATTAAAATCAAAACAAAATAGTGTATATGAACACAAGAGGCTGAGAAGCCCATAACAAATCATATCATGAGTAAAACATTGAAGTGTCATATGAAAGGTATGTCAGATAGGGATCCTATTAGCGCATATAGCTACATCCTTGATGCCCGACATGTTTCGTGTGAAAACACTTCCTCAGGGGCGGATGCTAAAGGGTATCTGAAACAATAGAATATAGACTAATCAGATGATTAACTTAATACAACCAGAAGAGACAAAGCGGGTACTATACTATACTATTACTATAACTCCAGGAAGTACTGGGCACTATGGCAAATAATAGAGCCCATTTTAGCCAAATGGAAACAAAACGGCGAATTTGCGCATGAAAATCAGTGATATAAGCAGGGAACAAATGTTTGTAAATTCTAAATTGCCGCTAATTAGCGCTTCCGCGTATATACAAATGCCAATTCTTATCAAGTTGTTATATAGCACTGTACTGTAGCCATGATCCATGTATGTGAAAGAAACATTTTTATCAGAGATGAGCTCTAGTTCTTGTGCATCTATTGATTTATATTGCAATTAGTATTCCTAGTTTTTTTTTTTTTCCTTCTTTTGCTAAGAAATGCAGTTCTGAATGATTATTACATAGTAATGTCTGCTATTCTGTAAAGTTACATGTATGAATCATTTAGGTTACCTATTTGTTGTATGTTGTTTTTTTCATGTTTTTGATTTATTATTTATTAATTTAGTTGACTATAAAGCAGTAATTATTTATGTTCATTCTTTAATAATACTACACTATTATGCAGGTCTTGTACTTAGCACAATGGCTTAGTGGTCTGCTTGGATATCTCCACACCACTCATGGTATGAGTTCAAACAACAGCCAACCTACCATCCACCAGCTGTGTTTGTTTTTTCAGTGCACAAGTGAATTAAAATAAACAAACAAATAAATGTAAACTGCCCTTTAGCTAGTGTGTGGTGTTTGGAATGTCACATCATATTATAATTGAATACTTACATACCATTGCATGCATTTAAAGAGGTAATACAATAAAAACTTTCACATTAAAGTGCATTGGCTACTTGGCAATCACTTATTTTCAGTAAATATACATATACGTATATTTGTGTTGCTTTGGCTAATTGGTTAACTGGCATTCTCCTTTTCCCACCAATGCAATATTTTAGGATTTTTCTGTGGGATTTGAACCCATGAGGCTTTCAATACCTGAATGTTTGAAGGTAGAGGTGCTAACTGCTAGCCTATTGGGCCGAGCACAATTATACATACAAAATACTTTTACTAGTGTTTGATGTGTTATATACTATACAATAAAGTTTATCAAATGTAAACTGCTTGTTAGCTAGTGTGTGGTGTTTGGAGATTTACACCATAATATTAGTGAATACTTACATACCATTGCAAGCATTTGAAGAGTTAATACAATAATATCAACCACATTAAAGTGTATTGGCTACTTGGCATTCACTGTATGCCGCTTTGGCTAACTGGCTAACAGTAATTCTCCTTTTCTCCACCAATAGTAATCTTTTAGGATTCTTCTGTGGGATTTGAACCCATGAGTCTTTCAATGCCTGAATTTTTGAAGGTAGATGTGCTAACTGCTAGCCTATTGGGCTGAGCACAATTATATATACAAAATACTTTTACTAGTGTTTGATGGTTTATATACCATACAATAAAGTTTATCAAATGTAAACTGCTTGTTAGCTAGTGTATGGTGTTTTGGAGATTCACACCATAATATTAGTGAAGACTTATTTATTTTTATTTAAGGTACTTCTATAGTGCCGTCAATTTACGCAGTGCTTTACATATACATTATACACTCACATGAGCCCCTACCCTCAAGGTGCTTACAATCTAAGGTCCCTAACTCACATTCATATACTAGGGCCAATTTAGACAGAAGCCAATTAACCTACCAGCATGTCTTTGGAGTGTGGGAGGAAACCGGAGTACCCAGAGGAAACCCACGCAGGCACAGGGAGAACATGCAAACTCCAGGCAGGTAGTCTTGTGGTGTGGTTGGGAATAAGAACCAGCGACCCTTTTTACTGCTAGGTAGGGATGCACCAGAACATGTGAACAGGAAAAAAGTTTGTTCGAGCACGCGAACACCGTTAAAGTCTATGGGGGTCATTTACTATAGCGCCAGGAAGTAATAAATTGGTATGTAGTGGTTAAGTACAGCGCTGCGCTAAAGAAAGTAAACAGCAGCCAACACACCTGTAGACTCAGGGTTAAACTAACATTAAAAGATTCAAAAAGTGTGGCGATATAAACTCCATACATAAAGAATAATTAAAATAAATCTGAAGAACGAACACTCTAAAATATTGAGTGATTATAAAGCAAACATTTCAGTGTGAACCAAAAAGTGCTTATGTGAAGGGAATGTGATTAGTAAACAAAACTTAAATGCATTAATTAAATCCAATAATAAGTGAAAAAAACATCACAAAATAATATTATATATAAAGTCCATGTCATAATAAGTGAGAAAACTGTGATGATAGTGCATAAATGATGATGGACAGGTGTTTCCTGAGCATACGGAAGGGTTGTTTAGACCAAGCAACCTGGTAGGTGAATGGACCACGCGGAGACCAAACGTGCACAAAGGATTGGAATCAGTGCCAGAACCGTCACCAGGAATCATAGAGGCTTACCAGAAATATTGGCCTGAAATAGCATATGCCAAAACAGGTCAAAAAGGCTTGATGACCGACAGGTCTGAATATAACAGCTGGTCAGATGTCGTCGTCACACAGAGAAGGGGGAAAAGAAATCAGCACGGCTTCCTCTTCACTGGGTACACCATAGGCCAATAGTATGTGTGGCATGTGAGGGAAAAACACTCACATAGCGTGATAACGTTTTTAAACTTGGATTTATTTAAAAAATGAATAAAAACAGACTCACATTTTTTGAAGAAGAAAACAGCATGTAAATCGTATAGCGGTAGTCATGAGAGGTCCACCCGACATGTTTCAACTAAACAGTCATCATCTGGGGTGTGAACCCCCTCATCCCACCGCTCTTTATATAAACAAATAATGACCCCCACTGGAAGTGTCTGAAACCGGAAGTGCTTCGGATAGCCATCACTTCCGGTTCAAAGGGGCATACATAACAAATATACTAGTAATTCCTACATAGCTAAAAGGGGCTGTATATATGGATACCCATAATGTATTTGAAGCCCCATTTATGATAAAAACTAGCTTAAACAGTTTGGCATTGGTCCGGTTGCTCAATCCGGAAACCAAGCCTCACTATCAATACCTAGTATATAGTGGGTGGGAGCACAGCGCCGCCGCAGCGCTCCACACCGAATGCCAAGCCTCGTTCGCGTGATGCGCGATGACGTCACGCGCAAACTGTAATAGCATGGTGGGTGGGAGGGCGGCGGCGCCGCCGCGCTCCACACCCCATACCAAGCCTCACTCTCACATTGCGCAATGACGTCATGCGCAAACCGCGATGGCAACGGCGATACGCTCAGGCTTCATCTGCCAAGCCTCCCTGCCAATCAGCTTACAGCCCCAGTTTGATGTTTGCTTTATAATCACTCAATATTTTAGAGTGTTCATTCTTCACATTTATTTTAATTATTCTTTATGTATGGCGTTTATAGCGCCACACTTTTTGAATCTTTTATAGCACCAGGAAGTACTGGGCACTATGGCAAATAATAGCTCCCATTTTAGCCAAATAAAATTTCAACAGGCGAATGTGCGAATGAAAAATTAGCGCTATTAGTGAAAATCACATGTTGGTAAATTCTAAGCTGACGCTAATTAGCACTTCCGCGTATATGCAAATGGCAATTCCTACCAAGTTGTTATATAGTACTGCACTGTAACCATGATCCATGTATGTGAAAACGGAAAATTTATATCAAATACTTACCGTAATTTTCCTTTCCTGATAGGCTCCATGGCAGCATACGTGTGGGTTGACCCCGCCTCCATAACTACCCAATAGGACCCCTCCCTATAAATTTCAGCTGTGGGCTCTCAGCCGTGTTTCGTAACTAGCCTACGCCAAGCATTGGGAGGGACTCCTGCTGCCATGGAGCCTATCAGGAAAGGAAAATTACGGTAAGTATTTGATATAAATCTTCCGTTTTCCTGACAGGCTCCATGGCAGCATACGTGTGGGAAATAACTTGCCAAACACACCCGGGTGGGCACAATGCTGAGCAAGAAAATACATTTATTTAACACTGTCCACTGACAGCACTTTCAAACCAAAATTAATGGATGACAAAGTGGCTGGTTCAACGCAATAGTGGGAAACAAACGTATTGATAGATGACCAAGAAGCCGCTCTACATATGACTTCGGGTGCGACATGAAGAGAAGCCGCCCACGAGGTTGAAATACTCCGAGTTGAGTGTGTAGTCACTGCCTCTGGAGGAGCCAAGCCCTTCGCTTTATAAGCCCTTTGAATGGTCTGTACTATCCAAGCAGAGATGGATCTGATTGAGACCCGTTTTCCTCTATTTTTTCCCTGTAGAAGAATGAAAAGAAAATCCGTCTGTCTAAACGATTTTTTAGCTTCCAAGTATTGACTCAAAGTATGTCCCACATCAAGGGGATGGACATCTTGACCTTCTGTTGTGCTAAAGGTAGGCAACACAATTTCCTGATTTTCGTGAAAAATAGA
This sequence comes from Aquarana catesbeiana, assembly GCF_042186555.1. Lineage (NCBI taxonomy): Eukaryota > Metazoa > Chordata > Amphibia > Anura > Ranidae > Aquarana > Aquarana catesbeiana. Next base: position 942,038,566 of record NC_133324.1, read on the forward strand.
TGTAACTTTAGGGTTTGAGCCCAACATGGGAATTAATACTGCTCTATCCGGAAAAAAGGTCAGGAAAGACTCTTTGGAACCTAAGTTCCTGATTTCAGACACTCTTTTGGCTGAAGTTACTGCCACCAGGAAGACGGTCTTGAGTGTGAGGTCTTTAACTGATAGAGGATTTTCAGGATCTGTTCCAAGCGTGGAAAGAAAATCTAGAACAAGGGGAAGATCCCATTCAGGGAATCTTGGTTTCCTTTGAGGTCTTAGCCTGATAGCACCCTTGAAGAATTAGCAAACCAGGGCGTGGTTAGCCCATGAAATTCCTGTAAATGCCGAGATGGCTGATATTTGCATACAAAGGGAACTTACTGCTAGAGGCAAATCCAACCCTGTTTGCAGAAAGCTGAGGATATCCTGGACTTTTGGAGAACCACAAGGATTAGGTCTAGAGGCCATGTGCTCTGTGAACTTGGACCAGATACATTCATACACTCTATTAGTGCTCTTCCGTCTGGCATTCAGAAGCGTCGGGATGGCTTCTTCTGGACAACCTAAGGCTTCAAGCCTTCCCCTCTCAAAAACCAAACCCTGAGATGTAGATGAGCAGGGCATGGATGCAGGATAGAACCTTGGGACAGAAGATCCGCCCTGAGAGGCAGAGGGATTGACTCCCGATAACTGAGGAGAGTTAAGAGGGGAAACCATGGCCTGTTGGGCCAAAACGGTATCACTGCCATGACTTCCACTTCCTCTGTTCTGAGCCTGCGGAGAAACTGGAGTATCACAGGTACCGGAGGGAAGGCATACGCCTTGTTGAACCTCCACCAATCCATGAGGGCATCTATCCCATATGCTTGGGGATCCCGGAACCTCGAGTAATACTTGGTGAGTTTGTAATTGCATGGGGATGCAAACAGGTCCACTTCTGGGGACACTCCCAGTGTCAGGAGCCACTTGAACACCTCTTTGTGCAGGGACCACTCGTTGTTGTCCATTTGAACACGGGACAGAAAGTCCGCCTGAACATTCTGGACCCCCGGAATGTAGACTGCCGAAATGTTGGACGGATTCTTCTGAGCCCAGTTCATGATTGGCTCCACCTCCCGTAGGAGGGACCAGCTGCGAGTCCCACCTTGTTTCCTTATATAGGCCACAGCGGTTGTATTGTCCAATCGGAGCATCACTGAGGAGTTCTTTATCAGATGGTAGAAGGATCTGAGCGCCTGAAAGGCCACTCGAAGTTCCAGAATGTTGGATACAGTGTTCTGAGATGGCGAGTTCCATCTGCCCTGAGCCACTTCTGACAGGCAATGAGCACCCCAGCCCTGATTGCTGGCATCTGAGGTCACTGTGACCCATGTGATGGGGAGAATCAAATGGCAATTGTGGAGATTTTTCCCTTGGAGCCACCAAAGAAGAGACTCTCTCATGGATGGAGTGAGGAGGATGCGCTGATTCTTGCTGGGAGAATCCCACTGTTGGAGAAACCCTTTCTGGAATGGGCGAGTGTGCCATTGAGCCCACTTCACCATGGGAATGGTGGCTGCCATTGTGCCAATCACCTTCAGACATTGAAGAGCGGATAGGTGAGATGAAGCAAGAGTTGAACGGATCCTGTCCCGGATCACCACAATCTTCTCCTCGGGTAGCGAGATGGTGCCTTCTAGTGTGTTGAAATGGGCACCTAGAAATATGAAAGACTGAGATGGAATCAGGTAACTTTTCTCCAAATTCAGGAGCCACCCAAACTCTTGGAGAGTGGCAATTACTAGACTCCTGTGCTTTAGAAGCTGACCCCTGTCCTGGGCTAGAAGGAGGAGGTCGTCTAGATAGTGGTGAAGGCGAACTCCTTTGACTCGGAGCAGAGCAACAACAGCCAGCAGAACCTTGGAAAACACCCGAGGTGATGTCGTGAGACCAAATGGAAGGCAGGTAAACTGTAAGTGTTGATCGCCTACAGCAAAGCGAAGAAACTTTTGGAAGTCTGCCACTGGGACATGAAAGTAGGCGTCTTTCAAGTCTATGAACACCAACCAGTCTCCTAGATGAACAGATTGTTGAATCGTTAATAGTGACTCCATCTTGAATTTTTCCTTTCGGATAAACCGGTTGAGATGAGTCAGGTCTATAACAGGCCTCCATGTGCCGTTCTTCTTCTGCACCAGAAACAGAGGGGAATACATGCCTTCTCCTCGTTCGCCATCTGGAACAGGAATGGCTGCGTTTTGAGTTAATAAAGAGCTTATGTAAGCTAAAAGAACTTGTCTCTTCTCCCCTGAACTTGGAAGATTTGTTGGTATGAATCTAATGCTGGCCATACACTATACAGAAAATCGGCCGAACCCATTTTCGAAAAACGAACGTTCGACCGTGACCGCAAACGATCGTGCCATCATATAATGACCGATAAATTGTTCAGTGGACATGAATAAATAATTTTTTGTTCGTTTTTTTACATATACCTAGTGCAGACAGTTCGGACGGGAAACACATTAACCTTGCAATTTATCCTACGTTCGGCAGAAATTTTCCAAACTTCCCGTTCGTTTTTTTCCCACAAAAACGTCACAAACGATTATCGATTTGTGCCCATTAACTTGCCGAAAAACGAACGAAGTGTCTATACGAACGATTTTTCGGCCGATTTTTCGTATAGTGTATGGCCAGCATTAGTCTGGGAGTGCTGTTGAAGACCCAGGTGTGGCCTGAGGACACTGTTTTGACCGTCCAGAAATCCCGAATTGAGGCCGCCCAAACATGTCTGAAGTGGAGCAGACGAGCCCCCACCTGACATGTTTGAGCAGGCCCAATTTCAAAAGGACTTAGTGGAGTCCTGGTTACTAGTAGAAGCCCCTTTTGTGGGCTTTTTAAAAGAGGACTGCCTGGATTTCCAGGATCTAGAAAATTCCCGACCAGGCCTATAACTACGTGCTTCCCTTGCATGGTCGGTGTTCTGCGATCTTGAAAAGGTGCTTTTTTGGTTCTGTAAACACCTGTCTTGAGGGAGGAACCCCGATTTACCACCCGTAGCCTGGGTAATGGCGCTATCAAGCTTGTTGCCGAAGAGGGATGAACCCTCAAATGCAATACGGCACCAAGCCTGCTTAGAGGCTGGATCCGCCAACCAGGGTCGCAGCCACAAGGCCCGATGGACGGTGACCGATGACAACATCACCAGCCACTAGGCGAATAATGTCAATAGAGACCTCCCCCAGAAAGGCAGAGGCAAGCCTGATTTCCTGAATAGGGGAGCTCTTAGCCACTTCTTCAGAGATACCTCTAAGAGAATCATTCACATTGTCTGACCATGCCTCTAAAGCTACTTTGTCTTTGGTCAGACCTAGAAGGGCTAAGGAAAGAAAGAAGACAGGAATAGAGAAAGAGAAAGGCACAAAGTCAGAATAATGCCCTACACTCCGCTCTCTTCCCCCCAGCAGGCAATAAAGAAAAATACTTTCAAATCCTACCTGCTGCGAGAGGACTGGCCACCAGGAGGCAGTGAAGAGTCCATGGCTGATGCTGGGAATCACTGCAGGTGAACACAGAGTACATCAGATATACCAGAAAGCAAAACAGCAAGCACAGACCCATCTGTACTGCACTTACCTGGGGAAGGCTCTGCAGGTGCTCAGGGAAGTCGCCGCTATGCCCACAATCATTCCCGAGCTCTGCAAGCCTCCCCAGGCTTTTAAAATTGGCGCCGTGTGATGTCACGGCCGCGCCAGGCCCACGGTCCTCATGCGCATGCGCGAAACCAGGCCTCGCTTTCATTCCGGGACTGCGCAGAACGCAGACGGAACCCGGAAGTAGAGGGAGCGGCGGCTGGAACGCACAGGGAACCAGCTGCTGCATAGGCAATTTCACAAAGGGGACATAGAGAGAAAAACAAATAACAACAAATATACACACTGCTGCCATGAAGGCGATACATGCTCACCACCACCTACGATCGACTTGGCCGGAACGACCATACACACACCGGGCTTTTTGGCAGATAATGGACATCTGCATACTGCTAGGCGATCGGCCTGTGCGCGCTTTTCATTCCAAATGACTCCAGCTCTTCAGCGCTTACTCTGCAATACGCTCCATACCCTGCTAACAGTCAAGGCTTATTGGAGGGATGAGACATCACATCGGTCGGCCGATACGATCGCAGGACATCGTCTTCAGGTAGGAGAACCAACATAAGGTCCTACGGAGAAGGACAAAAAAGGAACACGGCTGAGCACCCACAGCTGAAATTTATAGGGAGGGGTCCTATTGGGTAGTTATGGAGGCGGGGTCAACCCACACATATGCTGCCATGAAGCCTGTCAGGAAAGAAACATTTTTATGTGAGATGTGCTCTACCTCGTGTGCATCTATTGATGTATGTTGCAATTAGTATTCCTAGTTTTTTCCTTCTTTTGCTAACTAATGCAGTTATGAATGATTATTACATAGTAATGTCTGCTATTCTGTAAAGTTACATGTATTAAACATTTAGGTTACCTATTTGTTGTACATTGTCTTTTATTTTTTAATTTAGGTGACTATAAAGCGGTAATTATTTATATTCATTCTTTATTCATACTACACTATTGTGCAGGTCTCATACTTAGCACAATGGCTTAGTAGTCTGCTCAGATGTCTCCACAGCACTCATGGTACAAGTTCAAATACCAGCCAACCTACCATCCCCCAGCTGTGTTTATTTTTTCAGTGCACAACAGAATTAAAATGAACAAACAAAAAAATGTAATCTGCCCATTAGTTAGTGTGTGGTGTTTGGAATTTCACACCATAATATTATTGAATACTTACATATCATTGCATGCATTTGAAGAGTTAATATAATAGAATCAGCCAAATTTAAAGTGCATTGGCTAATTGGCATTCACCTATTTTCAGCATATGCTGCTTTGGCTAATTGGCTAATAGTCATTTGCTTTTTTCACCAATTCAATCTTTTAGTATTTCTCTGTGGGATTTGAACCCATGAGTTCTTCAAGGTAGAAGTGCTGACTGCTAGCCTATTGAGTGTAGCACAGTCATACATAGAAAATACATAGAAAATACATTCACTAGTGTTTGATGTTTCTTCTCTCTGAGCTGTCTCTCCTGCTGCCAACATCTTCTCCCGCTGATGTGTTCTTCAGTGCAGCCGGTTACCCACTAATAAAAAAAAAGCCGCTCATCTTGTGGCGGTCTTCTGTGGCCATCTGATAATGTCACCCGGAGAGTCCGCTCCATGGCTATGTAAGAGACGCCATACAGCGGGTGACAACACAGCGGAGGAAGACCACCATGGAAGAAGAGCAGCTTTTTTTTATTAGCTGGTAACCAGCGGTGCGGAAGAACACAGCAGATGGAGAAGATGGCGTCGGCAGGAGAGACGGCTCTGGGAGAATACAGCTCGGGGAGAAGATGGAGGAGGGAGAGACAGCGTCTGGAGAAGATGGCTCAGGGAAGAAGACAGCTCGGAGCTATTTTACAATAAAGGACTTGTCAAAAACCGGCTATTGATTTTTTTACATTTCACTGCTTTTTTTGGTGAATGGGTAGGGGTAAAATGTACCCCATACCTATTCACATAGGGGGCAGGATCTGGGAGCCCCCTTTTTAAAGGGGGCTTCCAGATTCTGATAAACCCCCTGCCTGCAGACCGACAACCACCAACCAGGGTTGTCGGGAAGAGGCCCTTGTCCCCATCAACATGGGGAAAAGGTGCTTTGGGGCATGTGGCCTGGTAAGGTTCAGAAGGGGAGGGTGCTCACTCGTCCCCCCCTATCCTGACCTCCAGGCTGCATGCTCGGATAAGGGTCTGGTATGGATTTTGGGGGCCCCACATCAAATTTATTTTATATTTTGGTGTGGGGTTCCCCTTAAAGTCCATACCGAAGGGCCTGGTATGTACTGGGGGGACCCTACCACATTTTTTTCCTTGAATTTTGGAATTCCATACCATAATATTATTGAATAAGTACATACCATTGCATGCATTTGAAGAGTTAAAACATGGAATAAAGCAAGCTGATGTGCTTTGGCTAATTATGAGTACAATGCACACTTCCAGGAGGTGATGCTGTCAGTAGGATTTGAATTCATGGCTTGAACTTTTGGGGGTAGCAGGGTATACCACTATGCTACAGAGCTGAGCACTTACCTATAGAGAAAATACATTTACTAATGTTTGATTCTATACAATAATGTTTTATATTTCAGGCATTAATATTATAGTAACAACCATGCTCATGCCGATGTGGCATTGGCTAATAGGCATTTGCCTCTTTTCAGCATATGCTGCTGAGTACAATGCAAGCTTTCAGTAGGTGATACCCTCTGTGTGATTTTCAGCCATTTGAGCACAATTATACTGAGAACATATGTTTACTAGTGTTTGATGGTGGGACTACTTTATATTCTAAGTATAAAATAGTACTCAGCACAGTGACTTAGGCACCTTTCACACTTGTGCGACCTGAAAGTTGCGAGATTTTAATGCGACTTTAAGCAATGCCTGTGTAATCTTGAGGTCTATGGACACAGGAGTCGCAGGGAAAGTCACGCAACTTTCCCACGATTTTGCATCAGCAATTTTGCCGCAATTCCAGGGAATGCCTGTGTAAACTTGAGGTCTATGGACCTCAACTCGCATCAAAGTCAGACCAAAGTAGTACAGGGACCACGTTGAAGTCAGTGTTACTTGAAGTCGCACAGATATGAATGGTATACCTTGAAAATCATGGGGTATGACTTGTCATATGACTCTGATGTCCAAAGTTGCACAAGTGTGACTCAGCCCGATTTTGTCAGCGATTTCAGAGACATCAGTACACTTTCCTGCACATATGTCTAGTGAAATCACATAGGTCCCAACTGTTCTCCTTTAAGAAGGTGTCCTATGCCTACCTACTTTTGCTAATAGGTGTCCCTTATACCCATCTCAAAAAGTTGGGAGGTAAGAAATTGCCCCCTGAATTCGCCAAAAGTAGTGCAGGAACTACTTTTGGGAATCGTTGTGGCGTCGCACCAATTCGGACAGTTCAATTGCCATCAATAGGCGCCGATTTGGCCTACAATTTGACATGTCTATTCAGACCTATGTGAACATGGGTGAAGTTGCATAGATATTGGAGCTGCACGGTTCTGGCCAAAATGAGAATCACAATTTTTTTGCTTAAAATAAAAAGATCACGATTCTCGCGACATAAAATCTTTCACATTATCCCACAAGAAATTGGGCTAACTTTTCTTTTTTTTTTTTTTTTAATCATTAAAGTAATTTTTTCCAAAAAAAATTGCATTTGAAAGGCGCAAATACAGTGTGACATAAAATATTGTAACAACCACCATTTTATTCTCTAGGGTCTCTACTAAAAAAATATATAATGTTGGGGGGTTTTAAGTAATTTTCTAGCAAAAAAAAAAAAAAAAAAAAAAAAAGATTTTAACCTGAAACCAACAAATGTCAGAAAAATGTTTAGTGTTTAAGTAGTTAAACTTTCCTCACTTACACAGTATTCTATTTAATTGACAAATTGTTACAAGGTTTCTAGTCAAGTTCACTGATAAAGAATGTTCTAATTCTTGGCAGACTTCCTGGTTTTTCGGCTGTGGCTTCAGAAGAGCAGAGAGATTTCTTTGCATAGCAAGAATCGTGAAACGCTTTTTTCAAGATCGTAAAGGGGAAAAAAATCACGACGACGATTAATCGTGCAGCTCTAATAAATATGCATGGAAATCAAGGGGGACAATTTTTCATGTGACTTTGAGGTCCAAAGCTCCATGAAAAGTCACCCAAGTGTGAAAGTAACCTAATGCGATTAATTGATAACACCTTTGAATAAGGCCCCATTTGCACTTGTGCGACCTTAAAATTGCACAGCTTTGTCATGACTTGAAGCAATGTCTGTGTAATCTTGTGGTGTATGGACCTCAAATTGCATCAAAGTCAAACCAAGGTAGTGCAGGGACGAATTTGCTACACCTTCAGGATGCACAAGTGACAAAAGGGCCAAATTCAAAGGTGTTATCCTTGAATCTTATTCACACTGCTGCGACCTGAAAGTCACACTATTTTGCTGCCACTTTGCCGCTGCAACTTGGCCCCAACTTCTGGGAATGCCTGTGTAATATTGTACCCGATATACCTCAAGTCACACCAAAGTAGTACAGGGACTACTTTGAAGTTGGTGCGACTTAAAGTAGCACAGATATAAATGGTTGTCATTAAGAATCATGGGGTACAACTTGTCATGCAACTCAGAGGTCCAAATTTGCTGGAAAATTCGCCCAGCTGTGAAACAAGTCATATGTATTTTAATAAAAGGAGCTCTCATTTATACTTGCATAGTCCTTAGTGATTTACATCAGCAGAACAAATGCAGGAAGTGATGTGTGCACATGGGAATGATGTAAATGTGTGGTGATGCCAAACAAATCAATGAACCCCACCCACACCAAATCTAACTATGACATCCACCCCGCATTGATTAAGTACAAGTACATATCCTACACTTACCCGGCCAATAAGCAGCACCTCCTCTCTGCTAAAGAGACCTCGCCATGTCCACCTAGATGGAGATCCTGACCAGCACAAGAACTTCCGGGTGCATACAATGACTAATTTCCGGGTCAGAAGGTGAAACCACACTTTTGATTGCAGCTGCGAATATTTGATCTCAACCATGATTAGTATTTTTTATTTTCAGATATGCAAATCTGTATTTCTACATATATTTGAAGGTAAACTTAAGGGAGTTTGATAAGAAATGGTGTCCCTGGGTTAGCAGCAGGTGAATTACAAAGGCAAAAGGCCCAGTTTGAGCCCTGGTTCACACTGACAGCGGGAGGAAAGCGTTCAGCTGAACTCCCACAATTTCATTCCTGCATGTCAGTCCCGACTGTGGGGGCAACATCAGAGACATCAGTGCAGGTTTCTGCACCAATATCAATACAAATCGCACCAATTAGAACAGTGCAATTGCCACCGATTTGACATGTCAAATCACACCAATGTGAACCAGAGCTGACACATTCAAACACTGCCTATCCACCAGCTGAATTCATTACCTGCAATTCTCCACAGCTGTTAATGATAAAGGTGAAATCTTTATATATAACTTGCAGTTGTGCAGAAGCCTAGGTTTACATTGGAGCGATTGGTCATGCGATTTGAGAGATCAAATGGCATGACTATTGGCAATGGCACTGTTCCAATCGATGCAACATTTTTTGTGGCACCGCATCAATTTGCTAAAGTAGTTCCTGCACTACTTTTGCTGATTTCAGGTGCGACTTCAATAGACATTTGTATAAGAAGCCACCTGAAATCACGCTACTTCAAGTGAAGTAGCGCAATTTCAAAGTAGCATGTGAACCAGGGCAAAGAGATTAATTTTTTGGTGCACAAATACATATTGAAATAAAATATAAAAGAGATATTGCACTTTCCCAAAACCACCACCCACAAAAACTAAAGAAAAAGAAAAGTAGAAGAACACACACACACACACACACACACACACAATGTACTTTTATTTTACCAGCAAAAAATAAATTTACATTTACTAGCTTCAAAAAAATTTGGACAGGATATATGGTACTACATTTAGCAACGGCATTTTAAGGGCCCTGCTCATAGGAGCTTACAATCTAAAATTAGACAAAACCTTAGAGTGGACATAGCTTTAATTTCTGTGTATAACGGGCAACACATCACATTATTATCTGCAAGATTATAGAAACATACTTAACAGTCATTCTTACAAAGCATTCCAACATAACATTGCAAAAGACTTATTCAAAACACCCACCACCAGTCCACAATCCACACATACATACATTGGTGACCATGTTCTGCTGGAAGCTGCATTTCGGTGTACACGATTAAACAAGATCAAAAATAGTAGGTCAGCAGATGCTTCCAAACGATATTTGCATGATCAGACAGGAACAATACACACACAACATTGACAGCATGGCCACATAAACCCACTTTTGATTGAAAAAATGCACAAGAATTTCATCAAATCTCCCAATATCATTCCTTCTCCATCACAACAAAAAACCTGACCTTCTCAGGCCAAACGAACCCCCCTACTGCAGGCCTTTATATAAGAGAGGTTGTATTATTAGCACACTGACACACCCAATAGAAGTACACGCCCACCAGTATCTTTCAATCTATCTCTTCATGTATGTCTAAAGTGATTGCACCTGATGAGCAGGAACACATAATAGTATTTGCAACTGTGTTAGCCTTGGCTATGTGCATCAAATCTCCAACTACAGGCCAAAGATCAAAGTCCATTTGCATCCACATAAACAAAGCAACAGTTTTCTAAGCATATGTACCCGTGCAGTGTAAACCCTAAAATTTGAAATGTCCAGGTCCCTGGGCATGATTAGTGCTAATAAACATTAACATCAGTCCCTGGCTGCAATGAGCTTCCAATATAAAGTCCAAAATTAACGTTCTTACATTAGAACCTATTTCGACAGGAGACAAATAAGTTGCCAGCATGTCTTTAGATTGTGGTGAGAAACCCATACAGGGAGAACATATAAACTTCAACACAAGCATTAGCATGTTGGGGAATTGAACCAACATCTCAGGTGCTGCTAGACAGAACTGCTACCCACTAAGCCAAAGGGCAGCCCCAAGCATGGTCTCTGCATCTCTGTGGTGTGAACCAGCCCTAAGTCCATAGCCATGCTCAGTGTCACAAGCAATATACAGTATATTGGCGCAAGTATTGGGATGCCTGCCTTTAAACACACATGGACTGTAATGGCATCCCAGTATTAGTATTGGGTTCAAATCTCATTTGGCCCACCCTTTGCAGCTATAACAGCTTCAACTCTTCTTGTCCACAATGTTTAGGAGTGTGTCTATGGGAATGTTTGACCATTCTTCCAAGTGCATTTGTGAGGTCAGGCACTGATGTTGGACGAGAAGGCCTGACCTACAGTCTCCTCTCTAATTTATCCCCAAGGTGTTCTGTTGTGTTGAGGTCAGGACTCTGTGCAGGCCAGTCAAGTTCCTCCACCCCAAAATCACTCATCCATGTCTTTATGGACTTTGCTTTGTGCACTGGTCCAAATGATTTGGTGGAGGGGGATTATGGTGCGGGGTTGTTTTTCAGGGGTTGGGCTTGGCCTATTAGTTTCAGATAAGGGAACTCTTAAGGCGTCACATACCAAGACATTTTGGACAATTTCATGTCCCCAACTTTGTGGGGGCAGTTTGGGGAAAGCCCCTTCCTGTTCCAACATGACTGCACACCAGTACACAAAGCAAGGTCCATAAAGACATGGCTGAGCAAGTTTGGGGTGGAGAAACTTGACTGGCCTGAACAGAGTCCTGGCCTCAACCCTATAGAACACCCTTTGGCTGAATTAGAGTAGAGACTGCGAGCCAGGCCTTCTCATCCAACATCAGTGCCTGGCCTCACAAATGCACTTTCTGGAAGAATGATCAAACATTCCCATAGGCACACTAAACCTTGTGGACAGCCTTCCCAGAAGCTGTTCTAGCTGCAAAGGGTGGGACAAATCAAATTTTAACCCTACGGACTAAAGCTCGATTCACACCTATGCATGTTGCTTTTGGGCGTTTTTGGAGGTTTTTTTTTCATGCTTGCCACGTTTTTGATCAGCATTTTTGCGGCGTTTTTGCGGCGTTTCTGCCGCGATTTGCGTTTTGCGTTTTTTTTTTTTTTTTACAGTTTTTTTTTTACAGTCTAAAAGAAAAAAAAAAAAATGGCAAAAACGCATCAAAAACGCTGCAAAAACGCTGCAAACACGGTGCACTTGCATTTTTGATGCTTGTCCATTGATTTCTATTACATGCAAATCGCTGCATTTTGCATGAAAAAAAGTCCCTGACCCTTTCCAAAAATGCAGAGAAACAAAAAGGCATTGATGTGAACATGTTCCATAGGAACCCCTGTTAAAAAATTCCCGTGCATTTCTGCAAAATGCAAAATGCATCAAAAAACGCACTAGTGTGAATGGAGCCTAAGACTGGGCTGCCATTAAAGTTCATGTGTGTGTAAAGGCAGGCGTCCCAATACTTTTGGCTATATAGTGTATCTGGAAAAGAGTTACAACGGAGGTGGAACCCTCCTACACATAACTACTACAATTAGACATAATTATAGGACCTGGGAGATGAGACAACTTCCGTACATGAAGTAACATGGTTGGGATTTGAACCCAGACCCTCAGGGATACCTAAGCAGAAGTTCTAACCTCTAAGCCACAGAGCTGCCACATGTGAGACCCTCCTACACATAACTACACATAAATACTGCATTTCTATGGACATACAGGTGATGGAATTACATTACTCAAGAGTTATTCTTCTTGATTTATTCTGTGATATTTGGTGTTTTTTTGTGGGTGAGAGTAGAATATTACCCTTAAATTTTTGGGAATTACATTTTGATTTTTGATGTTGGTACACATATCACATTTTTTGGGCTCAAATTATGAATATTTGGAAATAATAAAAAGCACAAAAAATTGTGATTCATTTTAAATTTCCATCAGCAATGGTATTGTTTGTGGATTATAAAGACTCCTGTGTGAGTTTGGGGTAAAGATTGTTGTGAGATGGAGAGTAACAAGTGAAAGTGACAGAGAAAAATATATTTTACCAAAACATCCAAACATTCCACATTGTAGTATTCTTAAAATCAAAATATTTTAAGTAGAAGCAACAATGTTGCAAAGGAAAATTTATTTCACAGAAAGATACATTTCATCTCAACATTAAAAAGGTTTTTTGTGAAAGTTAGAATTGTTCCATTAGAATCAATGACTGAAACTTCATTTGGACTAAATTAGAGCAAATTTTAACTCCCAAAAAATGCTCTCTAATTAGCTCTCATTTTGGTATTTACTATAGCTCCAGGTAAAAAAGACACTTGAGTTAAAATGAGAGTTATTTTCAGGTCTGAGCATGCTCAGTTGTGTTGGCACCTAGTTGTCCAAAACGGGGAATTTTTCACTTTTCAGACTTTTAAAGATATTTCAGTGTAGAAATCACTTTTTCACACAGTTTAAAAACAGATAATCTTTAAATAATAAACCACATATTTCAGTACCATTTAGGCAATTATATCATGCTCTAAACATTATTTCCATGTGCAATTCTCTAGGTTTTAGCAGAGTAAGGGTTTGGGCGCTATTTAGTTTCAGGGAGCTATAGTAATTTTGACTTTGGGAGTATTTTCTCACCAGCGCTATAGTGAATACCTATTAGCGCGAATTCGCGCTAAATTGACGCGAATTAGCGCTAATTCGCGGCAATTTGCGCGAATTCGCGCCGTAGCGCTATAGTAAATGACCCCCTATTTGTTTACATGAAAAAATATTTTTTTTTTGCAAGAAAATTACTTTGAACCCCCAAACATTATATATTTTTTTAAAGCAAAGGCCCTACAGATTAAAATGGTGGGTGTTTCATTTTTTTCACACAGTATTTGCGCAGCGATTTTCAAACGCATTTTTTGGGGAAAAAAATACACTTTCTTTAATTCTAATGCACTAAAACACACTATATTGCCCAAATGTTTGATGAAATAAAAAAGAGGATCCTAAGCCGAGTACATGGATACCAAACATGACATGCTTTAAAATTGCGCACAAACGTACAGTGGCGACAAACTACATACATTTTTAAAAGCCTTTAAAAACTTTAGATTTACAGAGGAGGTCTACTGCTAAAATTACTGCCCTTGATCTGACCTTCGCGGTGATACATCACATGCATGGTGCAATTGCTGTTTACATTTGACGCCAGACCAACTTGGTCACAGATCGCCATAAACGGCCAATCACAGCGGCCGTTTACAGCATGATCGGAGCTTCCAATGAGAGATGATCTCATATGTAAACATATGAGATCATCTCTCATCGCTGCTCTCCCTCCTCACACAGAGACAGCATGTGAGGAGGGAGAGCGAACCGCTGCAGCGGTGAGTCAGAAAAAAAAAAAACTGAAAAAAAGTCAAGTCAGTGTCATCTGTCCCTACTGTCATCCCTCCCCACTGTCATCTGTCCCCAGTGCCATCCCTCCCCACTGTCATCTGTCCCCAGTGCCATCCCTCCCCACTGCCATCCATCCCCAGTGCCATCCGTCCAATGTGCCATCCGTCCCCAGTGCCATCCGCCCAATGTGCCATCTCTCCCCAGTGCCATCCTTCCCTAGTGCCATCCGTCCCCAGTGCCATCTGTCATCAGTGCCACATATTAGTGCCATCTGTCATCAGTGCCACCTGTCAGTGTCACGTGTCATTAGTGCCACATATCAGTGGCATCTGTCATCAGTGCCAAGGGTCATCAGTGTCACGTGTCATCAGTGCCACGTATTAGTGCATCTGTCATCAGTGCCAGGTATTAGTGCCATCTGTCATCAGTGCCACGTATTAGTGCCATCTGTCATCAGTGCCACATGTCATCAGTGCCACGTATTAGTGCCATCTGTCATCAGTGCCATCTGTCATCAGTGCCACGTGTCATTAGTGCCACATATTAGTGCCATCTGTCATCAGTGTCACGTGTCATCAGTGCCACGTATTAGTGCCATCTCTCAGTGCCACGTATTAGTGCCAAATGTCATCAGTGCCACATATTAGTGCCATCTGTCATCAGTGTCATCAGTGCCACATATTAGTGCCATCTGTCATCAGTGCCATGTCAGTGTCATCAGTGCCACATATCAGTGCCATCTGTCATCAGTGCCACGCCAGTGTCATCAGTGCCACGTATCAGTGCCATCTGTCATCAGTGTCACGTGTCATTGTCCTGGTGCTCCAGGGCCTTCAAAAGTGTAATAGGTAGTCAACAAGTTAGATGTGTATTTTATGCTCATAGAACACCTGATGATGCTCCCTGCATGTTGGGCCTCTGTATGTGGCTAGGCTGTGAAAATGTCCCACACACGTGGTATCGTAATACTCAGGAGGAGTAGCAGAATGTATTTTAGGGCGTTATTTGTGGTATACACATGCCATGTGAGAGAAATAACCTATTACAATGACAATTTTGTGGGGAAAAAAAAATCTTTATTTTGCAAAGAATTGTGGGAAAAATTGACAACATCAAAAACCTCACCATGCATCTTACTAAATACCTTGGAATGTCTTCTTTCAAAAAAGGGGTCATTTGGGGGGTATTTGTATTTTCCTGACTTGTTCGGGTCGCAAGAAATGAGTTAGGCCGTCAGTACATCAGGTGTGATCAATTTTTTATGATTTGCACCATAGCTTGTAGACTCTCTAACTTTCACAAAGACCAAATAATATCCATTAATTTGGGTTATTTTTACCAAAGATATGTAGCAGTATACATTGTGGCCAAAAATTATGAAGAAAAATTAATAATTTGCAAAATTTTATCACAGATACTAAGAAAAATGCGCTTTTTTCAAAATTTTCGGTCTTTTTTCATTTATAGCGCAAAAAATAAAAAACTCAGAGGTGATCAAATACCACCAAAAGAAAGCTCTATTTGTATGAAAAAAAGGACAAAAAATTCATTTTGGTACAGTATTACATGACTGAGTAATTGTCATTCAAAGTGTGAGAGCGCTGAAAGCTGAAAATTGGTCTGGGCAGGAGGGGATTTTAAGTGCCCAGTAAGCAAGTGGTTAAAAATCCCCTTAGGCGGGGGGGCAGAAGGCGGAGCCTAGCGGAGCAGACATGCATTGTTAGAGCTCCACACCGCTGAGGAGAGAAGAGAAGGACAAAGCAGAGCCTGCAGGCTCAAAAGGTATCCATTTGAACCTTTTTGCCCCAGGGAACAAACTGTGAAAGTTTGGGCAGGAAAGATGGTACTGGGAGGAAACCGTGGCAGAAATAAAAATCACCTCACAAAGAGCTCACAGGCACTCACTGCAGCTGAAGCAGCTCCAGTCACCTCACAAGATACAGCATCAGGGCGCTCTCACAGACAGAAAATGTCACAGCAAGACTCTCCATTTGAGTCAGATACAGAACAAATCCTCTCACAAACTTCTCCACAAGCCTCCTCAGTATCCCCAGTAATATTATTACAATTTGAAAAGATGCTTCATAAGGCTTTAAAACAAACCTCAGACCAAATAACAAAAAGCCTAACCAAAGAAATAAGAGAGCTGGGAAACCGCACCGCAGCCTTAGAAATAAAAATGGATGAAATTGAAATTACAACCCAAGAAAATATAACAGAATTGGAACAATTAAAAAAAGAGAATTTAATACTTCAAACTAAGCTCGAAGATTACGAAAATAGAGCCAGACGTTCAAACTTGCGCATAAGGGGAATACCTGAAACTGTGACAGACCTGCAATCTACTATTACTGCTCTATTACAAGAACTAAAGCCAGATATCCCTATTGAACGTTTAGAACTGGACAGAGTACACAGAGCCCTCACAGCCAAAAAGAAAGATGGACCCCCACGTGATATAATCACAAAATTTCATTATTACAGAATGAAAGAACAAATACTAATTGCTGCAAGAGAAAAAAAGGAACTTAATTTTCAAGGACACAATTATCAAATTTTTGCTGACCTATCCCAACTTACTATTACTAAAAGATGATCCATGAAACCCCAACTAATGGAACTGCAACGCCACAACATTATGTATCAATGGGGCTTCCCCTTTTCAGTCAGATTTAACTACCAAGGTACAATTTACAGAAGCAGATCAGCAGATGAACTACAACAAACCCTTTTAAAATTAAATCTGACAGAACCCACAAGCAGCAACACTCCCACACGCAGAAGAATGGCATCATCTTCACCTTCAGGCAGCACCCAGAAAATTTCAGAACAAAATGGGAATCATCATTCTCACAAAAGAGGCCGTTATGCCACATCATCCATGGACCAAGAAGATTCAATGGACTGACATCCTAATTCCTGATATCTCTTCATTTATTATACTAAGAGATGGTTCTCTATAAAAAACCTATATTTATAACTGAATGTAACTGCATTCTGATGGTCACACACTGTGTGGGATCATGTTACATTCCAGTTATATTTCTTATTACTTCTGATTCATATAGCCTTAGAATATATAAGTGAAATAAGGAAATTCTTGTTCAGTTATATATTATCAGGTAATAACAATAGATTTATTACTTTTTAGGACAAATATGTTCAATAATCCAGAAGTAATGGAAGCTTTTTCTTTCTTTTCTTAAAACAAATATATTATTACCTAACTAGTTCCTAGAACTATGTTTTTGTTTATTCTAATCTGAAGCAATACAACCTCAATTTTATGAGTTAACATATCTAAACAGTTACATATGAAGAAAATATGTAATTGTTTACTCTAAAAGGGTTAAAATCCCAAAATAATTCAAACTATCTTCATCAATACCAAAGTTATTAACAGTACCTTTCTAACTGAATTATTTAGCCTAGGGCAAGACTAACCATATACAACCACCCTGGAATAAATAATTTCAACAAAAACTATATTCTGCACTCCAATTAATGAAACATCATTTTGATGTCTTTTGACATAGCACTTCTCTCCTGTAAGCGGAAGATCCGTGTACCCCCATTAGCCCTCCTCATTCTCCCAACCATATTATGTGGGAGTGTGACGAAGGCACTTATTCCCCTGAGAGAGATATTTATTCTCTTTCACGGGTAAATTGTGATTACTTGCAAAAAATAATTTATACAATGTATCATCTAATCTCATATGTTTTTTGTTTACTCTTTACTCCAGAATTCACTGGTTTCTTTTCTATCTACTCATCTCTTCAGTCCACACAGGTTGATCTGCGCAGTCAGCTCTGCATAACAAAAAGTAAGTCAAAACTATTTTATCTATTGCCATGGCACCACTGAATATACTTTCCCTGAATGTTCAGGGAATAAATGTCCCTCAAAAAAGGACCAAAGCCTTCCCTACTTTCCATAACAAGAAGGCTCACATAGTATGCCTCCAAGAAACACACTTCACCAAAGATTCTACTCCAAAATATATTTCTCCTTTTTATCAACAAATTTACACGGCTTCTGCCTGTACCAAGCAAAGGGGAACTCTAATTGCATTTCACCGATCCACACCATTCACCTTATCATCAGAAATTAAAGACCCAGAAGGTAGATACCTGATACTCATGGGTTACATAATGGATACAGCAATCACGGTGATTTCCTACTACGCTCCTAACAAACAACCTACACCATTCCTCTCACATAAATTACAAGTGATTAATACACACAAAATAGGAACAGTGATAATGTGTGGGGATTCGAACCAGGTCCTCCTCCCATTTCTGGATAAATCACCTTTTACACCATCCAAAATAACCTCTAGATTACCTTTTTCTCAACTTCTTTCCAAATACAATCTGGTAGATTCATGGAGAGAAAGTAACCCAATGAAAAAGAAATTCACTTATTTCTCGCACCCTCATCAAACCTTCACCAGAATAGATCATATTTTTCTAACAATAGGAATGATACCAGAAATTATTGCATCAGATATAATTCCGATTCCGTGGTCTGACCATAATGCAGTATACACTACTATAGCCTCAGCCATACCAAAGCGCATGACCCAACGTGGTACTTACCGGACATAATGCTCAAACACCCACTACATCAGATGGCCATTGAACAAGCTTTAAAGGAATACATATCAATTAATAATACAACAGACATCTCCCCAATAACACTGTGGGAAGCTCATAAGCCTGTCTTGCGTGGTACAATACAAAGACAAATGGCACTATTTAAACGGGAACGCAAAAATCTAGCAAAAAAACTAGAACTCAATTTCAATGCAGCTTACATATCATTTCAAGATAATCCATCTCAGAGTACAAAATCTCATCTGGAAAAATCTAGATTGGAATACGATCTATTTCTCACTGAGTCAGTTGATAAATCCCTCAAACGCTACAAACACAATTTCTACATGAATACAAACAAACCAGGTACATATTTGGCTCGGGCATTAAATTCGACTAACAAATCTTTCAAACCAATACGTTTGAAATTATCAAAAAATGTTTACACTTGTAATCCAGTTAAAATAGTCCATAAATTTCACTCACATCTCGCAACTTTATACAAGACAAACAATAAATTTAATCCTACAGAGGCTGAATCCTTCTTCTCAAAAATAACCTTACCTGAGTTATCTCAGAATCAAAAAAGCAGTTTGGATGAGCCTATAACTATAGATGAAGTTGCTAACGCCATAAAAGACCTAAAACTTAACAAAAGACCAGGCCCAGACGGCTACTCGGCTTTATACTATAAAACATTCTCAGAAATACTCTCTCCCATTCTCACTGAAACTTTTAACAAACTTCTAGATGGACATTCTTTTCGGCAAGAAACACTAATGGCAATTGTTTGCATGATCCCAAAACCCCTTTCTGATGATACTTCCTGTGTGAATTATCGGCCTATCTCTCTGTTAAACCTCGATATTAAATTATTAGCAAAAATAATAGCAAAACGCCTCAATAGCATTATAGGAAAATTAATACATAGAGATCAAGTAGGCTTCATGCCAAATAGACAGGCAGGCGATAATATACGCAGGGCAGTGTTATTGGCACATATTGCTAAAAAACGGAAAATCCCTTTATGTTTTCTATCTCTCGATATTAGGAGGGCATTTGACACAGTATCCTGGCAATATATGCAATATTCATTACAAAAATGGGGTTTTGGACCCCACTTTTTAACATGGATCAAAGCATTATATAATAAACCCAAAGCCTATATAAAATATGCTGGATACAAATCTGAAGCCTTTAATATCGAAAGAGGTACCCGACAGGGTTGCCCATTATCTCCCTTATTATTTGCCCTTATACTCGAACCCATGGCCCAATACATCAGAACAAACCAAACTATAACTGGCATTGAAGTAGGAGGTATTACACACAAATTATGTATATTTGCAGACGATATATTACTTTTTCTATCATCACCACAGGTCTCTGGTCCTAACTTAATACCAGCTCTTGATGGATTTGCAGCCCTATCCGGCCTTATGATTAATCCTAAGAAATGCCTAGTGCTTAATATTTCACTCACAAACATGGAATTGATCCCGGCTAGGGCTGCACTTCCATTCACATGGGCAGAAAAATCAATCCCATATCTTGGAATTCATTTAACAGCATCTCATTCTGACTTATTCTTAACCAATTATCCTCCTGTATTAAGACAGATCACAAATCTAACAAAACAATGGTCACAACTTCCTTTATCCTGGATAGGGAAGATTAATGCAATCAAAATGACTATTCTACCTAAATTGCTTTATCTATTCAGAGTCCTCCCTATTCCAATTCCTTCCTATTTTTTGAGAATAGTACAAAAAAGAGCAACTTTGTTTATATGGGACTCTTCTAAACCACGTATACCTATACACACACTACATCTTCCCAAAAATAAAGGAGGCCTGGGATACCCTAATTTTACTAACTACTACAGAGCAGCACATTTGGCCAGTCTGTCCAAATACCATGCAAAACAGGAAATCCCATTATGGGTATTTATAGAGGCTTCAGAAAATGACCCTCTAGTAATATCAAACTTATTATGGCTTGATCCTAAAGACCGCTTTAAAATTCATAATCCCATAACTAAACACTTCTTATCTCTCTGGGATAAACTAAAAACCAAATATCAGTTACAATCTCCACACAATCCTCTCCTTTCTTTTATCAGAAATCCGGCCTTTTATCCGGCATGGATCTACCCAAATTCTTTTAAAGCTTGGACAACATCAGGCATTCAGACACTAAATGACTTCATAGCATCTAAATCATTCCTTTCATTCCCATCGCTTAGAGAAAAATATGATCTACCAAACTCTGAGATATTTAGATATCTCCAAATCAAAAATTTCTATACACCATTCCTAAAGGGGGATACACCATTATCCCAATTATCCATTTTTGAATCAATCTGTACAAAAGATCCATTTGCTAAAGGTACAATTTCATCACTTTATAATCAATTATATGGAGTAGCAAATCTTAATAGACCCTCTTACGTTCAGAGGTGGGAGGAGGACCTGGGACGAACTTTAGAAGACACGGACTGGTCTAACATATGGCTCACATCTAAGTCATCTTCACCCAACATCTTAGCACTGGAGACAAATTATAAAGTCCCAACTCGCTGGTACCTTGTACCCGCTAGAGTGGCAAAATATTCACCTAATACCTCAGCTCTTTGTTTTCGAGGATGCCCAGAAATAGGCACATATTTACACATATGGTGGACGTGCCCAGTAATCCAAACCTTCTGGAAGGAAGTCTTCGTGATTGCATCTAAAATATTTAAAAAAATAATACAACCAGATCCATATTTAACTTTACTTAATCTAAAACCGGAATGGTTAACACTCTCTCAATTCAAACTTATGATCCAACTAATAACAGCTGCAAAACAAACAGTGGCCAAGGCATGGAAATCTCCTACATTGGTACTAGCAGAAACTATTCACAGAATGAATAATACAATGTCCCATGCTAAGATGGTAGCCATCGATCAAAATCAAATTCCAAAATTTGAAAAACTTTGGCATCCTTGGATAAAACAACAGTTCCTGTCAAACTTCAATGACTCTGTCCTGTTGCCATGGTAACAGATTAAATGACTTACAGAGACACCCATTCTAAGGCTTCAAAGAGAACTAAAAAGAATAATAAACTGACGAGCGGGACAACCTTGTGGACCATACCTCTACCTTTCAACCCTTTTTCTTCTTTCTCTTTCCTTTTCTCCACCTTACGATTAAAGCTCATTATCAGAATTTATTTGACCTATATACACTCTACTTGTAAACAATATGTATAGTAGGTATAAATCATTTAAATACCTACAAAAGTAACTAAGGAAATGATATATATCTTTAATTTAGGTTTACGTGAACCCAATGTTTAATATTTGAAATTTCATGATATTTACCTATATAAACCCTACTGTAAAACAATGAGCTTACTTTATAGATCCTTGTAAATTTACTTTATGTATCTTTATAACATTGTATACTCAATAAACTTCTTTTGACAAGAAAAAATCCCCTTAGGCGACACGTTAAAATTTTTACTGGTTACATGTTTTGAGTTACTGAGAAGGTCTAGGGCTATAATTAGAAATTGTGTGATTTGAACACCGTTTACATATGTGGGCGTGACTTACATATGCGTTTCTGCGTGCAAGCAAATAGGGACCAGGGCACTTAAACTTTTTTTTTCTTTTTATTGTTAATTTTACTTTTATTTTTCTAGTTTGACACATTTTTTTTATCATTCTTATTCCTAATACAAGGAATGTAAATATTCCTTGTAATAGGAATAAGCATGACAGATCCTCTTTATGGTGAGATGTGGGGTCAATAAGTCCCCATATCTCACCTCTAGGCTGGGAGGACTGAAATAAAAAAAATAAAAAACTATCTTGGCTTCCCAGCCGACGCAGCACCATTTTTTCTAATGCAGAGGCCGGGCATGATGTCATAACATCGCACCCAGCCTCTGGACAATCATAGAGACTCTGGGGACCATCTGGTCCAACAGAAATCTCTATCGTCAACATCCAGCCCCAGCGGTTCCCCTTCTTCGACTCACCGATGGCAGGGGTGAGTCGGTAGAAGCACCGGAGGGCGGCGGGAGGGGGGATGTCCCCTCTCACCGCCCGTAAGAATGATCAAGCAGCTGAACAGCTGCTATGATCATTCTTATGATTTAGGGAATTGCTGGCTGAAAAAGAAGATATGTGAATGATGTCTGTAGCTGCACCCATCATTTAGATATCACCGCTCAAACCCGACGACGTCATATGACGTGCGGGGAGCCGGAAATGGTTAATGAGGACCAATCCCGATGCAATATCCCTTAGTGTATCCTCTGTGTTGAAATAGCCTCCAATGTTGGCTCCAGAGCTCCAGGGTTAAGAAGAAGAAAACCCTAATGGGTTTTACTTCCTCTTTATTCCCCTGCAAAGGCACTTACCTGCAAACAAAGCCTGCGATGTCCCTGATGGTAGAAGAATCCATCTTCGTCCCTCTTCCTTCCAGGGCCGAAGGCATGCGCATGGAAGCCACCAGTCACGGCACACGCTGGGGAAGAAACGGCATGGAGGGCCATTTCTTCACTGCGCATGCACCGATGACATAATCTGAGCACTAGGCAAATATTTCCAAAACGGTGCACGTTTAGGAGATATTTTCAGTACATATAGGTAAGCCTTATTATAGGCTTACCTACAGTGCCTTGCAAAAGTATTCACCCCCCCCTCTTGGCTTTTTACCTATTTTGTTACATTACAGCCGTTAGTTCAATTTTTTTTAATCTGAATTATATGTGATGGATTAGAACACAGTAGTCTAAATTGGTGAAGTAAAATCTGAAAAATATATAAATAAAACTATTTTTCAGAAATAAAAAACTGATAATTGGCATGTGCATATGTATTCACCCCCTTTGTTATGAAGCCCATAAAAAGCTCTGGTGCAACCAATTACCTTCAGAAGTCAAATAATTAGTGAAATGATGTCCACCTGTGTGCAATCTAAGTGTCACATGATCTGTCATTACATATACACACCTTTCTGAAAGGCCCCAGAGGCTGCAACACCTAAGCAAGAGGCACCACTAACCAAACACTGCCATGAAGACCAAGGAACTCTCCAAACAAGTAAGGGACAATGTTGTTGAGAAGTACAAGTCAGGGTTAGGTTATAAAAAAATATCCAAATATTTGATGATCCCTAGGAGCACCATCAAATCTATCATAACCAAATGGAAAGAACATGACACAACAGCAAACCTGCCAAGAGACGACCACACACCAAAACTCATTGATCGGGCAAGGAGGACATTGGGACTGGGAAACTAGTGAGAGTTGAGGGAAAGATGGATGGTGCTAAATACAGGGATATTCTTGAGCAAAACCTGTACCACTCTGTGTGTGATTTGAGGCTAGGACAGAGGTTCATCTTCCAGCAGGACAATGACCCCAAACACACTGCTAAAGCAACACTTGGTGGTTTAAGGGGAAACATGTAAATGTGTTGGAATGGCTAAGTCAAAGCCCAGACCCCAATCCAATAGAAAATCTGTGGTCAGACTTAAAGATTGCTGTTAACAAGCGCAAATCATCCAACTTGAAGGAGCTGGAGCAGTTTTGCAAGGAGGAATGGACAAAATCCCAGTGGTAATATGTAGCAAGCTCATAGAGACTTATCCAAAGCGACTTGGAGCTGTGATAACCGCAAAAGGTGGCTCTACAAAGTATTGACTTTAGGGGGGCGAATAGTTATGCAAATTGACTTTTTCTGTTATTTTGTACTATTTGTTGTTAGCTTCACAATAAAAAAAAAAAATCTTCAAAGTCGTGGCAATATTCTGTAAATTAAATGATGCATATCCTCAAACAATCCATGTTAATTCCAGGTTGCGAGGCAACAAAACACGAAAAATGCCAAGGGGGTGAATACTTTTGCAAGGCACTGTATATATATCTATAGATATATATATCTATATATATCTATAGATATATATATCTATAGATATATATATATATCTATATGGATATATATATATCTATAGATGTACCAGTCTGGCTGGTTTAATTATTACCGTACTTGTTTTCCCTTATTCTATGTGCTATTATTTTACCATGCTTTGATACACAGGTTATGCCCTGTTCCATTGTCAATCACTTGCGGTCACTGCTTTTGATTGTATTACATTGTGCCTTATGGTATAAATATCCCCCTCCCTAACCAGCCTTATCACTTCGAATAAGCACAATCAGGGTAAAGTGAGCCTAAGTAATATGGCTAAGCATTGGGACTGTTAGGACTTGTGCACATGGTATGAAAATCAGAAGGGAAAAGTCTGAAGATGAGCTGTCTGTGGATTTTTGGATTGTTGGATTGACTTTTTCATCAGACAAAAGCTGGATGTGCAGGCTATAATTTTTTTGTCGGATGTGAACTCAACATCTGATTTTCGAATGGTCAGTACAGAAATCATCACACAAAAGTCGAAAGTACAAACACACATGCTCGGAATTTAATCAACAAGCCAGAAGAGTTCGGTCTTGTAAACTACTGTTCGTAAACTAGAATTAACATTTGTGATGTGGCGATTGATGAAGTGTCAAAATTCTCATCTTCTTTAAGGGGATAATAATGAAGCTGCTTTGCATGTAGTTATGTCAAACATATTTTAAAAGGCATTTGTATTGTAGGATCTGAAAATCACGAATCAATACTCACCAAACTTCTACTAACATGAAATTAGCAGAAGGGGCCCAAAGGGTGGCGCTTGAGAAATGAACTTCTTCCTTACACTCTCATAGTACGTCACTATGTTTGTGTTTGTCAAACGACAATTTGCGGATAGTTAGTATGCTAGACAAAATCCTGCACACGTTCTTTTGACAAAAATCAGATGCTCAGTCGTCCAACAATCAAACCTAATGAAGGCATATTTTAACTTGCTGTCTATCATTTTAGCTATACACCACTGTAAAAATGTGTATCCATTTTAGAATAATATGTATATGTGACATCTATGGAAAGTTAAGTTTCAATTTCTTGTTAATGGCCTGACTTCTTTTAAATGACGTGTAAGTCCTTTCCTGTTAGCCTTTTCCTGTTGTTAGTTTCTATATGAGTTATTAATATTCTATTTTTGCTTGTTTTAAAACATCCTGTATGCCTGTATCTTTACCATATATTAATGAAAGGGTTGGACTTTTGTTGTGATGTCATTCTCATTATATAAGGGGAAACACGGAAATAAACCGGCAGACCATTTTGAGAACTGCATGTATTGACTGCGTGTCATAACTTCTTATCAAAGTGGTCTCCAGGCCTGATTGGGTTTGAAGGAACACTCTAGGCAGGATATCATACGAGGGTTCATTTGCTCCTAAAACATCCCAACACCCCATTAGTTGGTGTCAGAAGTGGGATGGTCATCATTATCTAAGTCCGGTGAGTCTGATTTAATTATTATTATTTCTCTTACCGTGACATTTAGTTTAAAAAAACATTTCCCTACATGGAATTAACAGAAGGTGTAATGTTAAAAACATTTATGTAAATGTATGAACCTCGGTAGAAGTCCGTTCGGGTGATGGCAGTGTAAGGAACTCTGAGATAGTTTCAAAGGAACTCTGAGATAGTTCCAAGGGGTTCTGAGAAGCCCAAAGTAATAAAGTACAGTACTGTAAGAAGTTTGATAAAGATATCTGATAGAGTGTGCCAGAAAAACCCAACCTCTTTGCTTAACTTTTCTATTGCTTAGAAGATAAAATAAGATATAAAATAAGATAATTTGTTTTTTGTTTTTGTTGTTTACAAAAGTTTTATTTGGAAGTTTAGATGAACAGACGTTAGTTATAAAATGACATCAAAATATTGCATTAATGGGATTGGTTGTATACAATGAAGGAGGTTATTTAACATCGTATAACAGATGAGGTCATATACAATGAACGAATGTTGATATATATAAAAAAGGAAAAGAAAAAAAAGGTAAGACATGACATAGCATTCACATAGGGTAGTGAGAGAAGATAATAATATTATGTTAAAGACAGTTAGGTTGGGTTCCAATAGGCCCATTTCTTTTGGTGAATATGGATAGTATCATTAAGGGTGTGATAAATCCACTCAGATAGTCTGAGGAGTTCCATTCTATTTATTACTTGTTGCCAGGACAAATTGTTGGATTTCCAATTATAGGCAGTCATCCAGTGTATGGAACTGCATAG
This sequence comes from Aquarana catesbeiana, assembly GCF_042186555.1. NCBI lineage: Eukaryota > Metazoa > Chordata > Amphibia > Anura > Ranidae > Aquarana > Aquarana catesbeiana. Next base: position 942,065,332 of record NC_133324.1, read on the forward strand.
GGAGTGGAACAGTCTCATACAGGGGGTAGGTATGCCCGGTACATTAGCATACAGCAAGCATATCTGAGGGGAAAGGGAGATTTTTTGTCTCAAGGAGTGTTCTATTAAATCAGATGCTTTGTGCCATATACTGTTTATATGGCTGCAGCTCCAAAAAATGTGTAAGAGGGTACCGGAATCCGAGCATCCCCTAAAACAATTGGGGGAGACGGATGGGTAGAAAGTGTGAAGTTTTGAAGGGGTAAGGTACCATCTAGAAAAAATCTTAATTGGAGTTTCTCTAAAAGTGATAGCTCTATTACATTTGCGTAGATTTATTGACATGGAGTGCCAATCCTCAACATCAATCGAGACATCCATATCCTCCTCCCATTTGAGCATCTGAGTGGACTTATCTGGTACTCCAACACAATTAATATAACTATACAACCTGGATATAAGGCCTCTATCTCTAGAGGATAAAATACATATGTGTTCAAAGGTTGTGTATGAGGGGTGTGTTTTTAGTGCAAAATATTTAGCATAGAAGGATTTGATGTGCTGGTATCTTGGGAGTTCATCAGCAGGTAGATTGTGTGTGGCTTGAAGATCGGGGAATGAGGGGGCAGGAGGCGGAGCCTAGCGGAGCAGACATGCATTGTTAGAGCTCCACACCGCTGAGGAGAGAAGAGAAGGACAAAGCGGAGCCTGCAGGCTCAAAAGGTATCCATTTGAACCTTTTTGCCCCAGGGAACAAACTGTGAAAGTTTGGGCAGGAAATATGGTACTGGGAGGAAACCGTGGCAGAAATAAAAATCACCTCACAAAGAGCTCACAGGCACTCACTGCAGCTGAAGCAGCTCCAGTCACCTCACAAGATACAGCATCAGGGCGCTCTCACAGACAGAAAATGTCACAGCAAGACTCTCCATTTGAGTCAGATACAGAACAAATCCTCTCACAAACTTCTCCACAAGCCTCCTCAGTATCCCCAGTAATATTATTACAATTTGAAAAGATGCTTCATAAGGCTTTAAAACAAACCTCAGACCAAATAACAAAAAGCCTAACCAAAGAAATAAGAGAGCTGGGAAACCGCACTGCAGCCTTAGAAATAAAAATGGATGAAATTGAAATTACAACCCAAGAAAATATAACAGAATTGGAACAATTAAAAAAAGAGAATTTAATACTTCAAACTAAGCTCGAAGATTACGAAAATAGAGCCAGACGTTCAAACTTGCGCATAAGGGGAATACCTGAAACTGTGACAGACCTGCAATCTACTATTACTGCTCTATTACAAGAACTAAAGCCAGATATCCCTATTGAACGTTTAGAACTGGACAGAGTACACAGAGCCCTCACAGCCAAAAAGAAAGATGGACCCCCACGTGATATAATCACAAAATTTCATTATTACAGAACGAAAGAACAAATACTAATTGCTGCAAGAGAAAAAAAGGAACTTAATTTTCAAGGACACAATTATCAAATTTTTGCTGACCTATCCCAACTTACTATTACTAAAAGACGATCCATGAAACCCCAACTAATGGAACTGCAACGCCACAACATTATGTATCAATGGGGCTTCCCCTTTTCAGTCAGATTTAACTACCAAGGTACAATTTACAGAAGCAGATCAGCAGATGAACTACAACAAACCCTTTTAAAATTAAATCTGACAGAACCCACAAGCAGCAACACTCCCACACGCAGAAGAATGGCATCATCTTCACCTTCAGGCAGCACCCAGAAAATTTCAGAACAAAATGGGAATCATCATTCTCACAAAAGAGGCCGTTATGCCACATCATCCATGGACCAAGAAGATTCAATGGACTGACATCCTAATTCCTGATATCTCTTCATTTATTATACTAAGAGATGGTTCTCTATAAAAAACCTATATTTATAACTGAATGTAACTGCATTCTGATAGTCACACACTGTGTGGGATCATGTTACATTCCAGTTATATTTCTTATTACTTCTGATTCATATAGCCTTAGAATATATAAGTGAAATAAGGAAATTCTTGTTCAGTTATATATTATCAGGTAATAACAATAGATTTATTACTTTTTAGGACAAATATGTTCAATAATCCAGAAGTAATGGAAGCTTTTTCTTTCTTTTCTTAAAACAAATATATTATTACCTAACTAGTTCCTAGAACTATGTTTTTGTTTATTCTAATCTGAAGCAATACAACCTCAATTTTATGAGTTAACATATCTAAACAGTTACATATGAAGAAAATATGTAATTGTTTACTCTAAAAGGGTTAAAATCCCAAAATAATTCAAACTATCTTCATCAATACCAAAGTTATTAACAGTACCTTTCTAACTGAATTATTTAGCCTAGGGCAAGACTAACCATATACAACCACCCTGGAATAAATAATTTCAACAAAAACTATATTCTGCACTCCAATTAATGAAACATCATTTTGATGTCTTTTGACATAGCACTTCTCTCCTGTAAGCGGAAGATCCGTGTACCCCCATTAGCCCTCCTCATTCTCCCAACCATATTATGTGGGAGTGTGACGAAGGCATTTATTCCCCTGAGAGAGATATTTATTCTCTTTCACGGGTAAATTGTGATTACTTGCAAAAAATAATTTATACAATGTATCATCTAATCACATATGTTTTTTGTTTACTCTTTACTCCAGAATTAACTGGTTTCTTTTCTATCTATTCATCTCTTCAGTCCACACAGGTTGATCTGCGCAGTCAGCTCTGCATAACAAAAAGTAAGTCAAAACTATTTGATCTATTGCCATGGCACCACTGAATATACTTTCCCTGAATGTTCAGGGAATAAATGTCCCTCAAAAAAGGACCAAAGCCTTCCGTACTTTCCATAACAAGAAGGCTCACGTAGTATGCCTCCAAGAAACACACTTCACCAAAGATTCTACTCCAAAATATATTTCTCCTTTTTATCAACAAATTTACACGGCTTCTGCCTGTACCAAACAAAGGGGAACTCTAATTGCATTTCACCGATCCACACCATTCACCTTATCATCAGAAATTAAAGACCCAGAAGGTAGATACCTGATACTCATGGGTTATATAATAGATACAGCAATCACGGTGATTTCCTACTACGCTCCTAACAAACAACCTACACCATTCCTCTCACATATATTACAAGTGATTAATACACACAAAATAGGAACAGTGATAATGTGTGGAGATTCGAACCAGGTCCTCCTCCCATTTCTAGATAAATCACCTTTTACACCATCCAAAATAACCTCTAGATTACCTTTTTCTCAACTTCTTTCCAAATACAATCTGGTAGATTCATGGAGAGAAAGTAACCCAATGAAAAAGAAATTCACTTATTTCTCGCACCCTCATCAAACCTTCACCAGAATAGATCATATTTTTCTAACAATAGGAATGATACCAGAAATTATTGCATCAGATATAATTCCGATTCCGTGGTCTGACCATAATGCAGTATACACTACTATAGCCTCAGCCATACCAAAAGCGCATGACCCAACGTGGTACTTACCGGACATAATGCTCAAACACCCACTACATCAGATGGCCATTGAACAAGCTTTAAAGGAATACATATCAATTAATAATACAACAGACATCTCCCCAATAACACTGTGGGAAGCTCATAAGCCTGTCTTGCGTGGTACAATACAAAGACAAATGGCACTATTTAAACGGGAACGCAAAAATCTAGCAAAAAAACTAGAACTCAATTTTAATGCAGCCTACATATCATTTCAAGATAATCCATCTCAGAGTACAAAATCTCATCTGGAAAAATCTAGATTGGAATACGATCTATTTCTCACTGAGTCAGTTGATAAATCCCTCAAACGCTACAAACACAATTTCTACATGAATACAAACAAACCAGGTACATATTTGGCTCGGGCATTAAATTCAACTAACAAATCTTTCAAACCAATATGTTTGAAATTATCAAAAAATGTTTACACTTGTAATCCAGTTAAAATAGTCCATAAATTTCACTCACATCTCGCAACTTTATACAAGACAAACAATGAACTTAATCCTACAGAGGCTGAATCCTTCTTCTCAAAAATAACCTTACCTGAGTTATCTCAGAATGAAAAAAGCAGTTTGGATGAGCCTATAACTATAGATGAAGTTGCTAACGCCATAAAAGACCTAAAACTTAACAAAAGACCAGGCCCAGACGGCTACTCGGCTTTATACTATAAAACATTCTCAGAAATACTCTCTCCCATTCTCACTGAAACTTTTAACAAACTTCTAGATGGACATTCTTTTCGGCAAGAAACACTAATGGCAATTGTTTGTATGATCCCAAAACCCCTTTCTGATGATACTTCCTGTGTGAATTATCGGCCTATCTCTCTGTTAAACCTCGATATTAAATTATTAGCAAAAATAATAGCAAAACGCCTCAATAGCATTATAGGAAAATGAATACATAGAGATCAAGTAGGCTTCATGCCAAATAGACAGGCAGGCGATAATATACGCAGGGCAGTGTTATTGGCACATATTGCTAAAAAACGGAAAATCCCTTTATGTTTTCTATCTCTCGATATTAAGAGGGCATTTGACACAGTATCCTGGCAATATATGCAATATTCATTACAAAAATGGGGTTTTGGACCCCATTTTTTAACATGGATCAAAGCATTATATAATAAACCCAAAGCCTATATAAAATATGCTGGATACAAATCTGAAGCCTTTAATATCGAAAGAGGTACCCGACAGGGTTGCCCATTATCTCCCTTATTATTTGCCCTTATACTCGAACCCATGGCCCAATACATCAGAACAAACCAAACTATAACTGGCATTGAAGTAGGAGGTATTACACACAAATTATGTATATTTGCAGACGATATATTACTTTTTCTATCATCACCACAGGTCTCTGGTCCTAACTTAATACCAGCTCTTGATGGATTTGCAGCCCTATCCGGCCTTATGATTAATCCTAAGAAATGCCTAGTGCTTAATATTTCACTCACAAACATGGAATTGATCCCGGCTAGGGCTGCACTCCCATTCACATGGGCAGAAAAATCAATCCCATATCTTGGAATTCATTTAACAGCATCTCATTCTGACTTATTCTCAACCAATTATCCTCCTGTATTAAGACAGATCACAAATCTAATAAAACAATGGTCGCAACTTCCTTTATCCTGGATAGGGAAGATTAATGCAATCAAAATGACTATTCTACCCAAATTGCTTTATCTATTCAGAGTCCTCCCTATTCCAATTCCTTCCTATTTTTTGAGAATAGTACAAAAAAGAGCAACTTCGTTTATTTGGGGCTCTTCTAAACCACGTATACCTATACACACACTACATCTTCCCAAAAATAAAGGAGGCCTGGGATACCCTAATTTTACTAACTACTACAGAGCAGCACATTTGGCCAGTCTGTCCAAATACCATGCAAAACAGGAAATCCCATTATGGGTATTTATAGAGGCTTCAGAAAATGACCCTCTATTAATATCAAATTTATTATGGCTTGATCCTAAAGACCGCTTTAAAATTCATAATCCCATAACTAAACACTTCTTATCTCTCTGGGATAAACTAAAAACCAAATATCAGTTACAATCTCCACACAATCCTCTCCTTTCTTTTATCAGAAATCCGGCCTTTTATCCGGCTTGGATCTACCCAAATTCTTTTAAAGCTTGGACAACATCAGGCATTCAGACACTAAATGACTTCATAGCATCTAAATCATTCCTTTCATTCCCATCGCTTAGAGAAAAATATGATCTACCAAACTCTGAGATATTTAGATATCTCCAAATCAAAAATTTCTATACACCATTCCTAAAGGGGGATACACCATTATCCCAATTATCCATTTTTGAATCAATCTGTACAAAAGATCCATTTGCTAAAGGTACAATTTCATCACTTTATAATCAATTATATGGAGTAGCAAATCTTAATAGACCCTCTTACGTTCAGAGGTGGGAGGAGGACCTGGGACGAACTTTAGAAGACACGGACTGGTCTAACATATGGCTCACATCTAAGTCATCTTCACCCAACATCTTAGCACTGGAGACAAATTATAAAGTCCTAACTCGCTGGTACCTTGTTTTCGAGGATGCCCAGAAATAGGCACATATTTACACATATGGTGGACGTGCCCAGTAATCCAAACCTTCTGGAAGGAAGTCTTCGTGATTACATCTAAAATATTTAAAAAAATAATACAACCAGATCCTTATTTAACTTTACTTAATCTAAAACCGGAATGGTTAACACTCTCTCAATTCAAACTTATGATCCAACTAATAACGGCTGCAAAACAAACAGTGGCCAAGGCATGGAAATCTCCTAAATTGGTACTAGCAGAAACAATTCACAGAATGAATAATACAATGTCCCATGCTAAGATGGTTGCCATCGATCAAAATCAAATTCCAAAATTTGAAAAACTTTGGCATCCTTGGATAAAACAACAGTTCCTGTCAAACTTCAATGACTCTGTCCTGTTGCCATGGTAACAGATTAAATGACTTACAGAGACACCCATTCTAAGGCTTCAAAGAGAACTAAAAAGAATAATAAACTAACGAGCGGGACAACCTTGTGGACCATACCTCTACCTTTCAACCCTTTTTCTTCTTTATCTTTCCTTTTCTCCACCTTACGATTAAAGCTCATTATCAGAATTTATTTGACCTATATACACTCTACTTGTAAACAATATGTATAGTAGGTATAAATCATTTAAATACCTACAAAAGTAACTAAGGAAATGATATATATCTTTAATATAGGTTTACGTGAACCCAATGTTTAATATTTGAAATTTCATGATATTTACCTATATAAACCCTACTGTAAAACAATGAGCTTACTTTATAGATCCTTGTAAACTTACTTTATGTATCTTTATAACATTGTATACTCAATAAACTTCTTTTGACAAGGAAGATCGGGGAATGAGATAAATTCCCATTTTTGCTGAAGAGATCTCAGTGTAATTAAATTTTTGTCAATCCAGGTAGAGTAAGATTGTCTGTTATTATAGGCACATATGAATCTAGGATCACCTAAAAAGGAGGCTAAAGGTGGTGTGTCTGAGGAGAGTTTAAAAGTGTCTTTATATTTAGTCCATAACTGATAAAATTGAGTTATTATAATGTTTTGTTTCATAAGTCTGCTATATGAGATAGAGTTGGACCATAGAATTCCCTGTAAATGGAGTGGGAGGATTGAGATGGATTCAAACAACTTCCATGGGGTGTTTATCGAGGGAGTGAACCATTGGGTAAGTTGTGTAAGTCTTGTGGCTAGGTAATAAAGCCATAAATTTGGAAGGCCCAAGCCACCCATAGTATGTGGTCTATGCATTAAAGCATAACTGCATCTTGGTTTTTTATCTGCCCATATGAATGTATTGATTTCTCTTTGAAGAGAAGTCAGTTTAGATTTGGGAACATTGATAGGCAGGGCACGAAAATAGTACAGGAGTTTAGGAAGAATCGTCATCTTGATAGCACATATTCTACCAAGGAAGGAAATATGAAAGGAAGACCATGATTTTAGGAGGGATGTGATGTGTGAGAACAATGGGATATAATTAGATTTATACAGCAGGTTGTAAGATGAGGAGATTGTGACACCTAGGTATTTGAATGAGTTGGAACACCAATCAAATGGGAAATTTTTTAATAATAGGGATTGGAGATTTTGGGAGTAATTAATTGGTAAAGCAGAACATTTATTGGAATTGATTTTGAGGCCTGAGATGGATTGGAAAGATTTAAGTTCTTTTAGGAGGGATGGAATAGAAGTGAGGGGGTCTGTGAGGAATAGAAGAGCATCATCTGCATATAGGCTGAGTTTGAATTCTCTATCACCCTTAGTGTAACCTTTTATATCGATACTATTCCTAATCTTGTGAGCTAAGGGTTCAATTGCCAAAGCAAACAATAGAGGTGAAAGGGGGCAGCCCTGTCTGGTGCCTCTACTGAGGGGGAAAAAATCAGAGTTGTGTCCTGGGAGTCTAATTCTAGTTTGAGGGTTGTGGTATAGTGCGTTGAAACCTTGTAAGAATTTTTCTGAAATTCCATATTTGGGTAATAGATAATTTAGATATGACCAGCTAACGCTGTCAAACGCCTTATGAATATCTAGACTGAGAAGGCATACTTTGTGGGAGGTTAGGTTGGCATCTTGGATAATATTAGTGACTAGTCTAGTATTATCAACTATCTGTCGGCCGGGGATAAAACCGGTTTGGTCTATATGTATTAAATTAGTAATGACTGCTGCTAGTCTGTCTGAAAGCAATCTACCAAAAATTTTTAGATCATTATTAAGGACTGATATAGGTCGGTAGTTTTGGGGTAGAGAGTGGTCTTTAAGTGGTTTGGGGATAAGGGAAAGGTTTGCAAGAAGCATTTCATCTGGAAAATGATTACCATTGAGAATATGGTTAAAGAGTTTGGATAGATATGGGGATAGGAGGGAGGAATATTTTTTATAGTATGAAGATGAGAAACCATCTGGGCCAGGGGCAGTAGATGTTTTAAGAGATTTAATAATTTTGCTTATTTCTGCTTCTCTACATGGTGCATTAAGGGATTCTATTTGAAGAGCATTAAGAGTAGGTAGTTGAATGTTGTCTAGCCATGATTTAGAATGTTGATCAAGAGATGGTTGTGGGCTACTAAGTAGGTCTTTGTAGAAAGAGGAAAAGATTTCCAGCACACCTTGCGGATGAGTGATCATGTTTCCAGAGTGATCTCTAAGCTTATATGTATGAGGGGGTTTATGATCATGGTTGAGTTTCTTGGCAAACATGGCAGAGGGGGAGTTACTGTGTAGTAAGAATTTAGCTTTTGAGAATCTCAAGGATTTTTCTGTGTTTGCTGATAATATTTGATCTAGAGCTTTGCGTTTATCATGAATTTGTTTTGTGATTTCTTGGGTGGAGTTTTGTTGTAACTTGTTATAGAGAAGGTTTAAATCTTTGGTAAGATTTTTTATGTTTGTGAGTTTTTCTCTATTTCTTTTGGCTGCTATGCTGATTAAATGGCCTCTTAGAACTGCTTTGTGAGCTGTCCAGAGGGTTGTGGGGGAGATATCATCAATAGCGTTTTCAGTGAAATAGTTTTCAATATGTGAAGAGATAGTTTGTGTTATTAAAGGGTCAGTTAGAATAGAATCGTTTAGTCGCCAATTGTAGGGGGAAGGAGAGAGACCTATGTGTGATGTTTCAAAGTAGGTAATGTCATGGTCAGACCAGGGGCAGGGATGGATTAGGGCGTTGGAAGAATTAGCCAATAATATTGGGGTACAAAAGATATAATCCAGTCTAGCATAGACATCGTGGGGGTAAGAATAGTGTGTATAGGCCCTAAGCCCTACATTATGGGATCTCCATGAGTCTATAAGTTGAAAATTATTTAAATAACGGTTTATAGATTTGGAGAATGCTTTAGAGGAGGGGGAGGTTTTACTTCTGTCTAGGGATGGGTGTGCAGTTAGGTTAAAATCGCCACCTAGAACTATATGAGGTGAGTTGTATTGGTCAAGCTTATCAAAGAAATTTGTGAAAAAGGTAGATTGAGATTCGTTTGGAGCATAAACTGAAGCTAATGTTATTGCTTTATTATCAACAAAACCTTTGATGATAATATATCTACTATCGACATCTTTATATATGTTTTGTATGTCAAGGATAATGGTGTTGCGTATAAATATGGCTACACCTCTAGTTTTATTGTGGAAGGTGGTGTAATAAAATTGATTGTATGTCTTGTCAAAATAATTGGGATGGTTATTGGATGAAAAGTGGGTTTCCTGCATAAGGATAATATCTACTCCCAATCTTTTATAATGTTGGAAGGCTTTTTTACGCTTGTGAGGTGAGTTAAAGCCCTGGACGTTATGTGATATTACTCTAAGCACCATTATATGTGAGTGGGGTAATCAGCTTATGAAGAGAATCCATCTTAAGCATGAAATATGCTATATATAAAAATATTTTTGGTGTGTGTTTGGTAAACGTAATATTGCTTTTCCTGGAGTAGAAGGGAGCAAAGCAATGTGTGTCTACGAGGAATACTATGTATAGTAGAACATACCATGAGGGTAATGTGCCAAAATAAGAGCAATTATACCAACATTCAGATCTTTGTGGTCGAAAGATGTCATGAAAACTTCCATTTTTTAACAAAATAATGTTTTTTGCCTTAAGGGCAATAAAGTTGTGAAAAAACAAAGTATAAAATAGTAACAAAGGGACAAGAAACATCCTGTCACTAATAAATGAATTAACTTCAAGAGGACAATACAGTCCTATTCCTGCGGGTGCCACCAGGCGCGACAACAAAAATCAGTGGTGCCGCTACTGATAACACAAGCAGGGTGGGGGACAATCCAGCGGCGGCGGATGTCACAGGCCTTATTATTGAGATAATTTAAAGTTTTAAATACAAAACCATATAATGTAACCAAGGGGGGAGATGAAGGATGCAAAGAATGGGGAGGGGAGAGGGGGAGGAAGGGGGGGAGGGGAAGGGGAAGGGAGGGGGGAGGGGGGGAAGGGGTAAGGTACCAGATGGGAGGCGATATTGTCACATCCTGTCGCGAAGATATGTATGAGAGAAATTAATAAACTTATAGCTCTAAACGAGGGAGGAGGTTTAAAGTGAAAGTCAGTTTAGACAAATAAAATGAAGAGAAAAAAAAAAAAAAAAATTTTTTTTCCTTTTTTTTCCTTTCTTCTTTTCTTCCCCCTCTTTCCTTTTTTTCCCCCCTCCTTCCCCCTCCTTTTTTAAAATCATAGAAAGTCCCTCTCTTTTCTTCCTTTTTCTTCTTCATTCTTTTATCTCAAAATCGGAGGGGGATATATGTTGCTGGGGATTTCTCGACTACGTCCGGGGGGGAAAAAGAAAAAAATAGATAAAAAATTTTCCTGAGGGAGGAGGAAGGGTCTTGGGATTCCGATTCTAGAGGAAAAACAATTTAAGATGCCAATTGGATAAGAACAAACTTGATGGCAGTCAATTGGACCATGTTGTGTGAGCATGAAGATCCATTTTCAAAATGGAAAAAAGAAATAAAGAAAAAATAAGTCACTTCCCTCTGTCTACCTTACGGGGGGAAAGAAATTCCTATACAACAGAAGATTGAAAATGTGTTGTATGTGGTCATGAGGGGTCCTCTTGAAATGGTTGACGCCATCTTCTTTGGTTGTTTGCGATTCGTCTGGAAGAAGGAGTGGACCAGATTGGGGAAGGTCTAGGAGATGATGGGAATCTGTTGGGTGGTTCTGGGTCTAGAAGGCCCAACTTTACAAGCAATTCTTTGCCTTCAATTATATTGTAGACTGTGTATGTGGATCCATTGTATGGGATAGTGAGCTTGAATGGAAAGCCCCATCTATATTTTATTCTTGCTGCTTGTAAGATGCTAGTGACGTCCTTCATCCTGCGTCTTCTATCCAGTGTAGCAGGGGAGATATCTGGGTATATCTGCAGCTTTTTACCATCAAGAGAGATGTCAGGAGTGTTTCTTGCAGCATGTATGATGTCCTCTTTGATCAGGAAGTCTTTCATGCACATGACAATATCTCTGGGTGGCTTGTCTGGGGTGGGTTTGGGGCGCAATGCCCTGTGGATCCTATCACAAACAAAAGCTGATAAAGGTTTATCTGGTAGAAGGTTATGAAATATTTTAGAAACTGTAGGCATAAGGTCCGTGACCGACTCTGGAACGCCGCGTAATCTGATGTTATTGCACCTATTTCGGTTATCAAGATCTTCAACCTGGGCTTGCATAAATGCAAAGCTGTCTGCTAATGTTTCATAATCTTTCCTTAGATCATTATGGGCAAGCGACAGTTCATCATGTTTTGTTTCTAGTATGTCGGTACGAGTGCCAATGCTAGCAATCTCTTGTGACAGGGCTGTAGTGGATTTATGGACCTCACTTTCAATCTTGTCCACTAACTTTTCAAAAATGGTAGTCAGACTAGCATCTAAGTCAGCTTTGGAGAGGGGAGATGTGTACTCACTGATCCCAGCGTTAGATGAAAGACTGGATGGGATGGATGCAGATTTCCTTGAGGCCGCCTGTGAGCTGGCGCCGGCGCCATCTTGAGACATTCTCCTGTGCTTTCTGTCTGCAGCGTCCAGCAGAAAGTTAGTTAAGTGGTGTTTGGAGCGTTTAAAATGTCCCGAATCTCTTCCAGGCATGGACCGCTGTGTCCTCTAGCAGTTGGTGTCACTTTCGCCTGGGAATGAGCGATGTAGCCCTGGTGTTTTAGGCCCGTGATAACCGGGACCGACGGAGCTGTGATCACCCACATCCATTCCGCATCGCGCCGCGCATGCGCCCCTTCAAAATAAGATAATTTGTACGTGTATTGTGTGGATTTTGTCAGACGCTGCGAGGTGAGGTGGCGTCCACCATTGTATTATTATGGGTCAGCTTTCAGGGAAGAAGATTCCCCCTCCAGATGCAGGAGAGACATGTAAATGTTATGTAGCCAGAATATGTGGAACTGATTATGTGTATATTAACCCATGGATAGATAATCTGGCGGGATGGACTGAAACCATGAGGAGTAGTAACCCGTTTCCCGGACAGGGCGAAAATGATACTTTTCACATGGATATGATTAAAGGCCTCTGCTTGGGAGATAGGGAAGCCTTCCCATATTATACGGGAGACCCCCAATGGGATAAGGTTATTGTATGCCCCCTACTAGAGAGTGGATAAGAAAATAAGAAAGAAATGTCCAAATCCAAAGGACAAGGAAGCCCCGGGGTTACATGATTGTGAGAAGAGACTTAAATCAGGTTTCCCATCCCTAGTTCCATGTGCACTAGCTCTTGCGCCCTGCCACGCTCCTGTGCCCCGCCACCTCCACCTTCTGTACCGCAGCCAAACAGGGGATCACCTAAACAAATATACCCCTCATTCTCAAAAGAGGATATGGAGTTTTTGGCTGCATTTGCAGCAGTCCGTCCATTTGAGAATAGAGTGCCACCCGCAGAGGCACCTGCTCTCCCTGCACCCGTTCCACAGCAGGGTGCAGTGGTGGATCAGGCACTGCCTGTGGTCCTACCAAAACCACAGGTTGCTGTCCCAATAGATCAGCCACCACCTATAGTTTCACAAATACAACAGCCAACTGGTGCTGCTTCCTCCAATATGGATGAGGAATTACCCAAGGCTGAAAAGACACCTGCGGAGGAACATAAACCAAAGATGCCCCGCGGACACCATAGAGAAGATCCTGCCCAAACTAGGAGTATAACGCAGAAGTTAAAACAAGCTGCCGAGGGTCAGAGTACAAAACACGCAGTTTTAAAACAGGCAGCTGACAGAGAGCAGCCAGAGAAAGAAGAGGAAGTAACTACGCAGTTAGTTCTGCAGAATTTTCCTTTCATGACTGTGGGTGATGTTCTGGTAATAAAGTCTATTGATATTGAGGATATTAATCGTATTATCAAACATTGCCCCAAACCTTCCACATCAGCTTTGGGGGCGATAACTTATTTAAAGAAAGCTTGTAAGGGTAGAAATTATACACAGGAAGATATAAGGATTATTATAGACAGTTTGGTGGGAACTACCTCCCCTTGGGATTGGACTAAAGTGCCCACCATAAATGTCCTAGAGGCACCCACCACCAAGGCAGAGGCTTATTCATTAAACACTGTTGAAGGAAGGAACCTTATGTGGGAAGATCTAGAGAAGGAAATGAAAAGGGTTTTCATTAATAAGTCATCACTCCCTACTGCAGTAGCTTGCAAACAAAAATCATCAGAGTCAGTGTTGGAATTTTGGAAAATATTTCAGGAAGTCTGAACACAAGATGCCGGACTTAACACTCAAGATGAAATGCACAGTCTTCTAATACAGACTTATCTTAGCAACCTGACCCCTAAATATGCACTCACTGTGAGACAGCAGATTTCAGACTGGGCTACAAAGAGTATGACTGATTTTCAAAAAACATTGACTGAAAAAGATGCAGCGGGATGTTTTGACATCCCAAACAAACACCAGTACCGACACATTATCAGGATAATTTCTCAGGAAATCAAAGGGGAAACTTTTACAAGAAAAGGGGACAGAACAGAGGGGGTTATAGAGGTGGATATAGGGGAAGAGGACAGCCACAAAGAGGGGACTTCCAGCAAAGGCAACCTAAGACAGGGTGTTTTAACTGCGGAGACCCGGGACATTGGAAAGCTCAATGCCCCTGGCATGACCAGGAGTGTATAAATTCAGGGCCACCCGCTGCCCCCACTCCCCCTCAGGCATCAACCCCAGTACAGCAGCAACATGGTGTTAAGTATCCCATTTCTTGGAAACAACAGCAGTCACAATGAAGCTGCCCGGAAGGTAGTATCCCGGCATTTCCACTTGTCTCTCATTCTTCTCATGAACAGCCTATAGTTTCATTGCTTGTAGACGGGCATGAGGTACCATTCTTGCCCGATAGTGGAGCGACATGTAGTACCAATAGCAAGGATTTTTATAGGGGAGAGATCGTGGATGCTGAGCCTTCAATGGGAATAAATGGGATACTCACCAAAATTTTTAAAACACCCCCACTTTCACTAAGCACCCGTACTGGTGCTGATTGTGATCTTCAACATTGTTTCAGAATTGTTCCTGATTGTCCCGTGAGTCTCTTGGGAAGGGATTTGCTGGGAAAATTAGGTATTACAATGAAAATTACTGCAAAAGGAGGGTTATATGTAAAATCTGACAAGCTTCATCTTTTTACATTGCTCTCACACCCAGAAGAGGAAGATGTCAAATTGAGTGAGGAGGGAGTATGGGCAGTGAATCCTCTTGATGTAGGGTTCATTTCCTGTACGTCCTATAAAGCCACTTTGAAACCAGGAGCTTTACCTGTGTATCATAAACATTACCCCATATCCAGAGAAAAAGAAGAGGGTATAGAGCCCATTGTGGAGGATTTCTTGAAGAAAGGTATTTTAAAATTAATCATCTCTCCTTAAAACACTCCTATCAACCCTGTTAAAAAGCCGGATTCCAGTTACTGGTTTGTACAGGACCTTAGGGCCATAAACAACTTAGTGGTACCAATTGCTCCAATAGTGCCTGATGTGCCATCATTGCTCACCTCCATACCATCCGATGCTGAGTATTTTTCTGTAATTGACCTCTGAAATGCATTTTTTTCAATTCCTGTGGATGAGGAGACACAGCCACTCTTTACATTCCGATTTAAAAATCGGACGTTGACCTGGTGTAGATTGCCCCAGGACTATATAGACTCACATGTTGTCTATTCTATTGTCCTCCAAACCACTCTTAGAGCTTGGACACCTGAACATGGTTCAGTCTTGCTGCAGTACGCGGATGATCTGCTACTCTGCAGCTTGACAAGGGAGGCCGCCATGGAGAATGGGAGAAATCTTTTGAAATGTCTTTTTGAAAGTGGTCATAAAGTGTCAAAGAAAAAGTTGCAATGGTGTCAGAAAACATTTGAATATCTAGGGTTTGTTCTCACAAAAGGAGAAAGAAGAATCAGTCATAAAAGAGCTACGGCTCTGATGGGTCTGCCCCGCCCACTCAACAGGAAGGACATGCTCAACTTCCTAGGTATGATTGGATACTGCCGCCAATGGATACCTGACTGCTCTTACTGTGACAATCTCCTGAGACAGGCCACAGGTTCAGATATGCCGGACTGAGTTAAATGGACAGATGAAATGTGTAATGCTTTTGTGTATTTGAAAAATGCTATGGTAACAGCCCCAGGACTCGGCCTTCCCAATTATAATGTGATGTTTTATTTGTATGCCGGGGAAAACTGTACAACGATGGCAGGTGTCCTCGCTCAGGAGCATGGAGGCCCTGTTGCTTTTTTCTCAAAGGTGGTACCGGTACCAGTTCAGGGCATGCCCGCATGTTTCAGAGCTTTAGCATCTTGTGCTATGGTGGTCGAGATGGCTGCAACTTTCACTTTGGGCCATGATACTACCTTGTATACTACTCATAATGTGTCCACATTACTGGGGAATATACATATGCAACACATGTCCGCCCAAAGGTTGAGCGGCTATGAGGTGATACTGTTGTCAAATCCAAAATTTCATATTAAATATGCTTCCCCTAATGCAGGCCCAGCTCCAATTTTAAATGCCCTGCTAGGATTAAAAGGAGAGCAGGATGAGGTGGTGCCACAACATGACTGCACCAACCTCATTCACCAAGACACATCTCCCAGACCTGACTTGTCCCCTACTGCTTTGCCAAATGTGAAAAATGTGTATGTGGATGAATCTTGTTCTAGGCCGAATGATCACACATATCATGCAGGATATGCGGTTGTGCAACTTCCAGATGTCATACTTGAGGCCAAATCTATCCCATATCAATCAGCACAAGCTGCAGAATTGATTGCACTCACCAGGGCATGCCAAATATTTGAAGGTCAAGATGTGAACATTTACACTGACTGCAAATATGGATCTGGCGTGGTATATGACTTTGGTGTCATATGGAGTAGGCGGGGTTTCATTGCAGCTGATGGAAAAAGCATCTCTCATTCCTCTCTAGTTGTGTCATTGTTAAAAGCCATTCAGTTGCCTAGAACTCTTGCCATAATACATTGCAGAGCACATACAGGCCAACAAACAGAGGTAGCTAGAGGAAATGCCCTAGCTGACTCAGCAGCCAGACAAGAAGCTCTCTGAATTACCTTGTTTTGACCATGTACTGTCTGACCTACAAGATTAAGCCTCAGAAGTCAACATGAGAGATTGGGAAAAAGTAGGTGCACAAATAGATCCAAAAACAGGACATTTGTGGAAAGAGGGGAAGGTATGTATACCAATGGCAAGTGCATCACTTTTTATTGCCCAGTATCATGGAATAGGTCACAGAGGCTGGAAGGCAACTTGTGAATTACTAGGCAAGGATTTTTACATTTCAGGTCTCCCCTGGTTGACAAGGGATTATGGGGCTGATTTACAAACATGTTGGCGCATTTGCGTGTGCAGGAATAGTTATTGCGACATGGCGCATACTTAAACAAATAGAAACCAGCTGGTGACTTGCGCCGGATGCGCGGAATCGTTGCACACATGGGAGCAGACACATTCTTAAATACAGAACAGACATCGGGCACTTGCTCATTGAAATGCTGATCATGTTAATGAGCTTTTCCTTATCACATGGAGAATATTGCTTCCAGTTTTATTCCATTCATTAATTTATTTTTGAAACAACTCAATAATCATTCTAGAGATCTTCCTCCAATCAACAACTGTGCAGATATTCCCTGGACTTGGAATGTGAAATGTCATAATTGTCAAAATGTAATTGTGTGCATTTTATGGTGATAATCTATAATCATTGGTGGACCTGAAACTTCCATGAAAACATCTTCAATACATGTCTGTGTATTATGCATTCTGGACAATTCATTTCCCCATACACTGTGCAATGTGATTGGATGATATATAAATCTACTCATCTATCTGAGCAATTATTTCCCCATACACTGTGCAATCTGATTGGATGACATTTAAATCATTTGTCTGAGCAATTCTTTCCCCATACACTGTGCAATGTGTAAAGGGTTAATACCCAAAAAGAGAAAGCAGCTTGTGTCTGGTGGTGTAGCTGATTAGTAACTCCTATTCAGAATGTGTCAGCACAATACCAGATGCAGTTCCGTGCGGTTTTTTCTGCACTGAGGCCCCATTCACACTAGTGCGTTTTTTGATGCATTTTGCATTTTGCAGAAATGCACGGGAATTTTTTAACATGGGTTCCTATGGAACATGTTCACATCAATGCTTTTTTGTATCTCAGCGTTTTTGGAAAGGGTCGGGGACTTTTTTTCATGCAAAAAGCAGCGTTTTGCATGTAATGGTTTTCAATGGACAAGCATCAAAAACGCAAGTGCTGCGTTTTTGCAGCGTTTTTGATGCGTTTTTGATGCGTTTTTGGTGCGTTTTTGCCGTTTTTTTTTTTTTTTTTTTATTTTTTTTTTTTTTTGTAATTTTTTTTTAAGACTGTAAAAAAAAATGAAAAAAAAAAAAAAAAAAAAAAAAAAAACGCAAAACGCAAATCGCGGCAAAAACGCGGCAAAAACGCTGCAAAAACGCGGCTCAAAAACGTGGCAAGCATGAAAAAAAAACCTCCAAAAACGCTCAAAAGCAACATGCATAGGTGTGAATCCAGCCTTAGGCTGGATTCACACCTATGCATTTTTAGTGCTTTTTGCATTTTGCAGATTTGCACTACAGAACATGTTCCATAGGAAACAATGTTAAATGGACTGTACTGCAAATCAGCAAAATGCAAAAAGCACTAAAACTGCATAGGTGAGATTCAGCCTCAGGGCCAGTTCACACCAGATGCAGTTCCATGCTGTTCCATTTTTTCTGCACCAATACAGTCAGTTCCGGTCAGTTTCTGCACCAGAAACTAACTGCATGGTGTGAACTAGAGCCATTGGAATACATGGAAAACACTGTGCATGCATTTTTAGTGCAGAACAAAGTGCACGGAACTGCGTCTGGTGTGAACTATCACTAAGGCACTCGATTCACACTTATGCATGTTGCTTTTGAGCGTTTTTGGAGGTTTTTTTTTCATGCTTGCCACGTTTTTGAGCAGCGTTTTTGCGGCGTTTTTGCGGCGTTTTTGCCGCAATTTGCGTTTTGCGTTTTTTTTTTTTTTTTTTTAGAGTTTTTTTTTACAGTCTTAAAAAAAAAAAAAAAAAAAAAAACGGCAAAAACGCATCAAAAACGCACCAAAAACGCATCAAAAACGGTGCACTTGCGTTTTTGATGCTTGTCCACTGAATTCTATTACATGCAAAACGCTGCATTTTGCGTGAAAAAAAGTCCCTGACCCTTTCCAAAAATGCAGAGAAACAAAAAGGCATTGATGTGAACATGTTCCATAGGAACCCATGTTAAAAAGTTCCCGTGCATTTCTGCAAAATGCAAAATGCATCAAAAAACGCGCTAGTGTGAATGGAGCCTTAAAATGCATGCAGTGTTTTCCATGTATTCCAATGGCTCTAGTTCACACCATGCAGTCAGTTTCTAGTCAGTTCCGGTGCAGAAAAAAAGTGCTCGGAACTGCATCTGGTGTGAATTGGCCCTCAGAACTTTAGTGCTTAAAGAAACCAAAGGTATAGAGACAAAATTCTCCGATTACACCAACTTGAATCAGAATATCACAATCACTTCCTACAATTCCAAATAGGGATGACCTGAACACCCCCCTGTTTGGTTCGCACCAGAACATGCGAACAGGAAAAAAGTTTGCTCGAACACGCGAACACCGTTAAAGTCTATGGGACACGAACATGAATAATCAAAAGTGCTAATTTTAAAGGCTAATATGCAAGTTATTGTCATAAAAAGTGTTTGGGGACCCGGGTCCTGCCCCAGGGGACATGGATCAATGCAAAAAAAGTTTTAAAAACGGCCGTTTTTTCAGGAGCAGTGATTTTAATAATGCTTAAAGTCAAACAATAAAAGTGTAATACTCTTTAAATTTCATACCTGGGGGGTGTCTATAGTATGCCTGTAAAGGGGCGCATGTTTCCCGTGTTTAGAACAGTCTGACAGCAAAATTACATTTCGAAGGAAAAAAACCCATTTAAAACTACCCGCGGCTATTGCATTGCCGACAATACACATAGAAGTTCATTGATAAAAACAGCATGGGAATTCCCCACAGGGAAACCCCGAACCAAAATTAAAAAAAAAATGACGTGGGGGTCCTCCTAAATTCCATACCAGGCCCTTCAGGTCTGGTATGGATATTAAGGGGAACCCCGGCCAAAATTTAAAAAAAAAAAAATGACGTGGGATTCCCCCTAAATTCCATACCAGACCCTTCAGGTCTGGTATGGATTTTAAGGGGAACCCCGCGCCAAAAAAAAAAAAAAAAAACGACGTGGGGTCCCCCCAAAAATCCATACCAGACCCTTATCCGAGCACGCAACCTGGCAGGCCGCAGGAAAAGAGGGGGGGACAAGAGTGCGCCCCCCCCGAACCGTACCAGGCCACATGCCCTCAACATTGGGAGGGTGCTTTGGGGTAGCCCCCCAAAACACCTTGTCCCCATGTTGATGAGGACAAGGGGCTCATCCCAACAACCCTGGCCGGTGGTTGTGGGGGTCTGCGGGCGGGGGCTTATTGGAATCTGGAAGCCCCCTTTAACAAGGGGACCCACAGATCCCAGCCCCCCCCTGTGTGAAATGGTAAGGAGGTACTTACCCCTACCATTTCACTAAAAAACTCAAAAATGTTAAAAATGACAAGAGAGTTTTTGACAATTCCTTTATTTAAATGCTTCTTCTTTCTTCTATCTTCCTTCATCTTCTTCTGTTTCTTCCTCCGGCGTTCTCGTCCAGCATCTCCTCCGCGGCGTCTTCTATCTTCTTCTCCTAGGGCCGCTCCACACCCATGGCATGGGGGGAGGCTCCCGCTCTTCTCTTCATCTTCTTCTTCATCCTCTTCTCTTCTTCCTTCTTCTCTTCTTCATTTTCTTCTCTGGGCCGCTCCACATCCATGCTGGCATGGAGGGAGGCTCCCGCTGTGTGACGGCGTCTCCTCATCTGACGGTTCTTAAATAACGGGGGCGGGGCCACCCGGTGACCCCGCCCCCCTCTGACGCATGGTGACTTGACGGGACTTCCCTGTGACGTCACGGGGAATGCCACAGGGAAGTCCCGTCATGTCCCATGCATCAGAGGGGGCGGGGTCACCGGGTGGCCCCGCCCCCCGTTATTTAAGAACCGTCAGATGAGGAGACGCCGTCACACAGCGGGAGCCTCCCTCCATGCCAGCAAGGGTGCGGAGTGGCCCGGAGATGAAAATGAAGAAGAGAAGAAGAGAAGAAGGAAGAAGAGAAGAGGATGAAGAAGAAGATGAAGAGAAGAGCGGGAGCCTCCCCCCATGCCATGGGTGCGGAGCGGCCCGAGGAGAAGAAGATAGAAGACGCCGCGGAGGAGATGCTGGACGAGAACGCCGGAGGAAGAACCAGAAGAGCCAGAAGAACCAGAAGAAGATGAAGGAAGATAGAAGAAAGAAGCATTTAAATAAAGGAATTGTCAAAAACTGTCTCTTGTCATTTTTAACATTTTTGACAGTTTTTTAGTGAAATGGTAGGGGTAAGTACCCCCTTACCATTTCACACAGGGGAGGTGGTGGGATCTGGGGGTCCCCTTGTTAAAGGGGGCTTTCAGATTCCGATAAGCCCCCCGCCCGCAGACCCCCACAACCACCGGCCAGGGTTGTGGGGATGAGGCCCTTGTCCTCATCAACATGTGGACAAGGTGTTTTGGGGGGCTACCCCAAAGCACCCTCCCAATGTTGAGGGCATGGGGCCTGGTACGGTTCAGGAGGGGGGGCGCACTCTCGTCCCCCCCTCTTTTCCTGCGGCATGCCAGGTTGCGTGCTCGGATAAGGGTCTGGTATGGATTTTTGGGGGGACCCCACGCCGTTTTTTTTTTTTTTTTTTTTTTGATGCGGGGAACCCCACGTCATTTTTTTTTTTAATATTGGCCGGGGTTCCCCTTAATATCCATACCAGACCTGAAGGGCCTGGTATGGAATTTAGGGGGACTCCCACGTCATTTTTTTTTTAATTTTGGTTCGGGGTTTCCCTGTGGGGAATTCCCATGCCGTTTTTATCAATGAACTTCTATGTGTATTGTCGGCAATGCAATAGCCGCGGGTAGTTTTAAATGGGTTTTTTTCCTTCGAAATGTCATTTTGCTGTCAGACTGTTCTAAACACGGGAAACATGCGCCCCTTTACAGGCATACTATAGACACCCCCCAGGTACGAAATTTAAAGGGATATTACACTTTTATTGTTTGACTTTAAGCATTATTAAAATCACTGCTCCTGAAAAAACGTCCGTTTTTAAAACTTTTCTTTGCATTGATCCTTGTCCCCTGGGGCAGGACCCGGGTCCCCAAACACTTTTTATGACAATAACTTGCATATAAGCCTTTAAAATTAGCACTTTTGATTTCTCCCATAGACTTTTAAAGGGTGTTCTGCGGCATTCGAATTTGCCGCGAACACCCCAAATTGTTCGCTCGGAATTCGGCGAACTTGCGAACAGCCAATGTTCGAGTCGAACATGAGTTCGACTCAAACTCAAAGCTCATCCCTAATTCCAAACTAGCCCAACTGAAGCTCATAAAATAATGCTAGAAAAGACTAAACTTGAACTAGCCCTACTCCTGGCTGAAGCGGCTAAGACTATCCACAGATCTAATCATACGATTTATACCAAAGCAAACAAACCAGACACATACCTGGCCTTACGCCTTCACAGACCAGACCGTGTCCGTGTCCCTATCAGACTCAGACTGACTAAAGATAACGTAACTAGTAATCCGATTAAAATTCTCTCCGAATTTCGTAAACAATTAGCAAATCTGTATGAGCCCAAATCAGCGTTTTCGCTGAATCAGGCGGAAAAACTCCTCTGTAATCTTCCAATTCCTACGTTATCCAATGCTAGTCGTGAACTAATGGAGAGCACGATCACTACGGAGGAAGTCTTTTCAGCCATCAAGTCGCTCAAACCCCATAAACGCCCAGGCCCGGACGGCCTCCCGAGCCTTTATTATAAAAATTTGCAACTGAATTAGCCCCCCTTCTTACCAACTCCTTTAACGCTATACTTAAACAGCACTCCTTCGGCAGAGACACATTGACAGCACTTATATCGATGATCCCGAAACCAAACACGGACGCCACCTTATGGTCCAACTATAGGCCAATTTCACTTTTAAATGTGGACATCAAGATCCTGGCCAAAATTTTAGCCCTAAGCCTTGATCCCATTATAGGGGGATTGATCCATAAAGACCAAGTAGGTTTCATACCTAAATGGCAAGCGAGTGATAACATTCGCAGAGTAATCCTCCTACAACACTTAGCCCGCTCACGTAAAATCCCGATGCACTTCCTTTCCCTAGATATCCGGAAAGCTTTTGACACAGTCTCTTGGCCCTATTCATTTTATATTCTCCAACTTTGGGGCTTCGGCCCACACTTTCTGGGGTGGATCAATGCACTATACAATCATCAACAGGCGTACGTACATTATTCAGGATTCCGTTCAGATCCCTTTCCAATTCTACGAGGAACCAGGCAGGGCTGTCCTTTATCCCCCATATTGTTTGCGCTCGCGATCGAACCCTTAGCTGCACTGATAAGGAATAACTCTGATATCCGAGGCTTGGAGATTGCTTCAACCTCGCATAAACTGTGTCTCTTTGCTGATGATGCTCTCATGTTCATCACATCTCCCCATACTACCCTCCCAATCCTACTGCACACCCTGGATAGGTTTGCTCGGGTCTCGGGGCTAGAAATCAACCAAACCAAATTGAGGGCTCTCAGTGTGTCTTTGCCGCAAGCTGATATAGATATGCTACGCCAAAATTTTCCTTTTCACTGGTCCACCACATCTATTCCCTATTTAGGGATTAAACTGAGGAGCGATCCATCCCACTTGTTCCAATACAATTATCTCCCAATGCTAACCCAACTAACTTCTCTTCTTAATCTTTGGTTACCCTTATGTGTCTCCTGGCTCGGACGCATTGCAGCTGTTAAAATGTCCTTACTACCGAAATTGTTATATTTATATAGAGTACTCCCTGTCACGGTCCCTCCTTATTATCATAGGTTCATACAAAATAAAGTCTTTAAATACATCTGGGGCCCCACAAGACCCAGAGTGACTAGATCCGTTCTTCTCCGTAACAAGCTCAATGGAGGCCTTGGTATTCCAAATTTTCTACATTATTATCATTCTGCAAGGCTGGCTCAGACTACTCTCTATCACTCGAAACACGAAATACCACTCTGGGTCAGCCTTGAAGCTATTGACTCATTTCCGATTACTATAACTAATTTGCTATGGCTTTCCCCAGCATCACGAGGCCCCATAACCAATCCACTCACACAACACACACTCAAACTCTGGGATAAATTGAAGATACCCTTCAAACTGATCTCCCCACACTCCTCCCTCTTGTCTTTCCTAGGTCACCCTCAATTTTATTCAGCCTACACTGAACCAACATCATTTCAGTCCTGGGTGCAGGCGGGCCTGACTCGCATATTTGATCTAGTTAACAGTGATACTATTAAATCCTTCGCCAGTATCCAAGCACAAGCGCAGCTCCCCAGTAGAGAATGTTTCCGTTATCTCCAAACTGCTCACTTTGCCCAAACAACAATAAAATCTTTCTCTGGGCTGGATACTTTGACAGAGTATGAAGCCATGTGCGATTCGGACCCACATGCCCCAGGAATTATCTCCCGACTCTATGCCCATCTCACTACACCACCCTCGAGCCCCCCCCACTTACGCGCAACGAAGGTTAAAAGACTTAGAAATTAATATTGAAGCGGAGGACTGAGTGACTATCTGGACCAACACAAAAAACTCATCCCAAAACATTATTGCCTCAGAGGCAAACTACAAAGTGTTGATGCGATGGTATCTAGTCCCGGCCAGAATTGCTAAATTTTTACCTGAATTTTCCCCAAACTGTTTTAGGGGATGCGGTGACAGAGGTACACACTTGCACATCTGGTGGACATGCCCACTGGTGCAGCGCTTTTGGGAAACTATATTCCAAATGGCATCTACCCTCCACCAAGTCACCCTAAAACCCAACCCAGCGACAGCTCTGTTCAATCTCATTCCACAAGATTACACAAGAGCACAGCTTCGCCTCCTCCTTCAGCTATTCACTGCAGCTAAGCAAACGATTGCTAAGGCATGGAAAACACCCACACTCAGTATAGCTGAAATGAAAAATAGGATCACCCAAGCAATGGTACATAGCAAGATCGAAGCGAAAATTCTAGATAAAGTCTCTCAGCACGCCAAAATCTGGCAACCATGGATTGAGCACTTCCTGCCAGCTGGTGTTGACGAACACCTATTGGGATTCTGAATCTGTTTCTACCTAAACCTAAGATCTCGACACCACACCTCTGCCCATGCGGCTCGGCCGACCCACGTCCCCTCTTGCTCCTCTTCTTTCAATCTGCTCTTACCCCCCCTCCCCCTCTTTCTTCTTTCTCTCTCCTTTCTTCTTCTATTAATACTATTACTATACTATACTATAGTATTTTTTGGCTTGGAAATTAATTAGAACCCTCAAACATTATATATATTTTTAGCAGAGTACAATGGATATCATTGCAATCATTTTTTCACATTGAGGCGTTTTGCAGGTGCTAAAAATAGTGCCTGCAAAGTGCCCTGAAAGAGCGGCTCCATTCACTCCAATATGAAAACCTCGAGGGCTTTCACACTGGAGACACAGCAGCGGCTGTTTCAGGGCGCTTTGCAAGCACTATTTTTAGCGCCTGTAAAATGCCTCAGTGTGAAAGGGGTCTTTATGTATAATCTGTGGCATGTAAACTCCCCCTCAATGTAAACCCAAGATAACAAAAAAACAGGGAAAGTCTTTGGGGTTGATTTACTAAAGGTAAAGCCACTTTGCACTACAAGTGGAGTTGGTGGAGATCTGAGGGGGCCATGCAAGGAAAATAAAAAACAGCATCTTTGCTTCTACATGATTGGATGATAAAATCACCAGTGCTTCCCCTCAGATTTTCAGCGACTACACTTGTATTGCAGAGTGGATTTGCCTTTAATAAACCCCAAAATACCTAATAATTTGGGGTGTACACAACAAAGTGCTAGAGTGCAATTTGCCTAATGGGGACACTAGTTAGAGTGACCTGTGTGTCCCCAAAGAAAGGCATTGGTAGAGTTTTACCCTCACTTCCTGTTTAGCTATGTGACAGGAAGTGAAGCCAATTTTAAGAAAAGGGACACAAAGCCCAACCTAAAAAAGACAAGCAGGGGTTCTAACACTCGCTTGTTTTCCCTCAAATGCCCAAAATTAGAATAGGATTGTCTGGCGCTCGATTTTAGTTCAGTGCTCTAAATCAGTGCTTCTCAACCCTGTCCTCAAGTACCCACAACAGGCCATGTTTGCAGGTTTTCCTTCATCTTGCACAGGTGCTTTAAATCAGTCAATGGCTTTGTATTTTGGACAGCTAGTTTAGCCAAGATAAAATTCCCTAAACATGTCCTGTCGGGGGTACTTGAGAACTGAGGCTGAGAACCACTGCACTAAAGTGGAAAATGTAATACTTACCTCTCTGTAATATCTTTCCTGATGCCTATCCATGGCAGCATATACACAATCCATACATATGCTACCATGAAGACACCAGGAGAGTAACTTAGACAAAGGACACATTTTTGAGATTTTCCATGCCAATCAGCCTAGTTAAAGCGGGAGTCCCGCAAATTTTTTTTTTAAGTCAGCAGCTGCAAATACTGGAGCTGCTGACTTTTAAAATAAGGACAATCACCTGTCCCGGGGTCCAGCGATGTCGGCACCCGAGACCGAACCGTCCCTCGGTCCTCGGGTGCTGCCACCGCCATTCTCAGTGAGGGAATCGAAGTGAAGCGTTGCGGCTTCACTTCCCGGTTCCCTACTGCGCATGCACGAGTCGCACTGCACATTCGCAATGGTCCCCGCTGTCTCTGGGACCTGTGTGTGTCCCAGCAGACAGCACGGGGGGTAGGGACAGGAGGGGGAATAGACTCCCGTGGAGTCTACGCCGGAAGTAGGTGCAAATACCTGTCTTATACAGGTATCTGCATCCCCCTCCCCCCTGAATGGTGCCAAATGTGTCACTGGAGGGGTCGGGTTCCGAAAAGCGGAGGTTCAATTTTTGTGTGAACCTCCGCTTTAAATGTAAGATTCTGCCTCGCTCTCTGTGGCGTGACGTATCCACTGGGCATGCGCAGTTCGTCGTATGCATTTTTCGACGAGAGACAAGCCACGGGAGCGCGCGGAAAGAGAAAACTGACGTAAGAGAAAACTCCACAGGGAACACTGACGTAAGGAAGAACTCTGCAGGGAACACTGACGTAAGGAAGAACCCCGTTGGCTTAATAATGTCAGCTGCAACACCGCATCCAGCCCAGCCCCCAACACATCCCTAGGCTGCTCTAGAGAAAGGGGGCAAGCGCCATGCTTAAGCAGTGTATTTGTCAGGGAAGCTTGGATTGACACAGCGGTGCCAGCGGGAGGGCCAAGGTCTGTGCTTCCAGAGGGGGGCGGGGCCCTGAATAGCTATGTATGTGTAAGTGACCTACACTGCAGTTTAAGAAAGCCCATCAGAGATCCCGTTCCCAAGAGCTTGCAATCTATTAAAATGACATACAGTTTATCTCTGTTTACTTTTTGTTCTTTTGACAAGTGTGCTTTAGATAGAGCATGTCAAGCCGTAGCTGTGCTCCCTGGGGATATGCTGATCGCCCATCCGTGCTGCTGCTGGAGGGAGCCCAGGTGACCATAAATGAGAGCCCTACAGACTTGGTCATGGTGAGTGACCAAGTCACCAAGTGGTATATCCCCCATACCATCCCATACCCCACTCCATCTCCCCTGAGGACTTAGGACCTCTAGGCAACTCACCTGGGGACTGGGTCCCTCTAGGTCACTCACCTGTGGACAGGGACACCCATTTTCCCTGGGGACTGAGACCCCCTTCTCCCATGGGGACTGGGACACCTTCTCACCTGGGGACAGGGACCCCTTTTCACCCGGGGACTGGGATCCTATCTCACCTGGGGACAGGACCACCATCTCCCCTGAGGACAGGGAACCCACCTCCA
This sequence comes from Aquarana catesbeiana, assembly GCF_042186555.1. NCBI lineage: Eukaryota > Metazoa > Chordata > Amphibia > Anura > Ranidae > Aquarana > Aquarana catesbeiana. The sequence goes on from NC_133324.1 coordinate 942,093,078, forward strand.
CTAAGAACAGGAACCTGATCACCCTGTGTGTGCCAAACTCACCTCCCTGCCCCTGTGTGTGCCAACCTCACCGTCCTGCCAGATCACCCTGTGTGTGTCAACCTCTGTCTAAGACAGGTATTTCGGCATAGACTCCTACGGGAGTCTAAGCCCCCTTCCGTCCCCTCCCCCCGTGCAGTCTGCTGGGACACACACAGGTCCCAGAGGCAGCGGGGACCAGTAAGGAAGCGCAGCGCGACTGGCGCATGCGCAGTAGGGAACCAGGAAGTGAAGCCGCAATGCTTCACTTCCTGATTCCCTTACAGAGAATGGCGGTGGCAGCACCCGAGGACCGAGGGACGATTCAGTCTCGGGTGCCGACATCGCTGGACCCTGGGACAGGTGAGTGTCCTTATTTTAAAAGTCAGCGGCTGCAGTATTTGTAGCTGCTGACTTTTTAAAAAATTTTCGCGGGACTCCCTCTTTAAGATTCTCTCCCTCCACACACTCCCCGTGGCTTGCCTCCCGTCAGGAAAATGCATATGACGAACTGTGCATGTGCAGTCGATACGTCACACCAGCTGTTCGGGAAATCAGCTGGAGTGATGTGACGTACTGCGCATGAGGGTCGGTCTACCCGGATCTTGTGTCTAACATCCGCCGGTACCGACCTGCCAAATTTGGGGTCTCTGGCTCAAAGTATGGGGGAGATATGGACTTCCAAAGGGGAACGACCCATGGTGCCCACCAAGGTCGAGGGGGCAGCGAGATCGGAACCAGTCCCTTGGTGCCCCATGGCCGGTCTGAACTTTTCGCTTTACCGGTCCATATCTCTGGAACCGTAGGTCACAGGAACTTCAAACTTGGTAGTTGGGGGTTCATAGAGGCCCCCTAGCTGCAGGCCAAATTTGAGGTCTCTGGAACGAAAGGTGCCCGAAATGACTTTTCTGAAAACGACCATGCATGCTTTGTGTCGACCTAACTTTCAAACTCAAGCATTTTTTGGGCTCCAGGAAAGTCATCTTCTGAACCGTTTGAGCTAGGAGTCCAATTTTTGGATATGTTGTAGATCTAGATCCCATGAGTCGGCACACCAAATTTGGGGTTCCAGAGATAGGAGTCCTCAAAGTCTCCCCAAAGGAATTTGGGGTTCCGGAGATAGGAGTCCTCAAAGTCATCCCACCGGTAGAGGCCAGAACCTAAGTCCGAATTTTCTGGGTAGCAGAACTGGTTTTACCGCCCTAGGGGTGCCATTTTTGGAGATGGTTACGGGCCAACCATATTGTCTAGGAACCCCAAATTTGGATCACATGTAGTGCATCATCTCCCCTAGAAGTGTGCCAAGATTGGTGTTCCTAACCCCAACATCTGAGGAAATATGAGCCCCCCAAGTTGACAGAGTTTCCCATAGACTTCAATGTTAAACGTGCGGTTTCTAACGGTTGACCCTTTGGGGTGCCACCGGCCCGCCAAACGTTCCCTGGACCCCAAACTTGGCCAGCGAGTACCTGAAGAGCATCCCCATAGCCTCCCCATGTCGCTGTATTTTTAAGACCCATAGAACTGGAGAGCACTACGTACATCTTTGCCGGTGTTTTGTGAGGGGTGCACTGGTCCCCGAAAGTGGAGGGGGGTGCCATTCTGTAGAAAAGGCCTGAAATATTCACCGTAGGGTCTAGGAACCCCAAATTTGAATCACAAGTAGTGCATCGTCTTCCCTACAAGTGTGCCAAGTTTGGTGTTCCCCATCCAAATTGTGGCGGATTTCACTTATCACTCAACCATTCGACGACCGAAAAAGCTAGCGAAGCCAAACTTGCACCCCTTTTTCCCAGATATCACAGCTACACCTCATAAAAATGTGGAGGTTCGGGACCTTTTACCAGGGGTTTACCGGGGCCAAAATGTTGACCGTCTTCACGGTACCGGTGCTCCCTGACCATGGGTCATAAAATTACAAAACTTGGGGGTAAAATAGAAGCGCTCTATGGGTACCCCCACACCGAACCGGGGTCCGGTACCACAAACGGAACCCTCCGGTAACCAGAAAATGGCACTTTAAAATGGTGTAGCTCAGACGCGGTTTACCGGGGAAGGCTCCGGTAGGTCATATTTGAATATATAAGGCCTTTTATAGATAATGGCACCCCCCTCGACTTTCGAGGACCTGTGGACCCCTCACAAAACACCGGCAAAGACGTGCGTGGCACTCTCTGGTTCTTTGGGTCTTAAAAATACATCGACACTGGGAGGCTTTGGGGATGCTCTTCCGGTACTCACTGGCCAAGTTTGAGGTCCAGGGAACATTTGGCAGACCGGTGGAACCTCAAAAGGTCAACCGGTAGAAACCACACGTTTAACATTGGAGTCTATGGGAAACTCAGTCAAATTGGGGGGCTGATATTTCCTTGGCTGTTTGGGCTAGGAACACCAAGCTTGGCACACTTGTAGGGAAGATGATGCACTACTTGTGATTCAAATTTGGGGTTCCTAGACCATACGCTTGGCCCGTAACCGTCTCCCAAAGACAGCACACCTCGCTTCACTTTGCCGCCTAGGGGAAAAACTGCCGATATTGGGGCAAGTTTGAGCTCCGGTTTCCGGGGACTCACTGAGACAAATCACACTAAACTTGGCACACTTATAGGGGGGTGGCATGGCTACATGTGGAAGAAATTTCCGGTCCAGAGAACTAAAGGAAGGCCGGTACCGACTCCCCAAAGTAGGCCATTCTCTAACATGGGAGTCTATGGGAAAACCAGGCCAAATTGTGGTGGATTTGACTTATCGCTGAACCATTCGACGACCAAATGGGCTAGCGACACCAAACCTGCACCCCTTTTCCCCAGATATCACAGCTACACCTCATAAAAGTTTGGAGGTTCGGTAACCCTTTACCGTGGCCACAATGTTGACCGTCTTCACGATACCGGTGCTCCCTGACCATGGGTCACAAAATTACAAAACTTAGGGGTAATGTAGAAGCACTCTATGGGTACCCCCACACCAAACCGGGGCCTGATACCCCAACCAGAACTTTCCGGTAACCGGAAAATGGCACTTTGAAACAGTGTAGCCAGGATCCGGTTAACCATAGAATGCTCAGGGGGGTCTCATTATAATATGTCAAGCCTATTCCACCGTATGGCACCCCCGTTGACTTTCAGGGACTGGTGGCCCCCTCACACAACACCGGCAAAGACGTGCGTGGCGCTCTCTGGTTCTGTGGGTTGTAAAAATACACTGAAACTGGGAGGCTGTGGGGATGCTCTTCAGGTACTCACTGGCCAAGTTTGGGGTCAAGGGAACGTTTGCCGGGCCAGTGGCACCCCAAAAGGTCAACAGGTAGAAACCGCACGTTTAACATTGGAGTCTATGGGAAACTCGGTCAATTGGGGGGCTGATATTTCCTCAGATGTTGGGGTTAGGAACACCAATCTTGGCACACTTCTAGGGGAAACGATGCACTACATGTGATTTAAATTTTGGGTTCCTAGACCCTACGGATGGCCCGTAACTGTCTCTCAAATACGGCACTCCTAGGGTGGTAAAACTGGTTCTGCTACCCAGAAAATTCGGACTTAGGTTCTGGCCTCTAGCAGTCTGATGACTTTGAGGACTTCTATCTCCGGAACCCCAAATTTGGTGTGCCGACTCATGGGATCTAGATCTACAACATATGCAAAAATTGGACTCCTAGCTCAAACGGTTCGGAAGATGACTTTCCTGAAGCCCAAAAAATGCTTGAGTTTGAAAGTTAGGTCGACACAAAGCATGCATGGTCGTTTATATATATACAATATCGTTTTACATACATAGCTATTCAGGGCCCCGCCCCCCTCTGGAAGCACAGACCTTGGCCCTCCCGCTGGCACCGCTGTGTCAATCCAAGCTTCCCTGACAAATACACTGCTTATGCATGGCGCTTGCCCCCTTTCTCTAGAGCAGCCTAGGGGTGTGTTGGGGGCGGGGCTGGATGCGGTGTTGCCGCTGACGTTATTAAGCCAGCGGAGTTCTTCCTTACGTCAGTGTTCCTTGCAGAGTTCTTCCTTACGTCAGTGTTCACTGTGGAGTTCTCTCTTACGTCAGCGTTCTCTTTCCGCACGTTCCTGTGGCTTGCCTCTCGTCGAAAAATGCATATGATGAACTGCGCATGCCCAGTGGATACGTCACGCCACAGAGAGCGAGGCAGAATCTTACATTTAAAGAGGAGGCTCACACAAAAATTGAACCTCCGCTTTTCGGAACCCGACCCCTCCGGTGACACATTTGGCACCATTCAGGGAGGAGGGGGGTGCAGATACCTGTCTAAGACAGGTATTTGCACCTACTTCCGGCGTAGACTCCACGGGAGTCTACGCCCCCTCCCGTCCCTACCCCCCGTGCTGTCTGCTGGGACACACACAGGTCCCAGAGACAGCGGGGATCAGTAAGGAAGCGCAGCGCGACTGGTGCATGCGCAGTAGGGAACCAGGAAGTGAAGCCGCAACGCTTCACTTCCTGATTCCCTTACAGAGAATGGCAGTGGCAGCACTCGAGGATCGAGGGACGATTCAGTCTCGGGTGCCGACATCGCTGGACCCTGGGACAGGTGAGTGTCCTTATTTTAAAAGTCAGCAGCTGCAGGATTTGTAGCTGCTGACTTTTAAAAAAATTTTCGCGGGACTCCCTCTTTAAGATTCTCTCCCTCCACACGCTCCCCGTGGCTTGCCTCCCGTCGGAAAATGCATATGACGAACTGTGCATGTGCAGTCGATACGTCACGCCAGCTGATCGGTAAATCAGCTGGAGTGATGTGACGTTCTGCGCATGCGCAGTACGTAGGAGGCATTTTTTGACAGGAGGCAATAATCGACGTTACACCGGTGTAGTGTTGATTATTGCCTCCCGTTGAAAAATGCATACTACGTGTCCCCTCTTTCCTGGGATGGGCTCAATCGGAGAGAAACTTCCACACGGTTGCTCGCAGGAGTGTCGGTCTACCCGGATCTTGTGTCTAAAATCCACCGGTACCGACCTGCCAAATTTGGGGTCTCTAGCTCAAAGTATGGGGGAGATATGAGAGAGTCTTCCAAATGGGACTGACCCATTGTGCCCACCAAGGCCGAGGGGGCAGCGAGATCGGAACCGGTCCCTTGGTGCCCCATGGCCGGTCTAAACTTTTTGCTTTACCGGTCCATATCTCCGGAACCGTAGGTCACAGGAACTTCAAACTCGGTAGTTGGGGGTTCATAGAGGCCCCCTAGCTGCAGGCCAAATTTGAGGTCTCTGGAACAAAAGGTGCCCGAAATGACTTTTCTGAAATCCACCATGCATGCTTTGTGTCGACCTAACTTTCAAACTCAAGCATTTTTTTGGCTCCAGGAAAGTCATCTTCTGAACCGTTTGAGCTAGGAGTTCAATTTTTGGATATGTTGTAGATCTAGATCTCATGAGCCAGCACACCAAATTTGGGGTTCCGGAGATATGAGCCCTCAAAGTCATCCGACTGGTAGACGCCAGAACCTAAACTAAATTTTCTGAGTAGCAGAACCGGTTTTACCGCCCTAGGGGTGCCGTCTTTGGGAGATGGTTACGGGCCAACCTTAGGGTCTAGGAACCCCAATGTGGACCACATGTAGTGCATCGACTCCCCTACAAGTGTGCCAAGTTTGGTGTTCCTAACCCCAACAGCCGAGGAAATATCAGCCCCCCAAGTTGACTGAGTTTCCCATAGACTACAATGTTAAGCGTGCGGTTTCTACCGGTTGACCTTTTGGGGTGCCCCCGACCACCAAACGTTCCCTGGACCCCAAACTTGGCCAGTGAGTACCTGAAAAGCATCCCCACAGCCTCCCGGTGTCTGTGTATTTTTTTAAGACCCATAGAACCGGAGAGCGCCACGCACGTCTTTGCTGGTGTTTTGTGAGGGGTCCACTGGTCCTCAAAAGTGGATGCCATTCTGTAGAAAAGGCCTGAAATATTCAAATGAGACCTAACGGAGCCTTCCCCGGTGAACCGGGTCCGAGCTACACCATTTCAAAGTGCCATTTTCCGGTAAACGGAGGGTTCCGGTTGGGGTACCGGACCCCGGTTTGGTGTGGGAGGTACCCATAGAGTGTCTCTACATCACCCCCAAGCTTTGTAATTTTGTAACCCATGGTCAGGGAGCACCGGTACCGTGAATACGGTCAACATTGTGGCCCCGGTAAATCCCCGGTAAAAGGTCCCCGAACCTCCACATTTTTTTGAGGTGTAGCTGTGATATCTGGGAAAAAGGGGTGCAAGTTTGGTGTTGCTAGGCCATTTGGTCGTCGAATGGTTGAGCGATAAGTGAAATCCGTCACAATTTTGCCTGGTTTCCCCATAGACTCCCATGTTAAGTGAGGGGCCAACTTTGGGGAGTCAGTACTGGCCTTCCTTCGGTTCCCTGGACCCGAAATTTATTGCACGTGTAGTCATGGCTCTCCCCTATAAGTGTGCCAAATTTGGTGGGATTTGACACAGTGGGTCCCCAGAAACCGGAGATCAAATTCGCCCGTTTTTTCCCCCAGGCGGAAAAATGAAGCGAGTGGCCCATTTTGGGGAGTCGGTACCGGCTGCCCTTTGGTTTTCTGGACCCGACATAGGTCTTCCCTATAAGGGTGCCAAGTTTGGTGGGTTTTCATGGAGTGGGTCCCTGGATACAGGAGCTCAAAATATCTCCCAAGCCTCTCCTACACTCCTATACTGTTTTCTTTCTGCCAGCGGAAAAATCAATTAAGCGGCTCATTTTCGGGAGTCGGTACCGGCTGTCGTTCGGTTCTATGGACCCAAAATTTCTACCACATGCAGCCAGCAGTGTTCCCTAAAAGTGTGCCAAGTTTGGTGGGTTTTCACCGAGTGGGTTACCGGCAATCGGAGCTCAAAGTATCTCCTCTAGCCTCTCCTACACTGTGCCTCTCCACTGTGTTCTGTGACTCCCGTCGGAAAATGCATCCGACAAACTGCGCATGTGCAGTCTTACGTCATGCCAGCTGATAGGGGAATCAGCTGGTGTGACGTAGTGGATGCATTATTCGACGGGAGGCACTAATCGACAAAACACCGCCCCCCCCCCACACACACACAATCTTGCCTCTTTTCAGGGCAAGGTAAAGATTGCTATCTGTGAGCTTTATATAACATAGGTTTGTGTGCTAATGAGGCAATTGAAAACACATGGACAGTCCATGAAACACACAAAATGCAGGTTCACCCAATGTAGAGAGAACTTCAAAGTGGGTACACCTGTTAAAGATGTCCTTAAATTACTAACCCAAAAAACACACTGTCTGAGCATGCCCAGAAACATCCAAGTGCTGTTCACACACACAAAAAAAAAACTAAAGTCCCTGAGCATGCCCAGACCAACCCAAATGCAGCTAGCACCAAATAAGCCACCCCCCTGTCCAAAATTAAACACATCATCCAGCATGTCCTTAATTAGATCCCTTTCACACTGAGGCGTTTTTGCGGCATTTTAGCACTAAAAATAGCGCTATTAAAACGCTCATAAAATGCTCCCCATGCATCTCAATGGACCCTTTCACACTGAGGCGTTGTGCTGGCGGGGCATTGAGAAAAGTCCTGCAAGCAGCATTTTTGGAGCAGCTTTTGGGCATTGAAAAAAGCGCTTCAAAAACGCCCCTCTCCATTGAAATGAATTGAAAGCGCTGTAAAAACGCCTGAATAGCGCCTATAATCTACCCTGAGCTGTAGAAAAGTCACATGATCTCACAAAAAAGTAAACATGCAAGCAGAAAAGAGAGCATCTACATGTAGGGAGGTGGGGTTGTTGTTTGACGCCCATGCTTCAATAACGCTTGAAAAAGGCTGTTAAAATGCCCACAGCGGTGCAGTAATTTTACCGCTAGCGCCCCAAAAACACTGTACAAACACGGTAAAAATGCGGTAAAAACACTAAGGCATTTTAGGGCATTTTTGAAGCGCCTCAGTGTGAAGGGGCTCTTAAGGTTAAGAAAAAAGAAGGTGGAAAAAAGTACTGGACTGCATCAAAAACGCACCAAAAACGTATCATAAATGCACTAGATCACATCAAAAAATGCACATGCATCTGGACTGCGTTTCTATGGAGTGAACTAGCCCTAAAGCTAATAACTTGGGGGGCGGCTTACTCTGCCTGTAAAGTGGTGCATCTGTAGCATGTATCCAAAATGCTGCTTCAAAGATGTACGGCTTTAGAGAAAACATCCAAATCGACATTGCAGCTGCAAGATTTTAACACAAAACTAAAAATAGCCTGCCCCCCCAATACATACAAGGCCATTTGGGGCTGTAAAGACTTAAAATGAGAACCCCCATGTGAAAAATATCACCCCAAAATCTAAAAATATTGTGCCCCTCCTCACACACTAACAAACCCCTAGCCAAACACACAGCAAGCCAGCCCATGAAAGGGGGGGGGGGGGTGCTTAGGGGCAGGAGGGGCTCTGGCACCCCAAAAGTCAACCACCTTGTCCCCATATTCAGGGGGACAAGAGCCTCTTCCACAAAACCCTAGGCTGGGGTTGTGGGGGGCTGCAGACAGGGGGGCTTTACGGAATGTAGAAAGCCCCTTTAAAGTATTGGGTACAAGGTGGTTTGTGGTTGGTATTGGGCTGAGCCCAACATGCCCCAAAGGCAGCCAACTATGTTGAGTGCATGGGGCCTTGTATGGTTCGGGAGGGAGTTGGGCGATCGCTCTTCTCGCCCCTTTCCTAGCTGGTTCTGTTGTTTGCTCTGAAAAAGGATGTGGTTTGGATTGGTGAAGGCAGCTCACAGCCTTTGGAGATTGGAGAATGGAGTGTGGACTTCCCCTTTAAAAGCAAAAACTAGCCCAAGGAAATCATATGTATTAGAGGGGGAAGGTTAAATGCCCTTTTAGGAGGAGCTAGAGGAGCGAGAGTCTTTTTACATAAAGTTTAGAGGTGCGCCCGTTCAATCCACGCAAATGCATTTACGTTGCTTGACATTTACTAAGATTTTGGCCACGCAGAGAACCAACGCAAATGCCGCTTGCGCATGCGGAGTGCTTGAATTGACCTCACACAGTTCTAAACGTACTTGCAGGCACAGCAAACTTGTTCAGAAAAAGTTACTTTCTCATTCTATTTTGGGCATATTTGTTACTTGGGCAGTTATTACTATACTTCCTCACATCACCCCCATGATATTGGCACTTCCAGCTTCTTTTAATTTTGAGTTGAAGATGTCCTGTGCCATGTCCATAGTGGCATAATCGCCTCCTCCCATGCGCAGAGATTACTGTAGTAAATGGGGAATAGCGCTGTGTTACTGGCGCAAACGTTTTATAAATACCAAAACGTACGTTGCGCCTCAGCATGCGCCTCAACTCATGACGCAAACAGTTCGTAAATCAGCCCCCCGTGTATGGGGAAATGAATTGCTCAGACAAATGAGTAGATTTATACATTATCCAATCAGATTGCACAGTGTATGGGGAAATGAATTGTCCAGAATGCACAATACACAAACATGTATTGAAAAGATGTTTTCATGGAAGTTTCGGCTCCACCAATGATTATAGACTATCACCATAAAATGCACAATTACAAGTCCAGAGAACATCCGCACAGTTGTTGATAGGAGGAAGATCTCTAGAATGAATATTGAGTTGTTTCAAAAAGAAGTGAATGAATGGAATAAAACTGGAAGCAATATTCTCCATGTGATAAGGAAAAGCTTATTAACATGAATAGAACTACAATGAGCAAGTGCCCGATGTATAAGCAGTTGTGCACGCTGGAGAACGCAGATGCGCCTGTGTGCAACACACATATTTAACAAGCTAAAGCGCGTGCGCTCTGTCAGGCGAGGATGAAATGGTGAGCTTTGACAATGCGCATGTGCAGTTGAGTAAGCTGAAAGAAGGGTGTAAAAAGGCTTGATTAGTTGTAAGACAGATCTACATGTTCTGGACAGAATTTGTGCATTTAAACAATATTATATACATACTTTTTAGCCTGGTAACAGAAGATGGTAAACTGTAGTAAAGTTATCCACAGTATTCAGACAAAAATGTAGAAGATTACATTGGCTGCGCTTGCTAATGGTAGGCGCGAAGAATTGCGCAAGTGCGCAATAGCGCTTTCTATGTAAATATGGTTTGGTGCATATAAGTGCACCATAATTTTTGATAAATGTCTTTAGTCCCGTTTTTTGTGCAATTGCTCCAATTTCTCCACTGCACCACAGGCGCGGGTCTTTAGTAAATCACCCCCTTTGCTACAATGTAAAGTAGTGAGTGTACAGCTTGTATAACAGTGTAAATTTGCTGTCCCCTCAAAATAACTCAACCCACAGCCACTAATGTCTAAACCGCTGGCAACAAAAGTGAGTACACCCCTAAGTGAAAATGTCCAAATTGGGCCCAATTAGCCATTTTCCCTTAATGCTACAAGGTCTCAGGTGTGAATGGGGAGCAGTTGTGTTAAATTTGGTGTTATCGCTCTCACTCTCTCATACTGGTCACTGGAAGTTCAACATGGCAACTCGGCTATAAGAAGATTGCCAAGAAACTGAGCTGCAGCACGGTGGCCAAGACCATACAGTGGTTTAACAGAACAGGTTCCACTCAGAACAGGCTTCGCCATGGTTGACCAAAGAAGTTGAGTGTACATGCTCAGCGTCATATCCAGAGGTTGTCTTTGGGAAATAGACATATGAGTGCTGCCAGCATTGCTGCAGAGGTTAAAGGAGTGGGATGGTCAGCCTGTCAGTGCTCAGACTATATGCCGCACGCTGCATCAAATTGGTCTGCATGGCTGTCGTCCCAGAAGGAAGCCTCTTCTAAAGATGATGCACAAGAAAGCACGCAAACAGTTTGCTGAAGACAAGCAGACGAAGGACATGAATTACTGGAACCATGTCATGTGGTCTGATGAGACTAAGATAAATGTATTTAGTTCAGATGGTGTCAAGCGTGTGTGTACTTTACATTGTAGCAAAGTGTCATTTCTTCAGTGTTGTCACATGAAAAGATAGAAGAAAATATTTATAAAGATGTGAGGGGTGTACTTACTTTTGTGAGATACTATGTGTGTGTATATATATATATATATATATATATATATTGTATGGATAAATTAACCTTTTATCTTATCTTAAGGCAAAGTATGATAAAGTTATTGCTGAACAAACATCTCCACAGCAGAAATGTAAGAACTGCTCTGGTCCATAGGGGGTGTAAAGATGTGAGAGCCAAAATTGTTAAGGATCATTGTGTGTTTATGCTAATAAATAATATTATTTTATATGTATTGCTAAAAAAAAGAATTAAATAAAATAAAGCAGATTTAAAATGATGCATTTATGGAAAGTTCAGCAAGTAAAACAGCTCAAAGTAGAAGGAGAATAAAGAAACATATTCAGTACAATGAGAAATTGAAATACATAAAAAGAGAGAGGAGAGGAGAGATGATTACATTGTCACTAACTTACTGTGGGAATGTCACTAATTAATGTTCAGCATCATGTCACAGAATTATGTACACAGTCTGACTGTGATATTCAGAATGGCAGAGATTGTTTTATTTTCTATGTATGTGAAGATTAAAACCTTATCTTCCTCTAATTCCTATAAAAGCTGGCTCTTCTGGATTTTTCTGAGGATGACATTTTTTATATATAAGACTCAGTGCTCAGAACCGATCTTTAAGGTCCAGTTTGGAATCAGAGAATTAGGGATGGATTTCTATCAGGAGGGTGATCTTATCATTGGAGGAGTGTTCACAATATCCACATCTACTTTACATGACACATTTTTAGAAAACAATACCAGGATACTTTTATGTCAACCGTAAGTTGCATTTTACAGTATAGTTTACATTTTTCTTTGTCCTTCGTTCTATTTTTTTTTTGTTTTGTTAGTATGTAATTGATGACATTCTCATTTTCTAATCCAGTGATTAGAAATGAAAGGGATTCTGTGAAAATGTAAAAATAGGAGTTGCCTTTAAAGACGTGTTTAGAAACCTGTATTGTGGAAGTATTGGACTGTCATTGGTGACCTCTCCTTCTACAAATATTAGTTTCATGGCCTAAATGCTGATCCTCCATTTTCAGTTATTCATTGATCACAAACCTGGGACAATATGAGGCTCAAGAATTGTGACTTTCCTAATTTGAAGGCTTGTCTCTGTCTCCTTCCACAGAAAGGTTTTCCCAGTTCGGCACCACAGAATTTTTTTTTCATTTTTTGCACACATGTAAAAAGCTTCATTTTGGCAATAAAATCACTTAAAGTGATTGTAAAGTCTTGTTTTTTTCTAGTTATAAATAACAAACATGTTATACTTACCTTCCCTGTACAGTGGTTTTGCACAGAGCAGCCGTGTCCTCCTCTTCTGGGGTCCCTCTTCGATGCTACTGGCCCCTCCCTCCTGTTGGGCGCAGCTTGCTATTGGAGCACCCGAGCCGAATCACAGCTCCGTGTGTCCATTCAGACACGGCGCTGCGGCCTGGCCCTGCCCCTTTCTCTTCTCATTGGCTGACTTTGATTGACAGCGATGGGAGCCAATTGCGCTGCGCTGCTGTCTCAGCCAATGAGGAGGGGAGTCCTGGGCAGCTGAGACACTGCTGCAACATCCCTGGATAGAGATGGGGCTCAGGTAATTATTAGAAGGGCTGAGGGGGGGCTGCTGCAAACAGAATGCTTTTTATCTTAAGGCATAGAATCACTTAGGATAAAAAAACCTTCCGACCTTCACAAAAACGTTCAACCCCCAGAACATTATATATTTTCTGAAAGCAGAGGCCATGTAAAATAAAAAGATGAACAATAATAACAAGTACTAGTGCGCAAACCACAAACCTAAGACCAGTAATCAGAGCAAAAAAGGATGTAAATGATATAGCTGCCACCATAAGGGTGTTCCCACACCAATAAAGGAGATCTGGCAAAATAATAAATTAATCAAATCAATTATAAGTGTACAACAACTAGGTATATAAGGAAATTCAGGACCAGAAAATCCAATAAATACTTATGTCTAAAAATAATCTTCCATCACATTGGGTAACTAGGGATCAAGGTGAATCAAAGTTACTTCAATAAATGGATCACAGAATAAACTAATCCCAGAGACGACCAATGAATGGAGTCTCACAGCAGGAGAGTAAACTAGATCCGGGAGAAAGAATCCTAATTAAAATGAATCCTAAACACTCATCAAATAAAAATGCCTTCCCATAATAAATGACACAATTGTGTGAATAAATGAGCAGATAACACAATCCAAACTAATAAATAACCACAATAAATATTAAATATAGTGTAAAACGGTAAAGTGCAGATAATACAAATTGTGTAATAATAATAATTAAAAATAAAAAACATGCAACACTTCACAAAGTGCAAAAAAGATTAATATATAAATAAATAAATTATGGAAAAGCCAATAACTGTGCTTCAAATGGTGAAAAAACTGCGTAAAAAGGTGAAAGTCCCATAGACAATGCAATCCAGATTGTGACAATTAAATTGAGTGAAAAATAGTTCATCCAAGATTCCCAGTGTCAGCACTCAATCATATGTGTAGATAAAGTGAATCCAGGTGTAGTTCCCCCAGCCTCTCACCTCAGGGCTGAACGATAACAGCCTTAAAAATCAATACTAGTAATCCCATCTGTTCTACGGTCTCCTTAACGGTAGTTCCCTTCCACTTACATCCACTTACATAGCAGTAAATGCAAGCAAGCATAGCATCTGATGGTAACACAGCTGCCTCCCGAACCCAGTGTCTTGTCGAATACTGTCCCCCATCGGATAGTGTCCGCCCTGTACTGCGCAGGCACAGTACGGAGGACAAACGAGACGCCGAAAGTCTACGAAGTTCAACAGCTGATCATCAGCTGTACACGGCGCCTGCGCATTTATTCTGCCCTGTGTCCAGGTTCATTCCCCACTATCCAAGTGGACATAGAGTTAGAATAAATAGATGGGAGGCCGTGCCCGAAGCGTGGCGAGTGAAGCGAGCCCGCTAGGGGCCCTCTTACAAAGCCTTCACTATTGAGTGCCCAAGCGCCGTGTACAGCTGATGGTCAGCTGATCAAGTTCGGACACTTTCGGCGTCTCCTTGTCCTCCGTACTGCGCAAGCGCTGCGCCTGCGCAGTATGGGGCGGACACTATCCGATACGAGAACACTTCTCGACAGAACACCGGCCGTGATCGGAAAGCTAAACCACGTGACCCGCCTCTCTTCCTTGACGCGTTGCGTGACCATCACATCACTTTATCAAAGGATACCCTTTTATCAGATGCTATGCTTGCATTCACTGCTATGTAAGTGGATATCTTTATTAAATGTGATTGTTTTAAACTACTACACTATGGAGTGTGTCCTCCCCTTTTTTTACATTGTCTGACTGGGCATTCTGAGATCGGAGGATTTAGACAGATAAACCCAAAGGGATCTTCCGTTAAGGAGACCGTAGAACAGATGGGATTACTAGTATTGATTTTTAAGGCTGTTATCGTTCAGCCCTGAGGTGAGAGGCTGGGGGAACTACACCTGGATTCACTTTATCTACACATATGATTGAGTGCTGACACTGGGAATCTTGGATGAACTATTTTTCACTCAATTTAATTGTCACAATCTGGATTGCATTGTCTATGGGACTTTCACCTTTTTTACGCAGTTTTTTCACCATTTGAAGCACAGTTATTGGCTTTTCCATAATTTATTTATTTATATATTAATCTTTTTTGCACTTTGTGAAGTGTTGCATGTTTTTTATTTTTAATGATTATTATTACACAATTTGTATTATCTGCACTTTACCGTTTTACACTATATTTAATATTTATTGTGGTTATTTATTAGCTTGGATTGTGTTATCTGCTCATTTATTCACACAATTGTGTCATTTATTATGGGAAGGCATTTTTATTTGATGAGTGTTTAGGATTAATTCTAATTAGGATTCTTTCTCCCGGATCTAGTTTACTCTCCTGCTATGAGACTCCATTCATTGGTCGTCTCTGGGATTAGTTTATTCTGTGATCCATTTATTGAAGTAACTTTGATTCACCTTGATCCCTAGTTACCCAATGTGATGGAAGATTATTTTTAGACATAAGTATTTATTGGATTTTCTGATCTTGAATTTCCTTATATACCTAGTTGTTGTACACTTATAATTGATTTGATTAAGCGCCACTTTAATTATTATTTTGCCAAAATAAAAAGATGATAGTTGCGTGTGTCTGTGATATTGCAAAAAACAATAGTACCCAAAAATGGTCATAGATGATGTTTGAAAAGCCTTTACAGCTCATCAGTTTAGAATTAACTAGAAGCTCTTGTGTTAGAATTATTGTGCTCCCTCTGATGTTCACAGTGATACCTCACACATATCTGGTGTAACCGTGGTTTATATAGCCGTGTGCACTATGGATGTGCGTTTGCGCATGTATGCAGGCAACAGACATTACAGCAATTTTGTTTTATTTTTTAACACATTTTATTATACTATTTAAAAAACTATTTTTCTTTCATTTATTTATATTTTTATTTATTTATGGTTGTGTTTTTCCTTGATTGCCATAACAAAGGGTTATTTATCCCCCATGTGATAGCACTGGGCAGGTGACAGGTACTCTTTATGGAGACATTAGGGGTTCAATATCTCCCCTGTCCTTCACACCATCAGAACATCTTGCTTAGATCACTAAGAAACTCACAAAAAATCTTAGTTTTAATATACTGTAAATTAGTATAAAATATATCAAATGTAATGGCTATAACCTTTAAAGTAAAACAAAAAGAGCCTTGGATGTATCAATCATCTTTGACTCTGCCTACATCATATTAATGCACAAAAAACACACATTTGATGTTCAATAAAGATTTATTGGGTGCTGCAAAATATTTTTTAGTATACTTATGATTTATAAATATACGTCAGTGACGTAGAATACAGCGGTTAGCTGCCGTAATCCTGGTATATTCTTAAATGGCAGACGGTCCTCTTTCTGATAAAAGTTGTCTCCGCAAGATCTCCGGAGCCATCGGTAGTGAGGGAAAGATGGTCCCCGCTCCATAACATTGGATGACGCAAGCGACATCAAACGTCACTTCCGCCCAATGCTCTTAAAGGGAAGATTTTTTTTTTTTTTAAACTTTTTTTTTCAATTGCATTTATGTGTAAATATGAGATCTGAGGTCTGTTTGACCCCAGATCTCACATTTAAGAGGCCCTGTCATGCTTTTTTTCTATTACAAGGGATGTTTACATTCCTTGTAATAGGAATAAAAGTGACCCAAAAATTATTTTTTAAAAGGACAGTGTAAAAATAAGAAGTAAAATAAATAATAATACATTTTTTTTTCAATGCGCCCTGTCCCACCGAGCTCGCGCGCAGAAGCGAACGCATATATAAGTCGCGCCAGCATACGAAAACAGTATTCAAACCACACATGTGAGGTATTGCCACGATCATTAGAGCAAGAGCAATAAATTTAGCACTAGACCTCCTCTGTAACGCAAAACTGGTAACCTGTAGAAATTTGTAAGCATCGCCTATGGAGATTTTGAAGGGTCTAAGTTTGTCACCATTCCACGAGCGGGTGCAATTTTGAATCATGACACGTTGGGTATCAATTTACTCGGCATAACATTATCTTACACAATATTATTTTTTAATTAAAAAATGTGACATAAAGTATTGCAACAACCACCATTTTATTCTCTAGGGTGTCTGAAAAAATATATAATGTTTGGGGGTTCTAAGTAATTTTCTAGCAAAAAAATTATTTTAACTTTATTATTTAACTATTTTAAACACCAAGTTTGAAAAATAGGCTTGGTCCTTAAGTGGTTAAACTTTTTTTTCTAGTCATGTGACTGGCACAGCGCCAATCAGGGTTGCTCAGACACAGACTCATACTGTGGAGAACATACATCAGCAGAGTAATGGAAGCCTCCCCCAAGGATCTTTCCCTGCAGATGCCAAAGAACAAAGAAAGATCATGTGACCATCACAAACAAACAAGGGCAACACACATCACAAACAAACAAACATTTGATTGTTTGTTTGTGATGTGTGTTGCCCTTCCATGTGCACCTTGCTGTAAATTCTATGGATTGGGGTGATTGCCACTTGTCATGTGACCACATAACAGTGCTGCAGAAATAAGGTACTTCAAGGATTTAAAAAAAATAATAAAATACAGTGGCATGATATAGATGATTTATGGAAATTAATTATTGCAATAAGCACTTCTCTGACTTTCAGAGTGTAAGTATTGGCATTGTGAAGTTGATCCTTGATTTAATAGCTAGACAGTCCCTGACCTGGAACATTGATAAAGGATGGCAGACTTTCCAGACTTCACTGGCTGCTTGCCTGTTCCAGGTCAGGAACACACAGGAGGTCATTTACTATAGTGCCACAGCGCTAATTAGCACTAATTGCCGCAAACTAATGCTAATTAGCGCTAATCGTGCTAATTAGCGCTAAAACGGTATTCACTATAGCGCTGGTGAGAAAATACTCCAAAATCGAATTTACTATAGTTCCCTAAAACTAAATAGCTCCCCAACCCTTAGCCCCCGTTCACACCTATGCGAATTAGATGCGGCTTACACCGCATCCAATTCGCAGGACATTTTAAAATACATTCATATGAATGCATCTGGTTCACATATGTGCGTTGCATTCGCACATCGCATTGCACAAAAAATGTGTGCATTTTCTGGGCATTGCGGTGCGAATTACAAGCCTAATATCTTCTATGGGAACACATCTGATTCGCAGATGCATTGCGTTCTGAACATGGATTTTCTCCTTCTCCTCACTACACCCCCCCCCCCATCTTCCTGCTCACTGATTCGTAGCTAAAACGCAGAGGAACCTCTGAACAACTGATTTTTATCTTCCCAGTGAAACCTGAGCTTCAATTCGCACCACACATGTGTGAACCCAGGCTAACTCTGCTAAAACCTGGAGTAGTGCACCTGTAAATATTGTTTAGAGGATGATATAATTGCCTAAATAGTACTGAAATATGCGGTATATTGTGTGTGTATTGTTCCTGTCTGACCATGCAAACATGGTTTGGGAGCATGTGCTGACCTTCTACTCTTTGATCTCATTGCTTAATCATGTACACAGAAATGCAGCTTCCAGCAGAACATGGTCACCATTGTATGTATGTGTGTGGATTTGTGGGGTGGTGGCGGGCGTTATATTTAGAACATGTGGCTTTTTTAATACTATTTTGGAATGCTTTGTAAGAATAATGACTGTTAAGTATGTTTTTATATAATCTTGCATATAAAAAAGCTGTGTCCACTCTAAGGTTTAGACAAATTTTAGATTGTAAGCTCCTATGAGCAGGGCCCTTAAAACCCAATTGCTAACTGTTTTGCTAAATGTAGCACCATATATCCTGTTGACATTTTTTTGAAGCTAGTAAATGAATTACAGAATTTTGTTTCTGCTGGAAAAATAAAAGTACATTATTGAGCTTGTTTGTTGTGTGTTTGTGGGTTTTTTTTTTGTTTCTTTCTTCTTTTTAATTAGTTTTGGGGGTGGTGGTTTTGTGGAAGTGTAAGATCTTTTATATCTTAGGCTGCTTTTACACTGGAGGCACTTTACAGGAGCTATAGCGCTAAAAATAGCGTGTGCATAGTGCCTGTAAAGAGCCTCTCCTCTCACTCCGGTGTGAACTGACCTTGACCCTAGGATTACACCTATGCATTTTTTAGTGAGTTTTGCAGTTTTCAGAAACACTCTACAGTCCATTTAACATATACATACTATTGTACTAGTTCACATCCATGTGTTGCGTTTGTTAGGATATGTTTTTTTTTTATTAAACAGACATAAGATACATGGGACATAACATTACAATGTATTGTAAGATAGTTCTGAGTGGTCTCCCCTGAGCCGTGTCTCCTGCTGTCATCTTCTCCTAGTTCTGTCTTTCTGGACGCCATCTTTCCCACCACCGCCTACTTCTCCCGCTGCCGTGTTCTTCCTAATCGCCGTGTTCTTCCTCCCCCGCCATCTTTATCATTTGTGTTGTCCCTGCTGTCTGGCGTCTCTTACACAGCCATGGGGCATGACCATCCATTCACGTCACACAGAAAGCCCACCCCTTTTTTCCAGAAAATAAAGGGGCGGGCTCTGCGTGTCACGTTAACGGATGGCCATGCCCCATGGCTGTGTAAGAGACACCAGACAGCGTGGACAACACAACAGAGGAAGACAGTGGGGGAGGAAGAACATGGCAGTGGGAGAAGTAGGCGGTGACAGCACCAGGAGAAGATGATGGTGGGAGTAACAGCCCGGGGGAGAAGACCACTCAGAGCTAATTTACAATAAAGGAATTGTAAAAAAACGGCTATTGTTTTTTGTCACATTTCACTGCTTTTTTTTGGTGAATGGGTAGGGGTACAATGTACCCGATACCCATTCAAATGGGGGGGGGGCAGATCTGGGGGCCCCCTTATTAAAGGGGACTTCCAGATTGTGATAAGCCCCCCGCCCGCAGACCCCCACAACCACCAGGCAAGGGTTGTGGGGACAAGGTGTTTTAGGGGGACCTCAAAGCACCCTCCCCATGTTGAGAGCATGTGGCCTTGTACTGTTCAGGAGGGGGGCGCTCTCTCGCCCCCTCTTTTCCTGCAGCCTGCCACGTTGCGTACTTGGATAAGGGTCTGGTATGGATTTTGGGGGGACCCCCACGCCATTTTATTTTTCAAATTTTGGCGTAGCGTTCCCCTTAATATCCATACCAGACCTGAAGAGCCTGACATGGATTTTGGGGGACCCCCACACAGTTTTCTTTTTAATGCAAGGTCCCCATTAATATCCATAGCAGACCTGAAGGGCCTGGTATGGATTTTGGGGGGACCCCTACGCAATTTTTATTTATTTTGATGCAAGGTTCCTCTTAATATTCATACCAGACCTAAAGGACCAAGGGTAGGACTCAGGGCCTCATACAATTTTTATGGCAATAACTTGCATATAAGCCTTTAAAATGAGCACTTGTGATTTTTCATGTTCATGTCCCATAGACTTTAACGATGTTCTCACATTGGGGCGTTGGGCTCATCCCTACCCAATGGCACATGAGCATGGTTGGTACCATAATATTAATGTTTCAAATGCAAAACATTATTGTATACAATGAAAAGAATCAAACAATAGTATTTTCTATATATTATTGTGCTCAGCACCATAGCATTATGCCCTGCTATCTTCAAAGGTTCAAGCCATGGGTTTGAATCCCACCAATGGTATCACCTCCTGAAAATGTACATTGTACTCAGCAGCATAATTAGCGAATGCACATCAATTTGGTTTATTCCATCATTTTAACTCTTCAAATGCATGCAATGGTATGTAATTATTCAAAAATATTATGGTGTGGATTTAAAAAAATCAGCTATTCAAAAATCAAGGAAAAAAACGGTGTAGGGTCCCCCCCCCCTCCAGTGCATACCAGGTCCCTTCAGATCTGGTATGGACTTTAAGGGGAATTCCATGCTAAAATGTAAAAAAAATGGCGTAGGGGTCCCCCCCAAGGTCCATACCAGAAGGGTCTGGTATGGATATTAAGGGGAACCCTGCACCAAAATTTGAAAAAAATGGCATACGGGTCCCCCCAAAATTCATACCAGACAATTATCTGAGCACGCAACCTGGCAGGCCGCAGGAAAAGAGGGGGGACAAGAGCGCGGCCCTCCCCATCCTGAACCGTACCAGGCCACATACCCATAACATGGGGAGGGTGCTTTGGAGTAGCCCCCCAAAGCACCTTGTCCCCATGTTGATGGGGAGAAGGGCCTCATCCCCACAACCCTTGACCGGTGGTTGTGGGGGTCTGCGAGTGGGGGGGCTTATCGGAATCTGGAAGCCCCCTTTAACAAGAGGGCCCCCAGATCCCGCCCCCCATGTGAATGGTTATCGGGTACATTGTACCCCTACTTATTCACCAAAAAAAGCAGTGAAATGTGACAAAAGACAATAGCCGGTTTTTGATAATTCCTTTATTTAACTACTTGACCACTGGGCACTTAAACCCCCTTAATAACCAAACCAATTTTCAGCTTTTGGTGCTCTCACATTTTTAATGCAATTACTCAGTCATGCAACACTGTACCTATATGAAATTTTTGTCCTTTTTTTCACACAAACAGAGCTTTCTTTTGGTAGTATTCAATCAACGCTGGGTTCTTTATTTTTTGCGCTATAAAAGAAAACAGACCGAAAATTCTGTAAAAAAATGCGTTTTTCTTTGTTTCTGTTATAAAATTTTGCAAATTAGTAATTTTTCTTCATATATTTTGGCCAAAATTTATACCGCTACATATCTTTTGTAAAAATAACCCAAATCAGTGTATATTATTTGGTCTTTGTGAAAGTTATAGAGTCCAAAAGCTATGGTGCCAATATCTGAAAATTGATCACACCTGAAGTACTGACGGCCTATCTAATTTCTTGAGACCCTAACATGCCAGAAAAGTACAAATACCCCCAAATGACCCCTTTTTGGAAAGAAGACATTCCAAGGTATTTAGAAAGATGCATGATGAGTTTTTTGAAGTTGTCATTTTTTCCCACAATTCTTTGCAAAATCAAGATTTTTTTTTCTTTTTTACAAAATTATCATATTAGCAGGTTATTTCTCACACACAGCATATGCATACCACAACTTACACCCCAAAACACATTCTGCTATTACTCCCGAGTACGGCGATACCACATGTGTGAGACCTTTACACAGCGTGGCCACATACAGAGGCCCAACATGCACGGAGCACCTTCAGGCGTTCTGGAGTGCCCAGGCCAATCCTGACATTTCTCTCCTACATGTAAAAATCATCATTTATTTGCTAGAAAATTACATAGAACCCCAAAACATTATATATGTTTTTTTTAGCAAAGACCCTAGAGAATACAGTGGAGGTCATTGCAACTTTTTATCTCACACGGTATTTGCGCTGCAATTTTTTTTAACGTGTTTGTGCTTTAAAGAAAACAAAACAGTAAAGCTAGTCCAATGTTTTTGCATAATGTGAAAGATGAAGTTATGCCAAGTAAATAGATACCTCACCCTTCAAAATTGCACACTCTCGTGGAATGGCGCCAAACTTTGCTACTTAAAAATCCCCATAGGCGACGCTTTAAAATTTTTTACTGGTTACATGTTTTGAGTTACAGAGGAGGTCTAGGGCCAAAATTATTGCTCTCGCTCTACCGATCGCAGCTATACCTCACATGTGTGGTTTGAACACCATTTTCATATGTGGGCGGGACTTACGTATGCGTTCGCTTCTGCATGTGAGCACATGGGGACACGGGGATTTATTTATTTTTTTTATTGTTCATTTTACTTTATTTATTTTAGTTTGATGCTTTTGTCCAAAAAATAAATTTTTTGATCACTTTTATTCCTATTACAAGGAATGTAAACATCCCTTGTAATAGGAATATGGCATGACAGGTCCTCTTTACAGTGAGATATGGGGTCAATAAGACCCCACATCTTCCCTCTAGGCTGGGAAGCCTGAAATTAAAAAAAAAAAACAATCCTGGCTTTGATCGTAGCGGTGAGTCGGTAGAAGCACCTGAAGGCGGCGGGAGGGGGGGACATCCCCTCTCGCCTCCTGTAAGAATGATCAAGCAGTGGAACAGCCACTATGATCATTCTTATGGTGTAGGGAATCGCCGGCTGACAAAGCTGATATCTGAATGATGCCTGTAGCTGCAGGAATCATTCAGATATGCTCGCAGAAAGTCAAGGATGTCGTATGACGGCCGGTGGTTAAAACATTTTTTTTTAACACAAAGTTGTCTATTTATACAATATTTCTAACACATAACATGTACATACCAAAAATGACACCCCAAAATAGATTCTCCTACTCCTCCTGAGTACGGCGATACCACATGTTTGAGACTGCCACAGCCTGGCCACATACAGAGGGCGAGTACAGCCGAGTATGGCTGAGCATGGCAGAGTATGGCTGAGCATGGCTGGGTATGGCTGGGTATGGCAAAGTATGGCTGGGTATTACTGAGTATTGCAGAGTATGGCTGGGTATTGCAGAGTATGGCTGGGTATGGCAGAGTATGGCTGGCTTTTGCAGAGCATGGCAGGGTATGGCAGATTATTGCGGGGTATTGCGGGGTATTGCAGGGTATTGCAGAGTATTGCAGAGTATTGTGGGATATTACAGGGTATTTCAGGGTATTTCAGGGTATTGCAGGGTATTGCGGAGTATTGCGGGGTATTGCGGGGTGTTGCGTGGTATTGCAGGGTATTGCAGAGTATTGCAGGGTATTGCAGAGTATTGTGGGGTATTGCAGAGTATTGCAGAGTATTGCGGGGTATTGCAGAGTATTGTGGGTTATTGCAGAGTATTGCAGGGTATTGCAGAGTATTGCAGGGTATTGCTGGGTATTGCAGAGTATTGCAGGGTATTGCAGAGTATTGCATGGCATTGCAGAGTAGTGCAGGGTATTGCTGAGCATGGAGGGACGGAGGCGCAACCAGCGAATCCGGGGACCCCTAAGTCAGTGGAAGGGCCCCACCTTCAGCCTGAAGTCTGGACGATTTTCAACTCCCTACTGGGCAGACCGCTAAACTCGCCTATTGATATGGAGTGCTGCCACAGAATGCATAGATCCAGAAGCCAGGACACTGACCCTCCCCAGGATATAGTCTGTTGCCTGGTGACCTTCCAACTAAAAGAAGTTATTGCTCGCAACCACAGTCACCTACTCCATGATGGCTCTGAAATTTAGATCTATCAGGATCTGTCTGCCATTATGCTCCAGCATTGAAGGATATTGTGTCCCCTGCTTAACATCTTGTGGGATTGGAGCATTGTATATTGCTGGAAATTCTGCCTTTTGGCAACAGTTGCTGGACGCACAGCTCTCCTGCAAAGGCTGGCAGACCTGCAGCCCTTTTGTGACACCTTGGGCCTTCCAACACTGGCCAACACCTTCCTTACTGGATTGGTACAGCTCCTTTCTCCAACCCCAGCCTTGGATCCCCACTCAGCCTGATTCCACTCCTCATTCTCAGCAACACAGGCCGCGTCACCTTAGATCCCCTTCTGCCTCTTCTGTGAGAGATTTGAACAGGGTGCCTCTGGATCACAGCCCAAAGCATTCAACTTCAGCCTCGCAAAGACAGATGCTTCACTGAGTGCCTCTTGGAAGATTGTGTGAGCTTATTCTGACGCTATTTGTTTCCAGTTTGTTGACTATACAGTCTGTGGCTTTCCCATAGATGGGTGGGCTGCCTTGCTTTCCTGTAGAGTGTATTGTTGCCCTGAGGAGATTTGTCCCTTGCTTGCTATGCAAAGGATTAACTTTGGAGTGTTCTCTGCCTCTCTACTGCCCTCTTGTGTGGTAGGCTTTGTTATAGCTACGGGAAAACGACATCAGAGATCTAGTCTCGTTTGGCTATATATCTTTTGTCCACAGGGACTGAACTTGCCTGTTTATTTGCTTTGTTGAATCCCCTAACTTGAACTGCTTTTGACCTGTTTTTGCCACTTTCTTTAGGGATCATCCATGCTATGGGGGTTTATGCTGGCTCTCTGCTAATTCCTACTACTGCTTAATAATGTCACTGTTATGGCCATCTAGCTATACAAACATTGTTTTGATATGCTCTCATGTTTTATATATACACTATGCCTTTTGTTTTCCCTTGTATGTTTGAGCGGGGGCTGTCCCACTGAGGATACTTCACAGGGAGCTGTGTGGGTCTGAGCGGACCTCAAGGGGGTGTAGCTGGTTATGATGGCCCTGGATCTTGGAGTAAGGGAGGCCTTTGCCTGGCCCCTATGCATACAGTGGAGTTGCCAAGGGGGTGCTTCTAGGCTGCAAGTATTCTCTACAGTTGCACTTATGCACTCACCTCCCTGGGACAATGTAATTCCTTGCTTTTTATTCCCAGGAAGGAGCTTGCATTTGCCTTTGGAGAGCCTTCTTCACTGTCTGGTGGGGTTTTTCTTATCGGGTGATTTTGAGCAGTGTTTATTCTTTGTGCCTTTTATGATGGTTGTGCATGGGTCTCCTAACTGCCTTTGCATTGACTTGATGACGTGATTTGATCCCTACGATCCAGGGGCTAGTTCTTCTCTGCCTACGCTACTACTTTCACTTGCTAGGTGCCTTTTCACCTCTTGCCTCCCCCCCTGTTCCCCCTCTACTGCTTTGCCTCTGTACTGGAATCCCTGGTACCACTTATTGTCCCAGACAACCGTCTGTAGATCCACTTAATCTTCCTCCTATTCATGTTTATTTATTTTACAAATCAGCTACTAGTTGGTTGCATTAGCTGTACTATGTCTTACTTTAATTACTTTAATTACTTTACAATAGGAATGTCTCCTTTATGTGGCAACCTTACTGTGGAATACAGTAGAAAGGGGATACTGGATGCGATTTTGGTTTTCCCTATGCGTAGTCTCCGCTTAGTTAAAGTGGTTGTTAATTCACTATAATATGATCTTGCCATCTTCTCTGTTATATAACACTATGTGCCCCTGTGTCTGTGCTGTATAAAAAAGATGCAGATTATACGGTATATCAGAGCGGCTCCCAGCACTCACGTGACTCCTAGGCTCTTTCCGTGGAGGAGGGGATGAGAGAAGAGAGATCTGAGGAGTCGCGTGCGTACCGGGAGCCTCTCTGATATACGGTATAATCTGCATCTTTTTTATACAGCACAGGCACAGGAGAACATAGTGTTATATAACAGAGGGGATGGCATGATCATAGTATAGATTAGATTGCATCAGGAGGGGAGGTTAGTGAAGTGGACAGAGCAGACAGGCAGGGAGAGGAGGGGGGAGGAGGACAGAGGAGGATACAGGAGAGGAGGGAGCAGGGCTGCGAATGATGGAGGCACGTAAATTGACCGCAGTGTCAGGGCTCAGCAGCCATGATATACCATGGTTAGTTTACAGGGGGGAGGGTATAGCCAGGCAGGATAAGCCAGGTAGTTTAGGTGATACAGGGGGCCAAGTTAATAACATGCTTTAACCACTTCAGCCCCGGAAGGATTTAGCCCCTTCCTGACCAGAGCAATTTTTACAATTTGGCACTGCGTCGCTTTAACTGCTAATTGCGCGGTCATGCAATGCTGTACCCAAACGAAATTGATGTCCTTTTCTTCCCACAAATAGAGCTTTCTTTTGATGGTATTTGATCACTTCTGCGGTTTTTATTTTTTGCGCTATAAATGGAAAAAGACGGAAAATTTTGAAAAGAAATGATATTTTCTAGTTTTTTTTATAAAAAAAAAAACAATAAACTCAATTTTAGTCATACATTTAGGCCAAAATGTATTCGGCCACATGTCTTTGGTAAAAAAAAATTTCAATAAGTGTATATTTATTGGTTTGCGCAAAAGTTATATCGTCTACAAACTAGGGTACATTTTCTGGAATTTACACAGCTTTTAGTTTATGACTGCCTATGTCATTTCTTGAGGTGCTAAAATGGCAGGGCAATACAAAACCCCCCCAAATGACCCCATTTTGGAAAGTAGACACCCCAAGGAAATTGCTGAGAGGCATGTTGAGCCCATTGAATATTTATTTTTTTTATCCCAAGTGATTGAATAATGACAAAAAAAATAAAAAATTACAAAAAGTTGTCACTAAATGATATATTGCTCACACAGGCCATGGGCATATGTGGAATTGCACCCCAAAATACATTCAGCTGCTTCTCCTGAGTATGGGGATACCACATGTGTGGGAATTTTTGGGAGCCTAGCCGCGTACGGGGCCCCAAAAACCAATTACTGCCTTCAGGATTTGTAAGGGCATACATTTTTGATTTCACTCCTCACTACCCTGTTTCCCCGAAAATAAGACCTAGCGTGATTGTCGGTGATGGCTGCAATATAAGCCCTACCCCCCAAGTAAGCCCTAGTTAAAGTCCTTGTAGGTTTTATTTTCAGGGTATGGCTTATTTTCAGGGAAACAGAGTAGGGCTTATTTGGGGGGTAGGGCTTATATTGCAGCCATCACTGACAATCACGCTAGGTCTTATTTTCGGGGAAACAGGGTACCTATCACAGTTTTGAAGGCCATAAAATGCCCAGATGGCACAAACCCCCCCCCCAAATGACCCCATTTTGGAAAGTAGACACCCCAAGCTATTTGCTGAGAGGCATGTTGAGTCCATGGAATATTTTATATTTTGACACAAGTTGCGGGAAAGTGACAATTTTTTTTTTTTGCACAAAGTTGTCACTAAATGATATATTACTCACACAGGCCATGGGCATATGTGGAATTGCACCCCAAAATACATTTAGCTGCTGCTCCTGAGTATAGGGATACCACATGTGTGGGACTTTTTGGGAGCCTAGCCGCGTACGGGGCCCCGAAAACCAAGCACCGCCTTCATGATTTCTAAGGGCGTAAAGTTTTGATTTCACTCCTCACTACCTATCACAGTTTTTAAGGCCATAAAATGCCCAGATGGCAAACCCCCCCCCCCAAATGACCCCATTTTGGAAAGTAGACACCCCAAGCTATTAGCTGAGAGGCATGTTGAGTCCATGGAATATTTTATATTTTAACACAAGTTGCGGGAAAGTGACAAATTTTTTTTTTTTTTTTGCACAAAATTGTCACTAAATGATATATTGCTCAAACATGCCATGGGCATATGTGGAATTACACCCCAAAATACATTCTACTGCTGCTCCTGAGTACGGGGATACCACATGTGTGGGACTTTTTTTTCTTAGCCTAGCAGCATACGGGGCCCCGAAACCAAGCACCGCCTTCAGGATTTCTAAGGGCGTACATTTGTGATTTCACTCCTCACTACCTATGACAGTTTTGAAGGCCGTAAAATGCCAAGATAGCACAAACCCCCCCCAAATGACCCCATTTTGGAAAGTAGACACCCCAAGCTATTTGCTGAGAGGCATGGTGAGTATTTTGCAGCTCTCATTTGTTTTTGAAAATGAAGAAAGGCAAGAAAACATTTTTTTTTTCTTTTTTCAATTTTTAAAACTTTGTGACAAAAAGTGAGGTCTGCAAAATACTCACTATGCCTCTCAGCAAATAGCCTGGGGTGTCTACTTTCCAAAATAGGGTCATTTGGGGGGGGGTGCCACCTGGGCATTCCATGGCCTCCAAAACTGTGATAGGCAGTGAAGAGTGAAATCAAAAATTTACGCCCTTAGAAAACCTGAAGGCGATGCTTGGTTTTCGGGGTCCCGTACGCGGCTAGGCTCCCAAAAAGGATCACACATGTGGTATCCTCGTACTCAGGAGAAGCAACAGAATGTATTTTGGGGTGTAATTTCACATATTCCCATGGCATGTTTGAGCAATATATCATTTAGTGACAACTTTGTTCAAAAAAAAAATTGTCTTATTCCCGCAACTTGTGTCACAATATAAAATATTCCATGGACTCGACATGCCTCTCAGCAAATAGCTTGGGGTGTCTACTTTCCAAAATGGGGTCATTTGGGGGGTTTTGAACTGTCCTGGCATTTTATGCACAACATTTAGAATCTTAAGTCACACATCACCCACTCTTCTAACCACTTGAAGGCAAAGCCCTTTCTGACACTTTTTGTTTACATGAAAAAAAAAAATTTTTTGCAAGAAAATGACTTTGAACTCCCAAACATTATATATATATTTTTAAAGCAAATGCCCTACAGATTAAAATGGTGGGTGTTTCATTTTTTTTTTCACACCGTATTTGCACAGCGATTTTTCAAACGCATTTTTTGGGGAAAAAACACACTTTT
This sequence comes from Aquarana catesbeiana, assembly GCF_042186555.1. Taxonomy (NCBI): domain Eukaryota; kingdom Metazoa; phylum Chordata; class Amphibia; order Anura; family Ranidae; genus Aquarana; species Aquarana catesbeiana. Next base: position 942,121,851 of record NC_133324.1, read on the forward strand.
TGAAATTTTAATGCACTAAAACACACTATATTGCCCAAATGTTTGATACAATAAAAAAGATGATCTTAGGCCGAGTACATGGATACCAAACATGACATGCTTTAAAATTGCGCACAAACGTGCAGTGGCGACAAACTAAATACATTTTTAAAAACTTTTAAAAGCCTTTACAGGTTACCACTTTAGATTTACAGAGGAGGTCTACTGCTAAAATTACTGCCCTCGATCTGACCTTCGCGGTGATACCTCACATGCATGGTGCAATTGCTGTTTACATTTGACGCCAGCCCGACGCTTGCGTTCGCCTTTGTGTGAGAGCAGGGGGAGACAGGGGTGCTTTTTTTTTTTTTTTCTTTATTATTTTTTTGCTTTTTTTATCTTATTTTTAAACTGTTCCGTTCATTTTTTAATTTTTTTAATAATTTTTATTGGTATCTCAGTGAATGTAAATATCCCCTATGATAGCAATAGGTAGTGACAGGTACTCTTTTTTGAAAAAAATTGTGGTCTATTAGAACCTAGATCTCTCCTCTGCCCTCAAAGCATCTGACCACACCAAGATCGGTGTGATAAAATGCTTTCCCAATTTCCCAATGGCACTGTTTACATCCGGCGAAATCTAAGTCATGAAATGCTCATAGCTTCTGGTTTCTTAGACCATAGAGATGACTGGAGCCATTCTGGTCTCTGATCAGCTCTATGGTCAGCTGGCCGAATCACCGGCTGCATTCTCAGGTTCCCTGTTGGGACAGGAGAGCCAGAGAAAAACATGGAAGCCGGTGGGGGGGCATTCCCTCCCACTGCTTGTAAAAGCAGTCTAGAGGCTAATTAGCCGCTAGGATTGCTTTTACATGAAAGCTGACCGCTGGCTGAAAAGAATGATACCAAGATGATACCTAAACCTGCAGACATCATTCTGGTATAACCACTCAAAGTCCAGCAACATACCAGTACGCTGCTGGTCCTTGTTGGGCATATATTGTAAACTTTTTTTTCATGTAGCCTGTGGGCTGAACGAAAAAAAGATATTGATCGGTGGGTATGCCCACCATTAGAATACCTCCCTTCATCTATCCACTTCTAATGATGGGTATACATGCACCGTTTATATATGCCGAAGCATGGGGGCATCCTCCCGCAAAAGGCAGGAGCAAATCGCTCCTCCACCCACTGCTGCCCCCATGCTTCGGCATATATGCTGAAGTATGTAACTGTGGTGGTGAAATCACCTCCGACAGCGCTGGAGTCACGGCTTTATGTATCGTGGGAGCAAACGCTGTTGCTGTCAAGATAAATAAATCGGAGCTGCAACTGAATGGCGTACCTGCTAAGCAAATGATGGTTAACAATAAAACAAAGTAACATTACAGTATAACAGTAAGACGTACCATACCTGCAAAGCAAATACAAAAAAATAGTAAAAAATAAAACATTTAAACGCAACCTGTGCCTAAAATATATATATGCCGAAGCATGGGGGCATCCTCCCGCAAAAGGCAGGAGCAAATCGCTCCTCCACCCACTGCTGCCCCCACGCTTAGGCATATATGCTGAAGTATGTAACTGTGGTGGTGAAATCACCTCTGACAGCGCTGGAGTCACGGCTTCATGTATCGTGGGAGCAAACGCTGTTGCTGTCAAGATAAATAAATCCGCGCTGCAGCTGAATGGCGTACCTGCTAAGCAAATGATGGTTAACAATAAAACAAAGTAACATTACAGTATAACAGTAAGACTTACCATACCTGCAAAGCAAATACAAAAAAAATAGTAAAAAATAAAACATTTAAACGCAACCTGTGCCTAAAATATATATATGCCAAAGCATGGGGGCATCCTCCTGCAAAAGGCAGGAGCAAATTGCTCCTCCACCCACTGCTGCCCCCACGCTTCGGCATATATGCTGAAGTATGTAACTGTGGTGGTGAAATCACCTCCGACAGCGCTGGAGTCACGGCTTTATGTATCGTGGGAGCAAACGCTATTGCTGTCAAGATAAATAAATCCACTCTGCAGCTGAATGGCGTACCTGAAAACAAAAAAATGGTTATCAAACATGATAAAAACATAACAACGGTAAAACATTGCAGAATGGAATACAGTAAAAAAGAGCAGAACAATAGAGAGAGAATAGAGAGAGAGAACAATAAAACAACAACTATTTTTGGTTTTTATTATTTTATATTTTTTTTGTGTTTTTTTTTTTTTACTTTTTTTTGTAACTTTAACTTTTGTAACTGGTACCAGGTTTGGGTCTCTCAAAATGTGATGGCATCTTGGGAGACCCTGTGAAAGTGTGTCCTAGTCTGTGCAGTGCTGTACCCTACGCTAATACTCAACTAGTGTATGGTAGCATTCAAAACATTCACCAATGCAAAGACCAGGATTGTCAGGACAGAAGTGACAATAATACCGGGTGTCACGCCTAAATCCGCGCTTGCTGCAGACACGACATCTTTTTTTGGGGGCTCGTTGGGTAGGGGTACTCGGGAGGACATAAAGAAAATGCCTCTCATGCAGCCGACTTACTGCATTTGGTTGGGGATGGTGAGGTGGAGCACCGTCTGGAAACAGAAGGGCTCTGACGATCTCTCCCTGGAATTTAAGGAAGGATCCAGTCCATCCTGAAGCTCTGTATAGCACATAAGCGTTCAGCAAAGCCAATTGAAATAAATAAACAGACACTTTTTTGTACCAGCGTCTGGCCTTATGGGCAACTAGGTACGGCGCCAACAACTGGTCGTAGAGGTCCACCCCTCCCATATTTTGGTTATATTCGTGGACACAGAGGGGTTTCTCCACAACACCAGTCGCCGTAGTAATTTGGACCGTCGTGTCTGCATGAAGGGAGGTAAGAACGAAAACATTCTTATTGTCCCTCCACTTCATAGCGAGCAAATTATTACACTGCAAGCAGGCTCTCTCCCCCAGCCTAAGATGGGAATCTACAAGCCGCTGGGGAAAGCCCCGGCGATTAGGTCGCACGGTGCCACATGCTCCAATCTGATGATCAAAAAGGTGACTAAAAAGTTGCACACTCGTGTAATAATTGTCCACGTACAAGTGGTACCCCTTTCCGAATAGGGGTGACACCAAGTCCCACACTATCTTGCCAGCGCTTCCTATGTAGTCAGGGCAGTTTGTCAGCTCTACGTGACTATCTTTGCCCTCGTAAACCATAAAACTACATGTAGAGCCTGTGGCCCTGTCACAGAGCTTATACATCTTGACCCCATATCTGGCATGCTTGCTGGGAAGGTACTGTTTAAATGACAAGCGGCCAGAAAATTTAATCAGGGACTCATCAACGCAGACAACTTGATGGGGAGTAAACAAGTCTGCAAAACGTTGGTTGAAGTGGTTTACGAGGGGCCAAAATTTGTAGAGCCGATCGTATTCAGGGTCTCCCCGAGGACGACAGATTTCATTGTCATTGAAGTGCACGAACCGCAAAATCTGCTCGTATCGTGCCCTGCTCATGGAGGCAGAGAACACGGGCATATGGTAAATTAGGTCAGTGGACCAATATGACCACAACTCACTCTTTTTATTTATGCCCATGTTGAGGGAAAGGCCCAGAAATTCTTAAATTCGGAGACCGTAATTGGTCTCCAATCTCTGGCAAGGGAGGACTGGGGAATAGTGGCGATGTGTTGACCAGCGTATAAATTGCTTTGGTCCACAATAGATCTATAGAGATCTTCGGTGAAAAACAGCGAATAAAAATCCAGTGGCGTAAAATCAACTGTTTCCACCTGAATTCCGGGTTGGCCAGTGAATGAGGGAAGTACGGGTGCTGCAGAAGTGGTGGGTACCCAATTCAGATTGGCGAATGCAGCAGGAAGGGCACTATGGGCACGACGGGCCTGTGTTCGTCTTCTTGGTGGCAGCGGGACACTACTTGAGCTTGCCACCTCACCAGCTTGAACTGCACTTATGGGACTCACCACGTCACCAAGTGTTACTGCAGTGCTGGATGTACGACCAGGGTGTACTAGGCTGCTGGTGCTTGCCAGTTCACCAGAAGGAATAGCGGCACTAGTACTTCTCTGCTCCATACGAGAGCCCTTTCAGAAGAAGAAGATTGGGGTCTGGTACGCTTGACCTTAGCAGGGACCACAACTCTGTTGTCAGAGCTATCTGTCATGGAGCCGCTGTCGTCTACAGGATCATATACAGGATTGTCTATAGGATCGTATTCTGAGCCTGAATCTGACAGATGAGTGACTTCCTCTTCACTATCTGTCATGCTCAGAAACGTGTAGGACTCTTCACTAGTGTACCTTCGATTTTCCATTTTGGGCTCTAAATTTAGGGGTACACTAGTGAGACTCACAGGCAAAAAAGCTCCTGACTGTTAGCGACTGATTCAAAACGCTACCAAAAAACTGTTAGCAAACGCAGGGATCAGGCCTGACTCTGTGAACGCTGCAGTTATGTGTGCTTAGTGTTTTGTAAGTGTCAGTGATCGATCGATACTGCACTTGGGTAGGCTGGGCTGGGCCGAGGGGCAAAACGCAGGTACTAGCAGGTATCTGGGCTGATCCCGCTAACACTGTGTTTTTGGGAACCCTAAACTGCTGGGGACGCTAGTATAGATCTGATCGAATCAGATATCGATCCGTTCAGATACTACAGCACTAAGGGAGGTGTATGCTGTGTGCGTGGGTGTTAGCGGTAATGGCGCTAACCTGACGCTGCCTGGGGCGACGCAGACCTTATCTGACCCTAAAAACGTAACTTATATCACCGCCGGGCAATTAGGGGGTTAAACCTTTATAAGGTGATAAACGGTGGGTGCCCTAAAACTATAAAAAACAAACTAACTAACCAGCGTCACCCATAACACTTATATGGTGATCGCTGGTGAAAGGGTTAACTAGGGGGCAATCAGGGGGTTAAAACCTTTAGTAGGTAGTATATGGGGATCCCTGTCGCTATAAAAAACTGACGGCGAACCTATATACTTACCTCCCTAACTAGCGTCACCTGTGTCACTAAAACAGCGATCAGAAAAACTATCGCTTAGCGACACTGGCGACGGGGGTGATCAAGGGGTTAACCTTTATTAGGGGGGGTTAGGGGGGTACCCTAGACCTAAATGGGGGTACCTCAGACCTAAAGGGGGCTAACCTAACTGCTCTGACACTTTTAACTGTCACAAACTGACACAATGCATAAAAAAAAACCCTGCTATTGGTGTCTCTGTGACAGGGGGTACAGGGGGGTGATCGGGGGGTGATTGGGGGGTGATGGGGGGTGATGGGGGGGTGAAAAGTGTGCCTAGTGAAAGTGTAGTGTTGGTGCACTTACTTGTTGTCTTCTCTCCTCGGCGGTGGAACGAAAAGACCGTCTTGAGGAGGGATGACATCACTTCCTCTCCCTCTGTTTACATTACAGAGGGAGAGGAAGGATTTTCATTCGCCGGGAGCGATCGTGAGGGGGTGGCCACGAATGGATGGCCTCACCTCTTATCGCCCGCGAACAAATGCCGGCCGCCTCTGGCACCGGGGGGGTCCGATCGGACCCCCCGCTCGCGGGTAGGCAATCACGTACCAGGTACGTGATTTTGCCTGCCCGTGCCATTCTGCCACAGTATATCTGCGTGAGGCGGTCAGCAAGTGGTTAAGGGAACATGATTCGTTTTTTTTTCTTAGGTTAACAAACACTTTAATACTTGTTCTGTATATATTCTTTTCATTGGAACTGTATGTTTTGTTTATCTGGTTCCCATGAGGGTTTTTCTATGGGTTGTTTTTAGTACATGAGAATGTAACTAAACTCCAATGGTTTTCAACATACCTTCTTGCTTTGTGTTAAGGGGTCTCCTGAATCACTCATTGATTTAGTCTTGAACCCACAGACACATGGTAACTAAGTTGAAAATCCTCTCTTATAATATCCGTGGGCTGCATTTGCCTCAAAAATTTAGTAAAGCGTGGCAAGAACGCCGCCATCTTGCCCTGCACATTGTGTTGTTTCATGAGACCCACTTCAGTGGTCCAATCTACACCTAAGCAATTTTTATTCATAAGACCTGTCACTTTGTTCAGTTATCACAACTCACCGAGTATGATAACATGGCACTGTCAAAGGCAATATTTTTATAATAGTCAATATTTATGCCCCTAATACTCGTTACATTAACTTTTTTGTCTAGTACCCTGAGGAGGTTGACTGAGTTCCAGCAAGGTCTCTTAATTTTTTGGGGGGATTTTCATTTACCTCCAGACCCCCTATTGGATACATCCTCTGGGAAAACTTCCTTTTTTTAAATGCTCTCAAAGACTTTAAGAAAATGCTTGCTACCCTGTATCTGGTGGATTGCTGAAGAGCTAAACACTCCTCCAATAAAGACTACAGCTATTATTCTAGTGTACATGATTCCTACTTTAGACTAGACCTTATTTTTGTTGATCAGTATTACCTGCATAGCGTCTAGGACAGGGATCTCAAACTGGCGGCCCTTCAGCTGTTGCAAAACTACAAGTCCCATCATGCCTCTGCCTGTGGGAGTCATGCTTGTAACTGTCAGCCTTGCAATGCCTCATGGGACTTGTAGTTTTGCAAGAGCTGGAGGGCCGTCAGCTTGAGACCCTGGTCCAGGACATGTCTATTGATCACATTACCATATCTGACCATGCCCCGGTCTCTGTCACTTTTTCACTTACTGATATTGCAAAAACTGGACCTGGCTGCTCAATGAAAACCTTTTAGACAATAGTACCAACCTAGCAAAACTGGAATCCACCTTTAACTCTTATTTAGAATTGAACACCATCAGCAAGGTCTCCATGCAGGGTGTATGGGAGGGACATAAGGCAAGTATCTGAGGAGTAAAGAAAAAAGAAAAGAAAACAAGTCCTGAATCAAAAATCAACGGTGAAAAATGATTTTTCAAACCGTAATGCCACTTACCAAAGTATGGTACTGTTGCCGTAGCCAAACAAACTATGCATACAAAAGAAAACCCTGGTATTGCTACCAGGATCAAAAAGCGGCTACTTCCTCAACAGAGGGTCTTAGTCAAGATTTTGATTCTATAAAAATACAAAATGTAATAATTCCACTAGGGGCGCAATTTACATGAATTCATGGTGCGACTTTAAATATTGAAGCAGCTTCATTCACAGTACTTTAAAGGTTTTTTCCGAAAAGAAAAAAACCCTGAAAAGATGATTCTATAAAAACAGTCAAAAAACGTGGAAACACACACACACGACAATACACATATACAATAAAAAAACAAACACAAAAAGTCTGGACACCAGCATACCATTCACAGAGAAACTAACATGCGATTAAATTGCATTAAAGTGAAAATGCATATGAAAAAATGAATAAAGAAAATTCTCCCATTCAAATAAAAAAATTATTTATAGTTTCACCGTAAATGACCCCCCGGGGGATCTCAATCATGATATGATAACTTTCAATCAAAAACTTGCAGGTTGGTTTAAAAATGAATAATGTTTCTATTACTAGATGACCTATGGTCAAATCTTGTCGCTAATTTGTTGACATGTTGTATTCTTAAGTTGTGGATCATTACACTTTTTGAAAAGTTGACTTAACAGATACACTCCGATATGTTATCCAGACCAACACTGGAATTTGCAATGAGGTCCCTACGTGTTGATAAATGCCTTATAAATAATGTATAAATCAGGGTCGTATGCCCAAATCCACAGCAAATAACCCAACATAAATGCAATGAACATCCAAAAACAGCTTCAGTGCACAAAATGAACGACTTTTCTCCAAGATGAATAATTTGAGCAATAATTGGCAATCAGGATGTTTCTTCAAAAGTCAGTCTTTTCCAAGAAGCACAATCTGGTATTTTGAGGAGAAAGGCACGCCCTTACATTACCACCCTGTTGAATTCAATAGTCGTTATATCCCGTTCGATCCTTGTACGGACTGGAATTATATCACATTGATGTTTATTTAGGCTCATAAGAGCTCCGCAATGGAAAAACCTGTCCTTCAAAGCAAGGTCAACTGGGTCCGCGATACTCGCGGCACTCTCCGTGCGAGATGTATGGGTAGGGTGGATGCTTAGCAGACATCTCCTATCCCACGGTTCAGTTTGAATGGGGCATATCGTAGGCTGGCGTCACTTCGTCTGGACTAGGTGGGGCTAGGGACTGTCAGCCCCTTTTATCAGCAAGTCCAATTTCCAACAGCACTGCCCTAAATCTTCTAAAGGGGATACACACATGTCGTTTTCCAGTTTTCTGAATGAAGTAATCCACACATAACCCGAGCAAAGTTATTACTCCTGCAAGTTGCCATTTCTTTCCAATTCAATGCGTCATCATATCATCTCACTTTGGATTTTCCACCAAACCTTCCTATGTATTTAAAACTGCATTAAAAAGAGAACCTAGCTGAGTACAATGACTCACATGTTCTGTCAATGCGTTTACCACAATACTTCTTAGGACCACATTGATCCAAACAATGAAACAGACACGAGTGTGGAATAAACAACAACAAAGGGAGGGAGGATCAAGAAGACGAAAAAGCAGAAGAACAAAGGAAAGAAGAGGTAGGAGCAGTAAGGGCTATTAATTAAATTCACCACATATGAAGATAATAAATAATGCAAAAGGAATATTAGCTTAGGAGGAGAAAATTTGAATTTAAATTATTTACCAAAACCAAAGGAGAATAGAGAGACAAGAGGGAATGAAAAGAGGGAGAGAGAAGAGAGGGGAAGAAAAGGAGAACACGAAAAGATGAGACGCAGGGAGATAGGGGGGAGGAGGAAAGGGGAGAGGAGAGGGAGTGAGAAAGGGGGGGAGAAAGGGGAGGGGGGAGAGGGATCAAAATAGGGAGGAGGGGGGAAGGTGGGAGAGAAAAAAAAGGGAAGCAAGGAAGGGAGGAGGTTAAGAAGGGGGAGGGGTAAATGTTGGCAGGTGGGGGAAAAAGGGGAATGAAGGGAAAAGAGAAGAGGGGGCGAGGGAGAGGAGAAGGAGGGAAGGGGTGGGCCTGGTGGAGGAGATCAAGTTTCAAGGAAAACCTGGAGATTCAGTTCAGTGTTAAGTCCTTGAGAGGCAAGGGACCCCAACCGATAAATTCACCACTTCTTCTGGAGAAGGATGCGGTTGAAGTCCCCTCTCCTCGATGGTAGTTTAGGCACATAAATGCCTTTAACCCTCAGGCATTCAGGTTTTCCTTGATGACATAAGGCAAAATGTTTAGCCAATGGTTTCTCTTGAACCTACTCTGGATCTCTCTCCTTTTCCCCCTTAATTTCCCACAAATGCTCACCAATCCGAATTTTGAGAGGTCTTTTGGTCTTACCGATATAGATTTTTGGACAGGGGCAGGTAAGCATGTAAATTACTCTACTCGTAGAGCAATTGTTGAGACCAAAAGACCCCTCAAAATTGGATTGGTGAGCATTTGCGGGAAATTAAGGGGGAAAAGGAGATCCAGAGAAGATTCAAGAGAAACCATTGGCTAAACATTTTGCCTTATGTCATCAAGGAAAACCTGACGGCCTGAGGGTTAAAGGCATTTTTGTGCTTAAACTACCATCGAGGAGAGGGGACTTCAACCGCATCCTTCTCCAGAAGGAGAAGTGGTGGATTTATCGGTTGGGGTCCCTTGCCCCTCAAGGACTTAACACTGAACTGAATCTCCAGATTTTCCTTGAAACTTGATCTTCTTCACCAGGCCCCCCTTCCCTCCTTCTCCTCTCCCTCTCCCCCTCTTCCCTTTTCCCTTCACTCCCCCTTCTTAACCTCCTCCCTTCCTTGTTCACCTTTTTTTTTTCTTTCCCTCCCACCTCTCCCCCCATTTTCATCCCTCTCCCCCCTCCCCTTTTTCCCCCCTCCTTTTTCCCTCCCCCTTCTCTCCCCTTCCCTCCCCCCTATCTGCCTGCGTCTCATCTTTTCGTGTTCTCCTTTTCTTCTCCTCTCTTCTCTCTCCCTCCTTTTTCATTCCCTCTTGTCTCTCTACTCTCCTTTGGTTTTTGTAAATAATTTAAATTCAAATTTTCTCCTCCTAAACTAATATTCCTTTTGCATTATTTATTATCTTCATATGTGGGCTTATTATTAGCCCTTACTGCTCCTACCTCTTCTTTCTTTTGTTCTTCTGCTTTTTTGTCTTCTTGATCCTCCCTCCCTTTGTGTTTATTCCACACTCGTGTCTGTTTCATTGTTTGGATCAATGTGGTACTAAGAAGTATTGTGGTAAATGCATTGACAGAACATGTGAGTCATTGTACTCAGCTAGGTTCTCTTTTTAATGCAGTTTTAAATACATAGGAAGGTTTGGTGGAAAATCCAAAGTGAGATGGTATGATGACGCATTGAATTGGAAAGAAATGGCAACTTGCAGGAGTAATAACTTTGTTCAGGTTACGTGTGGATTACTTCATTCAGAAAACTGGAAAACGACATGTGTGTATCCCCTTTAGAAGATATAGGGCGGTGCTGTTGGAACTTGGACTTGCTGATAAAAGGGACTGACAGCCCCTAGCCCCACCTAGTCCAGATGAAGCTACGCTACCTTTTTAGCGAAACGCGTTGACGTCACAGCAGTCACATGACGCCAGCCTACGATATGCCCCATTCAAACTGAACCGTGGGATAGGAGATGTCTGCTCAGCATTCACCCTAACCATACATCTCTCACGGCGAGTGCCGCAAGTTTTGCGGACCCAGCGACCTTGCTCTGAAGGACAGGTTTTTCCGTTATGGGGCTCTTATGAGCCTAAAGAAACATCAATGTGATATAATTCCAGTCCGTGCAAGGATCGAAAGGGATATAACGACTATTGAATTCAACAGGGTGGTAATGTATGGGTGTGCCTTTTCCTTGAAATACCAGATTGTGCTTGTTGGAAAAGACTGACTTTTGAAGAAACATCCTGTTTGCCAATGAGAAGTTTGCTCAGATTATTCATCTTGGAGAAAAGTCGGTCATTTTGTGCACTGAAGCTGTTTTTGGATGTTCATTGCATTTTTGTTGGGTTATTTGCTGTGGATTTGGGCATACAACCCTGATTTATACATTCTTTATAAGGCATTTATCAACCAGTTGGGACCTCATTGCAGATTCCAGTGTTGGTCTGGATAACATATCGGAGTGTATCTCTAAATGACCAATATCTCAAATGGGACTACACAGTGTCTAATTGAGTGATGTTAAGTCAACTATTCAAAAAGTGTAATGATCCACAATTTAAGGATACAACATCCCAACAAATTAGCAACAAGATTTGACCATAGGTCATCTAGTGATAGAAACATTATTAATTTTTAAACCAACCTGCAATTTTCTGATTCAAGGTTATCATATCATGATCGAGATCCCCGGGGGTCATTCACAGTGAAACTGTAAATATATTTTTTATTTGAATGGGAGAATTTTCTTCACTCATTTTTTCATATGCATTTTCGCATTAATGCAATTTAATCGCATGGCAGTTTCTCTGTGAATGGTATGCTAGTGTCCGGACTTTTTGTGTTTGTTTTTTAATTGTATATGTGTATTGTCGTGTGTGTGTGTTTACACATTTTTTGACTGTTTTTATAGAATCATCTTTTTAATGGGTTTTTTCTTTTCGGCAAAAAACCTTTAAAAGTACTGTGAATGAAGCTGCTTCAATATTTATAGTCGCACCATAAAATTATGTAAATTGTGCCCCTAGTGGAATTAATACATTTTGTATCTTTATAGAATCAAGTATCCGAGGAGTAATGATAGCACATGGTTCTAGAATTATAAAGCTTAAATTACAGGAAATTGATGGTCTCCTGAAGGAAATAAAACATAATTGAGCATAGACACTAAACCATCCCAAACTACAGGAGTTATGGTCTAGGCTCTCCAATTGTCTTGATCAAAAAGTCAGAAATAAGCTAAGGTACTACGCTCATAAATGTTTTTGAGCATGGAAACAAATGCCGCCTTTTAGCACACACGTTGCAGAAAAGTTTGCACCATATGCATAGGCTGATGATACACAACAACTCCATCACGGACACCACTCACATCGCTCAGGAGTTTTAGTCTTTTTATTAGTCTCTGTTCCACCCAAAAATGGAAATGTAGCTGCTGAATTTTATATGGGTGGAATTCCACTTTTTCCACTCCCCTCTGCATCCTCAGTGAACATCAAAAACGTACCCTCATACAACGTTACCTACAGGAAGTTGATTATCTTAGTCTATCCCAAGAGATTGTTCAAGATATGGAATGCCCATTCACCTCTCTAGAACTGGCTTCCATGATTTCAGAACTTCCCAAAGGAAAAAGCCTGGGCCCTGATGGTTTCTCTGACACTTATTATAAGAAACTGTCACACCTTCTGCTGGAACCCATCTGCAACAATTTTATTATTATATTTGTTGACAGCTCCTTCCCCAGAAAAAGCTTTAGCCACTTGACCTCCGGAAGGTTTTACCCCTTCCTGACCAGAGCATTTTTTGCTATTTGGCACTGTACTACATTAAGTGGTAATTGCGTGGTCATGTAACGCTTTACCCAAACTTATTACAAAACGATGTCCTTTTTGATTTTGGTCGTATTTGATCACCACTAGGATTTTTATTTTTTGTGATATAAATCAAAAAAGACCAAGAAAAAGCAAAACAATACTTTCTACTTTTTGTTATAAAAAAATATCCAATAAACTCAAGTGTTGTCATACAGTTAGGCCAAAAAATATTCAACTACATGTATTACCTCCTCTTTTACTTTCTGACTGTCTATCACATTTCTTGAGGTGCTAAAATGCCAGGGCAGTACAACCCCCCCCCCCCCAAATTACACCTTTTTTGAAAGTAGACACTCCAAGGAATTTGCTGAGGCATGCTGAGCCCATGGAGTATTTTATTTTTTGTCACAAGTTTTTTTAAAATGACAACAGAAAAAAATGTTTTTTATCTTTTACACAAAGTTGTCACCTAAATTATATGTTGCTCACATATGCCATGGGTATATGTGTAATTGCACCCCAAAATACATTCTGCTGCTTCTCTTGAGTATGGGGATACCACATGTGTGAGAGTGTTTTGGATCCATCTGTGTACAAGTGCCAAACACCTAATCACCGCCTTCAGGATTTCAAAGGGTGTAGTTTGCTCATTTCACTTCCTCACTACCTATCACAGATTTGGAGGCCCTGAAATGCCAATATAGCGCAAACCCCCCCAAAATTACTGCTTTTTGTAAAGTAGACAACCCAAGCCATTTGCTGAGAGGCATGTTGAGCCCATGGAATAATTTATCTTTTGCCTCAAGTTTCTGGAAAATGTCAAAAAAAAAAATTTTTCTACACAAAGTTGTCAGTTAAATGATATATTGCTGAGACATGCCATGGGTATATGTGGAATTACACCATATAATACATTCTTCTGCTTTTCCTGAGTATGGGGATACCACATGTGTGAGAGTTTTATGGACCCTAGTGTAAATTGGCTGTCCCCTCAAAATGACTCAACACACAGCCATTAATGTCCAAACCACTGGCAACAAAAGTGAGTACACCCCTAAATGAAAATGTCCAAATTTGGCCCAATTAGCCATTTTCCCTCCCCGGTGTCATGTGACTTGTTAGTATTACAAGGTCTCAGGTGTGAATAGGGAGCAGGTATGTTAAATTTGGTGTTATCACAGAGCACCTCATTCAAAGAACTCTCTGAGGATCTGAAAAAAAGAATTGTTGCTCTACATTGCTCTAGGCTATAAGAAGATTGCCAAGACCCTGAAACTGAGCTGCAGTACGGTGACCAAGACCATACAGCAGTTTAACAGGACACGTTCCACTCAGAACAGGCCTTGCCATGGTTGCCATGGTTGTACGTGCTCAGCGTCATATCCAGAAGTTGTCTTTGGGAAATAGACGTTTGAGTGCTGACAGCATTACTGCTGAGTTTGAGGGGTAGGGGGGGTCAGCCTGTCAGTGCTCAGACCATCTGCCGCACACTGCATCAATTGGTCTGCATGGCTGTCGTCCCAGAAGGAAGCCTCTTCTAAAGATAATGCAGAAGAAAGCCAGCAAAGAGTTGCTGAATACAAGCAGACTAAGGACATGGATTACTGGAACCATGTCCTGTGGTCTGATGAGACTAAGATAAAACTATTTGGTTCAGATGGTGTCAAGCGTGTGTGGCGGCAACCAGGAGAGGAGTACAAAGACAAGTGTGTCTTGCTTACAGTCATTCCAACATGATAATGATCCCAAACACACCTCCAAGACGACCACTGCCTTGCTAAAGAAGCTGAGGGTAAAGGTGATGGACTGGCCAAGCATGTCTCCAGAACTAAATCCTATTGAGCATCTGTGGGGTATATTCAAACGAAATGTGGAGGAGCGCAAGGTCTCTAGCATCCACCAGCTCCGTGATGTTGTCATGGAGGAGTGGAAGAGGACTCCAGTGGCAACCTGTAAACTCTGGTGAACGCCATGCCCAAGAGGGTTAAGGCAGTGCTGTAAAATAATAATGGCCACCAGTGGCGGCCTGTCCATAGGGGCACTCGGGCGCTGCCCCTTCAATCTGTAAAAAAATTAAATTTAAAAAAATGGTCACTTTAAGAGTGACCGGGTGCCAGACATGCGGCGGTCTATGGGAAGCTTCCCAGCCTGCAATCAGATGATTGCAGGCTGGGAAGCTGATTTGCCCACGTTTAGGGAGTGTCTGGGGTGCAAGAGATGTGCCCACAAACACTCCCCCATTCTCCAATGTCCAGTAAATTGCCATTGCAGGTCCTGTTCTTTTCATTTATTGGCCTGAGACCGGAGGATGGTGGGTGGTGCTTTTCGTGGCACCATGTCACTTCCGGTCTCCCGGCTCACTGTGTTTGGTGTGAGATGAGTGGAGGAGTGGACAGAGATGGAGCTGGGCGCGTGGTGTGACTGTGTGGAATGAAGAAGCAGCCAGGCCTGATTGACTCGGACTCCTGAGCTTTGCTGGCGCAGCTTCTGGTATGTAAACCACAGTGGTCTCTCTCTCTCTCTCTATGGCCGCATCACACAAGCTAAGGCTCTGCTCCACACACTCTAATCACTGGAAGCCTGGCTGGACCCTTCATTCATCCTTCCCTGCACTTCTCTGCAGTGCTCTGCCCCTCCCCCCAATCTGCACAATTACCCCCCATCTGTACAATTACCCCCCCGTCAGCACAATTACAACCCCCGTCTCCCCAATTACATCCCCGTCTGCACAATTACCCCTTTGTCTGCACAATTACCCCCGTCTGCACAATTACACCCCCTGTCTGCACAATTACCCCCGTCTGCACAATTACACCCCCTGTCTGCACAATTACCCCCGTCTGCACAATTACCCCCTCTCTGCACCATTACCCCCCAGATAATTGTGCAGGGGGGTAATTGTGCAGATGGGGGGGTGGTAATTGTGGAGATGGGGGTTGTAATTGTGCAAATGGGGGTAATTGTGCAGATGGGCGTGGTAATTGCGCAGACTGGGGGGTGGTAATTGTGCAGATGGGGGGTGGTAATTGTGCAGACTGGGGGTTGGTAATTGTGCAGACTGGGGGGGTGGTAATTGTGCAGACGGGGTGTTGTAATTGTGCAGACTGGGGGTGGTAATTGTGCAGACTGGGGGGTGGTAATTGTGCAGAAGGTGGTAATTGTGCAGACTGGAGGGGGTAATTGTGCAAGATTTGTGAGAAATGCTATATACCAGGCTTTGTGCGAAATCCTATATACCAGGCTTTGTGAGAAATGCTTTATACCAGGCTTTGTGAGACATGCTATATACCAGGCTTTGTGTGAAATGCTATATACCAGGCTTTGTTCGCAAAGGCTTAATATCAGGCTTTGTGCGAAATGCTATATACCAGGCTTTGTAAGAAATGCTATATACCAGGATTTGTGAGAAATGCTATATACCAGGATTTGTGAGAAATGCTATATACCAGGCTTTGTGAGAAATGCTATATACCAGGCTTTGAGCGAAATGTTACATACCATGCTTTGTGCAAAATGCTATATACCAGGCTTTGTGAGACATGCTATATACCAGGCTTTGTGAGACATGCTATATACCAGGCTTTGTGCAAAATGCTATATACCAGGATTTGTGAGATATGCTATATACCAGGCTTTGAGGTCTGATGGGGCAGGAATTGGAGCTGATCTGAGGGGTGAAGGGACAGGAATTGGATTGATGGTACAGTGGCTGCATTTGATGGCACAGTGGCTGCGATTGATGACACAGTAGTGGCAATTGATGGGCACAGTGGCTGCATTTAATGGCACTGTGGCAGCAATTGATGGGCACAGTGGCTGCATTGGATGGTACAGTGGCTGCAATTGATGTTTTTTTTTCAGAATTTTTCAGTTTGTGTCCCCCAAATAATTTTGAGCACCAGCCGCCACTGGTGGCCACTAGGGACGAGCTTTGAGCTCGCCGAACAGCGAACAATTTGGGGTGTTTGCAGCTAATTTGAAAGCCACGGAACACCCTTTATGTAACAGGTGAACCCCCTCCCCCTCTGACGTCACGGGAATACCACAGGGAAGTCCCCGTCAAGTCCCCGTGCATCAGAGGGGGGCAGGGTCACCGGATGGCCCCACCCACCATTATTTAAGAACCGTCAGGAGACGAGAAGTGTCACACAGTGGGATCCTCCCATAATGGATGCGGAGCAGCCCGAGAAGAAGAAGGGAAGAAGACGCGGCGGAGGAAGATGCCGGACGAGAGCACCGGAGGAAGAACCAGAAGAACCAGAAGAAGAAGAAGATGGAGGAAGAAACCAAAGAAAGATAGAAGATAGAAGGAAGAAGACAGAAGAAAGAAGAAACATTTAAATAAAGGAATTGTCAAAAACTGTCTCTTGTCCTTTTTAACATTTTTGACACTTTTTTTGTGAAATGGTAGGGGTAAAAGTACCCCCTTACCATTTCACATAGGGAGGAGGGCCGGGATCTGGGGGTCCCCTTGTTAAAGGGGGCTTCCAGATTCCGATAAGCCCCTTGCCCGCAGACCCCCACAACCTCCGGGCAAGGGTTGTGGGGATGAGGCCCTTGTCCCCATCAACATGGGTACAAGGTGCTTTGGGGGGCTACCCCAAAGCACCCTCCCAATGTTGAGGGCATGTGGCCTGGTACGGTTCAGGAGGGGGGGCGCTCTCTCGTCCCCCCTCTTTTCTTCTGCCAGGTTGCGTGCTCAATTAAGGGTCTGGTAAGGGTTCCCCTTAAAATCCTGAAGGGTCTGGTATAGATTTTGAGGGGGACCCCACACCATTTTTCTTCTTAATTTTGGCCGGGGTTCCCCTTAATAAAAATGAATTTCGGGAGTAACTAAAATAAATGTATTTTTCAGACGAAAATGAAATTCCGAAACGAAATATTTCAGTGTGCACATTTCTACTTTTTATTTTTAATAAAAAACAAGTGTGATTTTACTGTACTTCTGTCTCAGTCTGGTTCATGGTTTCTGACAATCTCAAGTACATCACTAAAGAGCTAGCTGAAGACAAAACGGTTTCTTTCTTCTGTCTACAACATCCCCCCCCCCCCCCCCCCCCCAATAAGGGATTAATGCAGTTAGTGCCATAACAACAAGAATCTTCACCCAGGACTCTATTTGCTAATTGAGTGGGTTCAAGTACCTAAGGGTTTAATAATCTCATTAATTTAAGAACAGTGTTGTAACTTCCTGTCTTATCTGATCTGTGGTGTTGAGGAACAGGAGGGAGCGGTATAAGAAAGGTCATTCCTTTGCCTTCTTCCTGCCTGTTCACATAGGTTTCCAACTAAACAGAGTATTGTGTGAGTAGTCTTTATATCCTGCAATCAGTTACTGTTTCTGTTCTACTGTCTCATATTACTGTTATCACTTGTTCTAGTGAAACTTTTTCTAGGGCTAAGCTTATGTTACTGTAATCTAATGTTTCTAACTTTTCAGTAAACAAGAGTCAACTATTTCACTTAAATTGTGTATGTGTCTCTAATTATCCTGATTATCACCAAAAATGTCTGAATCCAGGGTGTCAGAGGTGTCGGAGGACTTGCAAGGTTGGGTCAACCAGTGGGGTACAGATTCAGTAAGCATCCCTTACGGGGGTAGCACTACATAGTATTTAGTCTGTAGGAAAGTTATAGAGTCTGCAAACTATGGTATATATATATATATATATATATATATATATATATATATATATACAGTATTTGAAAGTTGACCAATCCTGATGTACTGTTGTGGCAGTGATCAGGGGGACCAACGGGAGACAGTATATGTACAGCATATATTTTTTAAATTTTCCAACTTTTTTCTTTTTTTCCTTTTTTTTTTTTACACAATGTGACTACTGTGATAGCTGTGATTTGCCACAGCTATTACATGGTACAGATGCACTATGATTGGTCCTGTCTGTACCATATGACCAATAAGATTATTCACAGTGATCATCACAATAGTACACAATGAATGGCTATAAATGAAAGCCAATCATTGTGGGCAACTTACATGTGATTGGTCACAGCAATCACATGGTAGTGCGGCTGCTAGAGCATGCTGGAGGCGATCGCTTGGAAGACGTTATATGACATCCACCCAGAATAGCAGTGCTGTCGCTTGGCCATTTTTTTTACAATAGGTTGGGTGGGAGGTAATTAATGTTTAGGATTCATCTGAGTGTCCAAACAGCACATGTTCGATCTGAACGTAGGTTCCCAATTCATCCCTAGTGGAGGAAAAGTTTGTATTTGAGGCTGGTGGACTTTAATG
Organism: Aquarana catesbeiana; assembly: GCF_042186555.1. Classification (NCBI taxonomy): domain Eukaryota; kingdom Metazoa; phylum Chordata; class Amphibia; order Anura; family Ranidae; genus Aquarana; species Aquarana catesbeiana. The sequence continues at coordinate 942,140,573 of NC_133324.1, forward strand.
GTACCATAACAATTAAGATACACGTTTATAAAAAGAGTTTTATTGAACTGACATCAACAAATTTAAAACATACAAATTTAACAGAGCAACTCTGAACATAAGAGGTGCAACTGAAATGGATGGTAATACCAGTTCACCAAATCTTAACTATGCTGACATGCTCGACATGTTTTGCGGAAATTTACTGCTTCTTCAGGAGCTTTCGTTTACATAATAATGAATTAAAGGAACAGAGATAGTGTATAGTACTATAGGATAGAAAGAGAAAAATACTCTTATCATAATAAACAGGCTATAACATAAAATAAAAAAATGACAACATAATCACAAAGTAATGGTGAGCACAATATCCCTCCCCAAAGGTGATCATGGCCCTTACCCGAAGCAGCAACATGAGTCGCGGTCCAAAAGAGTAGGCCCGCTCCGGAGAGCATGGAGGCCCCCGCAGACAAAAGAGGGATGCAGCAAAGAAATCTGCCCAAACAATATAGTAAACATGATTTTGGATGCTGGAGTACTTTCTAATGCCCCGTACACATGGTCGGACTTTGTTCGGACATTCCGACAACAAAATCCTAGGATTTTTTCCGACGGATGTTGGCTCAAACTTGTCTTGCATACACACGGTCACACAAAGTTGTCAGAAAATCCGATCATTCTGAATGTGGTGACGTAAAACACGTACGTCGGGACTATAAACGGGGCAGTAGCCAATAGCTTTTGTCTCTCAATTTATTTTGAGCATGCGTGGCACTTTGTGCATCGGATTTGTGTACACACGATTGGAATTTCCGACAACGGATTTTGTTGTCGGAAAATTATATAGCCTGCTCTCAAACTTTGTGTGTCGGAAAATCCGATGGAAAATGTGTGATGGAGCCTACACACGGTCGGAATTTCCGACAACAAGGTCCTATCACACATTTTCCGTCGGAAAATACGACCGTGTGTACAGGGCATTAGTGTATTTCCTATTGCTATCTCAATGTACATCATAAATAGTAAACATACCAGTATATATAGCTTGGATTGACATACGAAGATTATTTCAGTCCTATGGTCCTCACAGATCATGTATCATAACGAGCAGGTATACCGAGATATATAGCTAACATAGGTATATGGAAATCACTTCAGACTCACAGCTATCGCCAGGTATAAGGAAAAAAAGGGATATATGTACCCCAATCTATAAAGCATACCTAGTGTAATAATACTCCTTTATAAAGAAAGGAGTATATAGAGCACCTGTGGGACTACTCTTTTGGACCGTGACTTACGTTACTGCTCCGGGTAAGGGTCATGATCACCTTTGGGGAGGGATATTGTGCTCACCATTACTTTGTGATTATGTTGTCATTTTTTGTGATGTTATATCCTGTTTATTATGATTAATGTATTTTTCTTTTTCTATTCTATAATACTATACACTATCTCTGTTCCTTTAATACGTTATTATGCAAACAAAAACTCCTGAAGAAGCAGTGAATTTCCAAGAAACACGTTGATCATGTCAGCATAATTAAGATTTGGTGAACTGGTATTACCATCTATTTCAGTTGCACCTCTTATGTTTAGATAGACAGAGTTGCTCCCTTAAATTTGTATGTTTTAAGTTTGTTGATGTCAATTCAATAAAACTCTACTTGTTTTATATACGTGTATCTTAATTGTTACGGTACCATTAACGTCCACCAGCCTCAAACACAAGCTTTTCCATCGGGGACATATCCCCCAGATCAAGACACATCATATCCCTGTGTCAATACGCGTGGGGGAGGGGACAGGATGGTGTAGGAGTCAGCAGCTGGTCTGTTTGGAGTGAAGGACACACAATCTCAACATTTTTATGCTTGTCACAGAGTGGTTTACTGGAACACCTGTATCATGTGAGTACCCCGCATGGGGGCTTTTTTTCGAATAAATATACAGTGGGGACGGAAAGTATTCAGACCCCCTTAAATGTTTCACTCTTTGTTATATTGCAGCCATTTGCTAAAATCATTTAAGTTCATTTTTTTTCCTCATTAATGTACACACAACACCCCATATTGACAGAAAAACACAGAAATGTTGACATTTTTGCAGATTTATTAAAAAAGAAAAACTGAAATATCACATGGTCCTAAGTATTCAGACCCTTTGCTGTGACACTCATATATTTAACTCAGGTGCTGTCCATTTCTTCTGATCATCCTTGAGATGGTTCTACACCTTTATTTGAGTCCAGCTGTGTTTGATTATACTGATTGGACTTGATTAGGAAAGCCACACACCTGTCTATATAAGACCTTACAGCTCACAGTGCATGTCAGAGCAAATGAGAATCATGAGGTCAAAGGAACTGTCTGAAGAGCTCAGAGACAGAATTGTGGCAAGGCACAGATCTGGCCAAGGTTACAAAAACATTTCTTCTGCTCTTAGGGTCCTAAGAGCACAGTGGCCTTCATAATCCCTAAATGGAAGACGTTTGGGATGACCAGAACCCTTCCTAGAGCTGGCTGTCTGGACAAACTGAGCTAGCGGGGAGAAGAGTCTTGGTGAGAGAGGTAAAGAAGAACCCAAAGATCACTGTGGCTGAGCTCCAGAGATGCAGTCAGGAGATGGGAGAAAGTTGTGGAAAGTTAACCATCACTGTAGCCCTCCACCAGTCAGGGCTTTATCACAGAGTGGCCTGACGGAAGCCTCTTCTCAGTGCAAGACACATGAAAGCCCGCATGGAGTTTGCTAAAAAAACACCTGAAGGACTCCAAGATGGTGAGAAATAAGATTCTCTGGTCTGATGAGACCAAGATAGAACTTTTTGGCCTTAATTCTAAGCGGTATGTGTGGAGAAAACCAGGCACTGCTCAGCACCTGTCCAGTACAGTTCCAACAGTGAAGCATAGTGGTGGCAGCATCATGCTGTGGGGGTGTTTTTCAGCTGCAAGGACAGGACGACTGGTTGCAATCGAGGTAAAGAAGAATGCGGCCAAGTACAGGGATATCCTGGACGAAAACCTTCTCCAGAGTGCTCAGGACCTCAGACTGGGCCGAAGGTTTACCTTTCAACAAGACAATGACCCTAAGCACACAGCTAAAATAACGAAGGAGTGGCTTCACAACAACTCCGTGACTGTTCTTGAATGGCCCAGCCAGAGCCCTGACTTAAACCCAATTGAGCATCTCTGGAGAGACCTAAAAATGGCTGTCCACCAACGTTTACCATCCAACCTGACAGAACTGGAGAGGATCTGCAAGGAGGAATGGCAGAGGATCCCCAAATCCAGGTGTGAAAAACTTGTTGCATCTTTCCCAAAAAGAATCATGGCTGTATTACATCAAAAGGGTGCTTCTACTAAATACCGAGCAAAGGGTCTGAATACTTAGGACCATGTGATATTTCAGTTTTTCTTTTTTAATAAATCTGCAAAAATGTCAGCAAGTCTGTGTTTTTCTGTCAATATGGGGTGCTGTGTGTACATTAATAAGGAAAAAAATTAACTTAAATGATTTTAGCAAATGGCTGCAATATAACGAAGAGTGAAAAATTTAAAGGGGTCTGAATACTTTCTGTCCCCACTGTATATATTTTTGTAAATGGTATCACACTATCCAGTCCTCATTTCTCATATACATGTGGAGACTACGCCATTTTACAGCATAGGACAGTGATAGCGAACCTTGGCACCCCTTGGAACTACATTTCCTATGGTGCTCAACTGCATGCTTTGGAAATGTAGTTCCAAAACATCTGGGGTGCCAAGGTTCACCATCACTGGCATAGGATATCACAGATCCATCTACACAGAACCCAGAGTTGGTTCACTGGCGTGTTTAGATCAAGCTTACTGTAATTGCGAGGTCACATGTTCCGAGGTGAGCATACTCACACAGGGGAGGAGCACAAGAGTGATGTCACTTGAACACATGTGGATTATCACTACAGCGGTGGAGGAATTGTGGATGAAATTTTCACAAGCACTACAGCACTTTATCATCACAGCAAGATTTAAAGCATATTATATGGACTTTAATGCAATTTTTGTTTAATATGCTAATTGATTATGTCACATAGCACTTTGGCACTCTATTTTATATTGATTTGATCGATTTATGTCTCATTATTGATTTTTTTGGCACTATATTTAGCACAGTTAATTTATTTATTTATTTATTTTTTGGTATTGCATATTGACACTAGCTTAGCGCAGTATTTTCGTATTTAGATTGTTTAGCATGGATGTATGGGACGTGATCAATACCAGCAGCTGATTATCTAGTCTCAGATTTATTATATTTTGGTAGCTCGCAAGATTTTCAGTTTATACATGAGTACATTACAGTCCCAACCTGCCCTGTGGATTAATATTGAAGAGGCTGGGACTGTATTGTACTCGTTTGGCACAGGAGAGTACTACACCTGCACTCAAAAGTGAAGAAATAGTCCGCTTGTCTTGGGAAAGTCTTTTTTAAATGTTATTTGCCACAGCCTGCAGATCGCGGTGCCCAGAGTCACCTCTCTGTCTCCACCCACCCCCCTTCTTTCCCTGCTGAATTGGCCGGGCTGTGGGGCCAGACCTGGAAAGTATCCCCGCACAGCAGCCAAAGCAGCCTGAGGGAGCTCCAGAGATAGATTGGGCCCGGGCGGCTGGTTTGTTTAGGAAACACAGGCCCCCTACATGTGTATGGGCTGTCCCCCTCTGATGGCGGCCCTGGCTCCACTGCAAACAAAGACAGCTTTTCAGGTGTCATCAACAAATTCACACTGCTTTTACTTCTGTTGAGCCCATACAAGATACTAAATGCAAGGCCTTAACAAAATAAAAACAAATAAAATAGAGCTGAAACAACACAGAAACACTACAAGCAAAATGTTACTAAACCCAGGACCCTGAATTTACTATATCTGGTCTCCCACGGTACGCAGAACATGGAAATGCTATTATTTTAGTAAATATAAACTGCTTAATTACTTTTCTAATCTTATGACTTCTATCAGTCTCTGGTTAAAGCTTATAGGAGCAGTTTTCAATCTCCTCTGATTGTCCTATGAGGCTGCAGGACCCCTGACACTCTGTTTGGACAGTGATGATTGGCTCTGTGCTGATCACCTGCACCCTCCCAAGAAAAAAAAACCTCTCTAGCAATACACACCAAACTGAGCATGTGCAGAGTGACTCCAAAGGCTCTCTCCTATCAGGATATATATTTGGGGACAGTGAAAAAAGGAGGATCAGAGATGACAGGATCAAACAGCCTTTTTACACAATGCAAAGGATTAACCCCTTAGGTTCCACGGTGACAACAAGCATGCATTACTGCATATACAGACTGATTTTACTTTAACTCCAACACATCTACAAAGGACTAATGCCCCGTACACACGGTCGGACTTTGTTCGGACATTCCGACAACAAAAACCTAGGATTTTTTCCGATGGATGTTGGCTCAAACTTGTCTTGCATACACACGGTCACACAAAGTTGTCGGAAATCCGATCGTTCTAAACGCGGTGACGTAAAACACGTACGTCGGGACTATAAACGGGGCAGTGGCCAATAGCTTTCATCTCTTTATTTATTCTGAGCATGCGTGGCACTTTGTCAGTCGGATTTGTGTACACACGATCGGAATTTCCGACAAGGGATTTTGTTGTCGGAAAATTTTATCTCCTGCTGTCCAACTTTGTGTGTCGGAAAATCCGATGGAAAATGTCCGATGGAGCCCACACACGGTCGGAATTTCCGACAACGCGCTCCGATCGGACATTTTCCATCGGAAAATCCGACCGTGTGTACGGGGCATTATAGTGTGTGGAACTCATCACCTGCCAAAGCATTGGCCAGTGGTCATTGACAGCTATTTGTAATGCATTATGGGATGTTTGGCAGAGTGATTCTTACTGAATGTCCCAAAAGCTGTGATTTTGTCTGAACAGCCAAAAGTTGGTTTGAACTAAACTCTTGACTCATCCCTTCTGGAAAGCAATGAATTAGATTTCCACTCCCTTTTCTTATATTAGTAGCTCTTTTCTCTCACTTTGGTGTTGTTTTTTGCTAAGCATCTATCTGGATCAAGTGGCCTCTGAGTTTCACCTTGTAAACTTCCCATAGAAAAGCAATGATGAATCAAATGCAAATGATTAACCACTTCAGCCCCGGGAGGATTTACCCCCTTCCTGACCAGAGCATTTTTTGCGATATGGCACTGCATTGATTTAGCTGACAATTGCGCGGTCGGGCGATGTTGCACCCAAACAAAATTTGATGGCCTTTTTTTCCACATAAATAGAGCTTTCTTTTGGTGGCATTTGATCACCTCTGCGGTTTTTATTTTTTGCGCTATAAACAAAAAAAGGCCGTCAGTTTTGAAAAAAGGCTGTATTTTTTTACTTTTTGCTATAATAAATATCCCCCAAAAATTATATAAAAAAATGAATGTCTTCCACAGTTTAGGCCGATATGTTTTCTTCTACATATTTATGGTAAAAAAATTGCAATAAGTGTATATTGATTAGTTAGCGCAAAAGTTATAGCGTCTACAAAATAGGGGATAGATTTATGGTATTTTTATTATTAATTTTTTTTTCACTATTAATGGCGGCAATCTGCAATTTTTATTAGGACTGCGACATTATGGCGGACAGATTGGACACTTTTGACACTATTTTGGGTCCTTTGACATTTATACAGCGATCAGAGCTACAAATAGCCACTGATTACTGTATAAATGACACTGGCAGGGAAGGTGTTAAACACTAGGGGGCAATCAAGGGGTTGTGTTCCCTGGATGTGTTCCAACTGTAGGGGGGATGGGCTCACTACAACATGACAGAGATCACTGCTCCCAATGAAAGGTAGCAGCAGATCTCTTTCGTGTTGCTAGGAAGTAGGGATGAGCTTCGAGTTCGAGTCAAACTCATGTTCGACTCGAACATCGGCTGTTCGCAAGTTCGCCGAACAGCGAACAATTTGGAGTGCCAAATTCGAATGCCGCGGAACACCCTTTAAAAGTCTATGGGAGAAATCAAAAGTGCTAATTTTAAAAGCTTATATGCAAGTTATTGTCATAAAAAGTGTTTGGGGACCTGGGTCCTGCCCCAGGGGACATGGATCAATGCAAAAAAAAGTTTTAAAAACGGCCGTTTTTCGGGAGCAGTGATTTTAATAATGCTTAAAGTCAAACAATAAAAGTGTAATATCCCTTTAAATTTCGTAGCTGGGGGTGTCTATAGTATGCCTGTAAAGGGGAGCATGTTTCCCGTGTTTAGAACAGTCTGACAGCAAAATGACATTTCAAAGGAAAAAAAGTCATTTAAAACTACTCGCGGCTATTGCATTGCCGGTCCGACAATACACATAAAAGTTCATTGATAAAAACGGCATGGGGGTGTTCGGCTCATCCCTACTAAGAAGAACAGAGAAATGCCTTGTTTACATAGTCATCTCCCCATTCTGCCTCTCCTCACCGTAATCGCGGGACGCCGGCGAACATCGAGCTTGCGGGACCCGCGGGCATGCTCCCGCACGTGCGCCCGCTAGATGGCAAATTCAAAGGGACGTACAGGTATGCCCTTTTGCCTGCCCATGCCATTCTACTGATGTAAATCGGCATGCGGCAGTCGGCAAGTGGTTAAAGAGGATGTGACCAGGAATTTATTCAATCTCCATTTAAAAGAAGGCTTGTCATGCAGGGACAGCTTCTATGCAGAAGAAGGGGGTTCTCATCAGGCCAGGGTCTGGAAAAGATGTCCACTTTAGAAACTAAAGATAATTGTTGGGGTAGCACAAAGATGTGGTCTATCTGATAGAAGTTTGAATGAGGGGGGGTGAACTTCCTGCCAGGTATCTGTTTTTATTATTATTTGTTTGTCTGTCTTCATAACAAAATGTATTAATTAATTAATATAGGTTGACTTTGTTCTTCAAAGCAAATCCAGACTGTCAAACTTGACTGAATTGATTTGCCCAATCTTCAAGTGTGAGTCGGAATTGATTTTTAAATGTTTGTTCATTGCTTATTGAACATGAATATTTATTGCTGAATTTAAATTCAATCTCTAATATTTAAAAGTGTAAGACCACATTTAGATGAGTTATGCTTTTCCCATGAAGACATTTTGCAACTTCTACTTCTTCCAAAGGAAAGTTAGTATCTTGCTAATTTCAATGGCACAAGGACAGATAAGTACCTGTCTTGTCAGGGGTGCAGAAGAGGCCCATTGAAGGTTACTAAATGTAAGATCAAAATAATTGAAATGGTAATTTCTTTTTTTATCTTTAAATAATCTTTATTAGCATTTCTTAAATTACATACCTTCCAACAAACATATTAAAACAATCTCAACTTCAGGTAATCATAGTGCACTAGAAAAAAGGTCATATATACCCCATCCGTTCCTACCATGATCCCATTACACCTCCTTATTCTATCCACCGGTTGAGGTTTGGTACCTTGTGTTAAGGCAACATATAATTATTTTCCCCTACTCCCCTCCCACCCTGATCCAGATCCTGCCTCAATGGTAATGGTAATTTCTAAATATACCCTCCTCTGCCATAAATATTTTTGCCTTTACAGTCCAGGAGAACAATCACCTATAAATGTTTTGGCTTTTATTTCTGCTATCCACAATGTTAACCAGAATCTAGACATTTTGCCCAATATTACACTGGGATTTCATGTGCTTGATTCATGTTTACATCCATGTTTGGCTGTAAAGGATGTTCTAAGCATTTTATCTGGGCTACAGAAGGCAGTCCCTAATTACTCATGTTCTGGAGAAGCTGAACTGGTGGGTTTTATTGGAGATCATTACTCAGTTACAACAATTCCAATGGCACAAATACTAGGAATTTATGGATATACACAGGTACGTCTTTCATCTTTGCCCTCAAGACCATCAAGTGCAAAATTCAAATATAACATAGCTACAATGAAACAAAAAAAAATGTTTCTTAATTCAAATATATTATTGTGAAGAATAATTTTTTGTGCATGGAACTCCTTCCAGCTCCATATAAATGTTTATCTTATGTAGCACACCCTCTAAGGAGCTACAGAAGAACTGGATCCCTCACTCCTGCACAGCCAGGCACACCAAACCCCAACAGGCACTCCAGAGTCAGAGAATGGTCTGTGACCCTGTTTTTGTTATTTATTGAGTGTTAATAAGTTGGATAGGGATGGGAGGTCATGGGATGTCCACTTGACTTCAGCAACAAATATTAGGCAGCAGCTTCAGTGACATCTTCCTATACACAGTCTATATACAGTCTCCTTGACTCTTTCTGCACACACTAGATAGCTGGCTCCAGCTGAATCACTGTCGGAAGATATGACAAGGTCTCAGTCAGTTTTTTAGCAATGGCTCACAAGGGTGGAATGACAACTCTTTGGGCCCCCGGGCAATAGGAGTTTATGGGGCCCCCTGTATCCAAGCTGTTATGTATTAGTGTGTTATACTGCTCTCCATCCAGTAGGGGGAAGCATTGTAAATATGTTCTTTTTATTGTTCTGGTAGAGCAATGTACTTTAGAGTCCTGTGAATGCCTGTCCATGTCGATGGTTCAAATACATTTTAAAATACACAAAACTGGTGATGAGGATGGGATTTCAGTGAATGGACACTGCAAAAGTACAGGTAATCCGCTTGAGTGAAGAATCAGAACTTGTGTTTTAGAGACACATCTTTAAATATCTCCAGCATGGCTTCGCTGGGACACATGGAGGAATTTGATGTGGTTAATTCATCCTCATGGGACTTGTATGCTGACAGGTTAGAGTTTTCCTGGAAGCTGTGCAGAAAAGAGCTGTGTTACTGAGTTTTATTGGATCTAAGATTTTTTTTTCAAATAACAGTTTTATTAGTTATCTCAGCAGGTAAAAGAACATAGACAGAACACACTATGTTCCAGACAGTGCTAGAGATAGCCGGTAAAGACATTGTGGCAGTAATTGGTGCAGGATCATTGCTAAATCATACTATGAGTTAGATAATAATTGAAATTTGCCATTGGCTAGGTGAGAGCCTATGGAATGTGAGAGAGAACATAAAAGAAAAGATAGAATGGAGAGAAGGGATATAGAGAGTTAGAAATGTAAGATAAGAAAGAAGAGATGGGAAAGTAAGGTAGTATCTCAACCATCGGTTTAAGGCGGGTCCTCTCGTCGATGCTACTCCACCCAGACCTTATCGTGCATTTCCAACTTATCCTTTATTCTAGCTGTCATTTTTCCATTAGCTCCACATCTTTTATTCTGACATACAGAGCTTCTTGGGAGTGTGGGGAGCGCCGATTCCAGTTGAGGGCGACCAGACATCGTGCAGCTGTCAGAACATGTCGAAGTAGCTTCTTGGATGGTTTGGCAATTTGTAATGGTGACACACCAAGTAGGAAAAATGTTGGCGTCATGGGGACCTGTAGCCCAAAGAGGCAGGACAACAAGCGCTGTGTCTGCGTCCAGAAGGGCACTATTATGGGACAACTCCAGTAAATATGGTAGAGGCAGGGTCATCTTTAATATTGATTGGACCCTGGACAAAAATTTTCTTGGGCCCCACCCTCCATGCAGTTTCCCTCTCCACCTGCTCTGAGACATACAATAAATAGCAGCTAGACTCAAAATGTGTTTACTGAATCAGATCAGGCAGCGATTGCAATTGGTTGCCAGAGGTTACAATGTATCATCACCATGCACTGACTGGTTGCTAGAGGTTACAGCACACATTGTGTCTCACTGATTAGTTGCTAGAAGTTACAGCACATGGTTTCTGCTTGTTGATTGGGTGCTAGAGATTACTGTACATCAATACTGCTCACTGATTGGTTACTAGAGGTTACTGCACATCATCTCCTGACTGCCTGCACACCATGGATTGGGGAGGTGAAGGACCCAAATAATAGACAGAAAACTCCTAGGGATCCTAGGACTCCTGGGATCAGTGGCAGTGCTGGGGGGAGGGTGTGATCAATGGCAATGCTGATAAAGACTACCAATATAAGGAATTTCAACATTGGCCACCAAAGTAATAGGGGTTTACACTGACCACTAATGTAATAAAAGCATTCACAGTAACCACCAATGTAAGGAGGAATTACATTTTACACTGACCAGTAGGGATGGGCCGAACACCCCCCCCCCCCGTTCGGTTCACACCGTTAAAGTCTATGGGACACGAACATGAAAAATCACAAGTGCTAATTTTAAAGGCTTATATGCATGGTATTGTCTTAAAAAGTGTTTGGGGACCTGGGTCCTGCCCCAGGGGACATGTATCAATGCAAAAAAAAGTTTTAAAAACAGACGTTTTTTTCGAGAGCAGTGATTTTAATAACGCTTAAAGTGAAACAATAATAGGGCGTACACACGGTCGGACTTTGTTCGGACATTCCGACAACAAAATCCTAGGATTTTTTCCGATGGATGTTGGCTCAAACTTGTCTTGCATACACACGGTCACACAAAGTTGTCGGAAAATCCGATCGTTTTAAACACGGTGACGTAAAACACGTACGTCGGGACTATAAACGGGGCAGTGGCCAATAGCTTTCATCTCTTTATTTATTCTGAGCATGCATGGCACTTTGTCCGTCGGATTTGTGTACACACGATCGGAATTTCCGACAACGGATTTTGTTGTCGGAAAATTTTATCTCCTGCTCTCCAACTTTGTGTGTCGGAAAATCTGATGGAAAATGTCCGATGGAGCCCACACATGGTCGGAATTTCCGACAACACGATCCGATCGGACATTTTCCATCGGAAAATCCGACCGTGTGTACGGGGCATAAAAGTGTAATATTCCTTTAAATTTTGTACCTGGGGGTGTCTATAGTATGCCTGTAAAGTGGTGCATGTTTCCCGTGTTTACAACAGTCCGAGTGCAAAATGACATTTCTGAAGGAAAAAAAGTAATTTAAAAGTGCCAGCGCTATAATGAATTGTCGGTCCGGCATTACACATAAAAGTTCATTGAAAAAAATGGCATGAGATTTCCCCATAGGGGAACCCCCGAACCAATAAAACAAAATGCATAGGGGTCCCCCCAAATTCCATGCCAGGCCCTTCAGGTCTGGTATGGGTATTAAGGGGAACCCCCCGCCACATTCTTTAAAAAAAAATGGCGAGGGGGCCCCCCTCAAAATCAATACCAGACCCTTCAGGTCTGGTTTGCATTCTAAGGGGAACCCCGCGCCAAAATTAAAAAAAATAAATGGCGTGGAGTAGCCCCCCAAAGCACCTTGTCCCCATGTTGATGGGGAGAAGGGCCTCATCCCCACAACCCTTGCCAGGTGGTTGTGGGGGTCTGCGGGTGGGGGGATTATCGGAATCTGGAAGAACCCTTTAACAAAGAGAACCCCCGGATCCTTCCCCCCTGTGTGAATTGGTAATGGGGTACAAATACCATTTCACAAAAAAGTGTCAAAAATGTTAAAAAAGACAATAGTAAACAGGTGACCCCGCCCCCCTCTGACACCATGGGGAAAGCCATAGGTAAGTCCCCGTGCATCAGAGGGGGGCAGGGTCACCGGGTGAACTGTAACCTGAACAGAAGCGTCACACAGTGGAAAACCCAATGAGGTGGATTGTATGGAGGATGAAGCGGAGAAGAAGAAGCCGGAGGAAGAAGCCGGATAAGAAGACCAGAGGAAGAAGTGGAGGAAGATAGAGGAAGAAGTGGGGGAAGAACAAGATGGAGGAGGCAGAAGAACACCAAGGGAAGACCAGAAGAAAGAAGATGGAAGAAGAAGCGGGGAAAGAAGAAGACATTAATAAAGGAATTGTCAAAATCCGTCTATTGTCTTTTTTAACATTTTTGACACTTTTTTTGTGAAATGGTAGGGGTACAAATAGCAATTCATACGGGGGGCAGGATCTGGGGGTCCCCTTGTTAAAGGGAGCTTCCAGATTCCGATAAGCCCCCCAGCCCGCAGACCCCCACAACCACTGGGCAAGGGTTGTGGGGATGAGGCCCTTCTCCCCATCAACATGGGGACCAAGTGCTTTGGGGGGCTACCCAAAAGCACCCTCCCAATGTTGAGGGCATGTGGCCTTGTACGGTTCAGGAGGGGGGGCGCTCTCTTGCCCCCTTATTTCCTGTGGCCTGCCAGGTTGCATGCTCGGATAAGGGTCTGGTATGGATTTTTGGGGGGACCCCATGCCATTTTTTTTTTTACATTTTGGCTCGGGGCTCGCCTTAAAATCCATAGCAGACCTGAAGGGCCTGGTATGGGTTTTGAGGGGGACCCCCATGTCATTATAGCCGCTAGCGCTAGTACTTTTAAATTACTTTTTTTCCTTTAGAAATGTAATTTTGCACTTGGACTGTTCTAAATACAGGAAACATGTGCCACTTTACAGGCATACTATAGACACCCCCCAGGTACGAAGTTTAAAGGAATATTGCACTTTTATTTTTTCACTTTAAGCATTATTAAAATCACTGCTCCTGAAAAAACGGCCGTTTTTAAAACTTTTTTTGCATTGATCCATGTCCCCTGGTGCAGGACCCAGGTCCCCAAACACTTTTTATGACAATAACTTGCATATAAGCCTTTAAAATTAGCACTTTTGATTTCTCCCATAGACTTTTAAAGGGTGTTCCGCGGCATTCGAATTTGCCGCGAACACCCCAAATTGTTCGCTGTTCGGTGAACTTGCGAACAGCCGATGTTCGAGTCGAACATGAGTTCGACTCGAACTCGAAGCTCATCCCTACTTCCTAGCAACACAACAGAGATCTACTGCTACCTGTCATCTTTTTAAAACTTTTTTTTGCATTGATACATGTCCCCTGGGGCAGGACCCAGGTCCCCAAACACTTTTTATGACAATAACTTGCATATTAACCTTTAAAATTAGCACTTTTGATTTCTCCCATAGACTTTTAAAGGGTCTTCGAATTTGCCGCAAACACCCCAAATTGTTCGCTATTCAGCGAACGGGAGAACAGCCAATGTTCGACCCGAACTCATGTTCGACCCGAGCATAAAGCCCATCCCTACTGACCACCAATGTAAGTGGGACATTCACACTGGCCACTAGTGTGAATGAAAGGATTCTACACCAAGCACCAATGTAATGAGAGGATTTACACTGACCACCAATGTAACTGAGACGTTTAGCCTGCGTTCACATTTGTGTGTGTTGGGAACGCATGCAAAATCGCTTTCCTGATGCCACAGAAACGTGCTGCCCTTAATTGTTAATAACACCCTCACGCATCTGCTGACATGTGCCTTGGCACTGTGTGATTTTGAAAAAGGGTTTGGGACCTTTTCCCGCATTTGTAGCACATAGAGCAGCCCACTGAAATGAATGGGCTGCCCTACACGTGACCTACATCTTTATCCACCCTGTCAGTACACCTTTGCATCCTAAAACCCCTGGTAACCTCTGCACCCCAAACCTCTCCAACCCCCCTCCCCTTTAACTCTACCTGACTTCTCTGCTCATCTTTGCACCCACCTTCTTTACCTCCGTACATCCCCTCCTTGCTCACCTGTGCACCACAAACTGTAATTCCAGTTGTAGGCAGGACTTTCAAGCATGCCCCTTTACCTCCCCAGTGGGCAGCATTCAGTATAGGTGATGGTGGTTATGACCTCAGGGGGCATGATATACATATGAATACCGCCTCTATTTACATAAAAATGCTGCCGGTCTGCCACTATTTACATATGAATGCAGCCGCTATTTACATATGAATGCCGCTATTTACATATAAACACAGGGTCTGCAGGTGAGTCATCTGTACACAAAAGGGCAGAGCTTGGCAGCATTAGTAACAGAACTTCACACTGAGATATCAGGACACAGCATGGGATTAAAATTTCAAGGGATGAAGGAATTTAAACTGGGATAGTTGGCAAGTATGAGGCAGATGATTCGGGCCCCAGAACAACAGGGCCCAGGGCAGCTGCCCTTTTACCCTGCCCTAAAAACTGCCCTGGGTAGAGGGTACCTTTGTCCCCCTGACAGCGTCAGCACCGACCAGAGCTCAAGGGGTAGATAACATGGAGTACGTCTGGCGCCAGGTACCAAAAGTAAAGAATTTTATAAGCGGTCTCTTTGTAGAGCGTACAGAAGGAGCTTTTAGCCGCCTGGGACAAGATCGTCTGCCATGCCATCTCAAGGATTTCTTCTCTCAATATCTTTTCCCAGCGGAGCATGTAGGCATGTGTACCCTGATTCAGTATAGAGTAGGTATTAAGTAACAAGTATATGTCGGAGATCAGACCCCGGCATGCAGATCCCTCTAATATTAAGCTCTTGAAGGGGGATGGCGCTGAGAATTGGAGATTTGGGGAAAAGGATTGAGCATATGCGTATTGGCAGATATTCATAAAACACCTGGCGAAGCATGTCATATTTTTCCTGGAGTTCAGTGAATGTTAGTGTCAGGGCTGGGCTCAGCCCTTCCTTCTCAAAGCTGGCCACTCAGCTGTTGGCTTTTTGTCAGCTCCTATCTTCCACAGTGACTCACCTGTTGATATGATATCCTGCTCATCAGTCCTGCCTACTTAAGCCAGATGATCTCTGCCTTTGCCTTGGTCACATCTCTAGAGATGCTCTCCTGTGTTCCTGTTAAAGACTTCCTTGGCTGACATTCCTTCTGGCTCCAGATCCTGCTTGCTGTTCTTCTACGCTCATCACTGGCTCCCTGACGTTTTGACTTATCTGACTATCCGTTTCGGTTCCTGAACTCTGGCTATGTTTTGACTACGTTTACCCTGTTTGCCATTTTTTATTATTATTAAACAAGTGGGATTTAAATGTAGTTCTGTCTGATTCATGGTTTCTGACAGTTAGTAATTTGCGTGATCTAGG
This sequence comes from Aquarana catesbeiana, assembly GCF_042186555.1. NCBI lineage: Eukaryota > Metazoa > Chordata > Amphibia > Anura > Ranidae > Aquarana > Aquarana catesbeiana. The sequence continues at coordinate 942,156,389 of NC_133324.1, forward strand.
GTCTACCAAGTGGCCAAAGTGGAATAAGTTCTGCGTTGCCCAGGGTGAAGACATCTGGTGAGTGAAACCAGCAGGCATCTTGGGGTTGCAGAGGAAAGAGGTTAGCAGTGACTTTTCTGAACTGAGCTCGTATGTGCAGGACATTTTGCGCCAGATCGATCTGAGTTGAGACATAGACCCCAAAAGCCTACCAGGGTCCACCTCCGTGTTTGCACTCCAGAGTAAACTATTTGGGTTGGGTGTATAGGCGTGAGCCATATCTTTTCAATCTCTGTCCATTTATTATAGGATCATTGAGGGAACCAGGAGATCAAGGCGCGCAATTGAGTCACTTGATAATATTTTACCAGGTCAGGGAACGCCAGCCCCCCATCGGAGCGGGACGCCATCAAGACCGAACAGGGTATCCTGTGCCTCCTGTAGTTCCAGACAAAGCGTATCAAATCTGCTTGAAGCTTTCTTAGTTGTACATAAGGCACAGGGATAGGCAGTGCCTGGACAAGATACAAGAGTTTAGGGAGAATGTTCATCTTCACAGAGGCCACTCTCCCCAGGAGGGAAATGTCTTCCATTTTTGCAGTAAATCTCTTATGGAGCGAAACAGTGGCGGGAAGTTCGCTTGGTAGAAGGTGGCAAAGGTTGGGGTAATATGAACCCATAGATATTTCAGGGCTGAGGTCTTCCAGTTATACCGAAGCACTGCTGCAGATGGTGCACTTTGGATGCCAGGATGTTAATCGAAAGTGCCTCCGATTTGGTCGCATTTATTTTATAGCCTGAGAGGAACCTATAGGTTTCGAGTTCAGCATGCAAGTTGGGTTAGGGAGATCCCAGGTTGGGTCAGGGTGAGTATGACATCATCCGTGAATAGTGATAGTTTAAACTCCTTCCCTCTGACTGGGATACCCCAAATGTCTGGGTTTCTGCAGATAGATTCAGCCAAGGGTTCAAAACAGAGTGCAAACAATAGCGGTGAGAGTGGGCACCCCTGGCAGATCCCATTAGCAATCGGGAATGAGGGAGACAGAGCAAAAGGAGTTTTTACTTGAGATGTAGGGTTGGTGTAGAGGTGTAGATGGCCCGCAGAAAGGGTCAGTGGAAACCCACGTGGCGTAATGTGGCAAACAGGATAGGCCAGCCCAGGCAGTCGAAGGCCTTTTCCACATCCAGACTGAGGACTAAGGATTCCAGGCCATCCCTGTTTGCCACATCTATTAAGTCAATAACCCTTCTTGTGTTGTCAACTGCCTGATGGAGAGGGACAGAGCCCACCTGATCTTTATGTATTAAAGAGGGTAATATCACGTTCAGGCTTATTGAGAGAAGTTTGGTAAAGATTTTCAGGTCAGAGTTTAAGAGTGCTATAGGCCTATAGCTAGCACATAAAGAGGGGTCTTGTCCGGTTTCAGTATTACAGTGAGGAATGATCTTTGCATGTCTGAGGGAATGGGGGTTTGTTGAAGGAAGGCATTAAAGAGTTTATACATATGTGGCAGGAGTAGGGTAAGAAAGGATTTATAATACTCATAGGGGAGACCATCTGGACCTGGGGATTTACGCGTAGGTTGAGTGTTGATGGCTGACATGAGTTCTGCTTCCGTGATGGGTGCGTTGAGGGAGAGGAGGTCCGAGGCCTGAAGTCAGGAGATTCCACTCCGTTCTAGATTGTGGTTCATGCGGTCAGTTAGTTTGGGGGAAGGGGAGCCATGAGGGATCTCAGGGTTGTTGTATAGAGCGGTGTAGAACTCCTCAAAGGAGTGGACAATGTCCTGGGGGTGAGATAGGAGGCTGCCAAATCTGTTTTTAATTTGATGTGGGGTAGTCGTGTGAGAGCGTTCAGGCAATTTCTGAGCTAGTAGAGAGTAAGCTTTGTTACCCTAATCATAGTACAGTTGTTTTAGTCTAGTCAGGGCCTTTTCTACTTGGCCTAGTGCCAAGTCTTTAAGAGTCATACAGAGACGGATGATTTTTTTGAGTAGGGGTAGGGATGGGGAGGTTTGTAGTTGAAGTTCTAGGGCCCTAAGTTCCCTCTCAGCTTGCGATTTGGTGGCCCTCATGTATTTTTTCATAGCCGAAGCAAGCGCAATGCAGCGACCACAGAGAACTGCCTTATGGGCTTCCCAGAGAAAGGAAGAGGATATGTCTGGGGTGTTGTTCTCGATGAAGTAGAGTTTCAGTGTGTGGATTCTAATTCCATTTTGGAGGGGAGGTGTTGTAGGAGGAAGATATTCAGCTGCCAGTGACATGACTTGCGGTTAGGGGCACCTAAGTCCAGTGTCAGCAGGATGGGGGCATTATCCAACCAGGAGATTGGGAGAATCTGTGCAGCTCGGGTAATGCAGAGCATGGCATTGTTAACAAAGAGGTAGTTAACCACTTGAGCCCCGGACCATTATGCTGCCTAAGGACCAGAGGTCTTTTTCCAATTTGGCACTGCGTCGCTTTAACTGCTAATTGCGCGGTCATGCAATGCTGTACCCAAACGAAATTTGCGTCCTTTTCTTCCCACAAATAGAGCTTTCTTTTGATGGTATTTGATCACCTCTGCGGTTTTTATTTTTTGCGCTATAAACGGAAAAAGACCGAAAATTTTGAAAAAAAATGATATTTTCTACTTTTTGTTATAAAAAAAATCCAATAAACTAAATTTTAGTCATACATTTAGGCCAAAATGTATTCGGCCACATGTCTTTGGTAAAAAAAATGTCAATAAGCGTATATTTATTGGTTTACGCAAAAGTTATAGCGTCTACAAACTAGGGTACATTTTCTGTAATTTACACAGCTTTTAGTTTATGACTGCCTATGTCATTTCTTGAGGTGCTAAAATGGCAGGGCAGTACAAACCCCCCCCAAGTGACCCCATTTTGGAAAGTAGACACCCCAAGGAAATTGCTGAGAGGCATGTTGAACCCATTGAATATTTATTTTTTTTGTCCCAAGTGATTGAATAATGACAAAAAAAAAAAAAATATTTACAAAAAGTTGTCACTAAATGATATATTGCTCACACAGGCCATGGGCCTATGTGGAATTGCACCCCAAAATACATTCAGCTGCTTCTCCTGAGTATGGGGATACCACATGTGTGGGACTTTTTGGGAGCCTAGCCGCGTACGGGGCCCCGAAAACCAATCACCACCTTCAGGATTTCTAAGGGTGTAAATTTTTGATTTTACTCCTCACTACCTATCACAGTTTCGGAGGCCATGGAATGCCCAGGTGGCACAAAACCCCCCAAAATGACCCCATTTTGGAAAGTAGACACCCCAAGCTATTTGCTGAGAGGCATATTGAGTCCATGGAATATTTTATATTTTGACACAAGTTGTGGGAAAGTGACACTTTTTTTTTTTTTTTTTTTTGCATAAAGTTGTCACTAAATGATATATTGCTCACACAGGCCATGGGCATATGTGGAATTGCACCCCAAAATACATTTAGCTGCTTCTCCTGAGTATGGGGATACCACATGTGTGGGACTTTTTGGGAGCCTAGCCGCGTACGGGACCCCGAAAACCAATCACCGCCTTCAGGATTTCTAAGGGTGAAAATTTTTGATTTCACTCTTCACTGCCTATCACAGTTTCGGAGGCCATGGAATGCCCAGGTGGCACAAACCCCCCCCAAATGACCCCATTTTGGAAAGTAGACACCCCAAGCTATTTGCTGAGAGGCATGGTGAGTATTTTGCAGCTCTCATTTGTTTTTGAAAATGAAGAAAGACAAGAAAAAACATTTTTTTTTTTCTTTTTTCAATTTTCAAAACTTTGTGACAAAAAGTGAGGTCTGCAAAATACTCACTATACCTCTCAGCAAATAGCTTGGGGTGTCTACTTTCCAAAATGGGGTCATTTGGGGGGGGTTTGTGCCACCTGGGCTTTCCATGGCCTCCGAAACTGTGATAGGCAGTGAAGAGTGAAATCAAAAATTCACGCCCTTAGAAAGCCTGAAGGCGGTGCTTGGTTTTTGGGGTCCCGTACGCGGCTAGGCTCCCAAAAAGTCTCACACATGTGGTATCCCCATACTCAGGAGAAGCAGCAGAATGTATTTTGGGGTGTAATTTCACATATTCCCATGGCATGTTTGAGCAATATAACATTTAGTGACAACTTTGTGCAAAAAAAAAAAAAAAAATGTGTCTCTTTCCCGCAACTTGTGTCGCAATATAAAATATTCCATGGACTCGACATGCCTCTCAGCAAATAGCTTGGGGTGTCTACTTTCCAAAATGGGGTCATTTGGGGGGGTTTTGAACTGTCCTGGCATTTTATGCACAACATTTAGAAGCTTATGTCACACATCACCCACTCTTCTAACCACTTGAAGACAAAGCCCTTTCTGACACTTATTGTTTACATGAAAAAGTTATTTTTTTTTTGCAAAAAAATTACTTTGAACCCCCAAACATTATATATTTTTTTAAAGCAAATGCCCTACAGATTAAAATGGTGGGTGTTTCATTTTTTTTTTTCACACAGTATTTGCGCAGCGATTTTTCAAACGCATTTTTTGGGGAAAAAACACACTTTTTTAAATTTTAATGTACTAAAACACACTATATTGCCCAAATGTTTGATGAAATAAAAAAGATGATCTTAGGCCGAGTACATGGATACCAAACATGACATGCTTTAAAATTGCGCACAAACGTGCAGTGGCAACAAAATAAATACATTTTTAAAAGCCTTTAAAAGCCTTTACAGGTTACCACTTTAGATCTACAGAGGAGGTCTACTGCAAAAATTACTGCCCTCGATCTGACCTTCGCGGTGATACCTCACATGCATGGTGCAATTGCTGTTTACGTTTGACGACAGACCGCCGATTGCGTTCGCCTTAGCGCGAGAGCAGGGGGCGACAGGGGTGCTTTTTTTTTTTTTTTTTTTTCTTTATTATTTTTCTGCGTTTTTTATCTTATTTTTAAACTGTTCCTTTCATATTTTTTTTTTTTAATCATTTTTATTGTTATCTCGGGGAATGTAAATATCCCCTATGATAGCAATAGGTAGTGACAGGTACTCTTTTTTGAAAAAATTGGGGTCTATTAGACCCTAGATCTCTCCTCTGCCCTCAAAGCATCTGACCACACCAAGATCGGTGTGATAAAATGCTTCCCCAATTTCCCAATGGCGCTATTTACATCCGGCGAAATCTAAGTCATAAAATGCTCGTAGCTTCCGGTTTCTTAGGCCATAGAGATGTTTGGAGCCACTCTGGTCTCTGATCAGCTCTATGGTCAGCTGGCTGAATCACCGGCTGCATTCTCAGGTTCCCTGTTGAGACAGAAGAGCCAGAGAAAAACACGGAAGACGGTGGGGGGGGGGGCATTCCCTCCCACGGCTTGTAAAAGCAGTCTAGAGGCTAATTAGCCACTAGGATTGCTTTTACATGAAAGCCGACCGCTGGCTGAAAAGAATGATACCAAGATGATACCTAAACCTGCAGGCATCATTCTGGTATAACCACTCAAAGTCGTGAATGGCGTACCTGAAGACAAAAAAATGGTTAACAATAAAGCACAGTAAACGGTAAACTATAAAAAATTGCATACCTGAAAAAGCAAACATGATAAAACATAATAACAATAAAACATTGCAGAATAGAATACAGTAAAAAAGAGCAGAACAATAGAGAGAGAATAGAGAGAGAGAGAACAATAAAACGACAACAATTTTTTTTTATTTTATATATATATTTTTTTTTTTACACCTTTTTTGTAACTAACTTTTGTAACTGTAACCGGTTCCAGGTTCGGGTCTCTCAAAATGCGATGGCATCTTGGGAGACCCTGTGAAAGTGTGTCCTAGTCTGTGCAATGCTGTACCCTACGCTAATACTCAACTAGTGAATGGTAGCGTTCAAAACATTCAAAAATGCAAAGACCAGGATTGTCAGGACAGGAGGGACAATAATAGCGGGTGTCATGCCTATATCCGCGCTTCCTGCAGACACAACATCTTTTTTGGGGGGGTTCGTTGGGTAGGGGTACTCGGGAGGACATAAAGAAAATGCCTCTCATGCAGCCGACTGCATTTGATTGGGGATGTGAATGGGGGAAGTACGGGCGCTGCAGAAGTGGTGGGTTCCCAATTAGGATTGGCGAATGCAGCAGGAAGGGCACTATGGGCACGACGGGCCTGTGTTTGTCTTCTTGGTGGCAGCGGGACACTACTTGTGCTTGCCACCTCACCAGCTTGAACTGCACTTATGGGACTGGCCACGTCACCAAGTGTTGCTGCAGTGCTGGTTTGACTACGACCAGGGTGTACTAGGCCGCTGGTGCTTGCCAGTTCACCAAAACGCTACCAAAAAAACTGTTAGCGATCGCAGGGATCAAGGCCTGACTCTGCGAACGCTGCAGTTATGCGTTAAGTGTTTTGTAAGTGACAGTGATCGATCGATACTGCACTTGGGTGGGCTGGGTTGGGCCGGGCGGAGGGGCAAAACACAGGTGCTAGCAGGTATCTGGGCTGATCCCGCTAACACTGCGTTTTTGGGAACCCTAAACTGCTGGGGACGCTAGTATAGATCTGATCGGATCAGATATTGATCCGTTCAGATACTATACCACTAAGGGAGGTGTACAGTGCGTGCGTGGGTGTTAGCGGTACTGGCGCTAACCTGACGCTGCCTGGGGCTGGTGCTTGCCAGTTCACCAAAACGCTACCAAAAAAACTGTTAGCGATCGCAGGGATCAGGCCTGACTCTGCGAACGCTGCAGTTATGCGTTTAGTGTTTTGTAAGGGACAGTGATCGATCGATACTGCACTTGGGTGGGCCGGGCCGGGCGGAGGGGCAAAACGCAGGTGCTAGCAGGTATCTGGGCTGATCCCGCTAACACTGCGTTTGTGGGAACCCTAAACTGCTGGGGACGCTAGTATAGATCTGATCGGATCAGATATTGATCCGTTCAGATACTATACCACTAAGGGAGGTGTACGGTGCGTGCGTGGGTGTTAGCGCTACTGGCGCTAACCTGACGCTGCCTGGTGCTTGCTTGCCAGTTCACCAAAATGCTACCAAAAAAACTGTTAGCGATCGCAGGGATCAGGCCTGACTCTGCGAACGCTGCAGTTATGCGTTTAGTGTTTTGTAAGTGACAGCGATCGATCGATACTGCACTTGGGTGGGCCGGGCGGAGGGGCAAAACGCAGGTGCTAGCGGGTATCTGGGCTGATCCCGCTAACACTGCGTTTTTGGGAACCCTAAACTGCTGGGGACGCTAGTATAGATCTGATCGGATCAGATATTGATCCGATCAGATACTATACCACTAAGGGAGGCGTATGCTGCGTGCGTGGGTGTTAGCGGTACTGGCGCTAATCTGACGCTGCCTGGGGCGACGCATATCACCGCCGGGCGATCAGGGGGCTAAACCTTTATTCGGTAATAAACGGCGGGTGCCCTGACACTATAAAAAATAAACGAACTAACCAGCGTCAACCGTAACGTTTATACGGTGATCAGTGGTGAAAGGGTTAACTAGGGGGCAATCAAGGGGTTAAAACATTTATTAGATAGTATATGGGGTCCCTGACACTATAAAACGCTGACGGCGAACCTAAATATTTACGTCCCTAACTAGCGTCACCAGTGACACTAATACAGCGATCAGAAAAATGATCGCTTAGCAACACTGGTGACAGGGGGTGATCAAGGGGTTAAAACTTTATTAGGGGGGGTTAGGGGGGTACCCTAGACCTAAAGGGGGTAATACTAACTGTCCCAACACTGTAACTGTCACAAACTGACACTATGCAGTAATCAGAAAAAAAAAAAAAAAAAAAAAAAACCTGCTGGTGTCAGTTTGTGACAGGGGGGGGGGTGATTGGGGGGGGATCGGGGGGCGATCGGGGGGGGGATCGGGGTGTTTTGTATGCCTGGCATGTTCTACTGTGTGTGTAGTGTGTTGTGCACTTACATTGATGTCTTCTCCCCTCGGCGCTGGAACGGAATACCGAGCTGAGGGGAGATGACATCATTTCCTTTGCTGCTGTTTAGCATACAGCAGCAAAGGAATGTTCCCATTGGCCGGCGGCGATCGCGAGGGGGGGGCCACGAACGGATGGCCTCCCCCTCATCTCGGATCGCCGGGGAACAGAACGGGACCGCCTCGGGCGGCGGGGGGGGTCCGATCGGACCCCCCACCCGCGGAAGGCAAATCACGTACATGTACGTGATTTTGCCTGCCCGTGCCGCTTTGCCGACGTAAATCGGCGTTAGGCGGTCCTTAAGTGGTTAATGCGTGAATGCATACAGGGGGGCGGAATAAAACATATACTGTCGATCACCGAGGTGGAGAGCCCACCAGGAGTCAAATAGGGCATAGCGCCTAGTGATGTGGCGAAAGAGTTTCGAGTCTCTAGAGGCGCGAGATTGTGAATCCCTAGGGTTTACCACGTGGCGATCAAGCACCGAGGAGTAGAATAGACTTAAGTTCCCACCTACTATTAAGAATTCATTGGGTGTTCGGAAGAGGTGTGCAAACACTTTAGTTAGAAGGTCAATCTGGGTGCAAAAAGTGACTGTCTGCACCTGCCATTGTCTGCGCAGTTTAATATAGTGTCCCCGCAGGTCAATGAAGGACTCAGGACATGTAAACGGGGATCCATGTTTAGGAGGTAAAGCTACACCGGCCCCATCAGGGCCTGATAGACCTGAGGGTAATGTCTGGAAGCGAACTCGAAGGAGTCCCCCTTGTTAAAGTGGGTCTCCTGAATCAGGATGATATCTGCCCCCGATTGCCTGAACTCCCTAAGTGCCAGATGTCTTTTCCTGTGTGAGTTTAGGCCATGAACTTTTAATGACATAACCTTAACCATGGTGATGGATATATGCAAACAAAAAAACTTATCTGGTCCATCTGGTGGAATGCTGTGGTGCAGAGGCCGGGAGTGTGCCATCTCCAGGAGAGGATTCGGATGGTTGCTAGGAGCATAGGGTGAGCCAGTTGAGGAGAAACAGAGAGAAAAACAGAAACAGGGAAAAAAGAAAGAGGTAGATCAATACTACATACAGTAGGCAAAACAAACAGTGTTAATAAGCTCTGTGCAGCCTGTGGGATACAGGGCTTACTAAGTTCCTATCTGTCCTCCCAGCCAAGAGTAGGAAACAGGCCAGGGCGACACAGAGAACCGCAGTGAAAGTTATCAAAAGTCAACAATAAAATATCAAAGGAACTCTAGGGGGTAAACCAAGGGGTCTCTAGTGATCAGAAGGGTACCAACTCTCAAATATCTATCGAAATGCGCCCAGTAAACAAAATAAAGGTAAAACAGGGGCCTAACGGGGCCGTGTATATGGCTGTAGGGTGGGCCAGGGATGTCAACTAGGAGGAAGTTCGGATCATAGGCGGGTGTGACAGATGGGGAGGCCCTGGTTCAGTCAGCCATTTTTTGGTTTGGCAGCTTTACGGGGAGTGTCCGGACCATGGGAGCATTTAGCTGGGGGGACCTTCTGCCAAGCTGTGGGCAGGAACAGTGGGGTAGCCACCAGGTCCCATTCCTGTAATTGGGGGACTGGGATCCCCAGAGTATCGCAGAAAGCTTCCCGGTCTTCCGGATAGTGTAGCATAGCAGATTGTCCCTGTCGTCTTGCTGTGAGGCTAAAAAAGAATCCCCAGTGGTAGACTATGTCTTCTTCTTGCAGCGAGTGGAGAAGGGGTTGGCGGAGCCTGCACTTTTGCAGGGTGATCCAAGAGAGGTCCGGTATTGCTGTACTGGTGTGTTGTCAAAGACTACTTTGCGCATTAAGCGGGCCTTACGCATAATATCTTCTTTCAGGGTGTAGGAGTGAACTCTGCAAATTACATCACGGGGTTTGGAGGCAGGACCTTTAGGGCGCAGGGCACGGTGTGCTCTATCCATTTCAATGTGTTTGTCCTGGGGTTCTCCCAGAAGGTTGTTGAATAGGGTTTGCAGAGTGATTTGTCTTCTGGGCCCTCTGATTCAGGCAGCCCTCTAACTCAGATATTGTTCCTGCACCCCCAGTTGTCCAGGTCCTCAACATGGTGCTGCATATCTCTCAGCAGTATGCAATGGTCTGCTCCTTGCAGTTGAGTGCAATGCACTGCCAGTTTGGTTTCTTGTATTTCCTCCTCTGCCATCTCCACTCTATCTGTTAAGTGTTTGAAATAAGCATGCAGTGTTTGAATCTCTGCATGACAATCCTCAAGTTGTTTAAAGTCCTCTTTGGTCAGTATGGCTTGGAGATATGATTGCCAGGAGCGGTGCACCTGATGGTGGGGGTCCACCGCTGCCTGCGGCAGCAAGAACTGAGGAGGAGAGGATGGCAATTGAGGTCACAGGGTAGTGGTGTTCTGGGCCTGAATTTTAGGCCTCATTTGAGGGTCCCATGGGTCACTCCACGCCGTGGTCTGGGACGGAGAGGAGGTCTGCAATATCAGTTCCCTGTATGAGCGGGATTGTCTCTGAGTAAGGAGCCGGGGTCCCTTGAGCGGGATTGTCTCTGTGATTTGGGGGAGGCAGGAGCAGAGGAGAAGGCCTGACATGGCGTGAGTCTCCCCTGGGGCTCTACCTGTGAAAACTCAGAGTCCTGTGTGTACATGGGACCCGGTAGGGGTGGGAAGTCCTCTGAGTCCACTGAAGGAGAGAGTTCAGACCCCCTATGGTCAGGCTGGGGTCTTATGCTGTGCGCAGCAGCCGCGGTAAGGTGTCTGTACACTGTGTGTACGAGGAGGGGGTTAGGCCCAGTGCAACGGGCTTTGTCCCGCGTGGTGCCGCCTTGGAAGCAGGGTGCTTTGGGTGACCTCATTAGGGCCTCACAATGCTCCTTCAATAGCACCCTGTGATATACAGTTGGTAGACTACAACAAACAAGATGTGGAAGTTAAGGGTGCTTGCTTTGTACCAGTGAAATATGGAAATTTCAGAGGATGCTTACGCTTAATAATTACTAAGGAACAAAGAGCAAGTTTGCTGGGTAGAGAGTAGTTTGAACGCCCTGGAATTTCATTATCGAGAGTTGATAATGTATCTCCAGTTACTCTACAGAATGTGATAGAGGACTTTAGTATGGTTTTTGAAGAAGGCCTGGGCATGTATAAAGGCCCTCCTGTTTCTTTCAAATTAGACCCTACAGTAACCCCAATTCATATAAAACCACGCAAAGTTGCATTAGCTCTCAGACCAAAAATTGATGGTGAGGTTACACATTTTGTGGAGCAGGGTATACTTGAACCTGTAACACACCCTAAGTGGTGTACCCCAATAGTTCCAGTATTGAAGCCAAATGGTAAAATAAGAATTTATGCTGACTATAAATGTACAATCAACAAAACACTGCAGGAATACCCCTATCAAATTTCAGCTGTACATGAAATTCTGACTTCGTTAGCAAAAGGAAAAGTATTTGCCAAACTGGATATGGCACAAGCTTCTCAACAATTACCTGGGAATGACGCCGCTGCGGATGCACAAACAATAACACACAAAGGAGCTTTCCAAGCAAAATGTTTGCAGTTTGGAGTTTCTACTGCTCCCGGCATATTCTAGAAATTAATAGAGGACCTCTTATCTGGACTTCCAGGTGCAGTACCTTATTTTGATGATGTTCTTATTGGAGTAGATTGTATTCAGTCTTTGACTTCACAACTACAACTTGTTTTGAAACATTTTCTTGATGCTGGTTTCAAATTTAAAAAAGAAACGTGTGTTTTTGGGCTAAATAGCATGGATTTCCTTAGATACAGTATTGATGAACACGGAATTCATCCAACTCATTCTATTGCCCTGTACACACGGTCCGACATTCCGACGTCAAAATCCGTCGGATTTTGGCCCAAACTTGTCTTGAATACACACAGTCGCACAAAGTTGTCGGAATATCTGATAGTTCAGAACTCGGTGGCATACAACATGTACGATGGGACTATAAAGAGGGCAGTAGCCAATAACTTTTGTCTTGTAATTTATTCAGAGCATGTGTGGCACTTTGCCTGTTGGAATTGTCTACACACGATCGGAATTTAAACGATCGGATTTTGTTGTCGGAAAATTTTAGATCCTGCTCTCAAACTTTGTGTGTCGGAAATTCTGACAGAAAAAGTCCGATGGAGCCCACACACGATCGGATTTTCCAACAACAAGATCCGATCGCACATTTTCCATCGGAAAGTCCGACTGTGTGTACAGGGCATTAGGTTGAAGCTTCCAACAAACAAACAAGAGCTGTATACTTTCCTAGGGTTACTTAATTTTTACCATTCTTTTCTGCCTGACAAAGCCACTATTGCTGAACCCCTGCATCGTTTACTAGATAAAGATGTTCCATGGAAGTGGACTGACGTTCATTCTACAGCTTTCAATGCTACAATAAGCTGTTATCTTCTGACAGTGTACTTGATTTACAAAAAACACTCACTCTTATGCCGCGTACACACGACCAGACTTTCCAGTAGACTAGGTCCGACGGCCTTCCCGACGGACTTCCGATGGACTTTCCGAACAAACAGACCTGCCCACACATGATTGGACTTCCAGTAGAATAGGACCGACTGTCTTCCCGACGGACTTTCGGCGGACTTCCGACGGACTTTCTGAATTAACGGACTTGCCCACACGCGGACAAAAGTCCGTTCATTTTGAACCTGACTCAGGTACAACGGGACTTGAAAAGGAAGTCAATCTTGATGCTTTTATCGGCGAGATTGACACCTTGTGAGCCTTGTCGCGGGAGCCAGGCCCTTAGGTCTGGTATGGATTTTAAGGGGAACCCTTTACGCCAAAAAAACGGTGTGGGGGTTCCCCCAAAATCCATACCAGACCCTTATCCGAGCACGCAGCCCGGCCGGTCAGGAAAGGGGGTGGGGACGAGCAAGCGCCCCCCCTCCTGAAATGTACCAGGCCGCATGCCCTCAACATGGGGGGTGGGTGCTTTGGGGAAGGGGGCGCCCTGCGGCCACCTCACCCCAAAGCACCTTGTCCCCATGTTGATGAGGACAAGGGCCTTTTCCCGACAACCCTGGTCGTTGGTTGTCGGGGTCTGCCTGCGGGGGGCTTATCGGAATCCGGGAGCCCCCTTTAATAAGGGGGCCCCCAGATCCTGGCCCCCCACCCTATGTGAATTAGTATGGGGTACATCGTACCCCTACCCATTCACATCGTACCCCTACCCATTCACCTGGGGAAAAAAAGTGTCAATAAAAAAACACACTAGACAGGTTTTTAAAGAAATTAGTTAGGCAGCTCCGGTGGTCTTCCTCCAACTTTGGGGTTCTTCTTCCGACTTCAGGGGTCTCTTCCTACTTCTCTGCTCTCTCCAGCCTCTTCTCCCGCTCTCCGGCCTCTTCTCCCGGTGTTCGGTTCTTCTCCCGATCTCCAGCCTCTTCTCCCGGTGTCCGATTCTTCTCCTGCTCTCCGGTTCTTCTGCTGGGCTCCTCCGCTATCTTCTGCTCTTTTGCCGCTCTCTTGCTAGCGGTGGCCTGGTCTTCTCCGTCATCTTGTTCCCTCTTCTCTTCTTCCGATGTTGAGACGGCGCTCTCTCCCGCTGTAATGCCGTGTGAGCGGTGCGCACCGACTTATATAGGCATGGGGCGTGGTCACCGGGTGATGTCACCCGGTGACCCCGCCCCTTATGACGGCACAGTCCCAGCATGCCCCGGGACTGTGACATCATAAGGGGTGGGGTCAACGGGGTCAAGTCGGTCCGCACCGCTCACATGGCATTACAGCGGGAGAGAGCGTTGTGTCAGCATCGGAAGAAGAGAAGAGGGAACAAGACAACGGAGAAGACCGGGCCACAGCTAGCAAGAGAGAATAAGATAGCGGAGGGGCCCGGCAGAAGAACCAGAGAGAGGGAGAAGAACTGGACACCGGGAGAAGAGGCCAGAGAGCAGGAGAAGAACCGGACACCGGGAGAAGAAGCCAGAGAGCGGGAGAAGAGGCTGGAGAGAGCGGAGAAGTCGGAAGAGACCCCCAAAGTCGGAAGAAGACCCCCAGGGGCTGCCTAATAAATTACTTTAAAAACCTGTCTAGTGTGTTTTTTTTTATTGACACTTTTTTCCCCAGGTAAATGGGTAGGGGTACGATGTACCCCATACTCATTCACATAGGGTGGGGGGCCGGGATCTGGTGGCCCCCTTATTAAAGGGGGCTCCCGGATTCCGATAAGCCCCCCGCCCGCAGACCCCGACAACCAACGGCCAGGGTTGTCAGGAAGAGGCCCTTGTCCTCATCAACATGGAGACAGGGTGCTTTGGTGTGGGGGGTCCGCAGGGTGCCCCCCTTCCCCAAAGAACCTACTCCCCATGTTGAGGGCATGCAGCCTGGTACGGTTCAGGGGGGAGGTGCCCGCTCGTCCCCACCCCCTTTCCTGACTGGCCAGGCTGCATGTTCGGATAAGGTATGGATTTTGGGGGGACCCCCATGCCGTTTTTTCGGCGTAGGGGGGTTCCCCATGAAATCCATACCAGACCTAAGGGACAGGTCGCCTTTCACGCTCGCTGCAATAGTAAAATGTGTTTTTCCTATTGCAGCGAGCGCGAGATGTATCGCTCTGGAAACACTCTCGTGGGCAAGTGCTGTAGCTGGTCCGTCGGTCCAGCATACAGACGAGCGGATTTCCGATAGGGACTGGCTCTGGCAGAGTTCCGGTGGGAAGATTTGAAACATGTTTCAAATCTAAAGTCCATCTAACTTTCGACTGAAAATGTCCGTCGGAAGTCCGATGAAGCCCACACATGGTCGGATTGTCAGACAGATTCGTTCCGTCGGACCTTTTCTGTTGAAAAGTCTGACCTTGTGTATGTGGCAGTAGCTGGGATGCTTCTCCATATGGCATTTTAGCTGTATTGAGTCATGTTTTGGAAACTGGTGTTGAGGCTCCTATTGCATTCTTTTCAAGGACCTTGTCTATGACAGAGGAATTATGCCTAAATTGACAAGGAGGCTTTAGCTATTGTGTCTGGGGTAAAAAAGTTTCATGACTATTTGTATAGGCGTAGGTTTACCATTGTAACAGACCATAAGCCATAAGTTCAAACCATTTTTAGTGCACCAACATGAATTGTCTGCCTAAAAAGGTTGCATATCATGGAGAAACAGAGTGGTAATTCCAAAGGCAGGAAAAGCTAAAGTACTGCATGCTCTCCAGGAAGGACATCCTGGAATAGTCCGCATGAAAGCATTGGCCAGAAGTTATGTTTGGTGGCCTAAAATGGATGAAGTTATTGAGAAGTGGTGTCAGGATCACTTTTGTGTTGGACCTATGCCCAGTCTGATGGTCCTGTGCCAGATGTCCAGCTTGTTATTGAGGGTCTGGGGGGCCCTCTTTAGAGGGGGGTAATGTCAGGATAACTTTTGTGCTCCTGCTACTCATGCCAGCATCCGGGTGTGGGCTGTTGCATTCTCCCTGTTTGTGTCCACCTACAAGGTGATTGATATGGTCAGTCACCTGTTATAAGCAAACCGAACACTCTATCCCTTGCTTGTGATAGAGACAGTATGCCTGCATTGTTCCTGTTCAAGACTCCTGTTTGTCTGCCCTGCTTTGCTAGTCTGGATTTCCCTGTGTATGACCTGGATCGGATATTGGACTATTCCCTGAGCTCAGCCTGCCTTTTTACCTGGACTGTCATAGAACCACGTTATCTGTCTGCTAACTGCAAGTAGTCTGCCTGTTTGCTCTGTTTGCATCTGCCCTGACATGGTGGCCAGGCACTATAGCATTGTGTATAAATCCTGGTGGCAACCAAGAAATGGTAGGATTGTTTGCCTTAAGGGAAAGGGGGCTGCTATAGGTGAAGCACACAGTAGCTAGCTATAGTATCTGACCACCTGCATTGGGGTAGAAGTGACATTTGTGACAAGTGGGTACAGAAATGTGTACCATGTCAATCCACCCATCATGCTCCACCTAATGCCTCAGTACATCCCTGGGAAGTGACTAGATCACCTTGATTACGGTTGCATATAGATTTTGCGGAGCCTTTTCAAGGACAGATGGTTTTTTTTAGTTGTCGATTCCATCTCAAAATGGCTGAAAGTTGTATCAATTACAATCCCCACCTCAGCCACTGTAATAAGAATTTGAAGAAGGCTGTTTGCTACTTATGGGTTTCCAGAAACAATCGTGTCTGATAATGGAACGTAATCTACCTCCTCACGTTTCAAAAGCTTTATGGCAAGCAATCTTATTCGACATGTTACGATTGCACCATTTCACCCGTCATCAAATGGTCAAGCTGAACGAATGGTTCAGACCACCAAAGACTCATTGAAGAGAATTGTTCAAGGAGATTGGAATCAGAGACTTGCAAATTTCCTTCTGCAACAACATGTGACACCATGCTCAAGCACTGGTTGCAGCCCAGCAGAGCTCCTAATGAACCGTTGTCTAAAAAATTGATTTTTTTTTTTTTTTTTTTATGTGGACATCCCACATAGTTATTATTATGGTGCTCTGTGTCCCGTGATGTATGATAAAGAAAAATGGATTTTTAAAACAGCTTACCTGTAAAATCCTTTTCTTTGAGTACATCACGGGACACAGATCACCATAATAATGACTATGTGGGTTATACGCTTACCTTCAGGTGATTGGACACTGGCAACCAATAGTAAGACGGTTCCTCACATATAACCCCTCCTATACAGGAAGTGCCTCAGTTTTGTAGTAAGCAATGACGATCCCCAAAAAAAAAGAGGGGAGGGAACTCTGTGTCCCATGATGTACTCAAAGAAAAGTATTTTACAGGTAAGCTGTTTTAAAAATCCGTTTTTCTTTATCATACATCACGGGACACAGAGCACCATAATAATAACTATGTGGGATGTCCTAAAGCAATGCAACTGAGGGGGGGGAACACATTATCCCTAAGCCCGACGGGCCTAAGATTATAAAGCAGCCTGCAACACGCTGTGGCCAAAGACAGTCTCATTTTGAAATCTCACATCCACATGGTAAAACCTGGTGAACGTATGAGCTGAAGACCAAACGGCTGCTTTGCAAACCTGAGCCATAGACACCTTCTGGCGTACTGCCTATGATGCACTAACCCCTCTAGTGGAGTGTGCTCTCAAATCCCGGGGTGGAACCCTGCACTTTAATCCATACGCCTGGACAATAGTCTGGCGAATCCACCTGGATATAGATGAACTTGTTGCCGGCTGTCCTTTTTTGGGACCCTCAGGCAAGACAAAAAAAACAGTCAGTTTTCCGAAAAGGAGCTAACATTTCCAAGTAAACCTTTATCGCTCTCGCCACATCCAGTGAGTAAAGTGACTTTTCCTCCCTAGTTTTAGGGTTTGGAAAAAAGGAAGGTAAAATGTTATCCTGATTCAGATGAAATTTGGACACTACCTTCGGTAAAAAATCCGGACAAGGGCGCATGACCACCCTGTCCTGATGAAGAACCATAAAAGGTTCCTTGCAAGAAAGGGCAGCCAATTCTGACACCCTTCTAGCCGATGTTATAGCCACTAGGAAAACTAATTTCCTGGTCAATAGGACAAACGGAATATGCCTAATAGGTTCAAAGGGCTGACTCTGTAAGGCTGAAAGTACCATGGACATAAAGGCGGTTTAAACGGTGGCATCAGGTGCGTTACTCCTTTAACAAAGGTCCGCACCAAAGAATGGGATGCAATTGGCCTCTGGAAGAAAACAGATAAGGCCAAAATCTGTCCCTTAATTGTCCCTAAAGCGAGCTGCAAGTCTACTCCTGTTTGGAGAAAGGCGAGGACTCTTCCAATCGTATACTTATGAGGGTTCCACTTCCTTTTCTCACACCAAGAAATGTATGACTTCCATACTCTGTAATAGATAGCTCTAGAAACTGATTTTCTAGCATTTATCAAAGTGGACAAGACCGAACCCATAATACCACGGTCTTTTAATATTCTGGTCTCAATAGCCAGGCCATCAAATTCAGTGACCATAAAGAAGGGTGGAATATGGGCCCTTGAGACAACAGGTCTGGGCGACAAGGGAGAACCAATGGTTCCCCTACTGCCAATTTCACAATTTCTGAGTACCATGATCTCCTGGGCCACGCTGGGGCCGCTAAGATCATCGGCTTCCGTTCCTCCCGTATTCTGCATAGTAAGTGCCGCAGAATCTGGATTGGATGAAAGGCATAAATCAGAGAATACTGATCCCAAGGAACCACTAATGCGTCTATCCCGACAGCCAGCGGATCCTTGGTCCTGGATACAAACCTGCCCAGTTTGGTATTGAATCTGGATGCCAACAGATCCACATCTGGGGTCTCCCAGTATTGGCAGATCTGTAGAAACACCTCGGGATGCAGAGACCATTCCCCCTGGTAACAATTTCTGGCGACTCAGGAAGTCCGCCTGCCAATTGTCCACCCTCGGGATAAACACTGCCGACAGAAAAGGCACGTGTTTTTCTGCCCAGGATAGAATATGATCTACCTCTCCTTGGGCTGCCCGACTCCTGGTACCTCCCTCATGGTTGATATATGCCACAACTGTGGAGTTGTCAGACTGGACTCTGACAGGAAGCCCCTGCAACCTGGACGTCCAGAATCGCAGGGCCAGACGTGCTGCCCGAATCTCCAATAGGTTGATGGGCAGAGTCCTCTCTGTCTGGGACCATACTCCCTGAACAGATGCTTCCTCTAGGACTGCTCCCCAGCCAAGAAGACTGGCATCCGTGGTTACCACCTTCCAGGCTACAGGTGGGAAAGACTTCCCCCTTTTCAAGTTGCTGGTTCTTAACCACCAAGAGAGGTTCCATAGAACCTGTGGAGATAGAACCATAGGTTGATTCAGGGTTCAAACTGACTTGTCCCAGGCTTTTAGAATACTGTTCTGGAACACTCTGGAGTGGAACTGTGCATATGGCACTGCCCTGAAAGATGACACCATTTTGCCCAGTAATCTCATGCACAGCCGAACAGAAGGAGCTGGTTCTTTTATCACCTTCTGTACCAGTTCCACTATAGAGGTGACCCTTAGGGGAGGAAGGAACACCTTTTCTTGGATGGTGTCCAGGACTAGACCCAAATACATCAAGGCTTGTGTCGGGCAAAGAGTTGATTTGTCCAGATTTAGTACCCAACCTAGGTGTTGCAAGACGCTCACTGTAGTTGACACATTTAGAATTAGTGCAGGGCGAGAGCATTCCCTTAGCAGTAGATCGTCCAGATGTCCTATTATGGACACTCCTTGAAATCTTAGGGAATCCAACACTGGGGCTAGAACCTTTGTGAAGACCCTGGGGGCCGTGGTTAGACCGAAAGGTAACGCCACAAACTGGAAATGACTGCCCTCTACCGCAAAGCATAAAAACCTTTGATGTGGCCCGAAGATCGGTACATGAAGGTACGCATCCTTGATATCTATGGATGCTAAAAAGTCTCCCTTTCTCAGGGACCTTATGACCGAGCGAAACGACTCCATACGGAAGGAGAGGACGTCTACAAAGAAGTTCAGAGCCTTGAGGTCCAAAATGGGCCTTACTTCCCCATTTGGCTTCGGCACAGTAAACAGGTTTGAGTAAAACCCCTTGAATCTTTCTTCGTGCGGGACCTTTATGATTACACCTTGCATCAGCAGATGGTGTAAAGCTAAAAATAACTTCTTTTTCCTGGATCCACCGGGACCCTTGAATGTAGAAAACGGTTCGGGGGAACCTCCCGGAACTCTATTCTGTAACTGTTCTTTACAGTGGAAAAGACTCATCTGTCTTGAACCAGTTCCTCCCAGGCCTCCCCAAACAGCCGAAGCCCACCTGTGAAGGCAGGGGCGCCCCTTCACAAGGTAGACTTGGAACTGGGCTTGGGTGGCTTTTGGGCCCAGGGTTTTTTCTGACCCTGTGGTCTTTTAAACCCAGACGGCTGAGGCCGTCAATACCGCTTAGGAGAAGAGGCACCAGGCCCTGGGGGATTAGGAATTTTATAAGAGGGCTGCTTCCCCTTTTTTTCATAGGAAGCAAAGCGCTCTTACCTCCTGGGATCTTTTGGATGTATTTATCCAGATCATCACCAAACAGGCGCTCTCCATGAAAAAGAAAAGCAGCCAGTAACCTTTTACATGGCGTCTCAGCAGACCAGTTCTTTAGCCACAATACTCGGCGCATATGAACTGATAACAACGCAAAATGAGACATCTGTTGAATTGAGTCTTTTAAAGCGTTAACCGCAAAACATAAGGCATGAGGGATCTCTGATAGCTCTTCAGCAGATTCCCCCTGGCAAGGTATGCTCTTTACTACCTTCTTAAAGCGATCTTTTAGGGATTGACATATCCCAATAGCCGCAATAGCCGGTTGAACTGCTGCACTGGCAACTGAAAAGGAAGCCTTTAATAAGGACTCTAGCTTTTTATCAGCCGGATCCTTGAAAACCTGGGCGTTATCCACTGGACATGTTACATTTTTATTCACAGAAGATATGGCAGCGTCCACCAAGGGTGTGCTCCATTTCTTCCTAAACTTTTCCTCCATAGGGTATAACACTGAAAACCTTTTGGGAGGTAAGTATATCCGGTCAGGATGTTCCCAGTCCGCATAAGTTACCTGCTCCAATAATGGATGCAAGGGAAATGCTTGGGAAATTTGCTTATGTCGCAAAGATCCCAGGGTAGAACAAGAGAGTGCAGACTCCTGAACCGGAGGTAACTTAAACCCAATTCGTACCATCTCCATTAGAGATTGGATAAACATTCTTTGGGAATGGGAGGCTGACATAGGCTCTTCAGAGCCAGAATCCTCATCTGAGGAATCCTCAGCCTCCCCCAGGTCCTTTAAGGCCCATTCCTCCGGATCCTCTGCCCACTCTGGTTCCAAGTCACCTGGGCTCATCTGGCTATAGGAGTCCTGGGGCTCTAGTGACTCACCACTTGGCCCAGGCTCAGGGGAGGGAGATCTATTACGCTTCCTTCCCCCCTGTGTTACAGAAGCAATCATGCCAGTTATCTTGCCTTCCAGGCCTGCTAGGGCAGATGCCAAATCATCCTTAGTAACATAAGCCGAGGCAGGTGCATCAGTATTGGCTACTATGCCTGACAAGTGCAGTGGCTCAGCCAGGTCAGAAGCCGCAGGTCCTTCAGTAGAGACTGAGGCCGCATCAGCATGGGGTTGGTCTCCTGCTATTTGTGGAGGGACCTTTAGCCCTGGGCTTGCCTTGGTCCCTGTTGCTCGTTTTCTGGAAGACATTGCTTACATACGAGAACACCAAGGAGTACTCCCCACAACTACCCCAGACCTTAACCTGTCGCCGCTGTCCAAGACCGTCTGACTCACGTGCCCACATTCGTTCCGCGCACGCCAGGTGCTCCATGCTATATACACTAGCATGGAATCGTACACGCGCCTCGGCGGCCCCCGCCGCCGTACGGCTCATGTGCCGACCTGACGTACACGGCGCCGTGACGTGGACAGTGACGCGCGGCGCGCGTGCACGCTTGCCTGTAACTTTTTTTTTTAAAAAGCGCGCCAATCGGCCTCCCCGGACAACGGATCAAAGCCCACTGTGGCAGCTTAATAAAACAGGAGAATACATATATATATATATATATATATATACATATAATGAAGCCCCAATGGAGAGTACTCACCATCCCAAGCAGCAGGGCCTGTCTTGCCAGGCCCAATCTTCCCCCATCACGGCGGGTAGCGCCTCTAAGGACCTTCAGGGACCAGGTCCCCCATACATTGGGGTCCACACACCTGGACCTGTAAAGCACCGTTTGTGGTTTCCTTAGGCAAAGTTGACCAGGAATACCAACTTTAACAAGGGTCCAGCGCCTAAAAAGGACACATTACAAGCAATACCTCATTCTTGAACTGAGGTTCGGGTACCATCCACTTTAGCTTTAGTAAGCCATCCGAATGGATCCGATTATAATGTCCTCAGTGGGACATTTCTTTGAAGAAACTGAAGAGCTTCAACAGCCATGACCATCACCTTCAAGACACTGGCGAAAAAACTGAGGCACTTCCTGTATAGGAGGGGTTATATGGGAGGAACCGTCTTACTATTGGTTGCCAGTGTCCAATCACCTGAAGGTAAGCGTATAACCCACATAGTCATTATTAAGGTGCTCTGTGTCCCGTGATGTATGATAAAGAAAACATGTTTGGATCGTTTACACTCTGATCTGACATCAGAGTTACAAAAAAGCAAGAATTGCATTTTAAAAAGGATACTTATGTTTCTGTGATAGTGTTTGAGCCTGGCAGTGCTGTCTATGTCAAAAACTATGCTTCTGGGCCTCGTTGGATACCGGCAAAGGTGCTTGTGGCTACAGGACGAAGGCACGTTTCTCAGATCTGAGAAAGAAATGGTGAAATTGTACCTGCTGCTGGTTCTAGTGGTACTGGGATTCCAGTGATGCCATATCATGGTGAACCATTGGTTGATACAGGTGCTATTACTCCAGGAAATGTTGTTGCAGAGCCAATTTCTCTCAGTCCCTCTGACACAGCACAAGAAGAATTGCACCCAACTGAGAGTCCCAGGGAACTGTCTCAAACAGTGGTCCTTAGGCGTCCAAGGAGAAATATTCACCCTCCCAGTTATCTCAAAGACTTTGAGGTCTAGGGGGAAGGAGTGTTATGTATTAGTGTGCTATACTACTCTCCAGCCAATAGGGGGAAGCATTGTAAATATTATTCTAGTAGAGCTATGTATTTTAGAGCATCTTTGTGTAGCAATAATTCACGGTGGAGCTGCTGGTTTAAGCGGGCCTGTTACCTTCACTCTGCTTCCCTCTGTTTCACCGGCACCGGGTCTAGGGTTCCGTTGAGTTTACCTCTGGATGACACACGCACCAACACGGGAGTACGTTTTCAAAGCTTTATTAAACACTTGACTTAGGAAATAGCAGGAAAGAGGCGGAAAGGAAACTGCAGAAGAAACTCAAACATCTTCTTGTAGGGTTCTTTTGACAAATGTCCTGGTAGAATTCAGATATTGTATGGAATGCGCTCCCCTCATGGGACACACTCCTTGCTCACCTGGATAGGCCTCTCTCACTAGCCTAGCAGCCAGTACGCAGCACGAATCAAAGTCTCTGCCACAGACTTGCTTGGGAACAAACCCGTACGATCCTCTGCCACAGGATGTACCAGATTTTCTGTAATGAATGTCAGTCACAGTGCCTGAACCTTTAAGCCAACCCGGCAACACTATGCTGTATAGTTACTTTTGGATACGTCCTCCAACCGAGTCACCAGGCCCCTCTCTAGACCAGCATGCTGCGTGATCCCTCCAAGACGGGTCCTCCCCAGGATCTCCTCGGTTGTCCAGCTTCGTCACACAGGACCGACAGCTCAGGACCATTCCTCGGCTGCGGTGGTAGACCTCAGACAAGCCTCTGGACCCACCCCTGCGCCGCAGTATCGCGGGCCTCCGGAACGGAGGACCATGAGGTAGCTCCTTAATGCATACCTGTCAGCCAGGAGGGCCAGCAGGTGGCTGTAAAACGGACCCCAAAAAATGACATCTGTCCCATAAATACCCTCGCCCAGAATGCAGCTCGGAGGACCACCACCGAGTTGTCTCCGGGACAGAAGAGCATCCGTACGCTTCAACACGTTGCCTTTCCAACACTAACCAGTGACAACAGCGACACCCACTGGTCAGCACGGAAACACACACAACGTCAGCCAAGCTGGAACAGAGGCAAACTTAACCTTCCTAACGAACAAGTTACTAAATTTACCTAACATGCGGTAGATTGCAAATCTACCAGCGCTACATTTGGTTTCTGTATATCTGTGTTGGGTAAAGTAAAAGAGTATTGTGAATGCCTGTCCATATCGATAGTAAAAATAAATTTTAAAATACACAAAACACACCCACACTCAAGCCACACCCACATCTCTCTCTTCTCTTTCTCTCTAACTCCCTCTTTATCTCTCTACCTCTTTCTCCTTTTATCTCCCTCTTTCTATATCTCACACTCTCTCTCTTTTTCTCTCTCTTCTTGTCTGTACCTCTCTATTTCTATCTTCCCCTCACCTTTTTCTCTCTCCCTCTATCTCTCTATCTCATCCCTTTTTCTATCTCTCATATTCTTTTCCTCTTTTACTCTGTATCTCTTTCTCTAGTTCTGTCTCCCTCTCTCTCTCTGTTTCAGTAGAAGATGAGATGTAAATGAAGCCGGCAGTGACAGTAGTGGAGTTGTAGTGGCAAGGGAGATTAATGAGTAAACATTGGTATCTGATCCTGGTGGATACTGACAGTAGTGGCTACTGTAGAGTGCAGCGCCCAGCAGATGAGCCATGCTGTGTGACCCCAGGGGTTAGGCTAGGCCTTGGGGTTGTCCCTTAGCTCAGGCACAGCAGAGTCTTTCCCCTGCCACATAGCATAGTCCCAAATTAGGCAGAGAAAGAAAAGGGCTCCCTCCTCATCATTGGACCCCTCATCTGTGGAGGAGCTGAGCCAGGGGCGGACTGACCATTGAGCCACTCCGGCACTGCCCGAGGGCCCTGGGCCACTAGGGAGCCCCATCAGGGTTGCCAGCCTCAGTAAAACCAGGGACAGTATGTATAAATCTGTGCTTTTTTTACATCTGTCTGTGTATACTGTTTGTACATGTATGTGTATACTGTGTGATTGTATACTGTGTGTGTGTATACTGTGTGGCCGCATAATCTCTGATTGCCTGGGGGCCCCATAATCTTCTATTGCCCGGAGGCCCCATGAGTTATCAGTCCGCCCCTGAGCTGAGCTGTGAATCTCGAGTGTGTACACAGCCAGGGCTGTGTTTTGGCCTAGGCCGACTAGGCCTAGGCCTAGAGCGGCACTTTGTGGGGGGCAGCAAAAAAAGCCACCCCGCCACATGAGAGAAAGCCCCCCCACCGCCTTCCCAATTCCCGTCTCCTGCGGCCTCTTCCCACACACAGCCGGCTTGCTGTAGCGACGCAGCTGTGTATGGGCACCGATGTGTATGGGCATGCTTGGCAGAGGGTGGGGGGGCATGCAACTCATGCCCCCCACCCTCTGCCAAGCACGCCCATACACAGTGGTGCAGCTACAGCAAGGCGGCCGCGGGAGCCGGGAATTGGTAAGATGGGTGGGGGGGCTTTCTCTCATGAGGGGGGCGGCGTGTGACTCACGCCCCCATAAGCCTTATGCTCCACTTACCCACCTCGGCATTGCTTTCCTTGAATCTTCTCCTCGGCACCGGGGCTGGATCTGGCTGTGACGTCAGGAGCAGGAGGAGAGAGAGAGAGGAGTACGATGGAAACCCCCAGGACAGCAGGTAAAAGTATTGAATAAATTATATCAGTGTTATGGGCACAGTGGCGGCATTTGATGGGCACAGTGTTGGTATTTGATGGGCACAGTGGTGGCATTTGATGGAACAATGGCTATATTTGATGGGCACAGTGGCTGCGTTTGATGGCACAGTGGTTGCGTTTGATGGGCACAGTGGCTACAATAGATGGGGCACAGCGGCTGCGTTTCATGGGGCACAGTGGCTGCGTTTGATGGGGCACAGATCACCCCTGCGTCCCTGTCCATGGCTCACCCCTGCGTCCCTGTCCATGGCTCACCCCTGCGTCCCTGTCCACGGCTCACCCCTTCATCCCTGTCCACTGCTCACCTCTGCGTCCCTGTCCATGGCTCACCTCTGCGTCCCTGTCCACGGCTCACCTCTGCATCCTAGTCCACAGCTCACCTCTGCGTCCCAGTCCACAACTCTACTCTGCGTCCCAGTCCACAGCTCTACTATGCGTCCCAGTCCCAACTCAACTCTGCATCCCAGTCCACAGCTCAACTCTTCCTCCCTGTCCACGGCTGACTTCTGCATCCCTTTCTACAGGTCACCTTTGCATCCCCATTCACAGTTCACTTTCAACTCCCCTGTCCACAGCTCAGCTCTGGGTCCCTGTCCACAGCTGACTTCTGCATCCCTTTCCACAAGTCACCTTTGCATCCCCTGTCCACAGCTCATCTTGGCATTCCTGTCCATAGCTTACCTCTGTTTCCCTGTCCACAGCCCACATCTGTGTCCCAGTCTACAGTTCTACTCTGTGTCCTTGTCTGCAGCTCATCTCTGCAATCCTGTCCACAGCTCGCCTCTGCGTCCTAATCCACAGCTCACCTCTACGTCCCAGTACACGGTTCAACACTGCATCCCTGTCCACAGCTGACTTCTGCATCTCTTTCCATAGGTCACCTTTGCATCCCCTGTCCACAGCTCACTTTCATCTTCCCTGTCCACAGCTCACTCTGCGTCCCAGTCCACAGCTCAACTATGCGTCCCAGTCAACAGTTCAATTATGGGTCGCAGTCCACAGCTCACCCCTGCGTCCCAGTCCACAGCTCACCCCTGCGTCCCTGTCCACAGCTCACCTCTGCGTCCCAATCCACAGCTCACCTCTGCGTCCCAGTCCACAGCTCAACTCTGAATTCCTGTCCACAGTTCACCTCTACGTCCCAGTCTACAGTTCAACACTGCACCCCTGTCCACAGATGACTTCTGCATCTCTTTCCAAAGGTCTCCTTTGCATCCCCTGTGCACAGCTCACTTTCACCTTCCCTGTCCACAGCTCACCTCTGCATCCCAGTCCAAAGCTCAACTCTGCCTTCCAATCCACAGCTCAACTCTGCGTCCCATTCTACAGCTTAACTCTGCGTCCCAGTCCACAGCTCAACTCTGCGCCCCAGTCCACAGCTCAACTCTGCGTCTGTCACGTACCTTACAGCGGAGCCTGAAATAATGAGGGTGGTCTCTTGCACGGTTCCGGTCCAAGCACCCCTGGTGGTGGGTACAGGGAGTGCGAGGGCAACGAAAGGGTGCAGGTGCCTGCAGGCAGGAGGCTGGAACTTGGAGATACAGGAACCTCTGCTGAGGAGATGTGGAAACTGATCACCAACTTGTTCAGCGGGAGCCAGATCAGGATCAACTGCAGAATCAGGAACAGGCAGGAGTCGGCAACAGGCTGGCAGCGGGGTACCAAGTCAAAAGGCAAAACCGTAGTCAGAAACAGGCAGACGTTGGGAACAGACAGGCAGCAGGGTACAGAATCAGGAGGCAGAGCCGTAATCATAAGTTCAAGCCAAGGTCAGTATTGCAGGTAGAGGCAGGTTCAGCAGGCAGGGGAGATCCAAGAGAATGGTCAGAAGATAGCCGGGTTTTCAGGAACAAGGTAAATCAGGCAGAGTAACAACAGGAACACAGGAACAAGCTGAAGACAATCCAGCACTGATGCTAGGCAGACTCTCTGTTTATATAGGGTGCTGTGTGCCAGGATTTGCGTCCCTGTCCACAGCTCACCTCTTCATCCCAATCCACAGCTCAACTCTGTGTTCCAGTCCACAGGTCAACTGTGCGTCCCAGTCCACAACTCAACTCTGCGTCCCAGTCCACAGCTCACCTCTGCATCCCAGTCCACAGCTCACCTCTGCGTCCCAGTCCACAGCTCACCTCTGCGTCCCAGTCCACAGCTCACCTCTGCGTCCCAGTCCACAGCTCACCTCTGCGTCCCAGTCCACAGCTCACCTCTGCGTCCCAGTCCACAGCTCACCTCTGCGTCCCAGTCCACAGCTCAACTCTGCATCCCATTCCACAGCTCAACTCTGCGTATCAGTCCACAGCTCACTTTCACCGCCCCTGTTCATAGTCACCTTTTCATCCCTGTCCACAGCTCACCTCTGTGTCCCAGTCCACAGCTCAACTCTGCGTACTAGTACACAGCTCTCACTTTTGCAACCCCTCTTCCTTTACATCTATCACCTCTACACCTAGCTCTCACCCACCCATAACTGTCACCTCTGCACCTAGAATCATCCTAATACACAGCTGTCACTTTTGCACCCAGCCCCCGACCGTCTACAGTTTAGAGGCAGCTGAGACACCAAACATCATAAAATCATAACATTTTATTAATACAACTTTGTTAAAACAACAGGCATATAACACATCTGCCAAAGGTTAAAAAACAATGCGCATAAACAGTCATACGATCACAGTAATGATCCAATAAAGCACGATGCTTCCAAGCAATGAGTGATTTAGCAAATCCCTTGTATTCTGTGTATCGACACACTTCACTTTCGCTTCCTCGGGACACACAGCAAAAGAGCACAAGGTTCACTATGTAAATACAAGAACATAAATTACGAACATAGAAATACATCATGCACCTAATTTTTATTTTAAATATATATCTAACACAGCATTCACCTTGCCCAAAAATGCAGAACATATGATAGGAACAACACCTCAGGTGTGGTGCCGGGGCATCCAAAGGGGTCTTGCTCTTATCCTATGTTCTGCATTTGCTCTGCCTCTCTCACATAGCAGCAGTGTGCAAGGTAACATGGCCAACAGGTGGCATTGGCTCCCGGGGCACATGTTCTGGGTGCCGACACTTGCAGGTCCCCTACCCTGTATCTCAGCGGATCTCTGCAGTGAGGTTCATTGGCAAGATGAAGGAGCGTTAAGAGCACTTAGAACCGCACAACATCTTTAGCAACCTAAAGGGCGCCACTGAGATCCGGTGCAGTAAACAACGGAAAAAAAAAATTGTCTGAAAATATTGCAGAAAATCATGCAGTAATCTGTTGAGTCCAATTTACAAATGATACAGGAACTAAAAAAAGTTGTTATATTTAACACCATCCTTTTGGTGGCGGTAACCAGTGTGGTACCAGAAAGAGGGGCTGATTCAACCCACCGAGAGCCTAATTCAACCCACACAAGACCCACAGAAAGGGGCCTGATTCCACCCACAGAAAGGGGTGCAATACTACCCTCAGAGAGGGGTCTAATTCCACCCACAGAGGACCCACAGAAAGTTAAAACTATTCCACCAGCAGTGTACACAAAAAATCGTGGCATTATACATCCTGAGTATACAAGTATATATTTATTTTTATTAAATCAAAAAGGTATGACGTGCTGTGCAAATTAAATGCAAACATCGGCTGAAATTTAGCATCAAGAACTTAAAAAAAAAAAAAAAATATATATATATATATATATATATATATATATATATATATATATATATATATACATACACATATACACATACATACATACACAGTGGGGACGGAAAGTATTCAGACCCCCTTAAATTTTTCACTCTTTGTTATATTGCAGCCATTTGCTAAAATCATTTAAGTTAATTTTTTTTCCTCATTAATGGACACACAGCACCCCATATTGACAGAAAAACACAGAATTGTTGACAGTTTTGCAGATTTATTAAAAAAGAAAAACTGAAATATCACATGGTCCTAAGTATTCAGACCCTTTGCTGTGACACTCATATTTAATTCGGGTGCTGTCCATTTCTTCTGATCATCTGTCATGAACAGGTGTGACCAGATTGTGTGGACTGCAAAGAGGAAACCAAAACGCATGTAAGGTGAATAAGAATAATGTTTATTTAAGATAAGTGATATAAATAAGTAAACACCCCAAATACAAATAGTGCTCAACCAACCAACAGAAACCCACA
Organism: Aquarana catesbeiana; assembly: GCF_042186555.1. NCBI lineage: Eukaryota > Metazoa > Chordata > Amphibia > Anura > Ranidae > Aquarana > Aquarana catesbeiana. The sequence continues at coordinate 942,185,801 of NC_133324.1, forward strand.
GCCAACAGATAATATATACAGCCAAAGGGAAGTACCAAAATCAAACATGTTAGCCAGGCCAGGGTCATACACAGGGGATCAGAAACTGAAAAGGGCAGGATAGGAGAGGGGGATAATGGATGGGATCAGGCTTACATGGGAACTGGAACACAGGAGGGACAGGATCAGGATGGGATCGGGTACAGGTTCAGGTGCAGGTTCAGATACAGGATACAGGTAACAGGTACAGGTCAGGGCGCAAGGAAGTAGGATACCAAGGCAAACATGTGATGGCTTGCCGGGTATTTATGGGACTGCCAGTGATTGTCCTCATGTAACACCTAAGCACAGGGAGTGTTGTCTGCTCCATACTGCCAGGATCCATCCACTGGTGGACGTCAGTACTGCGGCCCAATGATGACATAACACCAGCAGGGAAAGACTCTCCTGACAGTTCCAAACTGCCAGGAAAACCTGCTGGTGGACCTCAGTACTGCACGCAAAATGATAGATCTTACCAGCGGATGGACCCTTTCCTGATAGTACCCCCCCTTAAAGGAGCGGCCTCCGGATGCTCAAACTAGTTTTAATTGTCCATAGTTTATGGCATTGAGCAGAACGGTGGAAGAGAGTACTTCAGGCTGGTCATCAGGCACATCTGGGCAGACAGCGGGCACATCTGGACAGACAGTGGGCACCTCCGGGCAGACAGCTGGGCAGCGGGCTCCCTACTGGCAAGCTGTGTAACAGGCACTGACTCAGAAAGCAGAGTAACGGGCATCGGTTTTACAGACGGGGGGCACCAATATTAAGACAACAGGCGGGAAGGCAGGCACCAAGACATCAGGCTGGAAGGCGGCCACCGAGACATCAGGCTGGAAGGCAGGCACAGAGACATCAGGTTGGAAGGCAGGCACCGAGACATCAGGTTGGAAGGCAGGCACCGAGACATCAGGCTGGAAGGCAGGCACCGAGACATCAGGCTGGAAGGCAGGCACCGAGAAATCAGGCTGAAAGGTAAGCTTCAAGACATCAGACTTGAAGGCAGGCACCACAACAGGCTGGAAGGCAGGCACCGAGACATCAGACTGGAAAGCGGGCACATCAGACAGGAAGGCGGGCACATCAGACTGGAAGGTGGGCACATCAGACTGGAAGGTGGGCACATCAGACTGGAAGGCAGGCACATCAGACTGGAAGGCGGGCACATCAGACTGGAAGGCGGGCACATCAAACTGGAAGGCAGGCACATCAAACTGGAAGGCAGGCACATAAGACTGGAAGGCAGGCACATCAGACTGGACAGCGGGCAACATATAGGGGAAACAGCAATACCAATTCTGTCGGCGGGAGAAATAGAGGAGATGGATAAAGAATTTTCTGTAGTTGAATTGCAAAATGCAATGGATTCACTAGTACCGGGCAAAAGCCCAGGTCCAGACAGTTTTACCCTGCGTTTCTATGGGGCACTTAAGGAATTGTCGATTCCTGATATGAATAGGACCTCCAATTCGGTTTCTGCCTCACGACCCTTTGCCCCACAAGGAATAGAAGCACATATCTTGGTCATTCCAAAGACAGATGTAGCAATGACCCCCGAAGGAGCTGCTGATATTTGATTGGGCCTGTACTCTGCTATTCCACCCCCAATAAATTGGCTCAACCCACTTGACACAGCTGTGGAACAGTTTTAATGTGAAACTAAATAATAAAAAACAATCCTACAATAACAATGTACCAATGGTGTACCTTTACCTGGGTATCCGTTTCTCCACCTGTAGGATAATGGATAACACTTCACACCAATGGATAACACTTCACACCAATTGCAATTAACCAGAATGTGATTCACAATTTGTTAACAATATAAAACTTCATTGGGTGACCCTTGCATGTGTGTCTCCAAGTGAGACTAGTGTTCAGAGTGACAAAGCATTGACACTGGGCACCTTCCCACTTCCAGCATGCTGTAACAAAACACAGTAACGCAGAATTATAAACAAAGCACAATATAGTTGCTAAGGAGCTCCCCCTGCTTTATGATGCAGTCCTTTGTCACTGTGACTGAACACAAGGCCTTGCAATAGAACTTGTAGTCTTTGATCTTCTGTCTTCTGCTAGCTATTATAATGCAGTAATTGTAATCCAAAGGTTTAATAAGCAAAGCAATCGTGTAGAATGGTGATTGAAACTGTTCTTGCTGTATAACACACTTGTAACTGCCTCTGATACTGATGTCTCTGAACAACACAGTATTGGCATCTCAATGAAGTGTAGACTGGAGACCTGCTTGAATTCAATCTATTTGAGTGAGGCCCCTCTGCGGAACTATAGGGTTAGCAATACTGCGGTATGAGTCTAAGTGTGTAAGGTGCGTTAAAGAACGTTGGGCAAGAGAGGCAAGAGACAATACATTGAAGACTTTAACACTGGTAGAATACGTCCAGAGGCGCCCCATTCCATCCTGTCTATAGGCTATAGATGCCGAGAAGGCATTCGACAGGGTGGGATGGTGTTTCTTTGAGGAGACCCTAAAGCAGTGGGGAATAGGTCCTCTACTTCTGGAGAAAATAAAGGCCTTGTATCATAACCCAACAGCTAGAATACGTACAAATGGAGCCCTATCGGATCCGGTGACAATATCAAATGGAACCCAACAGGGCTGTCCCCTATCCTCTTTGTTGTACGTATTAGTAATGGAACATCTGACCACAGCTAATAAAGGTCAGGAAATAGAATACAAAATGTCAGTATATGCAGACGACTTGCTATCGTATATAACTAATCCAGTAGTGACTATACCAAACCTTGTCCAAACCTTATCCAGGAATTTTACCGTTTTGGAATATTGAGTAATTTTAAAGTAAATTATGAGAAATAAGAAGCAGTGAATATTACATTATTGGCCCCATTTCCTTGGGCCACTGTTTGAGTACATTGGAAATGCCTACCTCGGAAACGTTCAGACTTTCGCAAATACGACACTTTCTCCACTCACTTTGTACTGACAAGGCGAACACTCCTAAGGCCATGATGTATGAGCTATGGTGTTCTTCGTCAGCCCCCCACAAAGGTGGGATATCCATTATCTATGCGTCCCTGGCAGATAGGATGGACACCCGGCATACGCTCGATCCTGGGAATCGGACCTGGACATTCAGTGGGATCCTGCTAAATGGTTCCAAGCCTTTAGCAGATCATCTAAAGGTATCTTAAATATGGCCTTGATTGAGGCTAATATTAAAGTCTTTACTAAATGGTACTATGTCCCAGCCAGGCTCTCCAGGATATTCCCAGACTCCTCTCCCCTCTGCTACAGAGGTTGCGGTCATCTGGTGGATATGCCCCCGCATACGGAGTTACTGGAATAAATTCTTTCATATTCTAAGGAGAGTATCTGGGACAGAGGTACCACAGGACCCCACATACATTCTACTGAATTGCAAAATACACAACACCCCTAAAAATACACAAGAACTTATCTTCTTTATGTGTTTGGGAGCCAAAGTTACTCTAGCGAAAGCCTGGAAAACTCCTTCGGTATCCATCTCGGCCACCAAACGGAAGATTTCTTGGATAATGTCACAGGAACAAATAGTGGCTAAACTGCGTGACACGGTCCCACGCTTTGAAGGGATTTGGGAACCTTGGGCTAGGTATGTCGGTGTCTCACTTTAGTTCAGCGAGACTACCACCTCTTTCCATATACCCCACCTCCCCCCCCCCGTCCTCATCTAGCTTCCTCTCTCCTCCTCATCTTTCTTCTCTCCTTTTTCTTTTTATTTTCTATCCTCATCTTCCTTCCGCTTGCTAACAGCTAATAACGGTTTTACCAGGCCAAAACATACACATTTGTTATCTTAGTTTGTCCTAAACTATTCATTTGGCGTCCCAGCCTGGGTGGCGGCCAGTTACTTTCAGGTATCTATCCTGGACAATGTGACTGTCGGCTCCGTCCGGGGGGTTGCTTCGCCTGGGTATCTTCTCGGCGTGAGCGCCTCCCCGGGGGAGCTGGCAGGAGATAGGGAGGCACCTCCTCTGGGAGGAACCCTGAAGCTCTCGCACTCCACAGTGTGCTCCCATTGGGGTGGAGTGATGATCTCGGGGGGCCTTCCTGGGAGGAGTTCCCAGATTAAAATTCTTCTCAGGTTGTCCGTCCTCCTTGTGGGAATTATCAATTTATTGATACATCAGTAAACATACCAGGAATTTTGTTCTACCTTGGTTACATCATCCGTATAAGTGATATGTTATCCCTTCAATGTATTTACCTCTTTTGGCTGCCTTAGTCATTGAGGAGTATTATATTGTATGTTTTGTTCATATTACATTTCCATTGCAAAATTTCAATAAAAACATTGAACGAGAATATTACATTATCAAATAAGACTTTAGACCTTCTCCAAAGAAATTTTTCTTTTAAATGGCAAAAGGTAGCCAATAAATATCTAGGAACACACATTTCTAGAGACTTAACTAAACTTCAAGAACTTAATTATCTTCCGATAATACAAAATATAATAAAGATGCTTCAAAAGTATGACAGAACATTTTTTTTTCCTGGATGGGAAGGATTAATATTGTAAAAATGGACATATTGCCAAAGGTGTTATATATATTTCAGACAATTCCAACATTCTTTTCAACAAATCTATTAGATCAATTGCGTAAAGCTGTAGGGAGATTCATATGGTCACATAAATCACCTCGAATTAGAAGAGATATACTTATTAGAGCAAAGAAAAATGGAGGCTTGGCTTTCCCAAGTTTTGCAATATATCTACGTTCTGTATTTATGTCCAGGATAGTGGATTAGTTCCATAACGCAAAATGTAAGCAATGGGTGAAATTGGAGGAAGATGCCACAGCCATGAAATTGAAATCATTATCATGGATAACCAGGGATTTCCGATCTCCTAAGAGAGAAATGCAATCTTTGGTATCCTCAACACTGAAAGTGAGAGAGAGGAGAGAGACCTGGTCTACCCAGATGGGGCCAATGACACCTTTATTTTGCAATCCTGAATTTCCACCAGCAATGGAAGCTTTGACCTTCTTAAAATGGCACACACACGAGGATGTGAGGGTGGTCCAGTCCTTGGCGGAGAACAGATTCCCTCCGTTGGATTCTTTAGGCCCAGAATGTAGGACCAATTGGATGCAATATCAACAACTTCAAACAAAGATTGAATATATGACAAAAAAAACTTTAATAGATAGACCATTAACAGAATTCAAGCAACTACTACTACAAGAGCAAAGACCAACTCTCGTCTTATCCATAATTAGGGATGAGCCGAACACCCCCCGGTTCGGTTCGCACCAGAACCCGCGAACGGACCGAAAGTTCGCACGAACGTTAGAACCCCATTGACGTCTATGGGACTCGAACGTTCGAAATCAAAAGTGCTCATTTTAAAGGCTAATTTGCATGGTATTGTCCTAAAAAGGGTTTGGGGACCCGGGTCCTACCCCAGGGGACATGTATCAATGCAAAAAAAACTTTTAAAAACCGGACGTTTTTTCGGGAGCAGTGATTTTAATGATGCTTAAAGTAAAAAAAAAAAAAGTGAAATATTCCTTTAAATATCGTACCTGGGGGGTGTCTATAGTATGCCTGTAAAGTGACGTGTGTTTCCCATGTTTAGAACAGTCCCTGCACCGAATGTCATTTTTAAAGGAAAAAATCTCATTCAAAACTGCTTGCGGGTTTAATGTCATGTCGGGTCATGGCAATATGGATGAAAATCAGTGAGACAAACGGCATGGGTACCCCCCAGTCCATTACCAGGCCCTTTGGGTCTTGTATGGATATTAAGGGGAACCCCGCACCCAAATTAAAATAAGGAAAGGTGTGGGGCCACCAGGCCCTATATACTCTGAACAGCAGTATACAGGCGGTGCAAACAAGACAGGGACTGTAGGTTTGTTGTTAAGTAGAATCTGTTTGTAATTTTGAACATTTTTAACGTGTTTAGCTCCAGCCAAAAAATCTTTTCTAAGCTTTTTGGAAAACATAGGGAAGGGTTATCACCCCTGTGACATTTGTTTTGCTGTCTTTCCTCCTCTTCAGAAGATTTCACCTCACTTTTTTGTCCCAATGAAAAATGTTTTTTGAAAATTTGGGTTTTTTTGTGGAACAAGGATTGGAAAGCATCAGTGGAAAGGAGAAATTGTTTTCCCATATTAACTCTTACAGGAGAGAATTTCCCTTCCTAGGGGTAGATTTCATCTCACTTCCTGTTGTCTCCTTCCGTTTGCAAGTAGGAGTCGTTTGTAAGTTAGATGTTTGAAAGTAGGGTCCTGCCCTATATACTCAGCAGAAATTTGGGCCTTAGGTGTTGCTGTGGCCACAACACTGTAAGCCCTCACAGGGCCCTGCTGTGAAATATTAGATCAAGAATTGTAATTACATGCCCCTGTTGAACAGGAGCTGAAAAATTAGGCCTTAGGCACTGGTGCTGGTGCCACAACACTGCAACCCCTCACAGACACTCTAGTTGGAACGCAGGAACGAGCCCTGCTGCAAAGTATTGCTTCAAAAATTGTAATTACACGCCCCTGTTAGACAGGGGCAGAAAAATTGGGCCTTAGGCACTGGTGCTGGTGCCACAACACTGCAGCCCCTCACAGACACTCTAGTTGGAACGCAGGAACGAGCCCTGCTGCAAAGTATTGCATCAAAAATTGTAATTACACGCCCCTGTTAGACAGGGGCAGAAAAATTGGGCCTTAGGCACTGGTGCTGGTGCCACAACACTGCAACCCCTCACAGACACTCTAGTTGGAACGCAGGAACGAGCCCTGCTGCAAAGTATTGCATCAAAAATTGTAATTACACGCCCCTGTTAGACAGGGGCAGAAAAATTGGGCCTTAGGCACTGGTGCTGGTGCCACAACACTGCAACCCCTCACAGACACTCTAGTTGGAATGCAGGAACGAGCCCTGCTGCAAAGTATTACATCAAAAATTGTAATTACACGCCCCTGTTAAACAGGGGCTGAAAAATTGTGCCTTAGGCACTGGTGGTGGCGCCCAGAACCAAAAATGTTCTTACAAGCTATCAGCGTGATGATTGAGGAGGAAGAGGATAATTACTCAGGGATAGTCACTCAGCATCAGCATAGGCAGTCTTTGAAGGGATCTGAGATTTCAAAAAAAATTATTCGGTTACATCAGCATCAGGTGCTTGGTAGCTGGTGGTGATCCAAGACTCATTCATTTTTATGAAGGTCAGCCGATCGACCGAGTCGGTGGACAGACGCACCCTGTGATCGGTTACCACGCCTCCAGCAGCACTGAATGTGCGTTCCGAAAGAACGCTGGATGCAGGACAGGCCAGTAGCTCAATTGCATACTGTGCAAGCTCTGGCCAGTGATCCATCCTCAAGACCCAGTAACCCAGAGGATTTTCGGTGGGAAAGGTGTCCAAGTCTGATCTTGCCCCTAGGTATTCCTGCACCATGTAAAACAGACGCTGGCGATGGTTGCTGGAACCGATCATACCTTGGGGCTGCGGACCAAAAAATTGTCTGAACGCATCGGTCAGACGGCCACCTTCTCCACCGCTCCTTCTTTGACTGACCGAAGCCTCAGCAACACGTTGTCCAGAAACAGGAGTTTGTAACCTCCCAGTCTCTGGGAACGCGTTGCACAGACCTTTCTGCAAGGCCTCCCGAAGATGTTTCATCCTCTGCTCCCTCTGCGATGGCAAGATAAGGTCCGCAACCTTACCCTTGTAACGTGGATCAAGGAGGGTTGCCAGCCAGTATTGGTCCTTCTCCTTGATACCACGAATACGAGGATCCTTACGCAGGCTTTGCAGGATCAGGGAGGCCATGCAGCGTAGGTTTGCTGAGGCATTCGGTCCGGAGTCCTCTGGGTCACTAAGAACGACATGGTCCGCAGCCACCTCCTCCCAGCCACGTACAAGTCCATGTGTTTCTTGGGACTGATCCCTTAAAGACTGCTGCTGATGCTGAGTGCCAGGCTCCACCTCCATACTGACACAATCTTCCTCCTCCTCCTCCTCCTCTTCCTCCTCGTCCTCTTCCTGTGTGATCGGCGGGCACGCAGGAACACTGTCTGGATAAAGGGGGCCTTGAGAGCTAAGGAAGTCCTCCTCTTCCTGCCTCTGTTCTGCCTCAAGTGCCCTGTCCATTATTCCACGCAGCGTGTGCTCCAACAGGTGGACAAGGGGGACAGTGTCACTGATGCATGCACTGTCACTGCTCACCATCCTCGTGGCCTCCTCGAATGGTGACAGGACAGTGCATGCATCCCTGATCATGCCCCACTGGCGTGGGGAAAAAAAACCAAGCTCCCCTGACCCTGTCCTGGTGCCATAGTCGCACAGGTACTCATTGATGGCCCTCTGCTGCGTGTGCAGCCGCTGCAGCATGGCCAACGTTGAGTTCCACCTGGTGGGCATGTCACAGATTAGGCGGTTCTTGGGCAGGTTAAACTCCTTTTGGAGGTCCGTCAGCCGAGCACTGGCATTATATGACCGGCGGAAATGCACACAGACTTTCCTGGCCTGCCTCAGGACATCCTGTAAGCCCGGGTACCTGCCCAAGAACCGCTGCACCACCAAGTTAAGGACGTGAGCCAAACAGGGCACATGGGTCATTTGTCCCTGTCGGAGGGCAGAGAGGAGGTTGGTGCCATTGTCGCAAACCACCATTCCTGCCTTAAGTTGGCGTGGCGTCAACCACCTCTGAACCTGCCCCTGCAGAGCTGACAGAACCTCTGCCCCAGTGTGGCTCCTGTCCCCCAAGCACACCAGCTCAAGCACCGTCAATGTGCTGCCCTTAGGCTGGCCCCTGGAGGGCATCCTGCCTCGTTGGTGATGTGCTGCCGCCTCCTCCTCCTCCTCCTCCTCCTCCTCCTCTCTCCTATCAGGCACCCACGTTGAGTCAGTGACCTCATCATCCCCTCCCTCCTCATCACTGGAGCAAACCTGGCAGTATGCTGCAGCAGGGGGAGCATGACTGCCACATTGCTGTCCTTCTTGGGCACCCCCTCTGTCCGTGCTCATGTTACTGCCTTCATCGAGCTCAGTATCGTCATCAGAGCCTTCCAAACGCTGGGCATCCTCCTGGAGCATGTACCCAACACTGTGGTCAAACAGTTCGAGGGAATCCTCATGAGGACATGGTGGAGCTAGGGAAGGAGTCACTGATGACATTGAGCTGAGGGAAGAGGCCGCTGCTTTGCCAGACAAAGCACCCTGGGCATGGGTGAGAGAGGATGAGGAGGATGAGGACGGCTTGGTCATCCACTCGACCAAGTCTTCCGCATGTTGCGGCTCAACACGGCCAGCTGCCGAAAAAAAGGCCAAGCGTGTCCCATGGCCACGTGCTGATGAGGATGCACCGTCTCCACGACCAGCACTAGACACAGAGCCTGCTTGCCCTCTCTTATTGGCTTGTGACTGTCTGCCTCTCCTTCTTGGCCTTCCAGACATACTAATGGCCTGTAGCTGCACTAAGCTGGGATAGAACACCTGTAATTTTCTTCAGGTAGCTTTATATACTGTAACCAGACAAGCCTGCCTGTCAGTAGGAAGATAACAGGAACGGATCTAGCTGAACACTGTGAGCAGGACGCACTGTACTAAATGTAAATAGTCTAGCTGCCTGACCGTGGTACTAATAGGATCAAATAGAACACCTGTAATTTTCTTCAGGTAGCTTTATATACTGTAACCAGACAAGCCTGCCTGTCAGTAGGAAGATAACAGGAACGGATCTAGCTGAACACTGTGAGCAGGACGCACTGCACTAAATGTAAATAGTCTAGAAGATAACAGGAACGGATCTAGCTGAACACTGTGAGCAGGACGCACTGCACTAAATGTAAATAGTCTAGAAGATAACAGGAACGGATCTAGCTGAACACTGTGAGCAGGACGCACTGCACTAAATGTAAATAGTCTAGAAGATAACAGGAACGGATCTAGCTGAACACTGTGAGCAGGACGCACTGCACTAAATGTAAATAGCAGGAACGGATCTAGCTGAACACTGTGAGCAGGACGCACTGCACTAAATGTAAATAGTCTAGAAGATAACAGGAACGGATCTAGCTGAACACTGTGAGCAGGACGCACTGCACTAAATGTAAATAGCAGGAACGGCTCTAGCTGAACACTGTGAGCAGGACGCACTGCACTAAATGTAAATAGCAGGAACGGATCTAGCTGAACACTGTGAGCAGGACGCACTGCACTAAATGTAAATAGCAGGAACGGATCTAGCTGAACACTGTGAGCAGGACGCACTGCACTAAATGTAAATAGCAGGAACGGATCTAGCTGAACACTGTGAGCAGGACGCACTGCACTGAATGTAAATAACAGGAACGGATCTAGCTGAACACTGTGAGCAGGACGCACTGCACTAAATGTAAATAGCAGGAACGGATCTAGCTGAACACTGTGAGCAGGACGCACTGCACTAAATGTAAATAGCAGGAACGGATCTAGCTGAACACTGTGAGCAGGACGCACTGCACTAAATGTAAATTGCAGGAACGGATCTAGCTGAACACTGTGAGCAGGACGCACTGCACTAAATGTAAATAGTCTAGAAGATAACAGGAACGGATCTAGCTGAACAATGTGAGCAGGACGCACTGCACTAAATGTAAATAGCAGGAACGGATCTAGCTGAACACTGTGAGCAGGACGCACTGCATTAAATGTAAATAGTCTAGATAGAAGATAACAGGAACGGATCTAGCTAAACTGAATACAGTGTATATATATATATGCAACACCTGGGATGCATATATATACACAATACACTGTAAGTGCAGCTAACTGACTGACTGTTCTGCCTAATCTATCTAACTCAAATCAAATGACACTGTGTCTCTCTCTCTCTCTCTCTCTCTCTCTCTCTCTATCTCTCAGCACACCGGAACACACACTACACAGGGCCGCCGTGCAGGCGGCCTTATATAGTGTGGGGTGTGTACTAAATCCCCTGAGCCATAATTGGCCAAAGCCACCCTGGCTTTGGCCAATTACAGCTCTCTCTACTGACGGCGCTGTGATTGGCCAAGCATGCGGGTCATAGTGCATGCTTGGCCAATCATCAGCCAGCAATGCACTGCGATGCCGCAGTGAATTATGGGCCGTGACGCGCCACGCGAATTTAGCGCGAACGGCCCATATCGTTCGCAATTCGGCGAACGGGCGAACAGCTGATGTTCGAGTCGAACATGGGTTCGACTCGAACACGAAGCTCATCCCTATCCATAATATATAAATATTCGCTCCCAAAAAATAAAGAGCAAGAGTCAACATATTTAACTAGGTGGTTAGAAGAGCTGGAGATGACCATCCCTAGACTAAAATGGGAAAGATTGTTTCTAATAACACATAAATTATCTTTATCAAGTAGACATTAGGAAAGGAATTATAAAATCTTAGCAAGTAGATATGCATAAAATTAATAAGGAAAATGAAAGAGGTATGTTGGAGATGTCAAAATGCAAGAGGTACAATGTCACACATATGGTACTGCCCGAGGGTTCTGTTATTTTGGTCAAAAATTTACAATATATATCAGAAAATTACAGGATTAATGCACAACCAGATGTGTTAGTCTCCGTATTGTCAGTAATTCCAGGCTCCATAAAATCTATAAAAAAATTATAATTTAAGACACATGCTAACAGCAGAACGCACAGTTATAGCTCGAAATTGGAGGAAGGCGGTAGATCCCACAATCGGGGAATGGGTGTGTGAGATGAGCTAGATGCAGTCCCTGGTGCTGATGATAATGACAGAAGAAGGTCTAAGGGAACAAACCTTAAAGATATGGCAACAATGGGAGGAGTTCAGAACCTCTGCAACTCTATCAAATTATATTTAGAGCAACAATACAGGGTCTTCCTGTTTCCCTTCCCCTCCCTGTTCCCTTTCCATTCTATCCCCCCCCCTCCCTTTTTCTTTGGGTTTTCTACCTTTTTTTGGGGGGGGGGGTAGTAGCGGGTAAGGTTTGTTTGAGTTAATGTTCGTCATTTATGAACAAGTTTGGATAAAAATAATTGTAGGACTTTGGATTGCTATATTAATTGGGAAAACAAAAGATGCAAGCATGGACCTATATAATGGATAGAGAATTACGAATCAATTGTATGGTTGTACTTATAATACATCCAAGTAATTATTATTTTTTTTTTTATTTGTGTACATGTTGTGTAAAATGAAAAATGTATAAAATAAAGATTGTGTATATAAAAAAAAAAAAAAAAAAAAAAAGGTTGAAAGCCCCACCTGGCCGAATGAGGCAGTTTATCCAAAGGATGGATTGAACCGCTTACAGGTTACAGAAAGTCCTGAATAAGAAAAAGGAGGAAGCTCAATGGGCATGGGCTGGACTGGCATGATTGATGCAGTGGCCGACTGGGCCGCATTGCCAGGCATAGCAACTGTCTGAATCACATCACCAGGTGTAGTGACTGTCTGAATTGCATCACCAATTTGATTTAAGTTAGATAGATTAGGCAGGACAGTCAGTCAGTTAGCTGCACTTACAGTGTATTGTGTATATATATGCATCCCAGGTGTTGTATGTATGTATGTGTGTATATATATATATATATATATATATATATATATATATATATATATACACACACACACACACACACTGTATTCAGTTTAGCTAGATCCGTTCCTGTTCTTAACTTCCTACTGACAGACAGGCAGGTGTTGTTACAGTATTTACAGCTACCTGAAGAAAATTGCTGGTGTTCTTCTGTTCCTATTAGTACCAAAGTCAGGCAGCTACAGTATTTACAGTGCACAGTGTTCAGCTAAAGCTACAAGTTAGTGTAGTGCGACCTCTGCACAGTGTTCAGCTAAAGCTACAAGTTTGTGTAGTGCGACCTCTGCACAGTGTTCAGCTAAAGTTACAAGTTAGTGTAGTGCGACCTCTGCACAGTGTTCAGCTAAAGCTACAAGTTAGTGTAGTGCAACCTCTACACAGTGTTCAGCTAAAGCTACAAGTTAGTGTAGTGCGACCTCTGCACAGTGTTCAGCTAAAGCTACAAGCTAGTGTAATGCGATCTCTGCACAGTGCTCAGCTAAAGCTACCTGTAGAAGATTGGTGATGTTCTCATACTAATAATACTACAGGCAGGCAGTTGATTTTGCTAGCTGCAGTATCAGTATATAGTGCAGCTACATCTCACTGCAGGCCATTAGTATGTCTGGAAGGCCAATAAGGAGAGGCACACAGTCACAAGCCAATAAAAGAGAGCAAACAGGCTCTGTGTCTAGAGGCAACAGTGCTGGTCGTGGACACGGTGCATCCTCATCAGCACGTGGCCGTGGGAAATGCTTGGCCTTTTTTTCGGCAGATGGCCATGTTGAGCACATGCAGAAGACTTGGTCGAGTGGATGACCAAGCCGTCCTCATCCTCCTCATCCTCTCTCACCCATGCTCAGGGTACTTTGTCTGGCAAAGCAGCTGCCAACCCGGCCTCTTCCCTTGGCTCAATGGAATCAGTCACTCCTTCCCTAGCCCCACCATGTCCTCCTGAGTAGTTGCCCGAACTGTTTGACCACAGTGTTGGGTACATGCTCCAGGAGGATGCCCAGCGGTTTGAAGGCTCCGATGATGGTACTCAGCTAGAGGAAGGCAGTAACGTGAGCCCAGACAGAGGCGGTGCCCAAGAAGGACAGCAATCTGGCAGTCATGTTGTCCCTGCTGCAGCATACTGCCAGGTTTGCTCCAGTGATGAGGAGGGAGGGGATGATGAGGTCACTGACTCCACGTGGGTGCCTGATAGGAGAGAGGAGGAGGAGGAGGCACATCACCAATGAGGCAGGATGCCCTCCAGGGGCCAGCTTAAGGGCAGCACACTGACTGCATCACACCGCAAAGCTCCGCATGTGCAGGGCACTGCTGTCTCTGCGCGTTATTCCAAAAGTTCTTTGGTGTGGGCCTTTTTTGAGACGAGAGCATCAGATCACACCGCTGCTATTTGCAACATATGTCTCAAGCGTATCTCGCATGGCCAAAACATCTCCCGCTTGGGCACCACATGTTTGACCAGACATATGTTGACCTGCCATGCAGTTTGTTGGCAAGCGTACCTAAAAGACCCACACCAAAGAACAAAGAGGACCTCTCCTTGCTCCTCATCAGCTGAGATCTCCAACCCACTATACCTTCAGTCCTCTCTGTGACCTACAATGAGAGGAATGAAGGTGTAAAATTAGGTGTGTCACAGCCAAGTACTTGTGGGCAATCTCCTATCGGTACACCGACGTCAGATTGTACCAGGCAATCGTCCCTGCCCCAGCTGCTGCACTGCTGAAAAAAGTTCACTCCCAGCCATCCACATGCCCAGCGGTTGAATGCTAGCTTGGCAAAATTGCTAGCACTTCAACTGCTACCTTTTCAGTTGGTAGACTCTGCCCCCTTCCGTGAGTTTGTGGAATGTGCGGCTCCTCAGTGGCAGGTACCCAAACGCCACTTTTTCTCACAGTGATTCCGGCTCTCTACCGGCATGTGGAAGGCAATGTCCATGCCTCGCTGGACAGGGCTGTCAGCGATAAGGTGCATATTACTGCTGACTCATGGTCCAGCAGGCATGGACGTTACCGAAGTTTCACTGCGCATTGGGTGACTCTGCTGGCACAGGGGAAGGATGCAGGACAAGGTGCAGTAGTGTTGGAGGTTGTTCCGCCACCACGTCTCCAAAATGCTACCACTGGTGATTCTGACACACCTCTCTCCTCCACCCCCTCCTCTTCTTCTTCCTCCATGGCCTCTTCCTGTGCTTTGTTCTCAGAACCAGCGGTGCTCCGTAGGCATTCATGGGGCTACGCAACTACGCAGGCCAAAAGATGCCATGCGGTGCTTAAGCTGGTGTGCTTGGGGGACAGGAGCCACACAGGGGCAGAGGTTCTGTCAGCTCTGCAGGGGCAGGTTCAGAGGTGGTTGATGTCACGCCAACTTAAGGCAGGAATGGTGGTTTGCGACAATGGCACCAACCTCCTCTCCGCCCTCCGACGAGGACAAATGACCCATGTGCCCTGTTTGGCTCATGTACTTAACTTGGTGGTGCAGCGGTTCTTGGGCAGGTACCCGGGCTTACAGGATGTCCTGAGCCAGGCCAGGAAAGTCTGTGTGCATTTCCGCCATATAATGCCAGTGCTCGGCTGGCTGACTCCAAATGGAATTTAGCCTGCCCAAGAACCGCCTAATCTGTGACATGCCCACCAGGTGGAACTCAACCTTGGCCATGGTGCAGCAGCTGCACACGCAGCAGAGGGCCATCAATGAGTACCTGTGCGACTATGGCACCAGGACAGGGTCAGGGGAGCTTGTTTTTTTTCCCCCACGCCAGTGGGCCATGATCAGGGATGCATGCACTGTCCTGTCACCATTTGAGGAGGCTACGAGGATGGTGAGCAGTGACAGTGCATGCATCAGTGACACTGTCCCCCTTGTCCACCTGTTGGAGCACACGCTGCGTGGAATAATGGACAGGGCACTTGATGCAGAACAGAGGCAGGAAGAGGAGGACTTCCTTACCTCTCAAGGCCCCCTTTATCCAGACAGTGTTCCTGCGTGCCCGCCGATCACACAGGAAGAGGATGAGGAAGAGGAGGATTGGGTCAGCATGGAGGTGGAGCCTGGCACTCAGCATCAGCAGTAGTCTTTAAGGGATCATTTACAGTCCCAAGAAACCCATGGACTTTTACATGGCTGGGAGGAGGTGGCTGCGGATCATGTCGTCCTTAGTGACCCAGAGGACTCCGGACCGAATGCCTCAGCAAACCTACGCTGCATGGCCTCCCTAATCCTGCAAAGCCTGCGGAAGGATCCTCGTATTCGTGGTATCAAGGAGAGGGATCAATACTGGCTGGCAACCCTCCTTGATCCATGATCCAGGTCTGTGCAACGCGTTCCCAGAGACTGGGAGGTTACAAACTCCTGTTCCTGGACAACGTGTTGCTGAGGCTTCAGTCAGTCAAAGAAGGAGCAGTGGAGAAGGTAGCCGTCTGACCGATGCGTTCAGACAACTTTTTAGTCCGCAGCCCCAAGGTATGATCGGTTCCAGCAATCATTGCCCGCGTCTGTTTTACATGGTGCAGGAATACCTAGGGGCAAGATCAGACTTGGACACCTTTCCCACCAAAAATCCTCTGGGTTACTGGGTCTTGAGGATGGATCACTGGCCAGAGCTTGCACAGTATGCAATTGAGCTACTGGCCTGTCCTGCATCCAGCGTTCTTCCGGAACACTCATTCAGTGCTGCTGGAGGTTTTGTAACCGATCACAAGGTGCGCCTGTCCACCAACTCGGTCGATCGACTGACCTTCATAAAAATTAATCAGTCTTGGATCACCACCAGCTACCAAGCGCCTGATGCTGATGTCAGATCCCTTCAAGACTGCCTATGCTGATGCTGAGTGACTATCCTCTTCCTCCTCAATGATCATGCTGATAGTTTGTAAGAATATTTTTGGTTCTGGGCGCCACCACCAGTGGCTAAGGCCCAATTTTTCAGCCCCTATTTAACAGGGGCGTGCAATTAAAATTTTTGATGCAATATTTTGCAAGGAGGGTTAGTTGCTGCACTCAACTAGAGTATTTTTGAGGGGTTGCAGTGTTGTGGCACCAGCACCAGTGCCTAAGGCCCAATTTTTTAACCCCCTGTTTAACAGGGGCATGTAATTACAATTTTTGATGCAATATTTTACAGGAGGGCTCATTCCTGCACTCCAACTAGAGTATCTGAGTATCTGTGAGGGGTTGCAGTGTTGTGGCACCAGTGCCTAAGGACCAATTTTTCTGCCCCTGTTCAACAGGGACATGTAATTACAATTCTTGATCTAATATCTCACAGCAGGGCCCGTTTCTGCGCCCACCAAGAGTAACTGTGAGGACTAACAGTGTTGTGGCACCAGCACCACCAAATGCCCAATTTTTATGCCCCTGTTCAACAGGTGCATGTAATTACAATTCTTGATCTAATATTTCACAGCAGGGCCTGTTCCAGCTCCCAAAAATAGTATCTGTGAGGACTTACAGTGTTGTGGCACTAGAACCACCACCACCAAAAGCCCAATTTTTCTGACCCTGTTCAACAGGGGCATGTAATTACAATTCTTGATTTAATATTTCACAGCAGAGCCCATTCCTGCGCCCACCAAGAGTAACTGTGAGGGCTTACGGTGTTGTGGCAACACCAACACCTAAGGCCGCAATTTCTGCAGAGTATATAGGGCAGGCCCCTACTTTCAAACATTCAACTTACAAACGACTGCTACTTGCAAACAGAAGGAGACAACAGGTGAGATTAAATCTACCCCTAGGAAGGGAAATTCTCTCGTGTAAGAGTTAATATGGGAAAAACGTGTCTCCTTTCCAGTGATGCTTTATCACCAATCCTTGTTTCACAAAAAACCCCAAATTGTCAAAAAACATTTGTCATTGGGACAGAAAGTGAGGTAAAATCTTCTGAAGAGGTGCACAGACAGCAAAACAAATGTCACAGGGGTGATAACCCTTCCCTATGTTTTCCAAAAAGCTTAAAAATAGATTTTTTTGGCTGGAACTACACTTTAAAAATGTACCAGTTCAAAATGACAAACAGATTCTACTTAACAACAAATCTACAGTCCCTGTCTTGTTCGCACACCCTGTATACTGCTGTTCAGAGGGCCTGGGGCCCCACACATTTCCTTTTTTTAATTTGGGTGCGGGGTTCCCCTTTTATACCCATACAAGACCCAAAGGGCCTGGTAATGAACTGGGGGGGGGGTAACCATGCCATTTGTCTCACTGATTTTCATCCATATTACTGGGACCGGACATTACATTAAAGCGGTAAGCAGTTTTAAATGACTTTTATTCCTTTAACCACTTCAGCCCCGGAAGGATTTACCCCCTTCCTGACCAGAGCATTTTTTACAATTTGGCACTGTGTCGCTTTAACTGCTAATTGCACAGTCATGCAATGCTGTACCCAAACGAAATTTGCGTCCTTTTCCTACCACAAATAGAGCTTTCTTTTGATGGTATTTGATCACCTCTGCCATTTTTATTTTTTGCGCTATAAACGGAAAAAGACCGAAAATTTTGAAAAAAAATTATATTTTCTACTTTTTGTTATAAAAAAAATCCAATACACTCAATTTTAGTCATACATTTAGGCCAAAATGTATTCGGCCACATGTCTTTGGTAAAAAAAATGTCAATAAGTGTATATTTATTGGTTTGCGCAAAAGTTATAGCGCCTACAAACTAGGGTACATTTTCTGGAATTTACACAGCCTTTAATTTATGACTGCCTATGTCATTTCTTGAGGTGCTAAAATGGCAGGGCAGTACAAACTCCCCCAAATGACCCCATTTTGGAAAGAAGACACCCCAAGGAAGTTGCTGAGAGGCATGTTGAGCCCATTGAATATTCATTTTTTTTGTCCCAAGTGATTGAATAATGATAAAAAAAAAGGGGGCGCATGCGCGGCAGCGTCCAAGATGGCCGCCGGCTGCTGACGCTCCGCTCCACCACAGCCCTTCTATAGCCTCAGCAGCTGACAGAGCCCCCCGTTCAGCAACACACTGACCCCATCCTGTGGGGGATACACCAGAGACCTTCCCGATGTCAGTGGGTCACGCTAGAAGGAACCTGACAGGCCTGATGACGGCAGCGGTGGGCCCGGTCAGCTATGCCAAGATGGCGGCCGCCCCATGAGGCCCTCACATAGCAGAGTCAGAGAAGGACTCCATCGCCGATCAGGACCTGACCCCAGCTCCATCTCCAGGTACTGTACACCATCTACAGCCCCAGATCGCATCGCCATCCTCCCTGTTATCCAGAATGAACTCAGGGCTCCCATCCACCCCCATGATGGATCCTCACACAGGATTACTGCTTTCTGTTAGTTAAGCACAGGAGGCAGCACCCATTCCCACAGACTTTCCCTTTATGATGGAAGCCTTTGCACACATGTTATCCAAAAGTTTGGCACAGAATGCAGCGCAGATAACGTCTTCTAGTCAGAGAAGGACTCCATTGCCGATCAGGACCTGACCCCAGCTCCATCTCCAGGTACTGTACACCATCTACAGCCCCAGATCGCATCGCCATCCTCCACGGAATCCCTGTTATCCAGAATGAACTCAGGGGTCCCATCCACCCCCATGATGGAGCCTCACACAGGATTACTGCTTTCTGTTAGTGAAGCACAGGAGGCAGCACCCATTCCCACAGACTTTCCCTTTATGATGGAAGCCTTTGCACACGTTATCCAAAAGTTTGGCACAGAATGCAGCGCAGATAACATCTTCTATCCATGCTGACCTGCAACAGATTGGAATGAGAATTGACGTTATTGAGAAAAAAGCCGATCAGGCAGGGGCTCGGATCAACCAAAACTCTGCAAGGCTACAAGAGGTTCAGGATCAGCTTGAAACCGCCTGGGCAAAAATAGACGACCTTGAAAATAGGTCCAGACGCTACAACTTCAGGGTCTGTGGGCTCCCAGAATCTGTGAAAGAGGTGCATACAGCTATCAAAACCCTTGTAAAAGACCTTATCCCTGGGATTGCAGAACACCGCCTTGAACTGGTGAACTGGACAGGGCTCACAGAGCTCTACAACCTCCCCGCTCTGATGGCCTACCTCGGGACATAATAGTGAAACCCCACTATTTCACCGTCAAGGAAGAGGTAATGAAGAAAGCCAGGTACGCAGACAACCTAACGCTGATGGGACATAAAATCCAGATCTTTGCGGATTTATCCCCTATACGGTGCAGAAAAGAAGGGCCCTAAAACCTCTACTTCAATTGTTGCTGGACAGGGAAATTGCTTATAGGTGGTCCTTCCCACTGAGACTGAACTTCTCTTTCAAAAATAGAAATTACACTTTCTCCACTTTTGCAGAAGGGGAACGTCTCCTACAGCAGCTGGGCCTGATCCCACTGGAGCCATCGTCCACGCAAGCAGGCAGAGGGACATCATCGTCTTCCACGAAAAGACCTCCACCAGCTAGCCCGCTGCAACCCTCCTGGCTGAAACAGAACACAAAACGATCTAAAGAAAATCTTCCTCCATGACTTCCATCCTCTGTCTACTGATCGGTGTACCGATCGGTGCTGTTCACACTTAGCTCTACGGAGCAGGGACTAGTCCCCCTTTTTCACGGATGTTTCAAACACAGACGGGTTTGATACCTTTTCTCCTTTTTATTATATTTGCCCACAAGTTTCTTTTTGTCACCGGCAATGTTTTTGACTTCAGGACTGTGTCTTTCCCCTTAGTCAGGGGGGACAGTCCCAGAGTAACGTTAATGTCCAGGACAGTTCTACATGGGTTACGCTGGGCTGAGATACCTTCTTTATCATACGGTCAACCGGCCATCAGGGCCGGGTGTCACGGAGGGATCTCTGGTTCTAGAAAAAGTTTCCTGTTAGACTTTGTTTTTTTGTAATTCTTATATTATTAGTGTATTAGTCTTACACTTGTTCCTTTTTACATTTTGTTTTTCTTATTTTTTTGGCTTTAAGACGCTCTGTCATATGTTCATCATAGACTAGAGGGTAGTCTTCAGTTAGCGATGTATGAGGTGTTGGGGCTGTAGTGAACTCAGTGCGCCTCCCTTAGGGACCAGGTTTTTTTTAGGAGAACCTGGTCTCTCCTTGGTGTCCCCTTTTTACAGTTCACCAGTCCACTTTTTGGTTGGGGTTGAGGTGGCTCACCACTTCTTCCTCTGGGGTCAGGTGGGGTCAGGGGACCCCATTGTGGTTGTTTTTTTTTTACGTTCTCTTTCAGCAAATGTTCATATATAATTCAGGTATGGCACACATGCTTCATGGTTTAACCTGCCTCTCCATCTTCATTCCTCTCTTCATCTCTTTCTCCCCCCCCTCCTATCTCCTCTCTCACATCTTACTACAGGCTCTCTCGGACCTCAGGAGGTATCCGGATATCAAATCCCAGGCTCGACCGAATTGACATCACACCGAATTGGGTCTTAGGGTGATCTCGCCCAGCGACTCAAAGGTAAGAAGTGGAATTTGGGGTTGCTTAACCCTCCCCTGGACCATGGCTAATACAAACAATTCTCCCTCACCCCTCAAAATTATCTCACACAACACACAGGGGATGAACTCTCCTATCAAGTGCAGAAAACTTTTTCAATCATACCACTCAATGCACTCAGACATCTTACTTTTACAAGAGACACATTTTCCAGCCACCTTTACTCCCAAATTTCTACACCAACACTACCCCCAATTCTTCTTGGCATCAGCTCAAAATAAAACCAAGGGAGTAGCAGTATGTTTCGCCAAACACATTAATCTGTCACAGCTGGAGGTTTTAATTGATCCGCTAGGCCGTTTCTTGGTGGTGTCAGGACATGTAGATGGCGACATTTTTACGTTTGTTTCTTACTATGCACCTAACAAGGGACAAAAAAACTTTCTTTCATTCTATGTTAAATACAATACATCCGCACCTAAAGGGGTCGGAGATTATGGGTGGAGACTCAAATACCGCCTTTGACTTTGCTTTGGACAAGTCGGCGACAGGGAAACCAAAACCAAAAAGGCTCTCTAAGCAAAGTACCAAAATTGCTAATCTGCTCCACGAGGAAGGGTTGATTGATGTGTGGAGGGAAACCAACCCACACAATAAAGACTATACCCATTTATCAGCCCCCCATAACTCATTTGCCAGGATAGACCACATCTTCACCAGGTCACATACCATCCCACTTATCTTAAGCTCGAAAATTATAGACTCGTCACTATCTGACCACTTGATGGTCACTGTGACGACCCGGAGACCGGGAGGACCTAGAGGACCTCCCCGTTGGCGCTTACAAGAATCCCTGCTAAATGATACGATACAGTGCTCAATTCTAGATGCATCCATTAAAGAATATTTCCGATTAAATCAAACGAGCGTTGTTTCCCCCTTAACGGTATGGGCAGCCCACAAATCAGTTATTAGGGTACATATCATCCAGATAACCTCGAAACTCAAAGCAGAACATAAAGCGGACATACGGAAACTAACGGCAGAATACCGTAAGGTAGCTCAGACACACAAGACTCACCCCACTCACGAGACGCTGAAAGACCTGGACAGATCTATAGCTCTCCTTAACCTTGCCCTGACGACCGCAGCTGAAAAATATTTAAGGTGGACAGGGGCTAAATTTTACTCCCAAACTGACAAGATGGGATCCAGACTGGCTGCAAAGCTCAGCCCTAAACAACGTTCCTTTGCTTTTCCCAAAATTAAGACCTCCTCCGGGGACTTAACCCAGAACCCAATTAAGATAATGGAAGAATTCTCCCTTTTCTACTCGAAGCTATACAATCCTAAACCCCCCCCCCAATCAGACAACGGACCGCTTCCTAGACAATATCCCATTACCTTCTCTAACGAAAGACCATAGGGAGCTCCTGGAGAGCCCTTTCACTACATCAGAGATACTAGACACAATTAATTCCCTGAAAAATGGCTCGGCCCCTGGTCCGGATGGCTTCTCTACAGGCTAATACAAGAAATTTGGTCCAAGTTTGGCCCCTCATATGGCCAAGTTTTTCAACTCTCTCAGGGATGGAGCCCTCCTGGGTTCTGATCTCAATTCTGCTTACATCTCAGTGATTCCAAAACCGGATAAAGACCCTAGCGAGTTAGGTAATTATAGACCTATTTCTCTTATAAACAATTATATTAAAATAATTATTGCAGGCTATATCCACGGGGATCAGATGGGCTTCATCCCTGGGAGACAGGGTCCGGACCAGATTTGCAGAACAATAGATATTGTTTCTATACTTAAATCAAGGTGGGACGGGAGCTCCCCTCAAACAGGTTTCCTCCTTTCCATAGATTTACACAAGGCCTTTGATTCAGTAGAATGGTCCTACCTCACTACGATATTACAGAAATGGGACTTTGGCCCGTACTTCCTGAATCTGATTAAAGCCCTTTACTCGTCCCCTTCAGCCCAGGTTCGTCTCATGGGTAGATACTCAGAAACATTCAGGATAGGGAGGAGCACCAGACAGGGTTGCCCTCTCTCCCCTCTCCTCTTCTCGATTGCGATTGAAACATTAGCAGTGGCAGTTAGAACTAACCCAGACGTTAAGGGAGTACGGTGCGGAGGACAGGAGCACAAATGTGCACTCTATGAAGATGACCTCCTCTTATATGTGACTTCCCCCCTAACATCTACCCCCATCATTTACAAAATCTTACGCAATTTTAGTGTAGTGTCAGGCCTACAGGTAAACATGTCCAAATCAATAGCGCTAAACATAACAGTTCCCCCAGACCTACTAACTCAAATTTCCAACAACTTTGAATTTACTTGGGCCAGATCCGAAATCCCCTATCTAGGTATTAAAATCACCCCAGAAATAGATAGTCTCTTTAAAGCCAACTTCCCACCTATATTTCAAAGATGTAAGAGTGACCTGGAGAGATGGTCAAGATGTGGTCTATCCTGGCTGGGTAGGGTCAACGCTGTGAAAATGACCCTGCTCCCCCGGGTTTTGTATTTATGCCGTTCCCTACCAATCCCGATAAGGAAACAAGTCCTTAGCAAATTTCAATCGGAGATCACCCGATTTGTGTGGGGGCATAAGGGATATAGATGTCCTTCTAAGACTCTTTACCGGCTGAAATCTCAGGGGGGATTGGGTCTGCCCGATCTGTGGGAATATTACCAGATATCCCAAATATCGGTAGTCTTTTCAAAAAGACAGAAGCCGGAATGGCTTGCGATGGAGAGATGCGCCATTCCGAGGAACACCATTGACTATCTCCTCTTGTGTAATCCGAAACATAGGCCTGCCATTATGTCTCCTACCCTCTCCCATACAATGGCCCTGTGCTCTAGACTTCTTTCTCACCATAACCTGACCTCCCCAATGAAACCATCTGCCCACTTATTTCACAATGTCGACTTTTCACCTGGACTAGCTATCAAAGATTTCCAATGGTGGACTGACAAAGGCTTATACAGAATTGGTCACTTCCTCTCCACTAATGGTCTGATCAAATGATCCTATTGCAGGAAAAAACTATATTTGCCGGATTCCAAGGTATTCAGATTCTCACAAATCTCACACTTCCTTACTTTAATTTGGTCCCACCAAAAAGATCTTCCTTCGATAACCCCTTATGAAAACTGGTGTGTAAACACAGAGGTCCAGAGGGGGGGGTGATCTCCTTGATTTATTCTGCTCTAATGTCACTCACAGACAAACCAACCTACGCTCGAGCCTGGGAGGAAGAAATGGACATCTCTTGGCCCACACAGGCATGGTATACCTCTTTTAATAGAGCATATAATGGAATCCTAAATGTTTCGCTTATTGAGGCCAGTGTGAAGGTAATGATGCAATGGTACTATGTCCCCGCTAGATTAGCAATTATCTTCCCAGGGGCTTCCCCCCTATATTACAGGGGTTGCGAGTTGGAAGGCACAATGTTGCACACTTGGTGGTCCTGTCCACGCATTCGATCATTCTGGCAGAAAGTTTTTAGAACTGTCAGCAAAATCACAAAAGTCTCGATAGCTCCTGACCCACAAGTAGCTCTTCTAAACAGTAATATCGTAGCTCTTCCTAGACTTTCTCAGGCACTAGTCTACTTCATCCTTTTAGGAGCCAAAGTAACAGTAGCCAAAGCCTGGAAAAAACCTGGTGTATCCTATCTAGGGTTCAAGAGAAAAGTCTCTTGGATCATGGCCCAAGAACAAATTGTGGCAAAACTCAATGATAAAGTGGATAAATGTTACAGTATTTGGGAACCTTGGGCCATCTACTGCAACATTCCCCTAATTCCGGGAGTAGTGCAGTATACTGAGGGATCTGGTCCCCCCCCCTTTTCTTTCATGGGGCACTCTAGCCCCCCTCCTCACCTCCTCATTGTTGTGTGCCGGTAACTCAGGTAATGTGTCAGAAGCTTTGAGAACAATTCCCATTTGATCTGTGGGGTGGGAGATGCCTTGACCTCACTATGGGCAAGATCTTCACACACATCTTGTCGTGTGGGGGGCTGAAGGCTCTCCTCAGCCCCACCGGTTGGTGGGTCCAGGCTCCAATGGAGTGGCGGGTCGGGTGATCTCTTGTGAGCGCCACACACTTCCACAGTAAGCACCCAAAGGGGTGGGGTGCGTGGGGTCCTGAGGGGTGCTCGATCGAACCCGGCCTTGACATTATATTTTTTAAACAAGTTTTGTTGTTTCTTGGACTCTTATCTCTACCCTACTCTACTCTACTGGTACTCAGATATCATTTCAAAAAAGCTTATAACATAAGTTAAACCATTATATAATCTTCTTATTGTGCTCATGTGACTTGTTTTTTATTTTTCTAAGGATGTAGCTTCGATGTGCCATCCTGTCATTGTCTTTTGATACTATGTATTAATGTCAAAAAGTTCAATAAAACTTTTTGAAATCGGAAAAAAAAAAAAAAATTTACAAAAAGTTGTCACTAAATGATATATTGCTCACACAGGCCATGGGCATATGTGGAATTGCACCCCAAAATACATTCAGCTGCTTTTCCTGAGTATGTGGATACCACATGTGTGGGACTTTTTGGGAGCCTAGCCACGTAGGGGGCCCGAAAACCAATCACTGCCTTCAGGATTTCTAAGGGCGTAAATTTTTGATTTCACTCCTCACTACCTATCACAGTTTTGAAGGCCATAAAATGCCCAGATGGCACAAAACCCCCCCAAATGACCCCATTTTGGAAAGTAGACACCCCAAGCTATTTGCTGAGAGGCATGTTGAGTCCATGGAATATTTTATATTTTGACACAAGTTGCGGGAAAGTAACAATTTTTTTTTTTTGCACAAAGTTATCACTAAATGATATATTGCTCAAACTGGCCGTGGGCATATTTGGAATTGCACCCCAAAATACATTTAGCTGCTTCTCCTGAGTATGGGGATACCACATGTGTGGGACTTTTTGGGAGCCTAGCCGCGTACGGGGCCCTGAAAACCAATCACCGCCTTCAGGATTTCTAAGGGCGTATATTTTTGATTTCACTCTTCACTGCCTATCACAGTTTCTGGGGCCATGGAATGCCCAGATGGCACACACCCCCCCAAATGACCCCATTTTGGAAAGTAGACACCCCAAGCTATTTGCTGACAGGCATGGTGAGTATTTTGCAGCTCTCATTTGTTTTTGAAAATGAAGAAAGACAAGAAAAATATTTTTTTTTCTTTTTTCAATTTTCAAAACTTTGTGACAAAAAGTGAGGTCTGCAAAATACTCACTATACCTCTCAGCAAATAGATTGGGGTGTCTACTTTCCAAAATAGGGTCATTTGGGGGGGGTTTTGTGCCACCTGGGCATTCCATGGCCTCCAAAACTGTGATAGGCAGTGAAGAGTGAAATCAAAAATTTACGCCCTTAGAAAGCCCGAAGGTGGTGCTTGGATTTTGGGGTCCCGTACGCGGCTAGGCTCCCAAAAAGTCTCACACATGTGGTATCCCCATACTCAGGAGAAGCAACAGAATGTATTTTGGGGTGTAATGTCACATATTCCCATGGCATGTTTGAGCAATATATCATTTAGTGACAACTTTGTGCAAAAAAAAAAAAAAGAAAAAAAATGTGTCTTTTTCCCGCAACTTGTGT
This sequence comes from Aquarana catesbeiana, assembly GCF_042186555.1. Lineage (NCBI taxonomy): Eukaryota > Metazoa > Chordata > Amphibia > Anura > Ranidae > Aquarana > Aquarana catesbeiana. The sequence goes on from NC_133324.1 coordinate 942,212,450, forward strand.
CACAATATAAAATATTATATGGACTCGACATGCCTCTCAGCAAATAGCTTGGGGTGTCTACTTTCCAAAATGGGGTCATTTGGGGGGGTTTCAATTGTCCTGGCATTTTATGCACAACATTTAGAAGCTTATGTCACACATCACCCACTCTTCTAACCACTTGAAGACAAAGCCCTTTCTGACACTTTTTGTTTACATGAAAAAATTATTTTTTTTTGCAAGAAAATTACTTTGAACCCCCAAACATTATATATTTTTTTAAAGCAAATGCCCTACAGATTAAAATGGTGGGTGTTTCATTTTTTTTTTCACACAGTATTTGCGCAGCGATTTTTCAAACGCATTTTTTTGGGAAAAAACACACTTTTTTCAATTTTAATGCACTAAAACACACTATATTGCCCAAATGTTTGGTGAAATAAAAAAGATGATCTTAGGCCGAGTACATGGATACCAAACATGACATGCTTTAAAATTGCGCACAAACGTGCAGTGGTGACAAACTAAATACAGTTTTAAAAGCCTTTAAAAGCCTTTACAGGTTACCACTTTAGATTTACAGAGGAGGTCTACAGCTAAAATTACTGCCCTCGATCTGACCCTCACGGTGATACCTCACATGCATGGTGCAATTGTTGTTTACATTTGACGCCAGACCGACGCTTGCGCTCGACTTTGCGCGAGAGCAGGGGGGGGACAAGGGTGCTTTTTTTTTTTTTTTTTTTAATCATTTTTATTGTTATCTCAGGGAATGTAAATATCCCCTATGATAGCAATAGGTAGTGACAGGTACTCTTTTTTGAAAAAATTGGGGTCTATTAGACCCTAGATCTCTCCTCTGCCCTCAAAGCATCTGACCACACTAAGATCGGTCTGATAAAATGCTTTCCCAATTTCCCAATGGTGCTGTTTACATCCGGCGAAATCTAAGTCAAAAAAAGCTCATAGCTTCCGGTTTCTTAGGCCATAGAGATGTTTGGAGCCACTCTGGTCTCTGATCAGCTCTATGGTCAGCTGGCTGAATCACCAGCTGCATTCTCAGGTTCCCTGTTGGGACAGGAGAGCCAGAGAAAAACATGGAAGATGGTGGGGGGGCATTCCCTCCCACTGCTTGTAAAAGCAGTCTAGAGGCTAATTAGCCATTAGGATTGCTTTTACATGAAAGCCGACCGCTGGCTGAAAAGAATGATACCAAGATGATACCTAAACCTGCAGGCATCATTCTGGTATAACCACTTAAAGTCCAGCAACATACCAGTACGTTGCTGGTCCTTCTTGGGCATATATTGTAATCTTTTTTTTTTTTTCATGCAGCCTGTGGGCTGAACGAAAAAAAGAGATCGGTGGGGATGCCCACCATTAGAATACCTTCCTTCATCCACCCACTTCTAATGATGGGCATACAGGCACTGTTTATATATGCCGAAGCATGGGGGCATCCTCCTGCAAAAGGTAGGAGCAAATCGCTCCTCCGCCCCTGCTGCCCCCATGCTTCGGCATATATCACCTCCGCTGGAGTCACAGCTTTATATATCGTGGGAGCAAACGCTGTTGCTGTCAAGATAAATAAATCCGCGCTGCAGCTGAATGGCGTACCTGAAGACAAAAAAAAATGGTTAACAGTAAAACACAGTAAACGGTAAAGTATAAAAAATTGCATACCTGAAAAGCAAACATGATAAAACATAATAACAATAAAACATTGCAGAATAGAATACAGTAAAAAAGAGCAGAACAATAGAGAGAGAATAGAGAGAACAATAAAACGACAATGATTTTTTTTTATTTTATATATATATATATATATATATATATATATATATATTTTTAGACTTCTTTTTGTAACTGTAACTCTTGTAACTGTAACCGGTTCAAGATTCGGGTCTCTCAAAATGCGATGGCATCTTGGGAGACCCTGTGAAAGTGCGCCTAGTCTGTGCAATGCTGTACACTAATACTCAACTAGTGTATGGTAGCGTTCAAAACATTCACCAATGCAGGAGGGAAAATAATAGCGGGTGTCACGCCTATATCCGCGCTTGCTGCAGACACGACATCTTTTTTGGGGGTGTTCGTATGGTAGGGGTACTCAGGAGGACATAAAGAAAATGCCTCTCATGCAGCCGACTGCATTTGGTTGGGGATGTGAATGGGGGAAGTACGGATGCTGCAGAAGTGGTGGGTTCCCAATTAGGATTGGCGAATGCAGCAGGAAGGGCATTATGGGCATGACGGGCCTGTGTTTGCCTTTTCTTGGTGGCAGCGGGACACTACTTGTGCTTGCCACCTCACCAGCTTGAACTGCACTTATGGGACTCGCCACGTCACCAAGTGTTACTGCAGTGCTGGTTTGACTACGACCGGGGTGTACTAGGCCGCTGGTGCTTGCCAGTTCACCAAAACGCTACCAAAAAAACTGTTAGCGATCGCAGGGATCAGGCCTGACTCTGCGAACGCTGCAGTTATGCGTTTTAGTGTTTTGTAATTGATAGTGATCGATCGATACTGCACTTGGGTGGGCTGGGCTGGGCCGGGCGGAGGGGCAAAACGCAGGTGCTAGCAGGTATCTGGGCTGATCCCGCTAACACTGCATTTTTGGGAACCCTAAACTGCTGGGGACACTAAGATAAAGTAAACTCCGCGCCAATAGTGTCAATAGTGTATAGATAGAAAAATTGATGAGAATAAATGTGCTCCGTGCAATAATCACACCAGAAAATACGCCCGTGAGTGATTAATTACTAAAAAATCATATATACCAAGCTGCTCCCCTGATTTGAACAAAAAGGTCAAATAAGGATAATAATATAAACTAGGGGGCGCTATATCCTAAAACACTTTGTGATTGATTGAATTACTAGACATTCGAAAGGCTAAACAAAAACCACAAACTCAAACACCAAAAACCTAAAATGCAATATGATTGCTGTGCAATTGCAAAAAAATATAATATTGTGTAGGATTAACATTCACAATAGAAAGTGAAAACCTTATTGCAAAGGTAATGTTGACTATGGTGATAATTAATTAACCCAAACCAGTGACATATTAATGAAAAAAACACAAATACGAATGCAAAAATATAAATGATAATAAGTCTCTTCATAGACGTAATCAATTCTTGCTGTTAATGGAAAGATTCCGCCACCAAAGAGGAAGAAATACCCCTTGAAGTAATAGATATGCTGGGGACACTAGTATAGATCTGATCGGATCAGATATTGATCCATTCAGATACTATACCACTAAGAGAGGTGTATGGTGCGTGCGTGGGTGTTAGCGCTACTGGCGCTAACCTGACGCTGCCTGGGGCGACGCAGACCTTATCTGACCCTAAAACCTAAGTCTCCCTAAATTCCATACCAGGCCCTTCAGGTCTGGTATGGGTTTTAAGGGGAACCCTGCCCCAAAATTGAAAAAAAAATGGCGTGGGGTCCCCCCAAAAATCCATACCAGACCCTTATCTGGGCACGCAACCTGGCAGACCGCAGGAAAAGAGGGGGGGACGAGAGAACCCCCCCCCTCCTGAACTGTACCAGGCCACATGCCCTCAACATTGGGAGGGTGCTTTGGGGTAGCAAAAAAAAACTGTCAAAAATGTTAAATATGACAAGAGACAATTCCTTTATTTAAATGCTTCTTCTTTCTTCTATCTTCTATCTTCCGTCGGTTTCTTCCTCCATCTTCTTCTGGTTCTTCTGGTTCTTCCTCCGGTGTTCTCGTCCATCATTCTTCCCTTCTTCTCCTCGGGCCGCTCCGCATACATGATGGAATGATGGGAGGCTCCCGCTGTGTAATGCTTCTCCTCTTCTGATGGTTCTTAAACAACGGGGCGGGGCCACCCAGTGACCCCGCCCCCCTCTGACACACGGGGACTTGACGGGGACTTCCCTGTGGCATTCCCTGTGACGTCAGAAGGGGCGGGGATACATAACAGGTGACCCCGCCCCCTCTGACATTAAGGGGAATGCCACAGGGAAATCCCCGTCAAGACCCTCCCCCCCGTTATTTAAGAACCGTTAGAAGAGGAGAAGTGTCACACAGTGGGAGCCTCCCATCATGCAATCATGTATGCAGAGCGGCCCGAAGAGAAGAAAGGAAGAAGACGCCGCGGAGGAAGATTCTGGACGAGAACACTGGAGAAAGAACCAGAAGAACCAGAAGAAGAAGATGGAGGAAGAAACCGAAGGAAGATAGAAGAAAGAAGAAGCATTTAAATAAAGGAATTGTCAAAAACTGTCTCTTGTCATTTTTAACATTTTTGACAGTTTTTTTTGTGAAATGGTAGGGGTACTTTTGTACCCCCTTACCATTTCACACAGGGGGGAGGGCCGAGATCTGGGGTCCCCTTGATAAAGGGGGCTTCCAGATTCTGATAATCCCCCCGCCCGCAGACCCCCACAACCACCGGGCAAGGGTTGTGGGGATGAGGCCCTTGTCCCCATCAACATGGGGACAAGGTGTTTTGGGGGGCTACCCCAAAGCACCCTCCCAATGTTGAGGGCATGTGGCCTGGTATGGTTCAGGAGGGGGGGCTCTCTCGTCCCCCCTCTTTTCCTGCGGCCTGCCAGGTTGCGTGCTCGATAAGGGTCTGGTATGGATTTTTGGGGGGACCCCACGTCATTTTTTTTAAAAATTTGGCGCGGGGTTCCCCTTAAAATCCATACCAGACTTGAAGGGTCTGGTATAGATTTTGAGGGGGACCCCACGCCATTTTTTAAAAAAAATTTGGCCGGGGTTCCCCTTAATACCAGACCTGAAGGGTCTGGTATGGAATTTAGGGGGACCCCCCAACGTCATTTTTTTTTTTTAATTTTGGTTCGGGGTTTCCCTGTGGGGAATTCCCATGCCATTTTTATCAATGAACTTTTATGTGTATTGTCGGACCGGCAATTCATTAATAGTAGTTTTAAATGACTTTTTTCCTTTGAAATGTCATTTTGCTGTCAGACTGTTCTAAACACGGGAAACATGCGCCCCTTTATAGGCATACTATAGACAACCCCCAGGTACGAAATTTAAAGGAATATTACACTTTTATTGTTTCACTTTAAGCATTATTAAAATCACTGCTCCCAAAAAAAAGGCCGTTTTTAAAACTTTTTTTTGCATTGAACCATGTCCCCTGGGGCAGGACCCAGGTCCCCAAACACTTTTTAAGGACAATAACTTGCATATAAGCCTTTAAAATTAGCATTTTTGATTATTCATGTTCGTGTCCCATAGACTTTAACGGTGTTTGCATGTTCAAACACATTTTTTGCCTGTTCGCAAGTTCTGGTGGGAACCGAACAGGGGGTTGTTCGGCTCATCCCTACTAGCTACTGTGTGCTTAACCTATAGAAGCCCACTTTCCCTTAAGACAAGCAGGCCTACCGGTACTTGGTTGCCCCCATGACTTATACACAATGCTATAGTGCCTGGCCACCATGCCAAGGCAGATGCGAACTGAGCAAAGCAAACAGATACTTGCAGTTTAGCAGACAGATAGCGTGGAACTATAACAGTCCAGGTAAAAAGCAGGCTGAGTTCAGGGAATAGTCCAATATCTGATCCAATAACAGTCCAGGTAAAAGGCAGGTAGAGTTCAGGAAAAAGTCCAATATCCGATCAGGGTCATACACAAGGAAATCCAGACTAGCAAAGCAGGGCAGACAAATGGGAGGCTTGAACAGGAACAATGCAGGTATACTGTCTCTGTCACAAGCAAGGGATAGAGTGTTCTGTTTGCTTATAACAGGTGACTGACCATATCAATCAACTTGCAGGTGGACACAAACAGGGAGAATGCAACAGAGAACACTCGGATGCTGGAATGGGGGAGAAGCAGCACAAAAAGGATCCTGACACAGAATTTATCCAAAAAATCTCAAATTTTGCTCCCAGTGCACTACATTGTGGCCTCATCATACAGACTGGCTCCCCAAGCCGTTGCTTACAAAATAAAGAAAGCTTGCAGGGAAAAATTTTTTTGGGGCTTTATAAATGCAATTAATGCTGCAGCAGATTCTATACACTGTACAGATGTGCCACTTTACAGGTAGACTAAGGGGGGCCCCAGGCATTACATTGAAATTCATTTTTTTCATTTTTATGCTTTTACTGCAAGCATCAATAAATCACTGCTCATTTAAAAATGATGTCTTTTACAAACTTTTTTTCTTTGATACAGTGCCTTGAAAAAGTATTCACACCCCTTGAAATTTTCCACATTTTGTTATGTTACAATCAAAAACGTAAATGTATTTTATTGGGATTGTGTGTGATAGATCAACACAAAGTGGCACACATGTGTGAAGTGGAAGGAAAATGATAAATGGTTTTCAATTTTTTTTTTACAAATAAATATGCTAAAAGTGTGGTGTGCATTTATATTTAGCCTCCCTGAGACAATACTTTGTAGAACCACCTTTCGCTACAATTACAGCTGCAAGTCTTTTTGGGGATGTCTCTACCAGCTTTGCACATCTAGAGAGAGACATTTTTGCCCATTCTTCTTTGCAAATTAGCTCAAGCTCTGTCAGATTTGGAGAACGTCTGTGAACAGCAATTTTCAAGTCTTGCCACAGATTCTCAATTGGATTTAGGTCTGGACTTTGACTGGGCCATTCTAACACATGAATATGCTTTGATCGAAACCATTCCATTGTAGCTCTGGTTGTATGTTTAGGGTCCTTGTCCTGCTGGAAGGTGAACCTCCGACCCAGTCTCAAGTCTTTTGCAGACTCTAACAAGTTTTCTTCTAAGATTGCCCTGTGCTTGGTTCCATACATCTTCCCATCAACTCTGACCAGCTTTCCTGTCCCTGCTAAAGAAAAGCATCCCCACAACATGATGCTGCCACCACCATGTTTCACGGTGGGGAAGGTGTGTTCAGGGTGATGTGCAGTGTTAGTTTTCTGCCACACATAGTGTTTTGCTTTTAGGCCAAATAGTTAACTTTTGGTCTCATCTGACCAGAGCACCTTCTTCCACATGTTCTCTGTGTCCCCCACATGGCTTCTCGCTAACTGCAAACGGGACTTCTTATGACTTTCTTTCCATAAAGGTCAGATTTGTGGAGTGCACGACTAATAGTTGTCCTGTGGACAGATTCTCCCACCTGAGCTCCAGAGTTGCCATGGGCCTCTTGGCTGCTTCTCTGATTAATGCTCTCCCTGCACAGGCTGTCAGTTTAGGTGGATGGCCATGTCTTGGTAGGTTTGCAGTTGTGTCAAACTCTTTCCATTTTTGAATGATGGATTGAACATTGCTCCGTGAGATGTTCAAAGCTTGGGATATTTTTTTATAACCTAACCCTGCTTTAAACTTCCCTGACCTGTCTGGTGTGTTCCTTGGTCTTCATCATGCTGTTTGTTCACTAAGGTTCTCTAACACACCTCTGAGGGCTTCACAGAATAGCTGTATTTATACTTAGATTAAAATACACACAGGTGGACTCTATTTACATATTAGGTGACTTCTAAAGGCAATTGGTTCCACTACATTTTAGTTAGGGGTATCAGAGTAAAGGGGGCTGAATACAAATGCACGCCACATTTTTCACATTTATTTGTAAAACATTTTGAAAACTATTAATCATTTTCCTTCCACTTCACAGTTATATGCCACTTTGAGTTGGACTGTCACATAAAATCCCAATAAAATACATTTACGTTTTTGGTTGTAACATGAAAAAATTTGGAAAATTTCAAGAGGTATGAATACTTTTTCAAGGCACTGTACATGTCCCCCAGGGCACTACCCAGACCCCCATAACCATTGTATACCAAATTACTTGCATGTAAGCCTTCAAAATGGTCACTTTTGATTTTTCACTTTCAGGTCCCATAGACTTCAATGGGGTTCACAATGTTGGAAAGCTCTGGTGCAAACCAAACAGGGGGTCGTTCAGCTAATCCCTACTTTTTACTACAACTGGTGCATCTCTGCAAAGAAACCAATCAGCTTCCAGGTTTTATTGAAAAAACTTTTATTGAACAAGCTGAAGTTAGACGCTGATTGGCTACCAGATTCTGAGTGTACCCCTTTTTTGTAAATCTATCCCTATGGCTTCTCTCAGTCCACCCTTTTAGAGTAAAGGGCTATCCAGTCCCTCCATCCCATTAGGCTGGGTTCACACTGGTCCGACAAACGCTCCGACATTGGGAGCTCATGTCGCATGACGTGTGAAATTTAATGTTTCCCTATGGGAGCCGTCCTAACTGGTCCGACACAAGTCGTTCCGACTTTAGAAATGCTCCCTGTACTACTTTGGTCCGACTTTGATCCTACTTCAGCCTATTGACTATCATTGAAGTCGGATCAAAGTCGGATTGCCGTCTTGCATGATCCGACTTCGGCACGCGACTTGTGCTCAGATGTTCTTGAGGGGGAACTCCGCGCCAAATTTTAAATAAAAAACCGGCATGGGTTCCCCCTCCAAGAGCATACCAGGCCCTTGGGTCTGGTATGGACCTTGAGGGGAACCCCCTACGCCGATAAAAACGGCGTGGGGGTCCCCCCCAATCCATACCAGACCCTTATCCGAGCACGCAGCCCGGCCGGACAGGAATGGGGGTGGGGACGAGCGAGCGCCCCCCCCCTCCTGAACCGTACCAGGCCGCATGCCCTCAACATGGGGGGTTGGTGCTTTGGGGGAGGGGGCGCGCTGCGGCCCCCCACCCCAAAGCACCTTGTCCCCATGTTGATGAGGACAAGGGCCTCTTCCCGACAACCCTGGCCGGGTGATGACCACCCCCCCTAAAACGTCACAGTCCCAGCATGCCCAGGTACTGTGACGGCATAAGGGGGCGGGGTCACCGCCTATATAAGTCAGAGCAGAGCGCACAGAGAGCATTCCAGCCGGGGAGAGCGTCGTGTCAACATCGGAAGAAGAGATGAAGAGAAGAAGAGGCGAGACAGCGGCGACAAGACAGCGGCAGCAGACCGGGCCCCTCGCTGGCAATAGAGCTGGAAGAAGATAGCGGCGGGGCCCGGGAGAAGAGGCGGAACACCGGGAGAAGTCGGAAGAAGATACCGGAGCTGCCCAATAAATTAATTTTGAAACCTGTGTACTGTGGTTTTTTTTTATTGACACTTCCCTAGGTGAATGGGTAGGGGTACCATGTACCCCATACTCATTCACATAGGGTGGGGGGCCGGGATCTGGGGGCCCCCTTATTAAAGGGGGCTCCTGGATTCCGATAAGCCCTCCGCCCGCAGACCCCGACAACCAACGGCCAGGGTTGTCGGGAAGAGGCCCTTGTCCTCATCAACATGGGGACAAGGTGCTTTGGGGGGGGGGCCGCAGCGCGCCCCCTCCCCCAAAGCACCAACCCCCCATGTTGAGGGCATGCGGCCTGGTACGGTTCAGGAGGGGGGGGGGGCGCTCGCTCGTCCCCACCCCCATTCCTGTCCGGCCGGGCTGCGTGCTCGGATAAGGGTCTGGTATGGATTGGGGGGGACCCCCACGCCGTTTTTATCGGCGTAGGGGGTTCCCCTCAAGGTCCATACCAGACCCAAGGGCCTGGTATGCTCTTGGAGGGGGAACCCATGCCGGTTTTTTATTTAAAATTTGGCGCGGAGTTCCCCCTAAAGATTCATACCAAACACAGTGCCGGGCATTGGCGGGGATCCAAGTCGGATCCCCGTTCATTGAAAGTCGGACACATGCCGGCTTCATGTCGCAGGGCAAAGTCGGATCCAAAGTAGGACGGCTGTCGTGTCGCACCAGTGTAAACCCAGCCTTATTGGCTCATGTGAGCCTGCTGGCCAAGGTTAAAGAGCGCACGGGGCTTTATGAGTGGGAGCCAAAATTCACTTATTGTGAATTTGACCAAAATGCACATGACTGTGTGGAATTTGCTGAAAAGTCATAGAAAATTCATCATCAGGCAAATTCTAATTCCATGTCTACCATGGGGTTTTTAAATCCAATATATGTAAATGATAGAAATAAATAAAGTTTTTAACCAGTTCACTACCACCCTATAGCAGATGTTCTGCTACAGGGAGGCTGTTATGTTCAGAAACACATACAGTATCTCAAAAAGTGAGTAGACCCCTCACATTTTGTAAATATTTTATTCTATGTTTTCTATGTTTTCATGTGACAACACTGAAGAAATGACACTTTGCTACAATTTCGGACACTTTGCTACAATTTCGGACACTTTGCTACAATTTGCTACACATTCGGAAATCAATCCATCAGAAAATAACAACCAACCTCACTCAACCAAACCAAAAAGAGGATATCGACACGAACATCACTCAACCACCGAATTTCTTTTTGTCCCCAATCACCACAGACACGACTAAAAACATCATCAGGAGCCTTCGAGACAGCACATCACCGAACGACATCATCCCCACTAAACTGTTTAAAGAATGTTCCGACATCTTGGCCCCTACCCTAACACATCTCATAAATCAATCATTCAAAGAAGGGACTGTGCCAACCTCCCTCAAGCAAGGCATCGTCAAACCCCTGCTAAAGAAACCCAATCTCGACCCTAAGGACCCTAACTGCCGCAGACCAATAACTAGCCTCAACGCCATCTCCAAGATTATAGAGAAAGCAGTAGTACAGCAGCTACAACACCACCTGGACACACACCAACTCCTGGACCCTCTGCAATTGGGCTTCCGCCCAGGCCATGGCACAGAAACAGCACTTCTCAAAATATGGGACGACGCCCTTGAAGCAGCAGACGATGGAGAACAGAGTCTCCTGGTACTGTTAGACCTGAGCGCAGCATTCCATACAGTGGACCACAATACTTTACTTGTCCGCCTCGCTGAAGTTGCAGGAGCTACAGATTCTGCTCTAAAATGGTTTACATCCTTCTTAGAGAATCGCTCCCAGACAGTGAAACTAGGAACATTCACCTCGGAAACCCGGGCAGTCTCCTGTGGAGTCCCTCAAGGCTCACCCTTGTCACCAGTACTATTCAACATATACATCCGCCCACTTCTCAATATCATCAGGAAAACTGATCTCTGCTTCCACTCATACGCTGACGACACCCAACTCTACCTTCGCATCAACGGACAAAAAGACCTTCATCAGCAATTACAGAAATGCCTACTTTAATAGATGACTGGATGACCACTAGCTCCCTCAAACTCAACGGATCAAAAACAGAACTTCTTCTCCTACAAGCTAACAAAAATTCCAAAATAAAGAGTCCGTGGAAACCTCCCACCATCCTCGGACAGACCATCTCTCCAAGCACCAAAGCCAAGAGTCTCGGAGTCATTTTTGACTCAGGAATGACAATGGATGCACAAATAGGATCAGGGGTGAGGGGATCCCACCATCTCCGCCGCCAGCTACGTAGATTTATCCCCTTCATCCCAGAAGAGGACAAAGCGGCAGTTGTGGGAACAATCATCAATTCCCGACTCGACTACGCAAATTCGCTCTACATAGGACTACCCCAATATCAGCTTGCGCGCTTACAACTCATCCAAAACACGACGGCAAGACTGTTAACAGGAAAAAAACCCTGGGAATCCATCTCCCCATCCCTAAGGAGCCTACACAGGCTAACCGTGAAGAATCGGATCCCTCTGCCTCACCCACAAATGCATACAAGGAAACGTTCCACCATATCTCTGTGAGAAAATAAAACACTACACACCGAATTGCAGTCTTTGATCAGCTAACCAAAACCTCCTTATCATTCCCAAATACCGCTACAAAGCAAAGGGAGAACGAAGATTCGCAGTCTAAGGACCTCGACTATGGAATGCTCTTCCAACCAACATCTGCATGGAAGAAAACCACCAGGCCTTCAGGAAAAAACTAAAGGCCTTCCTTTTCTAAGAAGCTGACAACAGCGCCTTGAGGCGATTCAGTTCGCATTTGCAGCGCTTTACAAATCATTCATTCATTCACTCATTCATTCACAATGTAAAGTAGTGATTGTACAGCTTTTATAACAGTTATCACAGTGTAAATTTGCTGTACCCTCAAAATAACTCAACAGGCAGCCATTAATGTCTAAGACGCTGGCAACGAAAGTGAATACACCCATAAGTTAAAATGTCCAAATTGGGCCCATTTAGCCATTTTCCCTCCCCGGAGCCATGTGACTCATTATTGTTACAAGGTCTCAGGTGTGAATGGGGAGCAGGCGTGTTAAATTTGTTGTTATCGTTCTTAGTCTCCCATACTGGTCACTGGAAGTTCAACATGGCACCTCATGGCAAAAATTTTTTGCTCTACATAAAGATGGCCTAGGCTATAAGAAGATTGCCAAGACCCTGAAACTGAGCTTCAGCACAGTGGCCAAGACCATACAGCGGTTTAACAGGACAGGTTCCATTCAGAACAGGCCTCACCATAGTCAACCAAAGAAGTTGAGTGCACATGCTCAGCGTCATATCCAGAGGTTGTCTTTGGGAAATAGAGTATGAGTGTTTCCAGCATTGCTGCAGAGGTTGAAGGGGTGGGGGGTCAGCCTGTCAGTGCTCAGACCATTCCCCGCACACTGCATCAAATTGGTCTGCATGGCTGTCATCCCAGAAGGAAGCCTCTTGTAAAGATGATGCACAAGAAAGCCCACAAACAGTTTGCTGAAGACAAGCAGACAAAGGACGTGGATTACTGGAACCATGTCCTGTGTTCTGATGAGACCAAGATAAACGTATTTGATTCAGATGAGTCAAGCGTGTGTGGCGGCAACCAGGCGAGGAGTACAAAGACAAGTGTGTCTTGCCTACAGTCAAGCATGGCGGTGGGAGTGTCATTATCTGGGGCTGCATGAGTGTTGCCGGCACTGGGGAGCTACAGTTCATTGAGGGAACCATGAATGCCAACATGCACTGTGTTATACTGAAGAAGAGCATGATCCTCTCCATTCGTAGACTGGACCGCAGGGCAGTAATCCATGATACATGATAACAACCCCAAACACTCCTCCAAGACGACCACTGCCTTGCTAAAGAAGCTGAGGGTAATCTGTGGGGCATCCTCAAATGGAAGGTGGAGGAGTGCAAGGTCTCTAACATCTACCAGCTCCGTGGTGTCACCATGGAGGAGTGGAAGAGGATTCCAGTTGCAACCTGTGAAGCTCTGGTGAACTCCATGCCCAAGAGGGTTAAGGCAGTGCTGGAAAACCACCCAAAATATTGACACTTTGGGCCCAATTTGGACATTTTCACTTAGGGGTGTACTCACTTTTGTTGCCAGTGGTTTAGACATTAATGGCTGTGTGTTGAGTTATTTTGAGGAGGCAACAAATTGACACTGTTATACAAGCTGTACACTCACTACTTTACATTGTAGCAAAGTGTAATTTCTTCATTGTTGTCACATGAAAAGATATAATAAAATATTTACAAAAATGTGACAGGTGTACTCACTGTATTTATGTGATCTGCACTTCCACATAGGGAACACTTGCACATGCTGCTGGCGCACTGATTCTGCTGTGATTAGTCACAGCAGATCCCAATCAGCGGGTGCCAGCCAATGGATGTCCGCCGACATCCTTTGATCAGTGAGGAGAGACACAGGACGGAGCTCTATATATGTAAACAATGCAGAGCTCTGTTATGTCTGCAGGGAAGTGGTGGATTTTGTTTCCCTGCAAAGCAGAGAAAAAAATCCAGCACATCCCTTAATAAAAACACCACACTGTGTACACATACACGCTGGCTAGATACACATTTAACCCTTTAATCGCCCTAGATATTTAACCCCTTTCCAGCCATTGTCGTTAGTACAGTGACAGTGTATATTTTTATCACTGCATTAGTGTCACTGGTTCCCAAAAAGTGTCAAATATGTCATATTGTCCATCACAATATTTCAGTCCTGCTATAAGTCACTGATCACCACCATTACAAGTATAAAAAAAAGTATTAATTATACAACAGTTTGTAGAAGCTATAACTTTTGCCCAAACCAATCAATATACGCTTATTGGGATTTATTTTTACCAAAAATATGTTGCAGAAAACATATTGGCCTAAATTCATGAAGAAAATTTTTTTTTTTTTAATTGGATATGTTTTAGAGGAGAAAGTAAAAAATATTGGCGTTTTTTTTTTTTTTTGCAAAAATTTTGGCCTTTTTTGTTTATAGTGCAAAAAATAAAAAAACTAGTGGTGATCAAATATCACCAAAAAAAAACTCTATTTGTGGGGAAAAAATGACAAATTTCATTTATGGACAGCATTGTATGACCACGCAATTAAAGTAACACAGTGCTGTATAGCAAAAAATGGTCTGGTCATGAAGAGTGGTAAATCTTCCGGAGGTCAAATGGTTAATATAACTAATAAATATTAAATAAGTATAAACAATTATATGTCTAGACTTTAGTCAGATTTGTCAATTCATTTTACCTTTTAGAAATATTTCCGAATATTGTCCACAAACATTGAAAATAATGACTGTTTTTCTGTTTTGAAGATCAGTTATGGAGCTACGGACTATTCTCTAACAAATAGGCTTCTCTATCCTCATGTATTCCGGACAGTTCAGAATGACCATGTTCATTATATGGCTGTTATTAAGTTGTTGAAACATTTTAGCTGGACGTGGGTTGCAATATTTGCATCACAAGATGATGCTGGAGACAAAGATAAGGAGATATTAATAAAGTACATGAAAAGTAATGGTATTTGTGTTGAATATTCAGTTTCATTTTGGTCTACTTTGAATGATAACATTAATGTAGAACAAATTATAGATAATGTACATGTTGTTATTAAAAACTCCAGTGCTAAAGTAATTGTATTATGTGGATCTTTTATCAGTAACCTTTTATTTCTTCATTTTTTCATTGATAATAATGCCATTGATGATAAAACATTTATTGTTCCTCCTCTGAGATCTCTCAGCTCTACAAGATATAATCCACACGAATTATTTAATGGTAGCTTGGTTCTGGATTTATACCCTTTATTCATTCCAAATAAAGAACATTTTTTTGATAGAATTGACAAGACTTATACCTTATATAATTCATCAGATTCCATCTATTTTTTATCAATTGCAAAGTGTATGTCTGAAAACAAAGAAAATAGAAACAATACCATATTATGTCTACTTACCTATTATGGGTCTCTGGAAGAAGAAATGTATCCAAATTTATTTAATATTCTGGATCAAGGACACTCTCCACGAATTTATTATGCGGTAGAAGCTATGGCCAAAGCACTGCATGATATCAATCTGTTCTATAAAGAAAAATTGTATAATAAGCATCCTCATTATTACAGACATAAGGTACAGTATACAGCCTTTTCAAGAACTTTCAGTAAATTAAAAATATATACTTTTCTGGTATTGGTGATCATTTGACATGTAGCCTAAAAATTGATACAATAAAATACTAAATATCCAAATCCCCGCCCTTCTCTAAAAAAATATAGTTTGGCCTGATGGACAAACACAACCAATTGACCCTTTAATCAGGGGTGGTGTCAGGTTGGTGCATCCCCAAAATTTCCCCTATCACCCCCATAGCACCCCAATAGCAGCCATCTTGGGTGCCTTGGGAAGAGATTCACAGTTTAGAGTCCGGGTCTCCTTCTTGTCATGATGACTGCAGGGAGACCCGGCTGCTGATACTATCAGCACTGTCAGCCCCCCTATGTACACACAGCAGGGTTTCTCCTATCTTTCAGAACATTAGTCAGATACAAGACGATGTAATTCTAGTGCCTCGGCCAGCATAGGGAGGAATCTATGGAGTCATTTACTAAGTCATAACCAATCATCATCCGTCCATGCTGCAACCTCTCCCTCTTCCCTGCCACCAGATTTTGACTTCAGGCAGTTCCAGAGCGAGAGGAAGAAGCTACAGAGCAGCTACAGAGCCGCACCCATTTACTTGACTGGGTTGTGTTTGGTGGGCGCTAGCACCTGACAAAAGCAACAGGATGTATAATTCCTGCTGTGAAGCAAAGCATCATGACTGCAGCCACCCACCCCCAGCCACTGCCTATACAAAGGGGTAGCAGGTGGGGTGGTAAAAACCCTGCTTAACTGCATGGTTTTACCACCCTCTAACCAGTAGTTTGAATGAGCCCTAACATTGTGGCGTTTCACTATAAATCTCACTAAAGCAAAAAATGAGCTTTCCTTCTAACCATGCCCTCCCTCCTGTTACTGTGAAGTTTAATTTTCTAACCTGATAAAAATATACACCACCAATCAATGTAAGGGCTCATTTACATTTGCAATATGGCAGCTACACAAACAGGGATTTTACTGCCACCCTCCGACCAACACCACCCTGCAACCATGTGTAATGCATACAGTGCAGTACTGAAGGCTTTTAAGGGTTAAAAGAGAATTGTGGTTTAAAAAAAAAAACATTTATACTTACCTATGTGGTGATGTGGTGGTCATATCCTGCAGCTGTCCTCCACCACCTCTCACATGACTGCTGATCGCTCAGTTCTTGGTCTTCAGTGAGCAGAGTGATGACTGTCAGTCACCGACTCTCTGCTATTCCCTCCAGTGCTCACTGGAGTGTTGGGCTGTGGAGGGGGTGGAAGCGGCTGGCTCAGTCTGTTAGTGGCACGATGAAAGTCTGAACCAGCTGCTGATTAGGCATCTAGGCAGATCCTAACCATATTGTTGGGATCTGTCCAGAGCATGGACGGGCTCTTTGGTGTCAGCTGACATCAGCATTTAGCATGCTGTCTGCTGAATCTGAGTCACAGGAGTGCAGAACAAAGTGCAGTCCTCTGACCCACGTGAGAAATATGGCCGAAATAACTTTGGCCATACTTCTTCTTTAACCTCCCTAGCAGTAATCCCGAGTGTGGCTCGGGGTGAATTTTCATTACCAAAAGCGGTAAACCCGAGCCACACTCAGGATTGCATCGCAGGATCCAGACAAGTTACTTACCTTGTCCCCAGGATCCTGCAATGTCCCCCCCCCGCTGTGTGTGCGGGCTGTGTCCTCCGCTCAATCTATCACTGTGCCGGTCTCTGTTCCCTGTGAGTGTCGCAACGCATGGGGTGGAGCCCGGCGCCATATTCAGAAAGTGAAAAAAGCATAATACATACACTACACTGTAATCTTACAGGTTACATTACTGTATCAAATCATTTCACATCCCTTTTGTCCATAATGCTTTGTCCAGTGTCCTGCATTCAGTTTTATAATATTAATATATATATATATATATATATATATATATATATATATATATATATATATATATATATATATATATATATATATACTATATACTCCATGGCATCCAAAAAGTGTCCCTCTACATCACAAGCGGTTTTAGACCAGCTAGAAAACAGCGATAGTAAATAGAATCACTTGCAGAATTGAGCTATAGTAATTTGTGGGGAAATTCGTCATCAGACACTGAAAATAACAACAGCGACAATTCTGCAACTGAGCAAATTTGTGTGTTTTTGATTTGATTACATTATTGAATACATTGTATTATTATTATATTATTATTTGTTATAATTATTTATAGTTATTTATTATATTATAATTTATGTTTCAAATGTTATCATACCCGGGATGTCTACTAGACTCTTGTTTGGACAGATTTAAGTGAGTTATTCCTAAGAATTACAGGCCTACAATATAAAACGCCAAATTTCCATGCAAAACAATGTACCGCTTTGAGACACAAAAATCTGACATAATTATACCACCAGGGAGGTTAAAACAGGCAGTGAGGAGGCAGCATATCACCTCTCAGTCACCTGTCAAGTGTCTATGAAAAGCAATCCTCCAAGAATAGCTTTTCCCAGGAATGACATTGGCAGCTAAAAATGTAAACAAGTCCCAACAGAGCAATTTTCACTCACCGCCAATATAACTGGGCATTACACTAGCCAGAATGTCACTGGGGGCATTGTTGCTCAATGACATTACCTAGATCAGTATTTCTCAACACCAGTCCTCAAGGCGCCCCAACAGGTCATGTTTTCAGGCTTTCCATTTTTTGCACAGGTGATTTTATTAGTTTCACTGCCTTAGTAATTACCACAGCTGTTTCATCTGAGGAAAATCCTGAAAACATGACCTGTTGGTGCACCTTGAGGACCGGAGATGAGAAACACTGACCTAGATGATCAGTGGAAATTAGACACGTGCTATTTGTTCTGGTCCGAATACAAATTCGGACAAATTTTCGGTTATTCAGAGATTGGGATGTATCCCAATTTCTGAATGAAATAGTAACAAAAAATAACAAATGAAATAAGTTAAAATTTGTTTATTCTTGTTCGAATGAATTGCACATTTTCAGAATGATTAGAATTCGGATTGGTTGAAAAATGATTGACCGATTAGAATTCTGTGTGAAGAATAGCTGGTTGTTAAGCAGCGGGCCGGGAAGCCGGGCGTCGTGTCCTTCACAACCATTGACTCATCAGCTGCATAGATGTGAACCTAGGGTAAAGATTAGATTCACTGGTCAGGAAAGTGCATCTTGCAAGATGAGCAATTAATGACTGGACCCTCTGATCTAAAGGCCGATATCAGATTGGACGCAAACCACAAAATTCTATCCCTCTAAAAAAGCAGCTCCAGATGATATCCTTCCTGTCCTGCAAAGACTCACCTGGTCACTGGAAATTATATTTTTCTTCTGGCTTTAATGACTCGAAGCATCATTTAGCTCATTTACCGTGAGCTCAGGGTGGCAAGGCATCCCTGCCCTTGACTGAAAGGAGAATGCAGATGAGTTCAGCACCAAGTCTTCACATGACACTCCTCTCTGCGGAATTTAGGTTTAATCCAAGTGGAGGGTGGGACCAGAGGGGGATATCAGGAGTGAGTTGGACTTTAAATATACATTTTTATTTGACAAATTTCTATTCCTTATTTAACACACTTTTCTATTTCTATTTTCATGTTGAAGTTGTATCACTATTTAAAAGAAATGAAATATGCGTTTGGCTTAAATGAGCCAGCACCTTTTTTTAATGAATACGGAGAATTTGTTAATCACTACAAAATAACAAATTTGATATATAAGGATAATATCACTGTGATTTATAATGATGTGGGAAATTTTACATCCTGGGCTCCAGAAGATCAGCAATTTCAAATTAATACTGAAGCCATAACATGGAAGCTCGGCAGTGAGGTAGGCTGTATTTGGTCAATGATGTCACCACTATCGCTGCCTCTTCCCTTATATAACTGATGGCAGCTCAGCCAGGTCATTGCATATCATTTGGTGGTGGACATTGTGACTGATTTACAACAAGGGACATTTTTGGGGTTTTTTTATTTTGTTTTTATTAAGAACTTGTCAAATGTCTGGGTGTTTCTAAGTTACATTTTTTTTTGTAAATGAGTAGGGGTACTAGGTACCCCATACTCATTCACATGGGGGGCAGTATCTGGACACCCCCTAAATTTTAAATGTGGCTTCCAGATTCCGATAAACCTCCTACCTGCAGACTCCCACAACCACTAGGCAAGACAAGTGAAGAGGCCCTTGTCTTTATCAACATGGAGACAAGGTTCTTTGTCTGAGGGGTTCCCTCTAGCAAGGTACTTTCCTCATGTCCCACCCTCCTTTTTCCTAGCCAGCCAGGCTAAATGCTCAGGTTAAGGGTGTGGAATGAATTTTTAGTGGGACCTTACATGATATTTTTAAAACCTGTACCAGACAAAAAGAGTTTCATATGTATGGGGGAGGGTGGGTTACTACACTTTTTTCATTCTTGCTGTAGAAAAAAAAACTGTGTAAATTGGCAAATTACATTCAGTGCAACCCCATGTTTTTTTTTTTTTTTTACACCCCCCCTTTTATCTACTAGACAAGAAAATGGGTATTTTTAATTTGACAGATCTGTCTCTCATTGATTTTTATGGGGTTTGGATTTGGCATCCAAACTCTTTTCGGCTGGGTTCACACTATTGCTGCATGCGGCTCACAGCAGGGGTCCGGTGCGTCCCCATTCACCGTTTCAGGTCCAATTTCAGCCTGAATTTTTGGGCTGAATTCAGACCTGAAATGAACCAAAAGATGCACCGGACCCCTGTGCAAATTTGCATCGAAGCCGCAGCGAAGATATGTGAACCAGCTCCATAGAGAGCCGGGCACAATCTCCTACCATGCAAATTATATGCAGGGAAACCGCATGCAATTCGCATAGGTGTGAACCCAGCCTTAAGGATCACAGAACCCCTGCCTAACAGAACCCAGAGCAGTTTAGCTCATCACTACTTCTTATGAACCAAAGCAATGTTACTATTTCTTCTGTGGGCCTGTTTATTCAGTGATAACTTTGCATTATTTCAGAGAACAAAATAATACATGAATTGGGATGATTTACTAAAACTGGAGAATGCAAAATCTGGTGCAGTTGTACATGGTAGCCAATCAGCTTCTAACTTCAGCTTGTTCAATTAAGCTTTGACAAAAAAACAAAAACAAACTGGAAGCTGATTGGTTTCTATGCACAGTTGCACCAGATTTTGCACTCTCCAGTTTTAACCCCTTGCCAACCACTGCACAATGATGTATGTACAATGTAGGCACAATGGCACGGCTGGGCAAATGGGCATAACCATACATCCCTCCGTTGATGCCAGGCAGCAGGCCAGCGCATGCCGGCGGAGGGTGCGCATGTCGCAGGAGTGCACCCGTGGGTCCCGCGGACTCAATGTCTGACAGTGGCCCGCGATCACGGGGAGGAGAGGCAGAACAGAGAAATGCCTATGTAAACAAGGCATTTCCCTGTTCGTCTAGTGACATGACAGAGATCTTCTGTTCCCAGCCATCGGGAACAGTGATCTCTGTCATGTTCTACTGAGCCCATCCCCCTACAGTTAGATCACACCTAGGGAACACACAGTTAACCCCTTGATTGCCCCCTAGTGTTAACCCCTTCCCTGCCAGTGACATTCATACAGTAATCAGTGGCTATTTTTAGCTCTGCTGACCATAGAACTGATCAGAGACCAGAATGGCTCCAATCATCTCTATGGCCTAAGAAACCGGAAGCTACAAGCATTTCATGACTTAGATTTCGCCGGATGTAAACAGCGCCATTGGGAAATTGGGAAAGCATTTTATCACACTGAACTTGGTGTGGTCAGATGCTTTGAGGGCAGACGAGAGATCCAGAGTCTGATAGACCCCATTTTTTTCAAAAAAGAGTACCTGTCACTACCTAATGCTATCATAGGGGATATTTACATTCCCTGACATAACAATAAAAATGATAAAAAAAAAAGAAAGGAACAGTTTAAAAATAAGATAAAAAAGCAAAAAAAACAATTAATAAAAAAAAAAAAAAAAGCACCCCTGCCCCCCCCCGGTATCACCATGAAGGTCAGATCAAGGGCAGTAATTTTAGCAGTAGACCTTCTCTGTAAATCTAAAGTGGTAACCTGTAAAGGCTTTTAAAGGCTTTTAAAAATGTATGTAGTTTGTCGCCACTGCACGTTTGTGCGCAATTTTAAAGCATGTCATGTTTGGTATCCATGTACTCAGCCTAAGATCATCTTTTTTATTTCGTTAAACATTTGGGCAATATAGTGTGTTTTAGTGCATTAAAATTTAAAAAAGTGTGTTTTTTCCCCTAAAAATGCATTAAAAAAATTGCTGCGCAAATACTGTGTGAAAAAAAAAATGAAACACCCACCATTTAAATCTGTAGGGCCTTTGCTTTAAAAATATATATAATGTTTGGGGGTTCAAAGTAATTTTCTTGCAAAAAGAAAATATTTTTTCATGTAAACAAATTGTGTCAGAAAGGGTCTTCAAGTTGTTAGAAGAGTGGGTGATGTGTGACATAAGCTTCTAAATGTTGTGCATAAAATGCCAGGACAGTTCAAACCCCCCCAAATGACCCCATTTTGGAAAGTAGACACCCCAAGCTATTTGCTGAGAGGCATGTCGAGTCCATGGAATATTTTATATTGTGACACAAGACAAATATATATTTTTTTGCACAAAGTTGTCACTGAATGATATATTGCTCAAACATGCCATGGGCATATGTGAAATTACACCCCAAAATACATTCTGTTGCTTCTCCTGAGTACGGGGATACCACATGTGTGAGACTTTTTGGGAGCCTAGCCGCATACGGGACCCCAAAAACCAATCACCGCCTTCAAGGTTTCTAAGGGTGTAAATTTTTGATTTCACTCCTCACTGCCTATCACAGTTTCGGAGGCCATGGAATGCCCAGATGGCACAAACCCACGCCCAAATGACCCCATTTTGGAAAGTAGACACCCCAAGCTATTTGCTGAGAGGTATGGTGAGTAATTTACAGACCTCGCTTTTTGTCATAAAGTTTTGAAAACTGAAAAAAGAAAAAAAAAATTTCTTTTCTTTCTTCGTTTTCAAAAACAAATGAGAGCTGCAAAATACTCACCATGCCTCTCAGCAAATAGCTTGGGGTGTCTACTTTCCAAAATGGAGTCATTTGGGGGGGTTTGTGCCATCTTGGCATTTTATGGCCTTCGAAACTGTGATAGGTAGTGAGGAGTGAAATCAAAAATTTACGCCCTTAGAAATCCTGAAGGCGGTGATTGGTTTTCGGGGCCTCGTACGCAGCTAGGCTCCCAAAAGTCCCACACATGTGGTATCCCCATACTCAGGAGAAGCAGCAGAATGTATTTTGGCATATAATTCCACATATGTCCATGTCATGTTTGAGCAATATATCATTTAGTGACAACTTTGTGCAAAAAAAGTTTGTAATTTTCCCGCAACTTGTGGCAAAATATAAAATATTCCATGGACTCAATATGCCCCTCAACAAATAGCTTGGGGTGTCTACTTTCCAAAATGGGGTCATTTGGGGGGGGGGGCTTGAACTGTCCTGGCATTTTATGGCCTTCAAAACTGTGATAGGTAGTAAGGAGTGAAATCAAAAATTTACGCCCTTAGAAATCCTGACGGCGGTGCTTGGTTTTCGGGGCCCCGTACGCAGCTAGACTCCCAAAAAGTCCCACACATGTGGTATCCCCATACTCAGGAGAAGCAGCTAAATGTATTTTGGGGTGCAATTCCACATATGCCGATGGCCTGTGTGAGCAATATGTCATTTAGTGACAACTTTCTGTAATTTTTTTTTTGTCATTATTCAATCACTTGGGACAAAAAAAAATTAATATTCAATGGGCTCAACATGCCTTTCAGCAATTTCCTTGGGGTGTCTACTTTCCAAAATGGGGTCATTTGGGGGGGGGGGGTTGTACTGCCCTGCCATTTTAGCACCTCAAGAAATGAGATAGGCAGTCATAAACTAAAAGCTGTGTAAATTCCAGAAAATGTACCCTAGTTTGTAGACGCTATAACTTTTGCGCAAACCAATAAATATACGCTTAGTGACATTTTTTTTACCAAAGACATGTGGCTGAATACATTTTGGACTAAATGTATGACTAAAATTGAGTTTGTTGGATTTTTTATAACAAAAAGTAGAAAAAATTGTTTTTATTCAAAATTTTTGGTCTTTTTCCATTAATTGCGCAAAAAATAAAAACCGCAAAGGTGATCAAATACCATTAAAAGAAAGCTCTATTTGTGGGAACAAAAGGACGCAAATTTAGTTTGGGTACAGCATTGCACGACCGCGCAATTAGCAGTTAAAGTGACGCAGTGCCAAATTGTAAAAAGTGCTCTGGTCAGGAAGGGGGTAAACCCTTCCTGGGCTGAAGTGGTTAATTAGTTTACGGCCAACGCCCTTTGTATAAAAATCCACGGGAAAGTCTGTACAAAGTCCGATCGTGTGTATGAGGCTTAACTTATTCCTTTTGTTAAGATACAAAAATTACAGTTCTGGTACAAATGAAATGTAGGATTTTTTTTTTTTTTTATTTGACTAATTTTTAATGTAACACAAAAAAAGCTTAACACAAAAAAAAAAAAAAACAAGCAGACATTGAAAAAGTTTATTAGTGAATTAAAAAGTAGAAATTAGAAAACCATCAGAAAATAATAGAAGGCTAATAGGGGATGGAGGGGATGTATTTTAGGGCTGGTAAGGGTTAACTAGGGGTCAAAAAGTGGTAAAAAGGAACACTTTTTTATTGAAAAAAAGAAAAACACATCAAAATTAAACAAACATAATACAAAGAAACAATAATATTGCATTGTATTTCTGAATTACACTTCTCCATTTTTGACAACAGACACTGCAGCAGCTGTTGTTGTGTTATTAAGCAAGTCTGGGCTGTCATTGTAATTGCTGGTTAGAGCAGCAGAAAGCTACTTAAGTGAAGTTATTTTTTTCATGTATCATGCCAGATGGTTAATGCATACAGTGCACTCCTGGTTAGAGATCTAAAAAAAGTATGAATGATACTACTTTTATGTTTCCTGTTCCAACATGGTGTACTTCACCACTATATGTTACCAAGAATGCACTTTATGGCTTTTGAACTGTGGCCAGGCGGCAAAGAATTCTTGGGGATGTCATAACACTCTATGTGGTGTTACAGAACAGTACAATTTTCACAGGCAAACTTAGCGACAGCATACACTGGCAGCGCTGACAAGCTTACATAGCTAAGTTAAAAAAAAAAAAAATCTATGGTAGTTTTAGCAGCACGACATTTTTCGTAAAGCTGTAATAGGCCCTGCTATTACTGGCAGATAGAAATTGGCCAGTAGTTCACTGAGGTTGTCCTTGTTCCTACTGATTAGGTGTTTGCCCTCTCTGTGACTCTCTGCTACTCTGCTTGCTTGGCTTGCCCAGTGGCGTGGGGCTCACTCACCAGGGAAGGTTCAGATTCCACGGGTAGCGCTGTGTGTGGTGGCAGTGACAGTACAGTCTCTGCTCCTTGTCTTCCCGCAGTCTCTTTGGTCTGTTTACTGGATGTAGAGAAAGGGTAGGCTCTCTGTCATAGTTCCTCTGGGGGCAATCAAGTGGAGCAATCTCAGAGATTCCTCCACATGATTATCTCAACAGAGAGAGATTGCTCCATAATGATTGCCTCAATCAATATACGGGGGGGGGGGCATGACCGGAAAGCGAACAGGATTGCTGCTTAGAACAGGAGCTAGCTCTTCACACCAGCCGCTAGTACAAGCATCAGCCAGCTTCCAGCTATCTCTCACTGCATCCCCCAGCCTGTGGATATCACTTGCAGCACCCGGGAGGTCATGTCCCTAAAAGGAAGGAGGATTGGCTCCCCCACAAACTGACGGCCTACATGTAAAAGCCGACCGCAAGGCGAAGCCAAGATGGCTCTGCGGCCGGTCCTCTGCATAAATCATCCACGGCACTCCTCCCCACACAATCCATGCAGTCGGCACCCTCTGTTGTGAACCAGGAAGCCTCCCTGAGTACTGGAATGGAGCCTCCACCTTCTCCTTCAGGTACCCCAGTATCTAGCAGCCCTGCTAAGGTAAAAATGCTCCTGGATGTCACTGCAGCCAGCTATGAGGTAAGCCATATCACCTTATTAACTCCTACATTGCCAATGCAAAATTCTATGCCTGACTCCATAGCTGCCTTCCCTACTATCGGACAACCAGTGATGGACACTACATTAAAGGATATGCTAATGTCCTTAAAAAGCTCACTACAAGCTGATATGCTTTCTCTCATGCAAAGATTTGGCCACAGCATAGATGTACTGGAGACTAGGGTCACCCATATTGCAGCTAACATAGCAGAGATTACTAACACTGTGAACGACATTATTGACACTCAAGAAGACCAGGCTCAGGGCACTAAATGGTTAAAAGATAAAATTGCAGATATCAAGGATAGTTCCAGATGCAATAACATCAAAATACCGGGATTGGTGCAAAACTCTGACCTATCCTCCTACGCACGTGGTCTAATCAAAACCATACTACCTGAAACAAAAAATTTTGAGCTGATCATCGACCGCATCCACAGACTGCCAAAATCTACATTTCTCTCTGCCACAGTCCTTTGGATTCACTTCTTTCACGTCAAAAAGCAATGCAAAAAATGAGAGCACTAGGCACCCTACCTGACCCATATGGCCAACTGCAAATATTTGCGGACTTATCCCAGCATACCCTGAGCCGCCACAGACAGCTCAACAACATCACCAAGACGCTGCATAACAACCAGATCCAGTACCAGTGGATAGCACCAGCCAAAATCTGCATCACCTATAATGGATCAAAGCACACAGTGTCCTCGTTTAAAAATGGAATGAGCCTCCTGCAGGAATGGGGCATTATTCCTGATACATCTGATAAAACCCCCATGGATCAGAGTACCATCAGGAACCTGCAAGCTCATCCTTTACCACAAAGAGCCAAAAAACCCGCTAAATAACTAGCAAGAGCAAGATCACCCACACAAAGCGGTCCGGCATGATGCTCGCCCACAATCGGTCTTGCAAACTTTTTGTCCCCACTCTTACATTCCTTGGCACCGGTTGTGCCTACCCACAGGAAGTAATTTCTAGGCAGTGCCCTAGAGTTGTGTTATCTTTTTCTTTTCATTCTTTTACTCAGCAAGTTAACTTCAGAGACTACTCAAGGTTGCCTAGTGTTACCCTTTGATGACTTGCATCTAAGAGAACACCCACTGCTCAAACATGAACCCCCCCCATCTTGGCATAACATTGATCTGAGATATGCCCTCTGATCAAGGAACAAGAACAACAAACCACAAACCTTCCTCTTCAGATACGTTATCACTACTACTGCTACATGACCATCATGATTCTATCAATTAATGTAAACGGTCTTAATCACCCTGCAAAGAGATCGTCTCTCTGGAAGCTAGCATAGTGTTCAAGAAACGCACTTCTGCGAGTCCAATCCTCCATCATGTAGGAACAGAGAAATTGATACCATCATTACAGCCAATGCCCCACATAAAAATAAAGGCACTTTGATAGCCTTTACTCTACACCCTTTCAACTGCAAAGGATCCGGATGGACGCTACCTTATAGTAGTAGAAACCATCAACAACTCACCATACACTATCATCTCAGTTTACGCACCCAATGTCCACCAGCTGAGATTTATCCGCAAATTACACAAGAAAGTTCTTGCTGTTCAACAAGGTGCTGTTGTATGGTGTGGCGACTTATATCACCTCAGACCCTCACATTGACACTGCATCTATTCCTAAATGAGGCAAACCAGGTTTAAACCCACTGATATCTAACCTGTGGCTATACGATGTATGGAGATGCCAGTATGCAAAGAAAAGGATTATATATATTCTTTCACCTCGCCACAACACATATTCCCGCATTGATCTCTTTCGTTTGGACCAGTGGACTTTGCAAAAAGTTTCATCCTCATCTATACTTCCTGCTACTTGGTTGGACCATTCCCCAATATGTATTACTATAGAGGATAACCCTAAAACATCACCAACCTTCCTTTGGAAGATAAACACGAGCATTCTTCAGTCTAAGCTATTCTCAGAGTGAAAAATAAGAAAAAAATACCATGCTAACCTAATAAAAACAATAATAAATAAAAAGCTGCAGCTAAAATTTGTGAGATACACACAAAACAATGAGTACAAATGGAAAAGAAAAAGCTGTGCAAATATACTATAATTTAACAGTGAGTGAATACCCATGGTGAATGAAAAACAATCTCGGTACCATTGAAAAATAAATATATATAATCCTCAATAAGTGATTAAACAATCTAGTGATAAGAGTCCAGTGATATCAGTGAAGGTAATTTAAACTCCTTGATATAAAGACACCACCCTCTGATGTGATCCACCACCACATAAAATGCACGCCTGTATAATTGGTAATGACCGGACATCAATCCAGCAGCAGCAACTCTCTGTGGTTACACCGAAGGCTAGCCGGGAGACCTCAAATCAACGAGTATACAGGGCAAGGCATCTATTAGAAACCCAAGAAAATGGAGAGAAGCTCAGCACAGTGTGAATAAGTATATTAAAAAATTATTAAAAATAAAGGTTGCACTTACCAAGGACTGAAGTTAAAAACATCCATAGAAAAATTGCCGGCCGGCTTGCAGGCACCCGTCCGCATACAAGGTACACCGCGATGATGTCAGCACGTCAACATCCCGACATTGTTCCCCAAACAATGTCATTTTTGAGACGAAACGTACTTCGGGAGGTTGACGTGTTGACATCATCACGGTGTACCTTGTATGCGGACGGGTGTTTGCAAGCCAGCCGGAAAGTTTTCTATGTATGTTTATAACTTCAGTTCCGTGTAAGTGCAACCTTTATTTTTAATAAACTTTTAACATACTGATTCACTCTATGGTGAGCTTCTCTCCATTTTCTTGGGTTTCTGATCGATACCTTGTGCTGTATACCCATTGATTTGAGGTCTCCTGGCTAGCCTTTGGTGTAACCACAGACAGTTGCTGCTGTTGGATTGATGTCCGGACATTGACCAATTATACAGGCTTGCCAAAGCTTGGCCTCCGGTAAGCGTGCATTTTATGTGGTGGTGGATCACATCAGAGGGTGCTGTCTTTATATCAAGGCGTTTAAATTACCTTCACTGATATCACTGGACTCTTATCACTAGATTGTTTAAGCTATTCCCAGACTCCCTACACAAAGCATTTCTATCAAACATTCTATCAGAAATTTTAGCACTCTATTCATGTCCCTCAGTCCAGGTATATTGTTCCTCTATGTTATCTACACCCTTTAGCCTCTCAAATGGGACAAGACAGGGGTGCCCTCTCTCACCCCTAATATTTAATTCAATGAAGGAACCACTAGCGGAAAAAGTTAGATCTATGCAGCACATTACAGGGCTAACAATTGGATCACAAGAACACAAGATAAATCTGTTTGCTGATGATGTAATTCTCATTCTGTCCAACCCCACATCTTCCCTGGCTTCAGTAAGAGATACTCTTGAAACTTTTGGCCAAATGTCTTAATATAAGGTTAATGGTTCTAAATCGCTTATACTTCCCTTGGGAATTTCACCTGAACGGCAGTCTTTTTTTAAGTAAGCAATATCCATACACATGGGCTGAAAACTATATATCCTACTTAGGGATCAACTTAACCAAACAAGTATCATCCCTATTCCGAGCTAACTATGTCTCCTTCCTTAACAATCTCCCTAAGGACCTTGGAAATCTGTCAAAATATAACTTTATATGGTCAGGCAGACTTGCGGCTTTTAAGATGGTTAAACTACCACAAATTCTCTACATTTTTAGATCCCTCTCTATCCCTGTACCAGCGTCTTTCATTGCATCCTTACAAAGCATACTTGGTAAATTTACCTGGGAAATGTTCAAAGCCAGCATCTCCCGCTCCAACCTAATAAAACACAGATTAGTGGGGGTGCAGGATACATAAATCTAAGAGACTATTATTATGCAGAAAAATATATGGTTTGGGGGATCGGTTACAAACTCTGAAAGCTGTAAGGGAAAAATAAAAAAGCAATGGAAAAATTGCAAAAATGGTCCGGCCAGCTGAGGTATTATTATTATTATTTTTATCATTACACAGGATTTATATAGCGCCAGCAGTTTGTGCAGTGCTTTACAACATGAAGGCAGACAGTACCAGTACAGTTACAATACAATTCAATACAGGAGGAATCAGAGGACCCTGCTCATTAGAGCTTACAATCTAGAAGGAAGGGGCAAGTGATACAAAAGGTAATAACTGTGGGGGATGAGCTGATGGAGAAAAGGAAAATACAGTTGTTAGGTGTGGGCAGGATAGGCTTTTTTCAAGAGGAGGTTTGAAGGACCCCGTACTCCTGATGAGTATGTCCGCCGTATAAGCTTCCCTTGCCCAGTACCAGCATGATCCAAGATCCCTTAGCCCACCCAGTCACTTGTCGAGACACCAGTGTAGGGTGAATAAAAGCATAAGACTTTTAGTGAAGAACAGACACAAGTATATATCTCTGGAGACAACCCCCCTCCTTTTTGGCAAAGAGACACAGGGTGGGGTAAACGTTACATCCAATCACATGAGGCACAGGTACATTCAAACATTTCAGCATATCTTATAAACAATAACTGAGCTCACAGACCACTTGTTTCATGGAGAAACCTGTTAAAGGAGCTTCTCATCTCCTATGACTTGGGCATGTGTACTTGCACACAGTTCAAATGGGTACTTATAAGAAATAGCAGGGTTGAGACAGACCTGAAGGGAGTGGGCTGTCACAGGAGGGTTTTCAGGGATCGTCGAAAAAGCTAACAGAGTAGGGGATAATCAGACAGATTGGGGTACGGAGTTCCATACGATGGGAAAGGCTCTGAAAAAGTCCTGGAGGCGAGCATGGTGTCAGGGCTGGGCTCAGCCATTCCTTCTCTAAGCTGGCTGCTCAGCTGTCGGCTAATTGCCAGCCCCTGTCTCTCCACAGTGACTCACCTGTTGATGATATGCTGCTCGTCAGTCCTGCCTACTTAAGTCGTCCAGCCCAGATGATCTCTGCCTTTGCCTTGGTCACATCTCTAGAGATGATCTCCTGTGTTCCTGTTAAAGACTTTCTTGGCTGACAATCCTTCTGGCTTCAGATCCTGCTTGCTGTTCTACTACACTCATCTCTGGCTCCCTGATATTTTGGCTTGTGTGACTATCCGTTTCTGGTTCCTAAACTCTGGCTATGTTTTGACTACATTTACTCTGTTTACCTTTTTTATTATTATTAAGCAAGTGTGATTTAACTGTACTCCTGTCTCAGTTTGATTCATGGTTTCTGACAGTAGGCGAAGGCCATGAATTCAGAAGATGCAGTCAATCCACTTGTTGGTAATATTTTTTCCAGATTGGATCAGCAGGATCACCGCATAGATCAGTTTGCCATGGCGTTACAAATGCTCCTGAGTCGCATAGCTCACCTGGAATCTCCCACTGTGGCTGCTCCGGTACAACCTGTCTTGCAGGTCATCCCTGCTGCTGCTCCAGTCTCTGTGCAGGCACCCGCCTCAAGTATTACCTCTATAAGAGGTATGTCTGGTTCCGCTCCGCTTCCCCAGGCATTTGGGGGCAATCCAGTCCAATGCAGAGGGTTTCTCAACTAGATTGAGATATACATTGGGATGCTGCCCCAGGCGTTTCCCACGGACAGAAGCAAAGTAGGTTTCGTGATATCTTTGCTTTCTGAGAGAGCCTTGGCTTGGGCAAACCCTCTATGGGAGATGCAAAAACCTGTTGTCTTGAGTTACCCTGAGTTTGTGGCTTCTTTTAAAAGGGTATTTGACGTTCCCACACACACTCCACTTCTGCTGCCAAGTGCCTCATGTCCATCAAACAGAGTATGAGAACTGTTGCCGACTACGCCATTGAATTACATACTCTGGCAGCAGAGGTTGCTTGGAACAATGAGGCCCTCGTGGGTGCTTTTTTTCATGGTCTCTTGGATACCATCAAGGATGAGATAGCATCCCAAGATATACCCAGTAAGCTGGAGAAGTTGATCACGTTTGCCATCCTCATTGACTCCAGACTCAGATAAAGACTTCCTTTTAAGGAGCGCTTGCGGAAGCCTCCTGTACATTTGTCTCCGAACTTTGCAGTCCCACCCTTGCCTCCCTCATCTCCCATGCCTCCTGGTACCGAGTCGGTCTGTGAAGATGAACTCATGTACTTGGGCTTCACGCGTCTCTCTGCGGATGAGTGTACCCTTAGAAGGAGGGAGAGATTGTGCCTTTAATGTGGCCAGGCAGGTCACCTTTTGAAGTCTTGTCCTACCTGTCCAGGGTACGCCCGAACCTTGAGGTCCTGTCATGGACAGACCTTAGGTGGCGTTGTTTCATCCCCAGTTATCCAGAAGGATAAGCCCCTGGTTTCGGTTACCCTTTCTTGAGCTGAGTTGTTGTCACGTACCTGGTAGGTTTTGAGCCTGAAGTGCAGAGAAAGACCTCCCTTACAGCTCCCACTCACGTTCCCCTGGAATGGAGACAGAGGGCCAGGAGTGAAGAGAGGTATGGGCGCCTGGCAGGATCAACAGCCACTGGAAGTACAGGAGTGGTGGCACCCTCTGGAACCTGAAGCTGAAGAGAAGACTGAAGACTGAGACTGGAATGCAGGGAGGACCAGGAACCCAGCAGGTAAGTAAGCCAGACTGAAGAACTGGGCTGGAACCAGGAACAAGCAGCAGGTAGGAGCCTGGAACGCTGGACTGGAACCAGGAACAAACAGCAGGTAGTAGCCTGGAACGCTGGACTGGAACCAGGAACAAGGCAGCAGGTAGTAGACTGGAACACTGGACTGGAACCAGGAACAAGCAGCAGGTAGGAGCCTGGAACGCTGGACTGGAACCAGGAACAAGGCAGCAGGTAGTAGACTGGAACACTGGACTGGAACCAGGAACAAGCAGCAGGTAGGAGCCTGGAACGCTGGACTGGAACCAGGAACAAGCAGCAGGTAGTAGACTGGAAGGCTGGACTGGAACCAGGAACAAGGCAGCAGGTAGTAGACTGGAACGCTGGGCTGGAACCAGGAACAAGCAGCAGGTAGGAGCCTGGAACGCTGGACTGGAACCAGGAACAAGCAGCAGGTAGTAGACTGGAACCCTGGACTGGAACAAGCAGCAGGTAGTAGACTGGATACGGGTATTGCACAGCGGAATGGTCAACAAGCCGGTGGTCGGTATTGGTCGGACAGCAGAGGTACCAGGGATTACACAGAGGGATGGTCAGGCAAGCCAAGAGGGTCTGGTGCAGGCAGACAGCAGGATGGTCAAACAGGAAGCCGGGTCAAATAACAGAATACACAGATCAGATCAGGTTGAGGCACATGGAACGCTGTAGTGCAGACAGCGGGGATTGAGTGTGACAGACCGGTTTAAATAGCCCGCCTGACACAAGCGGGAGTGTGCGCGCGCACGTGCGTGACAGCACCTGTGAACGCGCGTGCATGCGCAGTGGGACCCGTGGCCATGTTCCCGTGCGCCTGGATCGCCGGTTACTGGCAGGATCTTCATGACATTGCCCCCCCCAAGGGGCAGCCTCCGGATGCCCCTTTGAAGAAATTTCTCTGAATGGGATCTTTTAAAAGATTGCAACAGATCTTCAGCATGAATATTATCCTCAGGTTCCCAAGAATTTTCTTCTGGGCCAAACCCCCTCCATTTTATCAGAAATTGATTTTGGTTACCTCTTTTCCTATGGTCCATGATAGCCTCCACCTCGAATTCCTCCTCCCCATCTACCAAAATTGGATCAGGAGGGTCCGTACTTCGGCATGGAAATGGGTTGGAAATAGAGGGTCTGAGCAGGGACACATGAAAAACTGGATGCACTTTTAGTGAATCCGGGAGTTCAAGTTCGTATGCAACTCCATTAATTCTCCGCTTGACAGAAAAAGGCCCAAGAAACTTGGGACCCATTTTCTTTGAAGGGCAAGCCATCCTGAGATTTACTGTAGACAACCATACCTGGTCCCCAGGTGTAAGTAACAGCTCACCTCGTCTTTTCTTATCGAAGGTTGCTTTATTATATTCCTGGGTCCTGGTCATGGTCTCCTGTAAAACTTGGTTGTTGGAAGCAAAGAAATCCATCTTCTCCTGGACTGCGGGTACTATACATTCTGGAAGAGAATTAGGTAAAAATGAAGGGTGGAAACCATAATTCGCAAAAAATGGAGTTTGTTTGATAGCAGAATGAATAGAAATGTTATAGGCGAATTCGGCCAATGGGAGAACAGAAATCCAATCATCTTGGGCAAAAGAAGAAAAACAGCGTAAATATTGTTCAAGGGTCTGGTTTGTTCTCTCTGTTTGCCCATTAGTCTGGGGATGATAAGCCGATGAAAATGAGAGCTCACTGTTCAAAGTTTTACACAGAGACCTCCAGAATCGGGAGGTAAACTGTACCCCCCGATCTGAAACGATATTAACTGGTACCCCATGGAGCCTGATGATTTCTTTAATGAATGCCTGTGCCGTTTCTGTAGCTGAAGGAGTGCCCTTCATTGGGACAAAGTGGGCCATCTTCGACAACCGGTCTACTATGACAAAAATTGAGGTGAAGCCCCCAGCCGGGGGTAATTCTACAATAAAGTCTATAGAAAGCATTTTCCAAGGCCTATCTGGGACAGGCAAGGGTTTTAGTAGTCCCCATGCCTTGGTTCTGTGCCCCTTGTTCCTGATACAGGTGGTACAGGACTCAACAAATTTTTTACAATCTTCGCGTAACTGAGGCCACCAGAAGGTACGCTGTACCAGATCAGTGGTCTTAGCCACGCCAAAATGCCCAGCCAATGCATGATCATGACAGAGTTCTAGTACTGCAACTCGTAGTGTTTCAGGTATAAAGATCCTATTCTCATGCCACAGTAACCCATCCTTAACTTGGAGTTCTGCCTTAATGGAAGATCACAATACTGCGGAAGCCTGCTTGATCTGGGAAAGCAGGTTTCCCTGAAGTAAAAGAAAATTCCCCGGGGACAGAATGGTGTCTGGAGGGGAAGTCTCTCCTGGATAGGGCATCAGGTTTGGTAACCCTGCGTAACCCAGGGGGCGTGTATTTTAGATCAGATAAAAGGGTGAGTGACAGCGAACACAGCCAATCCCATGAAGAAGTCTATCCATGACGAAACATGTCGGGGCGTGGCTGTGAGTTGTGACGTACATGCTGTCAGCCACACAGGAGGATAGGATTACGAGCGCACGGAGGGACGGAGGAATCCCGAGGGAGGGGTGAGAGCATACCCAGCAGCTGTACTCCTCGGGTCCGCTGTGACCAT
Source organism: Aquarana catesbeiana (assembly GCF_042186555.1). NCBI lineage: Eukaryota > Metazoa > Chordata > Amphibia > Anura > Ranidae > Aquarana > Aquarana catesbeiana. The sequence goes on from NC_133324.1 coordinate 942,247,045, forward strand.
TGTTTATTGGTATATCCACAGAGTTGAGGCTTGCTGTTTACTACACGATTTGTGCCTTTTGATTTTACACTAATGTGAGTGCTATGTGTGAGGATTGCAGTGATTTTAATAAATTGTTGTTGCTGAATTACACTATTGGGGCATTTATTTTCTTTTATGTGGATCCATTGAAAACCATCGTTGTGAACCTCGTATACACTATTTACCCTGGAGTGTGGTAAAAAGAACGTGTTTTGCCTTGCATGAGAGTGCTGGCATTTTATTTCGGTGAGTGCATGTCTGGAGAGTGTGATTTACTAACACGGTGGTGAGGTGAAAGAAGCACGAAGTTACTCATCATTTGACACATATCACTGAGGAATCATCTGTGTGGGACATTTGATTTTCAATTTATCGTCACTATCCTCTGTCACTTGCAGCTGGTTTGGAGGCTGCTTTCATTCATGAACTGTAGATGAAGTTTCTAACTTTTGCAGCATGAATTGGAAAACTTGCACGTGTTCATTTTTCTAGTTGCTGTCACTTTTATATGTGTGTATTAATGTATATGGTCACACTATACATTTGTATGTTCATCTTTAATTTTATTTTATTTTTACAGGTTATATATATATATATATATATATATATATATATATATATATATACATTTCTGTGGGTCACTGGTATTTCAGTGTGTTACACTTAGGTGATTGATTCACCTAAAGAGGGTATCACCACTATTGTATTTAGGTGATTGACTCACGAATAGAGGTTATCACCACGATTGCATACTGCAAAGTACACTGTTTTACTTAGGTAACTCATTGATTATTAAGAGGTTGTCACCATTATTGTACACTGTAAGGTATACACGTTTTGTTTTTGAGCGCCTTCCATTTAGCCTAGGTGTCGGTTTACCATCTTTCTGGTCTATTAACCGATATGTAGGATTAAATATATTATTGATTTATTATGTTATACTTCTTGTACTCTGAGAACAGCGTCTTACTTTGAATGAATAAAAATATTGAACAAGGCCCTAACAAACTACAAAATAAACCAATATACCCCAAATTTAAAGAAAACCCCATAATAGTACCCCCTTAAACAAGAGTTCAAATATACCCCCAAAATAATCCCCAAAATACCAACTTCATGAAACAACCGCCCATTTATTTTTAGGGAAGCTTTACACCAAAATATGAAAAAGAATGTTCACTATAGATAGCACAGCAGCTAAAAGTGACTTTGGAGCACCCACAAAAGATAATTAAGAACAAAAAAGAAAAAACCTTTTATAAGGAAAACAAAACAAAAAGTAGTTGATGGCCCAAGAGCTAGCAATAAGAATTAAAGTACAATTTCCTAACTGACTCTAATCTCTCCCTTTGTAGTTTCAATAGAAATGAATGGTAAAACATTTATGTATAAAAATAAAAAACATTATAAATACTTTTTCCCCTGTTTTTGATTAATATTCACATACAGTACCTTCTGTTTCCAGCTGCATAGGGAGGTGAGAGTGGAGAAACATCAGTGCACTGGTCTTCCCAGTGAGTGGCTGTGCAAGGGGAGGCATGCGAGGACAAGTCTAGTCATTGAAGGAGTTCCTAGCACAGCTAGAGAACTGACCACTGTGTGTTCTCCTCCTTAGAGTGGTCGGTTTTTAATAAGAAAGCAGAGGGACTAGCAGGAACACCAGGGATTTCACATAAAGGAAGCAATACAAAGACAAAGAGAACTGGGCACTTTCTCATACAAGTACATGGTACAGCAGGCACATATCAGGTATATGAAGTGTTGAATTTATATATGCTATTGCTCTTAGTTTGTATAATGTAGCTTCATTGCACCTGATGGACCTCTACAAAATAATAATAATATCTGATTTTTAGGTTCCGGTATCTCGATGCTCAGATCCCTGTTTACCTGGCAGCAGAAAAATGTTTGGATCTTCAATTCATGAATGTTGCTATGAGTGTGTCCCATGTCCAGAAGGAGAGATCTCCAACATTTCTGGTAAAATTTGTATTTGTTAATAAGCTGCTTTTGGACTATGTAGAAGTTGTCATTATAGTTAAAGTGTACAGTGCTCATACATACAATACTGTGCTACAGTATTCATACCGCTTGACATTTTCCACATTTTGTCATGTTACAACCAAAAACGTAAATTTATTTTATTGGGATTTTATGTGATAGACCAACACAAAGTAACACATAATTGTGAAGTAGAAGGAAAATGATAAATGTTTTTCAATTTTTACAAATAAACATGTGAAAAGTGTGGTGTGCATTTATATTCAGCCCCCCCCCCCCCCGGAGTCAATACTTTGTAGAACCACCTTTTGCTGCAATTACAGCTGCAAGTCTTTTTGAGGATGTCTCTACCATCTTTGCACATCTAGAGAGTGACATTGTTGCCTATTCTTCTTTGCAAAATAGCTCAAGCTCTGTCAGATTATCTGTGAAAGGCAATTTTCAAGTCTTCGCAATTGGATTTAGGTCTGGACTGTGACTGGGCCATTCTAATACATGAATTTGCTTTGATCTAAACCATTCCATTGTAGCTTTGGCTGTATGTTTAGGGTCGTTGTCCTGCTGGAAGGTGAACCTCCGCCCCAGTCTCAAGTCTTTTGCAGACTCTAAAGCTACTTTCACACTGGAGCCATGGGGGGCGTTGGTGGTAAAGCACCGCTATTTTTAGTGGTGCTTTACCATAGTTTTTGCGGCCCTTTTCTGCCACTAGCGGGGCGCTTTTAACCCCTGCTAATGGCCGAAAAAGGGTTAAATGCACCCGCTTTGCTGGCACTTTGGAGGCGCTGCCCATTGATTTCAATGGGCATGGGTGTTGTAGGAGCCGTGTATACACCGCTCCTACAGCGCCTCAAAGATGCGGTTTGCAGGACTTTTTTTGGCATCCTGCCAGCGCACCAGTGTGAAAGCACTCGGTCTTTCACACTGGAGTGAAAGGAGAGGCTCTTTACAGGCGCTATGCAGGCGTTATTTTTAGCGCTATACCGCCTGTAAAGCACCTCAGTGTGAAAGCAGCCTAACAGGTTTTCTTCTAAAGCCCCATACACACGATAGGACTTTGTACAAACTTTCCCTTGGATTTTTGTACAAAGGGCGTTGGCCAGAAGTTTTGTCTTGCATACAGACGGCAGGACTTTTCCAGCCAACTTTCACCAAATCACGTGGTTTTTCAGCTCTTTACCACCACCCTTTGATCAACTTCTGTATTGTTGTCTGATACTGTGTCAATCTTTTAGTGGCGAGATTGACACCTTGCGAGCCGGGTTCACACTGGTGCGGGGATCCGACTTGGATCCCCGCCAATGCCAGGCACTGTGTTTGGTATGAATCTTGAGGGGGAACTCCACGCCAAATTTTAAATTAAAAAACGGCATGGGTTCCCCTCCAGGGGCACACCAGACCCTTAGATCTGGTGTGGATTTTAAGGGGAACCCCCTATGCTGAAAAAACAGCATGGGGGTCCCCCCAAAATCCATACCAGACCCTTATCCGAGCATGCAGCCCGGCCGGTCAGGAAAGGGGGTGGGGATGAGTGCGCGTCCCCCCTCCTGAGCCATACCAGGCCGCATGCCCTCAACATGGGGGGGTGGGTGCTTTTGGGGAGGGGGCGCCCTGCGGCCCCCCCACCCCAAAGCACCTTGTCCCCATGTTGATGAGGACAAGGGCCTCTTCCCGACAACCCTGGCCGTTGGTTGTCAAGGTCTGTGGGCGAGGGGCTTATCGAAATCCGGGAGCCCCCTTTAAAAAGGTGGCCCCCAGATCCTGGCACCCCACCCTTTGTGAATGAGTATGGGGTACATGGTACCCCTACCCATTCACCTAGGGAAAAAAGTGTCAAGAAAAAAACACAATACACGGTTTTTAAAGTAATTTATTAGGCAGCTCCGGGGGTCTTTTTCCAACTCCGGGGGTCTTCTTCCGACTCCGGGGGTCTTTTCCCGACTCCGGGGGTCTTCTTTCGACTTCGGGGGTCTCTCCGGCGTCTTCTCCCGGTGTCTGGATCTTCTACCGTCTCCTCCGCTATCTTCTGCTGCTCTTTTGCTAGAGGTGGCCCGGACATCTGGATCGTCTTCTTCCCTCTTCTCTTCCAGAGATGTTGACACAACGCTCTCTCTGACTGTAATGCTGTCTGTGCGCTCTGCTATGACTTATATAGGCGGTGACCCCACCCCCTATGACATCACAGTCCCGGGGCATGCTGGGATTGTGAGGTCATAAGGGGGCCTGGTCATAAGATGACATGACCACGCCCCCTTATGACCTCACAGTCCCAGCATGCCTCAGGACTGTGATGTCATGGGGGGCGGGGTCACCACCTATAAAAGTCATAGCAGAGCACACAGACAGCATTACAGCCGGAGAGAGCGTTGTGTCAACATCTCTGGAAGAGAAGAGGGAAGAAGACGATCCAGATGTCCGGGTTCCTCCACTAGTAAAAGACTGGCAAAAGAGCAGAAGATAGCGGAGGAGCCTGGCAGAAGGAAGAAGGCACCGGAGAAGAACCAGAGAGCACGGAGACGACTCCGGAGAGAGGGAGAAGAGTCCTGAGAGATCCCCGAATTTGGCAGAAGACCCCCAAAGTAGTAAGAAGACCCCTGGAGCTGCCTAATAAATTTCTTTTAAAACCTGTGTAGTGTGTTATTTTTATTGACACTTTTTCCCTAGGTGAATGGGTAGGGGTACCATGTACCCTGTACTCATTCACATTGGGTGGGGGGCTGGGATCTGGGGGCCCCCTTATTAAAGGGGGCTCCCGGATTCCGATAAGACCCTCACCCACAGACCCCGACAACCAACGGCCAGGGTTGTCGGGAAGAGGTCCTTGTCCTCATCAACATGGGGACAAGGTGCTCTGGGGTGGGGGGGCCGCAGGGCGCCCCCTCCCCCAAAGCACCCACCCCCCCATGTTGAGGGCATGCGGCCTGGTACGGCTCAGGAGGGGGGGCGCTTGCTCGTCCCCACCCCCTTTCCTGACCGGCCGGGCTGCGTGCTCGGATAAGGGTCTGGTATGGATTTTGGGGGGGACCCCTACACCGTTTTTTCGGCGTAGGGGGTTCCCCTTAAAATCCATACCAGACCTAAGGGCCTGACATGCCCCCAGAGGGGAATTCCCTCTCGCGTTCGCCGCAATAGGAAAATGTGTTTTTCCTATTGCAGCCAGCGCGAGATGTACAGTACCCTGTAGCCGAGAACCAGCGCAATGGGTTCGCGCTGGAAACATTCTCGCGGCCACGTACTGTAGTTTGTACAAAAGTCCAATGCTTTTGTGTACACACGATTGGACTTTGCTCCATTGGACTTTTGTTGCCAGAAAGTTTGTCCGTTCGCACAGCCAACAAAAGTCCGTTGGAAACAGAAAAAGTTTGTCCGATGGAGCATACACACGGTCGGATGTGCTCCAAAACAGCTAATTTGCATGTTTGTTGTCAAAAAGTCCGATCGTGTGTACGGGCCTTAAGATTGCCCTGTATTTGGCTCCATCCACCTTCCCATCAACTCTGACCAACTTCCCTGTCCCTGATGAAGAAAAGATTTCCCACAACATGATGCTGCCACCATAGGCGTGCGCACAGGGTGTGCCAGGTGTGCCTGGGCACACACTAATGCCCAGGCACATCCAACACACCCCAGGGCTTTTTTGCTGCCAAAATGTGTGAGAATTCTTTTTTTTCTAATTGACACTGCTGCAAGTAAGACTATTTGTCATGGATGTGTACAACTCCTGTGGGAACTGCAGCCACTGCCTGCGGGGTAATCAGTCAGTCAGCCGCATTTTCCGATGCTGACTCTGTAGTTCCGGCTACATTATCCCTGTCAGCTGAATATCACTCCGCTATCAGAGATGAAGCATGTGAACTTCAGAGAGCATCGGATAATTCCTGACTGCTTACTGCACAGCTGTGGCTGCAGTCCTCACAGGAGTTACCCACCATCCTATGCCCTGTGTTACCCACCATCCTATGCCCTGTGTTACCCACCATCCTTTGCCCTGTGTTACCCACCATCCTATGCCCTGTGTTACCCACCATCCTATGCCCTGTGTTACCCACCATCCTATGCCCTGTGTTGCCAGAAGACAGCTTGCCGAACTCCTCTCTGATGCAGCATTTGGATGAAAACTGTCTCTCTCCTCGGTTTCCTGTCTGGCTGAGTCAGGGCTTTCCAGCCTCCAGTACAAGTGGGAGAAGCAGGAAGAGATCATCACAGAGTGCACCCTCAATCACAGCTCTCCCTGGGGATGATGGAAGAGCTCAGAGGACAGATAGTCTTTGCAGGACAGGTTTACTGAAAGATAAAGTAACATTCTTGAACAGGTTAGGAATTCCTGGGACTTCTGAGGTGTTACATAAATATATTCCACATACACATTATATCCTGTTAAAATGATTTTTTTTTAATAACATATAATGTGTGTTTATATGGAATACATCTATGTAGCACCTCAGAAGTCCCAGGAATTCCTAACCTATCAAAAACTCTTATTATAATAATACAGCCCAACTCCAGGACAGTAAAAAAGTCCATCCTCGCAGTGTGTGGGGGGAGGGGGTAACCTCATTCACTTACCTAATTCTAATTTCTCTTCCTTCACCCCAAAGCCATGACATCGTCACATACCATAGAGGGACATTAACCTTGTATGGTATGATGGGGAGGCTGAAGTGTGACCACAGCCAGTAACTTAAGACCCCTTTCACACTGGGGTATTTTTCAGGCGTTTTAGTGCTAAAAATAGTGCCTGTAAAGTGCCTGAAAACTGCCTCCTCAGTGTGAAAGCCTGAGTGCTCTCACACGGGGGCAGTGTGCTTGCTGGACGTTAGGAAAGGTGCCACAAGCAGCATCTTTGGGGTGGTGTGGTAGCGCTGTATACACCGCTTCTAAACCACCTGTAGCGCTGGTAGATTTTTAATCTACTGCTGATAGGTAAATCTAGTGGGTTACTTGTTAGGTGAAGTTAGGTTTGCCTCTGTTCCAGCTTGGCTGAGTTGCGTGTGATTCCACACTGCGCCGGTGGGTGTCGTTGTCCCCATGGGCCGGTGTTGGAAAGGCAACGTGTTGGAGCGTATGAGTGCTCCTCTGTCCCGGAGACAAATCAGTGGAGGTGGTCCTCCAAGTTGCATTCTGAGAGAGGGTATTTATGGGACAGACGCCATGTTCAGGGGTTCATTTTCAGCCACCTGCTGGCCCTCCTGGCCAACAGGTATGCAATAGGAATACCACCTCATGGTCCTCCGTTCTGGAGGCCCACGTTGCTGCGGCGTGTGGGTGGGCCCAGATGCCTGTCTGGGGCCTACCACAGTGGCAGAGGAATGGTCCTGAGCTGTCTATCCTGAGTGAAGAAGCTGGACAACTGAGGAGATCCCAGGGAGGACCCATCATGGAAGTATCATGCAGAGTGCTATTCTGGAGAGGGGCCTGGTGACTCAGTTGGAGAACGTATCCTGAAGTGATCTTACTGCATAGTACTGCCGGGTTGGCTTAAAGGTTCAAGTGCTGTGTCTGGTACTCATCCTAAACCATTACATTCTGTGGCAGAGGATCGTACGGGTTTTATTCCAAACAAGTCTGTGGCAGAGACATTTGTTCATGCTGCATACTGGCTGCTAGACAAGTGAGAGAGGCCTATCCAGGCGGGCAAAGATTGAATCCCACAAGGTGAGTGCATTTAACTACAAGTGTTCAATTCCTACCAATGTACTAAAGAATACTAAAGAAAGGTATTTGAGCTTCCCTGCAACTTTCCTTCTGCCTCTTTCCTGCTACTTCCTTTATTACTTGTTCATTAAAGCATTGGAAAACATACTCAAGTGTTTGGTGCCTACATCGTTCAGAGGTAAACTCCACAGGACCCTAGACCCGGAGCCGGTGAAACAGAGGTGGCGGGAGTGAAGGTAACAGCAGCTTTAAACCAGCAGCTCCACCGAGAGTTAGTGCTATGCATCCAATGCCCATTGGTATGAATTGGCAGCGCTGGCTTTCTTCAGCCGCTAGCGGGAGTAAAGTGTTAAAAGCGCAAACCTCTATGCATTTATTATTTTTTAATAAAAAGATGAACAAAGGCTCTTGAGTCAGGCAGGCACATAAATGGGTGGTTTTATGTACATGTATGTGAGTGTTTGTGTGTGTGTGTATATACAGTATATATATATATATATATATATATATATATATATATATATATATATATATATTACACACGCATGTGTGTTTGAGTTTTGGGGTGCACGCCCTAATGCAATAGGCTGCACACGCCTATGGCTGCCACCATTATGTTTCATGGTGCATATGGTGTGTTCAGGGTGATGTGCAGTGTTAGTTTTCTGCCACACATAGCGTTTTGCTTTTAGGCCAAAAAGTTCAATTTTGGTCTCATTTGACCAGAGCACCTTCTTCCACATGTTTGCTGTGTCCCCCATAAACTGCAAACGGGACTTTTTATGGCTTTCTTTCAACAATGGCTTTCTTCTTGCCAATCTTCCATAAAGGCCAGATTTGTGGAGTGCACGTCTAATAGTTTTCCTGTGGACAGATTCTCCCACCTGAACTGTGGATCTCTGCAGCTCCTCCAGAGTTACCATGGGCCTCTTGGCTGCTTCTCTGATTAATGCTCTCCCTGCACAGGCTGCCAGTTTAGGTGGATGGCCATGTCTTGGTAGGTTTGCAGTTGTTCAAAGCTTGGGATATTTTTTTATAACCTAACCCTGCTTTAAACTTCTCCACAACTTTATCCCGGACCTGTCTGGTGTGTTCCTTGGCCTTCATGATGCTGTTTGTTCACTAAGGTTATCTAACAAACCTCTGAGGGCTTAACAGAACAGCTGTATTTATACTGAGATTAAATTACACACAGGTGGACTCTATTTAATAATTAGGTGACTTCTGAAGGCAATTGGTTCCACTAGATCTTAGTTAGGGGTATCAAAGGGGGTAAAGGGGGCTGAATACAACTGTACCCCACACTTTTCACATATTTATTTGTAAAAAAAAAATTGAAAACCATTTATCATTTTCTTTCCACTTCACAATTATGTGCCACTTTGTGTTGGTCTATCACATAAAATCCCAATAAAACACATTTACGTTTTTAGTCGTAACGAAATGTGGACAATTTCAAGGGGTATGAATACTTTTTCAAGGCACTGTATATTTGGAAAAAAAATATGCATTAGATCTCTGCAATGTATGCACTTCCTTGTGTTTTATCTCTTTAACCACTAGCCAACCAGCCCCCATCGTTATGCAGCAGCAGGCTGGCTCTCCTGCGCAAATCGCCTTAGCTGTACAGCGTCTCGTGCAGGCATGCACTCACCACCGGCGGCAGGTGCTCTAGGGGACCCGCAATCCCCTAGTACAGAGGCAGAACAGGGGTCTACCAGTGTAAACAAGCAGATCCCCGTTCTGACAGGGGACATGTCAGAGATCTACTGTTCCCAGTGATCGGGAGCAGTGATCTCTGTCATGTCCCTGCCAGCCCATCCCCCCTACAGTTAGAACACACCCAGGGAACAAACGTAACCCCTTGATTGCCCCCTACTTTTTTTAGTTAGTTAGTTAGTCAGGTTGAAAAAAGACACAAGTCCATCCAGTTCAACCATAAAAAAAAAAATCGTACAATCCAATATACCTAATTCTATACCCACAGTTGATCCAGACTGAGGAAGGCAAACAAAACCCAGCAGAGTATGCTCCAATTTGCTACAGCAGGGGAAAAAATTCCTTCCTGATCCCCCAAGAGGCAATCGGATCTTCCCTGGTCAACTTTACCTATAAATGTCAGTACCCAGTTATATTATGTACATTTAGGAAAGTATCCAGGCCTTTCTTAAAGCAATCTACTGAGCTGGCCAGAACCACCTCTGGAGGGAGTCTATTCCACATTTTCACAGCTCTTACTGTGAAGAAACCTTTTCGTATTTGGAGATGAAATCTCTTTTCCTCTAGGCATAAAGAGTGCCCCCTTGTCCTCTGTGTTGACCGTAAAGTGAATAACTCAACACCAAGTTCACTATATGGACCCCTTATATATTTGAACATGTTGATCATATCCCCCTATATTCTCCTCTTCTCAAGAGTGAATAAATTCAGTTCCTCTAATCTTTCCTCATAGCTGATCTCCTCCATGCCTCTTATCAGTTTGGTTGCCCTTCTCTGCACTTTCTCCAGTTCCCCGATATCCTTTTTGAGAACTGGTGCCCAAAACTAAACTGCATATTCCAGATGAGGTCTTACTAATGATTTGAACAGGGGCAAAATGATATCTCTCTCTCTGGAGTCCATACCTCTCTTAATACAAGAAAGGACTTTGCTCGCTTTGGAAACCGCAGCTTGGCATTGCATGCTATTATTGAGCTTATGATCTACCAAAACCCCCAGATCCTTCTCCACTACGGATTCCCCCAATCGTACTCCCCATAGTATGAATGATGCATGCATATTCCTAGCCCCCAAGTGCATAACTTTACATTTCTCAACATTAAACCTCATCTGCCACATAGACGCCCAATTAGACAGAGCATTGAGGTCAGCTTGTAAATTGGAGACATCCTGTAAGGACGTTATTTCACTGCATAGTTTGGTGTCATCTGCAAAGACAGAAATGTTACTTTTGATCCCAGACCCAATATCATTTATAAAGATATTAAAGAGTAAGGGTCCCAGCACTGAACCTTGAGGTACACCACTGATAACCCTAGACCATTCAGAGTAAGAATCATTAACCACTACTCTCTGAATCTGGTCTTTTAGCCAGTTTTCTATCCATTTACAAACTGATATTTCCAAGCCTGTAGACTTTACTTTACACATGAGCCGTGTGTGCGGAACTGTATCGAACGCTTTTGCAAAATCCAAGTATACCACGTCTACAGCCACCCCTCTGTCCAAGGTTTTACTTACCTCTTCATAAAAAGAAATCAGGTTTGTCTGACAACTTCTGTCTTTCATGAATCCATGCTGTCTGTTGCTTAAAATGTTTTTTTTCCAGCAAGAACTCATCTATGTGGTCTTTTATTAAATGCTCCAGTATCGTCCCGACTATAGAAGTTAAACTAACAGGTCTATAGTTACTTGGTAAAGACTTTGATCCCTTTTTAAATATAGGCACCAAGTTTGCCCTGCACCAATCAAGTGGTACTATTCCCGTCATTAATAAGTCCCTAAAAATTAGATACAATGGCTTTGAAATTACAGAGCTCAATTCTTTTAGGATGCCATCAGGTCCAGGTGCTTTATCCACCTTTATTCTGTCTAAATATTTCTGGACCATATCACTTTTGAGCCATTGTGGATCATTTGGGGCTGTGTCATTACCACCCCCCTTATGGACATGAGCTCCCCCATGCTCTTTTGTATACACAGAGCTGAAGAAAGTATTTAATAAATTAACATTCTCCTTGTCCCCAGTCACCCACTCTAGATTATTTTGTAAAGGGCCTACATGCTCAGACCTGACCTTTTTACTATTAATATATTTGAAGAATGTTTTGGGGTTTGTCCTACTATCTTTTGCAATCTGTCGTTCATTTTGAATTTTTGCATCCTTGATTTCCTTTTTACATATTCTGTTAAATTCTTTGTAACATTTAAACGACACTAGTGTTCCTTAATTTTTATATTTTTTAAAAGCTCTTTTCCTATTGTTTATAACTTTTTTAACTTTGACCGTGAGCCACATAGGTTTTATTTTTAGCCTTTTAAACTTATTGCCCATGGGAATATACTTTGCAGTGAGGTCCCAAACGGTCTTTTTGAAGAATTTCCATTTCTGTTCAGAGTGCATAGCCAGGAATATTAATAGCCCAGTCCTGTGAGGATTGAAACCAAGCAATACCATAGCTCTCCTCATGCACCAGAGCTTCCAACTCACCTATTTTGCTTGGCAAACTTCTGGCATTGGTGAATAAACACTTTAATGCATTATTACATTTTGCTCTGGTGTTTTTCATATCATTTTTAGTAGTACAAATGGCACTATAGTTTCCAATGGCTGTTTGCAACATGGGAACTTTCTTGTCACCTGCCATAACCCTCCCCCCATCTATCCCCATTCCACCCTCCATTAATGTCTGACTCCTAACTGACCTGTCTTCCCGATGTAATTCTAGTTCACCCTCCCCCCTCAATCCTAGTTTAAATACTCCTCCAGCCTTCCTATAAACCTCTCCCCCAGCACAGCAGACCCCCTCCATTCAAGTGCAAACCGTCTTTAGCATATAGGTTGCACCCCAATGAAAAGTCAGCCCAGTGCCCTAGAAATCCAAATCCCTCCTCCCTACACCAGGTCTTTAGCCATGCATTCAGCTCTCTAATCACCCCCTGCCTTTCCCGTGTTGCACGTAGCACAGGCAAGAGAATATCACCTTGGAGGTCCTTCCCTTCAACTTGCAGCCTAGTTCTTTAAATTGATTCTTAAGGAGACTCCAGTTTCCATGTATACTTTCATTGGTTCCAATGTGGACCAAGACAGCTGGGTCATGCCCAGCCCCTCCCAGTAAATTATCCACCCGGTCCACCACATGCCGAACCCTAGCACCAGGGACACAGCAAACCATTCGGTTGAGGCGATCCTGGCGACAAATTATCAATCCTTCTGATTATAGAATCCCCTATTACCACCAACTGTCTAGGCCTACCTGCACTCCCCTCACCACCTCTACTAGATGGGCTACTCTCCCGGCTGTTAGGGGTAGCAGTGACATCTAGGGCTGCCACCTCTGTGTTTGCCACTTCCACATCTTCACCCAACTTGGCAAATTTGTTTTGATGCACAAACACAGGACTGGCCTTCATATTCTGTGAGCC